>NW_027094090.1:57374691-58100313 GCF_029207755.1 Chamaea fasciata | reverse complement strand
GCCCACGGCCTACAACTCCCATGGTGCCCGGCGGCGGCGGCGCGCGCGGCGGGCGCGCAGGGGCTGCCGGGGGCCGGGCCGTGCGCGGGGGCCGGCGCCGATGGCGGCAGGCGCAGGGGGCGGCTGAGGGAGCCGCCGGTGCCCGTCGCCTCCATCGCCCGCCGACGCCTCGCCCGCCCCGTCCCTTCGCCCGCCGCTATGGAGGCGCTGATCCCCGTCATTAACAAGCTGCAGGACGTGTTCAACACGGTGGGGGCCGACATCATCCAGCTGCCGCAGATCGTGGTGGTGGGCACGCAGGTGAGGCGGAGCGGGCCGGGGGCGCTGGCGTTCACCGCCCCGAGGGCAAGGTCGGGGTGTCCATGGCGCTTCCGCCGCCGCGGACCCGCGGCTGCCTCCGCCAAGGGCACGGGGGGACGCGGCGGGCGGGGCGGGCGGGACGCCCTGGGTGCCCGCGTTCCCCCCGCACGCCTTCCGCCGCCCCGCTGCCTCAGCCCGGCTGCGCCGGGAGCGCCTCGTGCGCCGCCCGCAGCCCTTCGGCGCTTCCCGGAGCGCTCCGGGCGGCACGGGGGCTCCGCGGGGCTGCGGGGATGGCTCCGGCCCGCACACCGGGGCTGCGGGTGGGGTCGGGGGAGCCGAGGAGCGGCGGCCGCCCCGGTGCGTCAGCGTGAGCGCCATCGATGCTCGGTCCGCGCCTTCCCTTCTTCGACAGCGGCCGCGCAGCCGGGGCCGAATAAAAGGGATGTGGCGGCGGGACGGCGTCTTGCAGGCGTGGATGGTTTTCATTTCGCCCGGGTTCCTGTGCCGTTTGGACTCTGCCTTAGCTGGCGATGAGGAGTGAAGGTGAGAGGCGAGGCCGGGGACTGTTGGCTGCAACAGTTGCCACACGTGCACGGTAGCGCTCCTGGGCACGGAGATAGCCCAGACCCTTTCCTATCTCTCCGAATGGGATGCTGCTCTTCAGCGGAACTTTTGGCAGCCGAACATGCCTGACCACAACTGCAAGAGTCACGAGGGAGTAGAAGATGAAGGGTTAAACAGAAGTAAAACTTGAAGCTAATGGATCTCTCCTTTTGTTTCTGTGACATTTAAATATCTATTGAATGTGCCCGTGCTCCTTGACAGTAGCTTGCTCGCCAAAGACTTTAATGCCAAGTACTCTGCACTTAGGATTTTTATTAATAACTTAAAACAGTAGCTGTATATGTAAAGGCAATGGCATTTTTCTATGTAAGATCAAAAAAGTATTTTTTTCAGTTTCACTCCATGAAATATACTGAAGTGTCATTTTTAAAAATACTTTAACAGCTCTGTCCCAGTTACCTTTTCCTATGTGCAAATACTTTCCATAGGTAAATACTGAGAGTTAAAACAGCATTGACATGTCTTTGCCTTCAGTAGTCTCCCCATCAGTATCAATATCTATTCAGTGCTGTATTCAGGAGATTTATGAACCCCTGTGAATTAGCATGAAATTTCCTGTCATGCCAAACAAAGTCCTTTATGGACTCCAGGAAAACATATAGTAAAATATCCAGCAAGCTGTATCTTGGGATTTTTTTTTTGTTTTAGTCAGGGTTGCTGGAAGAAAAAAAAGTCTTTACTGCCATAGTAATTCTGTAGATGGTTATTTTATGCAATCAGTTTTAGTTGAAATAAAATGCTATTAATCTATTAATTTGAAGTTAGTTTGTTGGAGTCCAGATTCCTGGAGATGTCTTAGATATGGCCTTAGAGCTGACAGTTTTGCTGCCTGTAGCTTGCTTCCTTTTTTTTTCCTCACATGTGCTTTTTAGACAGTCGTGTTTCTTTGTGGCCTTTAAGTTTGTTCACACAGTTGATGTGTCTGTAGCCCACTGGCATCTGCTGTCTTTGCTTTTTCATCCTTGAGTAATATTCACAATAAACAGTCTTGAATTTTTCTCCTCCATTTTTCTTGTAGGAAGCAAATGCTGCCAGTTAAGGTTTCTGTAATTCTCTGTTAATTGAGTTATGCCTTTTTTTCTTCCAATTTGCCAGTTGCTTTTTTTAAATGACCTTTTTACATATTCAGCAAGGAGAGGAAAAATGCTTTTTGAAGTAGTTTTCTGTTTATTTCCCTCTCTCTACCCTTTTGGAGTTTTGTGCTTGTGTCTTTCTCCACTTTTCCTTCTGTCCATTAAGTTAATTCTTTCTTTTCTGGAGTGTGTAGAACTAGAAGCTGTTTATAAGCCTTAATTCAGCTGTGAATATTTTCTGTTTCCCATGTTTCGTTTCCCTCACCTCAGTTGTTTGAGATTTGTTTGCTCCCTGCCTTGTGCCCTGAGCGATTGAAATTTCCCCTTTCTAGACACATTTTGGTGCTAATTGCAGATTGTTTATGGGTAAATTTTTCTCATTTGGATGTGGCCTCTTGCACTTGTAGTGCCACTTCCTGCCACTCAGTCATGAGAATTCCTTCTCTTTCTCCCCATAAATATTGTGTGAGTTATTTCTGTATCGTAGCACAGGGTCATTTAAGAAAACTGGGGACTGTGCTGGCAGAACTCAGAGGACACCTTCACACTGCCAGTTTATCTTCACTGTCTCAGGGTTTTGCTGCCATTCCTGGAGAGGTGTTCTATTTTTTCGCCAATTCAGTATTCCAGTTCTGTTTTTAGAACTGTGTGACTGAAGTGCAAAAAAAAAAAAAGTGTCCAGGTTAGGAATATGATATAAAAATATTTGTTCAGCGGTGCTGTAATACTCAGTGTTCTGGTTCATACCAACACTTTGTGCACTGTATTTGTTAGGGGGGAAAAAGGTGGGATTGAAGTGCCTCAACCAAACACATTCCGACTACAGTGAAAGGAGCCAAGGGGGAAAAAAGTAATTTGGTTAATTATGGCCTTTGATTTGGATAGGTGGTATCACAAAAATTAAATGTCTACACTACCAAAGTGGGCATAAGATTTGGAATAAATTGAAAACCAGCCAGACCACAAAATATCTGCCTAGAAGTAGGTAAAAATTAATTGTCTTGATTTATTTTTTGTGCCATTAATTCTTGGAGTATGTTTGGGATTTTTAGTAGCCATCAACCTTGTTTTATACAAACTTCAGTGTCAGCTTTGTAGCAAATTTCTTCTAATACTGATATAAAATCCCCTTGTGGGCTTTATTTGCACTTGGTAGTGTTAATTCAAGTAGAGACATTGTAGTGAAATTGATGCAGCAGCTGATGGAATTCACAGGTGAGATTTTGGATGTGACCTTTCATGTGTGCATTTATAGATTTTATATTTTGCTCAGTCTTCTGTCAATGCCATTTTGAGACTTTAAATGAGCAGGTGTAGTTTACAGTGTTTAATATAGTATAGTTTAATTTAGTTTACAGTATTTAATATTAATATCCATCATCTGTTGGATATTCCCCTGGGATTGGCTCACAAATGAGCATTACCTTTATTCCTTTTTTTTTTTTTTTTTTTTTTTTTTTTTTTTTTTTTTTTTTTTTTTACTGTTTGGTGGAAGTATCATGTTGGCTGCTACTGCTAACCCAGTTTTTATCGTAAAGTGGAAGGTTTCTTGATCTGAAGTCACAGCCTGAGCACGTGAATATGTATAAATTTATATTCTGGTAAGGTAATTAGTTGGAATGGTAATTTGGCTGTTAGGAAGTTGACAGCAATGGGAAGGTAATGTACAGTCCTGGCTAGTGGGATAAGGAAATGAGTGCAGCAGATGCTGTCAGAGCATCCCATGTGAGAGAGATTGGCACCTTGGTCTGAAGGTTCAGGTGCTCTGCAGAGCTTCTGGGACTTTCCCTGGCAGGGGAACAGAAATTTCAGCCACTTTGCTCATTCAGTGTAGCCTACATTGTGCTGGCAAAGAGCCACTTTGAGGTGAAGGATACTCCAGTTTGTACCAAGCAACCAGGAAAACCCCATGCCAAGCACAGCCGTGTTTTCCTCACTCCTCTCTTGCTGCATTGTTGGGTTGATTTTTGTAGGGTTTTGTTTGTTTGTTCTGATTTTTCTTTGGTGGTGTTTGTTGCTGTTGTTTTGTCCAAGGATCTTTCCTGGCAATTCAAGCGGATCCAAAACCTCATTTGTGTATACATTTGGATAGAGGATGTAGCCAGAGCATTGCTTCTGTGCTGGCTGGGGATGGGTTTTTTTTCTCCCAAATGTTTTAAAAATTTCCTGATTTCGTTTGGGTTTTTTCCTTTGTTTTTGTATCTGACATTTACAGTCTCTGCTTTTGGGTGTAACTGTTTTCCTTTTTGCCATCCTTTGCTCCTGTCGAGTCATGCCCTGACTGTTCTGCTGTCTGTTTCAGACGAGCAGCAAAGCCAGGCTGACATTAATTAGCTGTTTACATTTACCAGACATAATCTAAATGTTGCTGCTGGTGTGATACAGTGCAAACAACATTTAGTGTTGTGTTGTTTCTTTTCTCTGATGGGCTCCCTGTGCTTCTGAGCAGCTGAACTTCTTGTGTCCTGGAGGTTTCTGTGATGGAAAGGATGGCAGTTTCATTGTTTCCATCTGCAGACTTCGTATGAATTAAAATAAAATGATAGGTCTAAGAACTTGGTCCTTTAGCATTCTGTGATTCTTACTATGAAAGCATTATTAAACACCTTTTAGAGAAGATATTAATTTTCTTGTTTGCAAATACCTGGTTATTTTGGAAGAGTGGAGAGTCTGCACAGAATTCACAGTTGTAGAAGGATGTGGATAAAGAAGTCTTTTTTTATTTTGTGTGTGTGCTTTGTTTTGTTTTGATGCTTTACTGCAAGGGTTCTCTTCATCTTGTGATTGGCGGTTGTTTTCCTTGGAAAACCAGTGTTTTAATTAGACCAGTTGAATCTTGTATATTTTCCAGGGGGCACAGTGCAAAGAAAAGATATTTTCAGGAAGATGGATGGGAAGAGTATTACAACAGCACAGGCATTTGTTTGTCACAATCTGGAGAGAAAATGGCTGTGTAGTTCTTGGAAAAAAGTTATGTGGCAGCCAGAAGGTTGACTAACTTAGAGATTTGGGATTTGGGTTTGTTTTAATAATACTGTTGCTTAGAACTTTCAAAATTTGAATATGCAAGTTGGCTTTGTTTTGATTCACTTTACTGCAAGTCGTGTATATAGCAGTATACACAGTACTTTGTGAGGTCAGGATATCTTGCTTGCAAATGTGAATCTTCAAATACCACAGTTCCATGATGTAACTGAGAGTCTCTAAGTTGTTTCTACTTAGATGAGGCATTTTTTTTTCTTCAGTGAATTTTTGGAGGGCCTTGGGAATTGATGTCCTGTGGAAGAAGACATCTGTTAATCATTGCTGTTTGATTGTTTTTGTATTTGCTGTTGTTTGGCACATGTCTACAGTTAGATATGGTGTAAATGTGGGAGTTCAGAAGAATTTTGCCTGAGCTGTGTCAGTTCTGGCTTTCCTTACTAGTTTTACATAAGCTGTTTTATGTGGGGATATTTCCTGTGACTTGGAGTCTCCCTGACTTATCCAGGAGAGCTCTCTGTTCAAGGAAATGGGGAATGCCCTGCAGGAACAACAGTCTTGTAGTCTGGACAAGATCTTGCATGTATTTTGCAACAATGAGCAGTGCATTATGCTGATTTTGCTGCTTGCTCAAGTTGTGTTCAGCCTGTTGTCTCTTTTGCATCTTTCAGAAGTGTTATTTTGTTTCAAACAATGTCTTAAAATAATTCATTTGGCCTGCTTATAGCTTTAACATTCTTTTTTTGATTAGTAAATAAATTTTTAAATTTGTTAGCTGTTTAGAACCAGCCTAGCTTGGAGCATTCCTAGTTTGAATAGTAAAATTTTGTTATAATACCTGTTCCAACTAAAGCAGTTCCTTTGTGGAAATTGCATGTGTGCTCACCTTTTATTCCAGAATAATTCGTATTTGCAAAATAAGGAAAGAAAAAAAAATAATACTGCTGCTCTTTAGTTATAGTGGGCTGAACTCTTCTAGGATGGCTACAGCAAATAACTTTTTAAAGCACCAATGTGGGTAATATCCTCATGGATGAGATTCCAGCACAAGTGCATTAATTTTTATTTCCCAGTCTTAGAATGAAAAGGTAGGAAATTCTCTATGTAAGTATTGCCAAGGGCAGGATTTACCAGCAGGACTTTGATACTTCTTGTATGACAGAAACTGCAGCATTGCCACCATTTCATCTCACATGTCTAAGCCAGATGCATTGCTTTATTTAATAGAACTCTTCAGGAATTATGTGTCATTGAGAAGTCTGTCCTACTTCACAGTTCCTTACTGTCATATTTGACTGTTTGCATTGTGCCACTCCAGAAGCCAGAGGGAATTCTGGCGTCACTGCCTCTGTTTTCTTGTGCTGTCCTGTAATCAGTCCATGTTGTGTTGCAGAAGTTCTTTGCATTTTTTCCCCTATTGGATGAAATAGTAAAAAAACTTAGCAGTTTGCCCTGTTCAAAAACAGTGAGCTAAATTTTATACTCCTTTCAAGTAATTTTTGTTTTGAAAGTTTCCCAGTAGTTTACTGGATATGTTTCCTTAGCAAGTTTTCTTTTCCCCCAGATGATCTATTGTGCATTGGCTCCACAAAGACATTTTGAAGTCTAAAGGTAGACAAAGGTAGCAGGGGATTCTTGTAAGATGACTGGAAATTTGTTGCAGCTGATGCAAGTCCATGATCATTTTAACAGTACTTGAAATACACAACAATCAACAACCTGGGCATGTGACTGTAAGAAATTTGATGGTTCTTGTGCATCAGTGACACTCCAGGTGAGCCTTGTGTTAATTTGCTTTCTTGGGCTAATTTGACTTGATGGACTTCCTAAGAGTAAGAGCAGACTTTGCTTATTTAATGAGCTAATTGGTGAGAGCCTGTGACTGAAGGACAGTGAATCACAGGGCAGCTGGCATTCCTTCCAGGGCTGCCCCATGGAGCACAAAGCAATAATCCATACAGCTGCTTGGGAAAACGAGTGGAGGTCTCAGGAGAGCAGTGCTGGGGGAACTCCTGCAGCCTCAGCACTGCAGACTCCTGCAGGAGCTAGAGATGAGGACAAGCTCGCTCAGGGGTATAAAAATCCTGCCTGCATGGGCAGAGATGGTACTGAGAAAGCCTCTGTTACTGGTAGGGACATCAGAAGCAGCCGGAAGTTCCAGCACTGGGTCAGGAGTGGAGGAACAGGAGAAATGAGGGACACACAGGCATGCTGCTGGCTATGACAGCTGATCCAGGGGCAGGGGGTGTGGACAAGGCTGAGGTGCTTGGTCCTTTCTTTGCCATCAGGGTCTTCTAGGCCCTTGTCCCTATGGACGGGGTTAAAAGTGGAGAATAACTCAGTGGTGCAAGAGGACTGGGTCAGGGCTCTTCTTCTGGTATGGAGGAGAGATCTTTGCATTCTGTTTGGTGGAGGGCACAAGTCTTTTAAAATAGGAATTTAAATATCTTTAGGATATTCCTCGTTAGGAATGCTAATGAGGATGTGGAAATAGCATAAGAAAAAGAAATGGGATGGGATGAATGTGAGTGGTTGTTCACAGTGTTACTTCAGCATTTTCAAGATAGTCTCTTCCCTCTGACTTGTCAAGGGCCCTAAAGTGGTTTTTGAAAGTAACATCTCTGGGTGTTAATGAGGCTGGACGATTATAAAATCATGCACTTGCTGTGTGCTGCTTCTGAATTTCTAAAACTGTGGTTTGTAATGCAGCAGACTGTAACCCACATTTTCTCTTAAGAATCAGTGTAATGGATGGGAGCAAATGCCTTTTGATACTTAAGTGCACACAGTTGAAACATGCAGGGATAAGTAAAGAAGAAATGAAGGATAGGGAAGCAAAGCAACCTCATGAGGAGTGTTAAAAATCAAAGTGCTGGTTATTTCGAATGGATCACAATTCTTACAGCTTGCAGCTTTTTAATTTGGGAGGATAAGTGCACAATTGTTTCCCGGTGAGTGCCCTTCATCTTTGATTGTCAACATCATCTTCAGATTAATCTAACCCAAAGATGAACATACAGGTGTTACAGAGGCAGTGAGAATGCTGGGAAGGTTTTAACACACTCCAGCAGCACATGTGATGTAAAATACTGAAGTCCTGCCTGCATCATCTCTTTTTATCTTAGTACTTTGGGGGAAAATAGTTTTAGCATCCTCCAGACTCAGGTGTTTCCCTGTGAGGTTAATGGTGGTTGACAGAGCAGAGTGTAAAACTCTCAGCCATGGTAGTTTGACACAAAGGTTAAAGGAGTGACACAAGATATTCCTGTATTTGTCCCCCCCCCCCCCCCCTTTTTTTTTCTGAGCAATCTCTATTGTTCCTCTAGATAGCACAGCTAATAGATATTTCAAATTAGGATCAGAAATATCCAGAGGATAATTTGCCTGATCTGCTACTAAAGGTTAGAGTTTGTTAATGCTTTTCTGGACCCATTGTTAAATGAATTTATGGAGTTCAGTCCATGCTTAAAATTGTGCGTTTCAGTGACATGGCTAAACAAGTGTGCTGCTTCTACAGACTCACCCAAAACTTCTATGGTATCTTTGGTGATCTGGTAGTAGCGTCTGTTTACATTTGTGGTATGAAGGACTGACTGAACTGACTTTGTATTCTTAACAGACCCATATCCCTTGTTGCCCCTCACTGGCAGAACAAAATCAGCTTTGTGTTCACTGCCTTCCTCCCCGTGTTCCCAGACAGGTCTTGGTAATGGATGCTGAGGAGTCCAGATTAAGAAGTGCGTCATTAGATAATTGTGTTCCAACAACAGATTGCTTTAGTTGGGAGTGTAATGCAATTTGAAAGAATTTCCTGATGCATGGAGGACTGTAATGTTTCATTTAATGTGCTTGCAAAGAATCCAGATCATTCCTTCCCCATACAGAGGTCCCTGAGTGTAGGGACATCTGAGGACGGCAGGGAACAGGGAACTCTGCAAATCTGAGACACGTATAGAAACACGAGGTTTTATTGCAAGGGTCGTGGGTTAAAAAGGGGTCTGCCTTCAGCCATCAGCCTCGGCTGAAGGGAAGCCCCAAGGAGACTGAGAGAGAGATAAGAGGTAAAAGGGTGAGAGCAAGAGAGAGGGATATGAAGTGAAAGCAAAAAAAGGGGCCGAGGACCCTGTTACAATACATTATATCTCCTTTTCTATTGAATATTCTACTTTACATTAATCAACCACCGCGAGATACAAAACCTACAAACTTTGCATACAGCCTATGAGAACTACTATATTACCATATTAATCTGCATTCTAAACTCCAAAGACTACTTTCTACCTTGACCAGGCTACTCCCCAGAGCCCCTTTGTTTGTTATCACCCAACCCATCACCAACTAATCGCTGTCTTCCTGCCTGCCCTGCCTACATCTCAAAGCTAGCTTTCATTTCTATTTCACTCACAGGTTTTATATTTTCAGTATTTCTTGTCAGGCAATCATATCTGTAGGCTTTCCCTGTCTCACCTTTCCCAACACCTGGGAGTGCTGTAAGACACAATGGTTTGCTTCCACGCATACCTTGGTGTTCCCATTTTAGTTTCCTGCATTACCACTCCTTTGGAAGGGCTGAAGAGCAGCAGTGTGCAGCAGCTTGCCCTTTCCTGGTGAGGTTCTTGATAAGGATTCCAGCTATTTCTTACTATCCTTTATGTGCTTGGATTATATGTTCATGAGAAGCCACTTCATCTAAGTCTGATCTCCAGCCTTTTGAGACTGAGTGATCATTTTTCCCATGCCTAAGAAAATCTTGCTCAAGAGACCACTCATCAAGATTGGAAGAGACCTTCAAGATCACCTAGGCCAACCGTAACATCAACCCAGCATAATCACCCCTAAGCCATATCCCCAAATGCCACATCCAGATGCCTCTTAATGTTTGAAATAATTTTGATAAATGAAGTACTGGTCTTTGTTGTTTTGGGTTTTTTTTTTCAATGCAGAAGATTGACCTTTATCATCTCTCATTTTTTTGGTTAGGCATTTCTCTTGTTTTAAGTAAGTTTGTTGAGAAGTGGTTTGTTATTTGTCTCTGTGAAGTTTGTTTTTTCACAGTCCATAATATCAGTAGTTTTTCAGTAGTGGGCAGGAACAGGAACTCTCTCAGGGAGGCTTGCAGACCCAGTTCCTTTTGGTCACATTGTTCTTAAGTTATTTGATAAGAGTTCAGTGCCCAGTGGTCTGTTACAAGCTGCTTCCAGGGAAGGTGCCCAAAGTTGATTTGGAGAAGGACAGTTGAAGAAAATTATTAATAACTTTCTAGGGGAGTTTTTTGAATGAAAAACAAATCTTAATAAGGCTGTATTTCTGTTTAACCCTGCTCTTTTTCCAAGTCTTTCTAGACCATTGATCTCACTGATGTCAAATGTGAATTGAAAAATATACATAATCTGCATTGGTGTGTTATTTTCCCATTGTGACAAATGATATTTTTGATAAAACATCTCTTTATTTCTGTGCCATAAAGCATATACAATGAAGTGGTACAATAAAAAAAGGCTTTCATTTGTTACTGTTGAAACTTTCTAGGGGTTTGGCCTTTTATTTTATTTTTTTTTCTGCGTACAAGCCCTATTTCAATCGGTTTTAAAGCTCTGATACAATATATTTGTGCCTTGTTTTACTGCACCAGTAGGAATGTGCTGTCTGATAGTAACGTGTTGCTTGACCTCTGATCTGCTTTTGAGTTTCAAAAAGTCACTTAATGTCACAAAATTTGTGAGATTTAAGGATATTCATCACTTCTTGTATATCATATTATGTAGGTTATATACTCAGCATTTGCTTGAAGTCTCAAATCTGTTACTTCAGAACTGGTAGGCTTAGTGGAGGTTCTGTAGCAGTTACATAATGCACTTTCCAGCTGTCAGAAGCATCATCTGGTGGTTTCCTTTTTTTGGTTTTGTTTTCTTGCTTGTTTGTTTTTAACAAGAGAATTATTGCAGAAACATTTCCTGGATGGTGGCAATGACTGTCAGAGCAGGTTTTCTCATGGCATCACTATGTAGACTTAGAGCTGCTGAAAATTGAAAGAGTTTAATACAGTATTATTAAAAAGATCAAATCTTCTCAATTAGGTTGAATATTATCTTGATATAGCTGGGTCTATTTTTTATTGTTAGTTTTAATATGGTATTTGTCTGAAATTGCTTTTAACACCCAGGCTTTCACAGGTGCTTGTTGGACCAGTTGTGAATCTTATACAAAAGTCCTGCAGGAGAACGTTTTAAATGTAGTCTCTCAGAGAGTATTTGTAATTCACAGCCTTTAAGTATTTTCCAACTTTTTACAGTTTGTTGGTATGTAAAGACTTAAGTCTATAGAGAGAGAGAGAGAGAGTGGGATGTCATGAAACAAGGTTTGTTTCTATGTTTAGGGTGTAAAGCAATGTCTGTACTTAACAAGCTGATACGATGCATTACAAAAAAAAACCAAACCCCAAACCAACCGAACAAAAAAACCCAAACAGCCCCCCATCCAACCAAACCTGAAACTGAAAGGAATATAACATTGTAGCAGTCTAATGTATACATAGTTAATAATATGTTTGTGTAATGGCTGCAGTTGGTATCAATACAGCCAGCCCTTGTTCATTCTATGAAGTGCTAACAGAGGGTTAAATTCCTCAGTTTACAAAGCAGTTTAACTTCAAGATGTTAGAAAATGACATAGTATAAGACATCAAATTTCTTTCTGAGCACTACAAAGAAAGGCATTTTTTTTTCCAGAAATGTTTCGGGAGAGTTTGATATTTGAGAGAGTTTGATATTTGAGAGTTTGATATAGAAGAAGTTACATAGGAGATGAATTTTTCTGAAACCTATTATGAGTTTAGTTTAACTTTAGGAGATAAAAGCCATGGGACAGTTAGAAACCATGTAGGTAGAGATCTGCTCTGAGTATCCCAGGCAGGTTTAGATGGTTCCTGGCTCTTAGCAGACTTGTGTCCTTGAGTGCTTGTGCAGGGCACTGCTGTGCCTGCAGGGAGTCTGTCATATGCTCCTTCAGGCACCCTATAGCACAGGATGAAACAGAGTGCTGTTCGCAGGCCAGATGAAAGCAAACTCAAACATCACAGCGTTTTTATATTTCAGAAAGTAATGTGGCTGTATTTCACTTTTCAGAGCAGTGGGAAGAGCTCTGTGCTGGAAAGTCTCGTGGGGAGAGATCTGCTCCCACGAGGGACTGGAGTTGTCACCCGGAGACCCCTCATCCTGCAGCTGGTGCACGTTGCCCCTGAGGACGGGCGCAAAGGAGCTGGAGATGAAAATGGTGAGTGTCATCCAAGAATGTGCTTTGCCTTTTTGGAAAGAGAATTCAAGTCTTGTCCTTTTAAATGAAAAATCAGCTGCTGTAATTGTAAAACTCTAGTATGCTTTTTAAAATTTGCTTGGAAGAAAACACAGCTGTTTGAACATCTGGTTTTTCCATTTAGCAAATGTCATGAAGTCAAAATCTTTTGGATATTCAAAATAACCTTAATGTTTTAAGCTTTCCTATTCTTGGGAATTTCTTTTGAGAAAAACAGGCTGAAGAAAGCATTTCAGTTGTAAAGATAATTGTCTGGAGTGTAGAGAACATGATTTTCTTGTGTGTGTGTTTCATCCCCTCCCCTTTTGCTGTATAAATAAAGTGTTTCATTGAGAGGGTGATGAGTATGAGAGTTTTTAGAATGAGGGTAGGAAATAGGTAAGTTCTGAATGAAGACGAAGGAGGAGAAATGAAAATGAACTTGTAGTAGATGCAAACAGAATTGAATACAGAATATACTTGTTCTGTAGCTTGCAGATGCTACCCTACTGGGCTGCACTGGGAGACTCCCAAGTGCATCAGGCACAGCACTTTAAATGTTCTGAAGCTGTTTGCTTTGAAGCTTGTCTTCTGTACTGCCTCTATTTTATCCTTCAGCAGATCAAGAAAGTGATCTCAATTGTCCCTTGGGAGTTTCAGTGCTCATTTTATGCCAACTAATGCTCCTGATCTTAGGAAGGAGCAGCAGGGGCATATCCACCTTCTGATTGTAAGATAAACCTTAGGTTTCTTATGTAGACACTAACAGCTGCACAGGCTTTTGTTGGCATGATAAACTTGGGACTATAAATATTAATTCTCATTGTGTTCAAATTTTTGTTTATTTGTTTGCACCAATAGTAAGTCAAGGTATCAGAAGTTCTTTACAGTATTTGTTTTCCTGTAATATTTATGGCCTTTGCATTCTGAAGGACAGTTACTCATATTGTGCTGTTTGAAAGATTTAAGCTCCAGTCTTAATTACTGTAATAAGCAGAGAACACAGAGTTCATAACAATTAGCCTGCAAACCATGTGAGGAATTGTAGGGACAATTCAGGCTGGAAATGATCTCAGAATACTTCTAGTCCCAATCTCTTCTCCTCAGTAGGGCCAGCTCTGAAGTCAAGACCAGGTTTGTTTGGTCTTCATCTGTCTGGGTCTGAAAACCTCAAAGGGTGGAGAATTCAATCTCTGTGCAACATTTTAGAGATGGCATGTTTGATGTCTTTAAATGCAATTTTGCTTTGCTTGTACTATGCAGTGTATAGTTTGTATTTCTACAGCTTCTCAGAATGCTTGGATTCTGAGTTGTAGGGTAAAATATTATTTTGTTCTTCTTTGCAACTTCACAGGTGTAAAAGGAGGTTTTCTGATTGGAGTATTCTGAGAGCAGAGCCTTTTTGGTTTAGGTTGTATTTGATTTGAGGATTTGCATTTTAAATTTAAAATTCATAGGGATATTAGGCTAAATTATTATTTATTATGCCCACTTAGATTTTTTTGGGAAAAGCAATCAATATATAAGATGTTAATGTTATAATCTCACCTTGTTCTTCTGAGAGATGTGGGCTTGTTTGGTAAGAACAGAAATTTGATCAGAACAGAAATTGTGATTTGCCAATTGAGTGTGAAATATCTCTTCTCTCCAAAATTCAGGCAAATTGTGGTATAAATGGTGTTGTCACTGACCTGGTTTAACTTATGTTCAGATTGTGGGGTTGCATCTGAGAAGATGGGATCGAGTAGCTTGGAAAGAACAAAGCTGACAACCTCTTATCCTGGCTGTGCTGTGTAATGTTGTAATAAGTGCCATTAGAGGTCTTTTTTTAGAGGTAATTTGATTTGTAATGGGTAGATGTTTAGGTAGGGTTGAATATGGATTTGGGATTTCCCAGAGGGATATAGTCTTGCAGAAAAGGATTTTATCCAGATGAGGGATTTCTTCTTTACAAGTTGAATGTTGGACAAGAGAGTATCAGTCTTGGCATGCTGCTTTCTGAATGCTGGCATTGAGCTCTCTGTGCACACAGATAGTTTTATACAACTCTCACTTCTCTTTTGTGATTGTCACCTGCATCCACCCTAATGTTTGCTCTACTGGCATTATATATTAACATAGCCATTTCAAAATAGCTGCTTCTCTGTGGTTCTTCCAAGCTTTAATTTTCCCTCTGGTGGAGTGTTGGCATCCAGAAAGCTTCCCAGTTTTTAACACAAAGCACTTATGGCTGCTGGGCTGTTCACTTAGGGAGGGACAAATGATACCTTTGTGCTGTGATCACTGCAATAAATCAAGAGAGTCAGAAAAGCCCAGAGATGAATTTTCCATGAAATGTGAAGTTCTGTATTTTTATAACAGGCTGATCTGTATATTCTGCAGAGAATGTGTATAGTTTGATGTGAAGGAAATGTTCTCATCATGCTTTTGCTGTTCATTGTTGGCCTCTAGTGATTCAGCACAGATGGTGTGTTTGATGTGATGATACCACTATGTGGTGTTCTCTGATCAAATTGCAAGAGAAGCAGCACTTAGCAGAGACCTGGGCCTGGCCTTGTGAATTATTAAATTGGCCTTGCAGTGAAGACCTATAATGGTAGTTCAGAAATGGAAAATAAGAGAGAACATACCAGTGGCCAGGTAGTAAATGCTTATAGAGTTTTTTTGGTCTGTTCCAGGATAGGAAACAGAATGTTGTTCAAATTCTGAACAGACAGAATTGATACAGAGCACAGGAGTAGTTAGTACAGATCCCTTACTTGATAAATCTGCTCTGTTTTGTCAGCCTTTTGCTCTCCACTTCAGATAGGAATCTCTTACCCCTGGCTCCCTAACAGTGTGGCCTGCTGCACTGGGCTTGGCTTTGTAGAAGCACTAGAGAGGAAGAGCTTTTCCCTCAGAAGTGCTTGCGGTCTAGTTGGCCCCAAGGATGGGGAAAATGGTACAAGAGTTAGTATTTGGGAAATTCTCCTTGCCATGTTGCAGGAAATCCTCTGTGGTGCTGGCTTTTCTGACTCCCAGCAGCTTCTCCCACTGAAAATGACTTAACATTTCTATTGCTTTAGGAAGGGAGAGGAAACAAATGCATAACTGCATGAGTCATCTTTGTATTGTCTTGAAATTAAAGGAGTGTTATAGAGTAGGACATAACTAATACAATTTGGTGAAGGGCAGTCCTGAGAAAAATCAAGTAATGTGTGTGCTTTTCCTGGGTATTTATTAAGGTTTTCAGGTCTTACTACAGGATATGGAAAACCAGAAAAAATACAGACTGTTGCTTTATTCATGAGATGTGGTGGTGGTTTTCTTATAGAAAAGTAGGATCTGTCTGTTCTTAATAGCTGCTGTTTTAGTAATTTCTTATAATGTGTAATGCTGGATTTCATCATGACCAAAGTATCATTTCTTCATGCCTTTATCTAGCATTTAATCTTTAGTATAATCAGGTGATTAATTCTTCTGAAGGTATTGCATGAAAAGCCTCCAAAAAGTACCATGACTGAGGCAAGACTGATTTACCAGTAAAATGAGTGATAAAAAAACATTCTACGTGGAAACCAGAACAGTGGGTTGCTGAATGTAGGCTAATTAAAACACTTTCTCCTTGCCTGGAGCATTGTTAAATTTACAGAAATGCAAATCCTTCCTCCTTTCCTAAAAAACTTATTTCCATTAAGTGAGATCTATTGGGAAACTTTTCCGTAGGTGTTAGCAAGTTAAAGTACAGTGTCTCTGACCTGAGTGTGTCTTTTTAGTATTTATTTTAAGAAACTTGTAGATAATACTGGAAAAAAAACATATATACATAGAACTAAGCCTAGTACCTGGCTATAAATTCCCCTGGCACCAGAAAGAGAATAATTTAAGACTAAGACAATGTGTGAGAAGGAAATCATCTCCTGAGGAGGGACAGAACCAGGGGATGTTTGGTCCATATCTTTAAAATCTAACAGTGGCAGTATCTTGCTGTATATTTTTCTTCTTGGCTTTAAGCCTTTCTTTACTCCCTTAGATTCCATTTACTCCCTTAGACTCAAGAGGAGATGAGCAATACAATACTGAACATACTTCCTCTTTGTGCATTTTACTTTATTTCCTCTGAACAGTAAATAAAACCTGTTAAATAAGCTGGAGTAGAGAAACCCTTTCATTTTGCACTTATTTTGGAGACTGGTACGTCATTTTGCCTATTTACCAACAAATACAAACAAAAGCTTTTTCCTAATGATGTTTTCTTCATGGCTCATGTGCCTGCACCAAAGTAGGCATGAAAGCTTGGTTTTAGAAATTTTTCTTTAACAGATCCAGAATCATATTTCTATTGATGATACACACACCTTTGACTGAGCAAGACAAGACATCAGCTCTCCTGATGAGCTAAGCTTTTCAAACAGATGAGTTGATTATTGTCCTGCTACCTGCATTTTGTATCAAAGAGGCACACACCAAAATATCTTCACCAGTTTGTTTTGATGCTTGCACTTTCAGGGTGTTGTACAGAGATCGAAGGAAAATAGAGTTGTGAATTCATCAACCCCTCAATAAGAAGTTAGGGGTTTTTTTTGTAATGAAATTTCCATAAAAACTTTGAAAAAATTGAAAGTTGAGATGGGTGATGCATATGTTGTCTCTTCTTAAATCTGTCTCAGAACTGATGTTATTCTTTAATTGAGTCTGAAAAATATTGATGCACAGCATCCGATTTCCTTCCCATTCAATTACACTACTTCCAGTGACATTATAAATGTTTCTTTACTCTTTCTGGTTCTTGAAATGAGTAAATTATGAGAAACATATTTTGCCAAATAAGTTGAGCTTTGTGGAGCCCAGTGGTGCTGTTTCCTGTGCTCAGATAAGAAAAGACTTTGAGCTGTTGGAATCAGGTTAATGGCAATAATAGTCATTATCAAGTAAACTTTGTTGTATAGAATATCTAATTAATACGCATCATTTATATGTGTTTAATTGAGGTCTTATGGTTTTAATTAAGGTTTTAAGGTCTTTCTGTGCATATTGCTAATATGTTACATACTCTCATCAATACTAGAATAGCATGCACATCTGTCTGCATGCATTTGTGTTCTTTGTAATGGAATTTAGTACTGAAAGTGAATAAAATGCTGTATTAAATATGATTAAAAATGTTAAACACCATTCAATGCTGTTTCTCTTTAACTGCAGACCCTGCTACATGGAAAAATCCAAGACACCTTGCTAAAGGTTGCCTTTATCCACTTGCTTTTTCTGCCTACACCTGAAGTGCATGCTTATATACACTAATCACATACATTTCATGCCACATGATTGTTGATTACACTTTTCCTTTTACACTTCAGCTACTGTGGTGATTATTTTGCTGTCTTGTGGTCTGATTGATTTTCAGTTTTCTGACCTTGTTGCATTAGAATGAGGTGATTTTTGCTTTTCTTCTGTGCTGTTGCTGCTTCATAGCACTTTTAATTCCCAAATCCTTAAAAAAAAAAAGTTGATCAACTTCCTTAAATTTCAGTTTAAGTGAAGAAAATGTTTTGAATGATTACTTGGTTGTAGATACACCATGTGTTTGCCAAAAGGTTTCTTGTAGACAGTTCTTGTAAAGCAGGTTGCTGTGTCAGGGAGCACAGAGGAAATGACTGCAACCAAAAATTGGAAATAGAACTTGCCACTAATACTTGGAAACCTTATAGTGAAAGTGTGAATATCTTGCAGTGTGACTCAAACTGCTGTCTGTGCTACAAAGCAGGAATTGGACATAACCTCCTTTGCTGTTTGTGGGACTGCTCTAGCATAGTCCCCAAGTAATTCTGGACCTCAGTGGTGACTGACAAGAGTGAAGATGTTTGGTCCTTGACAGATTTGGGAAGAGACATGTTCTCCTAAGGCTTCTTCGTTATGCAGAATTCTTACGTGTTTTCTGTTTGCTTGCTTTTAGTCCTACAGGTTTTTCTAACTTTTTCTTTCAGCTGTTATTTGATCTCACTTGCATGGTAAAAGCAAAAATGCTGAAAGCTAGACTTTCTTTCCCCCAGGTTTTTAAGCTATTGCTAATAATTCTTTTGTTTTCTGTTACAAGCTGATATCTAGTGACCAAGACAATTTCTGAAATATTTGGAGGATAGGTGATTGGCTCAGGCATAGGTAGGAAGGTGAACCTTGTGTGAGACAAATAAGACATAGTAGTGATGTGCAGTGTTTCAGTAGACAGAATCATAAAGCTATTTCACATCTAACTGTAGAAAGCTAACTCATTTTTCTTTTGCTGCTTGAAAAAAAAATCTTGTAGTTTCAATGAACAGGCCTTGAAAGAATGTTAGTGAAAGGTCTACTTCTTTCTCATGTATCCATTTTTGTTTTCAGAGGTAGATGCTGCAGAATGGGGTAAATTTCTTCACACCAAAAATAAGGTATGTTTACTCTCTTGATGAAGCAGCAGTGTCATAAATATGTTAACATATATATACTGAATTTTGTTATCTCTTCCCTTGACTTTCCTGAAAAGAAGATGTTTATTGGCATTATTATACCTGCTGCTATATTGGCAGTATATTGAGGGTTTTGTGTTTTGCTTCTTATGAGTAAAAATATTTTGAAAACATGAAATATCTGTTGTGTGGGTCATTGATTTTGCTGAGTTCTCATAGTCCTTTTTGGGTTATTTTGTTTATTATTCCATTTTGTGCATTGCCAAAATTAGAATGGATGTCACAAAACTAAGGATAGGTGTAAGCACAAGCCATTTCAGTCCACTGAGGAATTGGCTACTTCAGAGGTTTATTAGAAAGCTGTGAAAAAGAAGGAACAGCCTCATGTGCATCAGGGTCGAGGAGCAGAAACTGAGATGACCTGGCACTTCAGGAAGAGAGTCAAAGCTTTATTCTTGCTTGAAGACAGTCATATTTTTGTTGGCAGATAAATTATACAAGTGTTTATTACTTTAAACTGATTTCCTCACCTTCTAGGCAGTGCTCGAAATTTAGGGAAAGCTAGAGAGGAGTATGGAGGGAATCAGTGGAAGGGTAGCTCTGAGCAATTCTTTTTTGTGTTGGTGGCAGGAGAACCGTTTTTACAAGAGTGGAAAAAATTGAAAATTAAGCTGCCCTTTGTCCTCTTCGAGAAGAGAAGTTATTTAAGCTACATGTTGCTTATTAGCTTCAAAGGATTACAACTAGACTCAAAATGGAATGAAGTGTTTGGAATTCTCTGTAAGTGGACACAAGTTAACTTGTGTCTGACATTGGTTATAAGTGCTAATAACTGCCATGTCACAGCATTAGTCAACAGATTACCAATTTTTATAATTTTTAGCACTGATGAGTCCTGTTAGCATCAGTTTAAGGGCTACTAGTAATTCTTATATATTTTTTTAGTATTCTGTATACTTAAAGAGTTTTTCACCATCCCTTGGAGAAGAGAACATTTTTTGCAGTTAAGTAAGTAAATGCTGTCTTTGATTTTTAAACTTTTTTTTCTTCCTTCAGATCTATACGGATTTTGATGAAATTCGTCAGGAAATAGAAAATGAAACAGAGAGGATTTCAGGAAACAATAAGGTAAATCCTGTACTGTCCATCTGTTGTCTTGCTGTTGATTTTCTTGCTGCTTAAACCTTGCTTAAAGAATTTTGGCAGCTAGGAGTGAAAAGCACTTAACTGTTCTAATGAAGAACATGTGAATGCTGCTTGCTATCTCGAGATTTTTTACTGTGTTCATGAGATAAATTACTTGAGCTAGAAGACAAAGAATTGTTGCCTTACTTCAAGATTTTGTAATAAAAGTAGAAAAAAATAAACTTTCAATTAAACTTGCTTTCATTTTTCTACATACCTAGCTTTATGTGTAATTATAAAAGACAAAAGACTGCCAAAGACAAAAGAATTGGTTGACAGATGTTTGGCTTTTTTTCTTTGCTGTGTGTTTTAAGGTATGTGGTGAAAGAAAGTCTTTGTAGCATGAAACTACAGCCTTTGGATTTTTATATGATGAATTTAAATCAGGATAGTAATTATTACTTCTTATTAATGTATTTCTAGGGAATCAGTCCTGAACCGATTCATCTTAAGATTTTTTCAGCTAATGTTGTAAATCTGACTCTTGTGGACTTACCTGGAATGACAAAGGTAAGATGCAGAGTGCTCCTCTTCTGACTCAGTGTTTTTGAACAAGGTGTGCCTGTTTGCTCTTTGCCGTTGTTCTGCATTGTTAGATAAACTGCTTTCCAGGGGTTAAGTAGTGTTATGTAAATTCGGCATATCACTGTCTTCTGGGGTGAGATTTGTGTTTCTGATGCACTTTGCTGATGCCAGAGATAGATTTGCTTATGTTTGTCCTCTGTCTACATATAAATGATGGTAGGTGTGTGGGCTGTGTGTTCCTTCCCATAGGAGAGTTAGCACTCCTGGTCTCAGATCTGTACCTGCAGATAGATGAGTTTGTGGCAATGTGGAAAATCTCTTCCACATTGCTTCTCCTGGAGTTGCTATGTGTATTTTGTGTAAGAGGCTGTCTAAAGTGAGGATATCCTAAGAGAAATATTCAGATCCTGCCTGTTCATGAATATGGAATAATTTTCTGAGACATGAAGAAGACAAGATGACTTCTCTGCCTGCCTGTGCACTTATACACACCGCGCTCTGCCAGTTGTGCACGTGGTTCTTGGACACCAAGCCTCATGCAGGCATAAAGACACAATTTTGACCAGTTCCATATTGTTTTTTTCTCTAGGTGCCTGTTGGTGATCAGCCTAAAGACATTGAACTTCAAATAAGAGAGCTCATCCTTCAGTTCATCAGCAACCCCAATTCCATTATCCTGGCAGTCACGGCTGCGAACACAGACATGGCCACTTCGGAAGCGCTGAAAATAGCTCGGGAGGTGGATCCAGATGGTGAGCACCAAGGCTAACTGCATGCTGTCATTCAGCTGCTTTTTAAAACTCAATCCTAAAATAAAATTGAAGTTGTTTGGGCAATATATAGTAAGAAAAGTAAATGTCACCACATTTCCTAGAACATAAAAGTCTTGTATTTGCTTAAAGACTTCTTGCTGCAGTCTCTACTACTCAAGAGAATGCTGGGATGAATCAATAACTGTTAGATTTTTGGCTTGCCAGCAGGCCAAGTAACTATTCTAATAGTCATGGAGCCACTTCTGTTTCCACTGCAGCAAAATGGTGTTAAGAATGTTTTTCAGAGTTTTAGTAGTTCAGAATAGTCTATTAGGGCAATTTCATGCTTTATTGTCCAACATTGTTTCCTTTGGCTGAGAAAACATGCCATCCTGAGGCTAGTAATCGACTGTATAGCTGATAGTTTAGTGACCTTTGGTAAGGATAAGATGAATTTTGGTGCCTTGTATTTATGTGGGAGAACTGACTGATTTAACGGAGTAGGAAGATTATCGTTTTGTATTTACCTAAGGACTTGGAAACAGATCTGAAGCTACTGGGCTGCCTGCTTCTTGCTTTTGCAAAGTGCTGTCAGTACCATTGACTAGCAAATGGCATTGTATGATTTGGAAGAACATGGATTAATACACTTGAAAAATAAGCATAGAGAAATTAGGTTAAAATTTAGTGTTGTTGCCCTCAAAATTGTTTTCCATAAAAAACTCTTTCTTCTTGATTGTTTTCAAACTCCAAGTTTGCTTTGGCTTGTCTGCCACATAACCTTGAGGGAAAACCTCTTCTGGCAGAGTCTGCTCAGTTAAACTGTCCTGATTCAAGATATCAGACCCCTTTTATTTTACTGCTGTAAAAATGACCAACAGTGTCTTTTGGATCACTTCCCAAAATTCTAAAACGTAAAGGTCTAGTGGCAGATCATCTTGCCGCTTCTGCAGGAGTAATGCTGTATAGTGAGAACCTACAGTACCAAAGTAGCTATGCTCACATGAAAGTTTCAAGGCTCAAGAACTTACTGATTTTACTGAGATGCTGGTTTATTTTTTTAGATGCAAAAAGTGTGTTATATTTTAAAGAAAAAGTTCTTGGCACTTTTTTTCCAGACCAAGAGCTCAGGAAATATTAAGGTCCTAGACAATTCCTGTGTGTGTAAGCCTGCTGGTTTAGATGGGCAGTATTTACCTATTTAATGAATTTATGTGACTAATTCTCCACTTTGCTGAATTATGAGTTTTAGTTACTCTGATCAAATCAGAACATCCCTGTGAGTGTTTTCCTTTTGGTAGGTCGAAGAACCCTTGCTGTTATCACAAAGCTGGATCTCATGGATGCTGGCACTGATGCTATGGATGTGCTCATGGGAAGAGTGATTCCAGTCAAACTTGGCATCATTGGAGTAGTGAATAGGTCTGTGTGGGCACATTGGTGCTATTTTTCAAACTGTGTTAATGTGAAGTAATGCTGCTTTTTTAGCCATGAATATAGTTTTAAGAATAAGGTGACAATGTTGAAATAAACTTCTGAATAAGCAAGTGAGAAGTTTGTTGCTCACTTCTCAAAAGCCTTTGTTCTTCCACTCAACCAATTGCTAATGCAGAGAGGAGTAGAGACACTTCTAAAAGAACTGTAGTGTCATCACTTCTGCTGTTGCCCTTCAGCTTGAGGGGTGCTTCTGGTCAGCTGTTCACGTTAGCTCTGATCCAGCACAGATCCTGTATATATTAATCCTAACTGCATATGGCTGTGGTACCATTTGCTGTGGTTTTTTTACATTACTTAGGTCAAATCTCATGTAGTTTTGATAAAAGCATTGCTTAGACTGTGTACAGTTGCTACCAACACCGATTTGTTGATTATGCTGCATGGAGAAACAATAAAAACCTTTATGGTCTAAGGAAGGTGAGTTACGTGTGTAAAGCAAAACCCAGTTGTTAAATGTCCTGTCCAGAAAAGCAGAAATGTAAATTACTTTACTTTTACTTTGCTTCCATTAACTGGTGTGTAACTCTGCCTTTTACCTTTAGGAGTCAGCTGGATATTAACAATAAGAAGAGTGTGGCTGATTCCATTCGTGATGAGTATGGGTTTCTTCAAAAGAAATATCCTTCCCTTGCCAATCGAAATGGAACCAAGTATCTTGCTAGGACACTGAACAGGTATCACTTGAAGATATAAACCAATGTGTTAGACATATGTGCAGACTTTTTTTTTTTTTTTTTTTTTTTACCCCGAGTGTCTCTTTTGGTGCTGTACAGTAATGCATTTAAAAAAACTCTGGTTGCAAACTCTGGTTCTCTCAGTTTCTGGTTTTACTGTAATTTTCCCAAGTAAATGTTTTCCTTTGGTGGTTATTTTGTGTCACTTCTCTGTTTTGATGGAGATGATAAAGCTGAAACTTTTCCTCCCTTCTAATGAAGGACTCTTTTCTATTTTTAGATTGCTGATGCATCATATCAGGGATTGCTTGCCAGAACTGAAAACCAGAATTAATGTTTTAGCTGCCCAGTACCAGTCTTTACTGAACAGCTATGGGGAACCTGTTGAAGACAAAAGTGCTACTTTATTGCAGCTGATCACCAAATTTGCCACAGAATATTGTAACACTATTGAAGGAACAGCAAAATACATAGAGACTTCGGAGCTGTAAGTACAAATGCTTTCCTGGAATATTGACTGAGTGGTTAGGTTGACCCAGTGGCTTTCACTGGCTCTCTCTGGCAGTGTTACTACACTGGACCATAACATCCTCAAAAATGTTTGTATCCAAGCAACTGTAAAAAAGTGTTTTCAATGAGAGCTTTCTTCTACTTATTTGCTACTTTAGTTGTTGTTTTCTTCTTTCAGATGTGGTGGAGCCAGAATCTGTTATATTTTTCATGAGACTTTTGGAAGAACTTTAGAATCTGTTGACCCTCTGGGTGGCCTTAACACAATTGACATTCTGACTGCCATTAGAAATGCCACTGTGAGTGTTCTTCTGTGTTTCTGAGTGTAGTGGCTGTATGTTAGATAGGAAGCTAAGGTTTAATTCTGTATGAGGGGCACAACTTAGAAATGGTTCAGTGTTCTCCTGACAGATTTGGTTTCTTGCTAGTATGGGAATTGGTGCTGCTGAGAATTAACAGGGTTGAGGCCGTTTTTAAATTTTGCAGTATAAAGTAAAATGTTCACTCCTTCAAGCTTGACTTTGGATGTCAGACATGTCAGTCTGCTTTTGTACTGTATGTGGACAGACAGGCAGGTTTCTGCATGGTCCTGGAGCGTGAGGTATTCCATAGCCATGATCTATGTGTGTGTTCCTATCCTCATGTAAATGTAAAATGTAAAAACAGGATTTAGTAATAGGAAAGATATCATATTTCAGATAAAAACTGTTATATGTGTAGCTAAGCATTGTTCTGTATGATCATAAATGAAATTACTCTAAACACCGAAACCCACCTATCTTCATGGTATGGTATTACATGCCCAAGACTGTCCAAAAAATAATGGCAGTTTTTTCTTTCTGAAATTAGAAAGAAAATGTCTTTGCTATTGGAATAGATTTCATCTATGTATGGATCCACAAACGTGAGAAAGCATTGTTCAGATTTGTAAGCCTAAAGTGACATCCGTAGGTAGAAATCTCCAAGATTCTGTAAGGGTGCTGGTTAATCATTGTTTGATACATTTAGTCTTAGAGATAGCAACTTAGAACTTTAATTTTTAAATATTCTTGTAATATATTTTACTCCTGAGACCGGTTCTGAGTGTCAGGTGTCATCACTATGACCTGATTTATTCTGGGCCTCATCAGATACTACGTCTTGGAAATGCATCTTGTTATATACACAGTTCAGCAGCTTTTTCCCTTCTTTTTAACCAGGGTCCCCGTCCTGCCTTGTTTGTTCCTGAAGTTTCCTTTGAGTTGCTGGTAAAAAGGCAAATCAAACGTTTGGAAGAACCAAGCTTGCGCTGTGTGGAGCTGGTTCATGAGGAAATGCAGAGGATTATCCAGCATTGTAGTAATTACAGTACACAGGTAAAAATGCATGCTTTAGAATTGGGTTTGTAATTACTGGGGTGTGTGTGATTATTTGCTTAAAAACTTATGGAAGTCTCACCAGTGAAATTTTGGTTTGTTTTTAGGAATTACTGAGGTTTCCTAAACTGCACGATGCCATAGTTGAAGTAGTAACCTGTCTTTTGCGTAGGAGACTTCCTGTCACAAATGAAATGGTAAGTTTCCATCTACTGTAATTTTACTGATAGAAGTGCATGTTTTCTGGAGTCTTGATGCTTCTGTTTGCAGCATCAGGAGTCCAAGTTATTAAAGGAATCTTACCTTATTTGTTGAATTGATAGTAATGTACACATTTTGAATCGTATTCTATATTATAGGTGCATAAAAAACAAAGAGGTGGGGTTAGGGTTAAGCATATTGTCCCCTATGTTTCAGTTTCCCAAGAAGAATTTTACTAAAACTTCAATTTAACATCTTCTAGTCTTCCTTATTTAGGTTGTTTCCCTCCCTGGTAACAGAAGCTGTGAATTTACTGTAGAGTTTGGGATGCAGGGATGAAAATGAAATTGTAATCCTTATTCTGTATGTTTCAGAGGATTGTAATGCTCTTCCGCCAGTGAAAACTAAAAGTTCTACTTGTACCTTTATATAAATGAGTTTTAATATTCAAGTCTGATTTGTACTGCCTGTTGGGGAGTAAAGAGTGTTTCAGTATTTGACTCTGCATTAGATGTGAAAAGCAAAAGTCCTTTTGTATACGTGCTATCCCTCATAGTGAGCCATCTGCCCCTAGTTCACATGTTGCTGGTGCTTTGTGGCTGAGTGGTCTTTTGCTATGGGCAGTTAAGCTGTGCTTGCCAGCATTGTAGGTCATTGCTCTGCACTGGCATTAGGTTTACTCCCTGAATTTTTGATCTGGGGATATCTTGCATTGCAGGTCCATAATCTGGTGGCCATTGAGTTAGCTTATATCAACACCAAACATCCAGACTTCGCTGATGCCTGTGGGTTAATGAATAACAACATAGAGGTAAGAAAGTATGTTCTCTTAAAATGTTTCTTGTCTCTTAAAGTGAAAGTGAAATTGATAAAATAGCAAAGACTTCAGTTTCTTTCACTGAAGCAGATTTCTACCTTTTGAGGCATTAGAAATGTGATGAATTATGAATATGGTGTATACTCTAGTGATCTGTGGATTTATTAATTTCTATTGCATATTACATTCAAGATCACTGGTTGGTACTTCACTGAAAGGATTCTGCCTGTTTTTCAGTCTGGAAAATAAGATGGGTGCCTAATCGAGTACTGCCTATGAAATGAATTTTTTAAGGAGAAATTTAAATATGTAGTTGTGAAATGGTGTTTCATATTGAAGTAACTGCATTTTGTTTCTGACACAATGTATCAATACTGCTTCTCACATTCATGAAAGGATAATGCAAGTATTGTTTCCTCTGTCCAGGTTCTAATTTCTGCTTGTTTTTGGTATTGTTCTTGAATCTCTGTATTTCCACACTTCAGGCTCCCTGAGGCATAGTCTCCCATCAGTAATCTTGTGTTTTACAAGCCCAAATCTGATTGATAATACTAGTTACTGCCATCATCCTGTGGAAGCAGTTTAACAACCAATCTGCTGGATTGGGAGAATCAATCTGATGTTGTTGCAGTACTTCATCTCTCTGGCTAAGAGCTTATTAATACCCTTGTGTTTATTCAACACATTGTTTTCATTTATCACAAAATCACAGAATGGCTTGCCTTGGGAGGTCATCTCATTCCAACCCCCCTGCCATGTGCAGGGACACATTCCTCTAGACCGGGTTGCCCAGAGCCCCATCCAACCTGGCTTAGAATACTTCCAGGGATGGGGCATCCACAGCTTCTCTGGGCAACCTGTTCCAGTGCCTCACCACCTTCACAGTAAAGAATTTCTTCCTATGGAATATGTAATTTAAATCTACTCTCTCTCAGTTTGAAGCTATTCCCCCCTTGTCCTGTCACTACGTGCTCTTGTGGTGTTCCTTTTATAAATGCTTGCATTACAATTTCTGCTCTAGTTTTAACCCTTTACTTCATCACATAACATAGTCTGTACTGAGTAGGTATGCATTTGAATTTGCCTTAGTAGGCTGCTCTCTAATCTAGTTCAAAAACAAAGTGTATGGAAACAGCTGTGAGTATAGAAATTAAGACTTAGTGAAGCTGAACATACAAAATTATATCATCATGTATTACTTAAACTAGTTCTTTCCTAATGTTTTCCTAAACAGGCTATTGAAAATTTTGAAGACCCAAACCATGTAAACTCAAGACTTATTCACTAGACAACCAATTGTTAATTTTGAGCAAAATCAGATATTTCTTTCTCCTGATTGCTTTGAATTCTATTTTGCTACGAAGCGAATGCTGCCTTCTCCTTCATTTTGGGCTAATCGTGTGCTGGCCACAGACTCAAATCCTTTGGGTTACTTGGAGGATTTACAGCTTGGGCTGTAATGAGGGCTGTAGGGTATCTGTGCTGAGCCAAATTGTGGAGCTTTGATGTTGTTTTTTAAAGGCTCAGGTTTTGATTAGGGAGTGTGGTGCAAAAAAACTTTGCAAAACTTCTTATTTTGAGAATTTGGTTTTGACCAGGTAATAAAGTATCCAAATAATTGATGGTTTAATAGACCACAGTATTAGCATGGCATTGGATGAGAAGAAATTACTCATGTTTGTCTCTAAAATGGAAATCATCTGTAAAATGTGAATCCTGCCTATGTGTTGATACATAACTGAGCTCTTGCTGGATTGTTTTTAAAGGAGCAAAGGAGGAACAGGTTAGCCCGAGAATTGCCTTCTTCTGTGCAACGAGACAAGGTAAGTAAATGTTTGATTTTATTTTTTACATAAAGCTTAATGCATTCTCCTAGATGCAATCTAAGTATTGGAGATTTTGATATGCTGCCCTAGTAACAGTCTTGGGAGCTTCTGGGCATTGAGTTTTTTCCTTTCAGTTTCATAAGATAGAAGTGAAATGTCATTTTCTTAAAAAGATGCAGTTTTTGGGAGGTTTTAAATCTGGTATTTTTGAAGACTTGTCTATAATTGTAATATTACACTTATTACTTGAATGTCATCTCAGGTAAGGTGTAAAATGCCTGCAGATGTTGAAGATGGACTCAGAACTTTCATGCTTAGATTTGTAGCTGAGAAACACTGATTTCAAAAGACAAACAAATGATTTAAAATATCCAGTGCCAACATAGTGACTTATGGTTGGTTTTTGTTAAGTCACTCTTAGAATTGCAGTTTGTTGCGGTCTTTCTTTCTTTTGGAGCAAGACCTCTGTTGGAGGTGACATTTTTGGTTGTTCATCATAATCCAGTCATGTATTCTGTCTCTGGAGTTTGCTTAATTTTACCAGGTTTTGGGATTAGTGACAGGGGTGGAAGAACCAACCAAGTGTCATGGAAAATATTGTCTGGCTGTAGAAAAAAACAGTCTGACACTAAGCTGGAATTTTAGACACTTATTTAATACTATGTGAATTATTAAGAATTCAAAGATAGAGACTATAGATGAAGTTGTAACAGGAGTTTCTACAGCTGATAGAAATTTGTTCCCTAAGTTCATTACCTTAAAAAGTGAGACAAAGTCCCAGAATAGATCGAATACTGCTGCCTTTAATCAGTCTAAGACAGCTGATGGATCAACTGGGAATTTAAGGTAGCTATCTGGAGATTGCTTTCAATGCTCTTTGATCCTTCATTTTATTGATTTCATAGTTAAATCATCAGCGTAGGAGCTTAAATGAAATTAAAGATCAGTTAATCCAAAATAACTATCTTGGAGATGCTTTTTGTTTTTCTTTTTTTCCTCTTCTTTTCTTTCTTCCTTTTTTCTTTTTTTTTTCTGCTTCTGTTACTGTTTTTCTTGTAAATTCAAAATATTTCTTTTCTGGATTTTGAAAGATGCTAGTAGGTAAAAGTGTATGAAATTTGCTAGGTAAATTTGGTGGTCTTCAGTTGAATTTTTTTTTTCCCCTCCCTACATTTTTTACCTTCCTTAGTCTACTAAAGCTCCAGGTGCATTGGCACCTGCTTCCCAGGAGACTGTTACTGCTGCTTCTGCTGAGGCTGATGGCAAGGTCTGTCTTGATTTTTCCTCTAAGCACTGCATGCATGTTTCTGTTGTGGTGCACCCCAGGTGTAAGGAAAGCAGTTTGTCTCTAGCAGTTCTGTCACCAGCAGTGTGTCCTACCCAGTCTGGATGTCCTCCCCAGTGTGGATTACTTGGCACTCCTGGTTCTATGTGCAGTGGCATGTCAAGACATGCCATGAGGTGGCCAAGTCACTGCTTTCTCTTTGAACTCTTGTTTGCAATATATTGTGGTGCAAATATGCACCAAATTTGCCTTAAACTGTCCATAGATTGTTGGGTGCAACAGTATTGTAATCAAAACTCTTCAGCATGGCTGTTAAACTGCATGTTTTTAATGTGTTGACAGTTAAAGAAGGAGGACAGAAGATATGCTAAAATGTGAGTTTCCTGCTTCCTGCAGGGAATCTTTACAGGCTTTGTTCAAACTGAACCTCCTTTGTGTGTTGTTTCACATAATTGTTGAATCCCTGGTTTACTTACATTTGTGAAATGTGTTCTGCAGTGTTTTTTTACATGTTAGGTGTGCTGTCTCATGTGTTACAATAACAGCTCAGTATTCCTCAGAAGGCTTTTCTGCTAATTACTCTTGCTTGGAGTCAGAAAAGATGGGCAGTCACAGGTTTGTGTATTCAGAGTACCAAGGGACCTCAGGCTGTCTGCTTTATTGCACATTTAGATTTTAATGCAAAGCTTCCTTTTCTGTCCTGACCAAAGTGGTTAAAATCAAAATCTAGTCAATAGTAGAATTTTAACTATTATTTTCATCAATGTTTTAGAGGTTTTGATATGCTGCAAAAATTAAAAAGTAACCAAGACCCACTGTGAAGATAGTGTTGTGACCTAGGAAGTTGCAGGAAGCTGCCAGATTTGGTTTGCATTTCCCATAAAAACTGTCCTCTGTGAGGTGATACATTCAACACTCTCCTGTGTTGCTTTGTTTCTGAAAGTGCTTTGGAGGTAGAGCAGGCTCCACTGTAACACAGGAGGAGAGTGGTGTTTTTGTCATTTTGAGCAGCTGTCCTGCAATCCGAAATCATGCAGTGGATCTTTCCTTAACAATAATTGTCTCTTATTAACAGAGTTTGATTTGAATTCCTTGTGTGTTCTACAATGCCTCTGAGCAATTGTGCAATTTAAATAAAACCTTTGATGTGCACAGGTTAGCTGGGTTTCCTCCTGTATACTTCTGCTGATATTCTGTTTGGTATGCTTTTTTTCTCACCTTTTTTTTTAGATTTAAGATCAGTCTGTGGTGTTTCATTGTAAACACAATAGATAAATTTTGCTTTTTTCCTCTTATATCTGAAGCAAGACATAAATAGTAGTACAAAGCCTAGGTTGTTTTTCGAACAGGAGCAGATTTAAAAACAGAATAAATAGAAGAGATATTAAGCTTATGGAAAGGTACAAAATTAAAATTGCCCCATTCTACATCAAAATAAACTGTTTTTTTAAATACTTATTAACATATGGTGGATACCATCCACTAGTATTTCTTTCTTCCAGTGATTCCTAGTGTTTAAGAGTTGGGTGTTACATTTTCTTCTCAGAAGATTCATGGGCCATTCTTTGTCTGGAACTCCCCAGAATCTCTGATATTCACTCCCATAAGATGAAGACTTTTGTTTTGATTTGTTACAAAAAAAGCCTTCTGCAAATTTTGACAGCACAAATACGATCATAGCTGTGGTACCTTGAAACAGAAATATTTTTTAGCTATTACTGTAAGAAACTTCAGTTTGTATTTAAATAAAACTTGAAGAATTTAAATTTGAGTATTGCAAGAGCTGTGGTCATCTTCAAAATATACTTTCAGAATGATCTCGATAGTATAGAATGTGTGGTCAAAGCCAAATGACTTAGAAAGACCATCCAATATTTCAGAAGTGATTTGTAGACCCTTAAAATGCCTTGGATCTTCTCCATGTGAGACATTTTCATACCCTTTATTAGGGAGAGTATGAGTTTTAAAAGCTTTCATTTTACTGGTACCTTTTGTGAGCTGTAACCAGCAAAGGGAGAATAAATGTGGGGAATGTGAAGAACAAAACAAAGGAAATATATCTATGAAAATCTTATTTTTTAGTGAGTTTTCCCTTTAGTGATTTGATCAGATACTTCTCTGCAGTGTCCAAGTTCTAATTCTGCCGTGTTTTTTCAATATGCTGTTTGTGCAGACTGCTGCTGTAGGAGCGGATGTGTCTCAGGAGCCTGGAACAGGCAGCTGGAGAGGAATGCTGAAACCCTCCAAAGCAGAAGAGGTATCAGCAGATGACAAATCCAAGCCAGCTGCACCCCTACCTGCTAGTCCTCAAAAAGGACATGCTGTAAACCTATTAGATGTGGTGAGTCTTGGAAGACTAATTCCTTTTCTTTGTAGTTCAGGCTTAGGAAAGAAAACATCTGAATTCTAGATCTTGTAACCTTGCTGCTAATATGTGATATCTTTGTAAATAATTCTCACTATAGCAACAGGGAGCTCTCTTCTGCTTTGCTCCTTGCCTGATTCCAATCTCCCTGCAAGTTCCCTGCCTGCTCTAGTTTTACACTATGATTTGGATAACTGGCTTCCTTTCACAAATTCCTGTGCAAGGGAACTCCTTGTCTAGATAGCTGTTGGTACAGAAACAGATCTCAGCTCAGCTCAAATTCCTGCTCTTCTTGTGCTGAATTTGAATATTGCTAATAGAGGAGAAGAATCATTAAAGACAAAACCCACTTAAGTTAAAAAAAAAGATGGGGATATTTGAAGTATTTGGAGAGCTTTAGAAAAAATGTAGTGGTGCCCTCTGACCTTTGTTTCACGCATGTGGATTTTGATATGTCTCTAATTTTATTTCTGAAGAATTAGAGGTTTGTTGCAAGGCAGGTGGAATCTATCAAACTCAGGCTGAAAGAGCAGTAGTTACAGGTTTGAGTTTTATTTACAAATGCAAATGAGCAGAATTGGTAAACTGGGCTAAACTTTTATTTTTTCACACAGCCTGTACCTGTTGCACGCAAACTTTCTGCCCGTGAGCAACGAGATTGTGAAGTGATTGAACGACTTATTAAATCTTACTTCCTTATTGTCAGGAAGAACATTCAGGACAGGTAAACCCAAACTTCCTTGAAATATTTAAGCCATGCAGATATTGTGATATTTTAAGAATCATATATATGATCATGTTATTTTTATCATGTTCTCATGTTTTATTTTTTAGAAGGGACAGCAGCAGTAAAATTTAACCCTTCACAAAATGAAGCAGTTTGAAGAAACACTTTTTTTTTCTAATGGTTTCAAGTTCTGTATAATATTAAGTAAAAAATTCAGTTATTTAGGACATGCCTGCTTTTCTGGAGGATGTTTCAATTCAGATTGAAGACTTCCAGCAAATAAGAATAAACTAGGTGCTGTGTACCACAACAGAACTTAGCTTTGCCATCCTGTTATTTCAAATGGGAAGGTCAAATAGGAACTAGTATGTGTGGCTCAGTTTTCTAGCACTTAGCTATAAGAATGGAAACAGCATTAAAAAAGTCCTTTCTGCCGTGGAAAATGCCTTTAAAGTTTTTGCTAAAAAAAGTCATACCTTTTCTTTAATGAGGAATTCTATAATTTTTTTTGCTTATGTCTTTGTGGAAAGATCTAACTTCATATATATTTATACTTCTATGTATATTGGAAGTCTGGGGGGGGGAAGTACAGGAAACTAGATTTTAGAGCAGGTTAGTGAGACTCATAGGTGTTTTAGTCTATCCAGTAAATTAATACCTTCAGTATACTTTTTAGTATTTCATGGTAGGGGAGCCTTAACTTTACTGTCCGTACTATGTATTATCAGAGATGTGAATTATTTCTTTGCCTCTTTCCCGTTCCATTTACACATAAAATTTGGTTTTAGGGTTGACATACTTTAATGTGTGTCATCCCTAGCACAGTAGACATAGGTTGTTTTCTAAAGAGCAAAGTTAGTTATTCTGTGTTCTATACTATTCTTGTTTTTTTACAATGCAGCTTTTCTATTTGGAAGAAATTAATTTTATATGAATTAGTTCTATTCTAATATTGTACATGATGCTGCTTTTACTTGAGAGTTTTTATTTATGGTAGTGATAGATGCCTGGTAGTCTGAGCCAAGGCGGTGTGTAGCTGCTTGCCCTCATTGTGCATTCTTCAATCTGGAACAGACCTGGTTTTGAACAATGCTTTTAAAGAAACAATGTTTATGTGCTTGCAGTGTGCCAAAGGCAGTGATGCATTTTCTGGTGAACCACGTGAAGGACACTCTGCAGAGTGAGCTGGTGGGCCAGCTGTACAAATCGCTGCTGTTGGATGACCTTCTCACGGAGTCTGAGGACATGGCACAGCGCAGGAAAGAGGCAGCTGACATGCTAAAGGTAATGAGGAGATCAGGAGGTCATGGGAGCAGTTAACCATATCAGTGGGAGGCTTTTTGAAGACTTGTCTTCCTTTTCTCTTCACTGCTTTTTAAGAGTATGCCAGTGTGTTGCTTTTCTCTGATAGAGGAATTAAAACCAATACATGACCAGAAAGGATTGCATATGAGCTTTTAAATCTGCAGTTTAGCATGCTAGATAGAAAGCAGGTGCAATTCCTCTTTTATTTTTAAGCTTCACAGCATTAAAACTGTGTATGGTGAAGAAGTCTGCCCTTCTTGAGAATTTAATGGGTTGCGACTCGTTTAGTACTAAGACTGATTAGCTTTGATTTGATTTTTAACTTTGCACTTCCCAGACTGCTGGTGTTATGTCCCTGAGAAATCTCTGCAGCATAACTAACTCTGGCTTTTTGTGTTGCTGTGTGCAGGCCCTGCAGCGAGCCAGCCAGATCATTGCAGAGATCCGTGAGACACATCTTTGGTGAAGACTGTATCAGCCACACACTATTTATATGCATTGGAGGTTACATTGGCTTGACAATTGCTAGGCATGGTATACGGAGTAGAATTTTTATTTATGAACTCTTCTTATCTGTGTACTGCAACTGTGTAAATCTGCTCATGTAAAGACAGTTGGTTTGATTTGCAAACAGAAAAATATGCTGTATTTTGCAAAAGAAGTCGTATTTAATCCATATAATAAATGGCTCTAAATGTTTCCTTACCAGGTTTCTGGTGCAAATTAAAGCAGACCAAGTCTTCTGTCTCAGTGACAGTCTCATTTGAACTTGGGGAAAAACGTTCAAGTTCCAGTGCCTGACTTGCTGAACAGGTTGCCTGTGGTTCAGATGGCCGGTGTAGTCTTGTGGCATAGTTTTAAGCTGCTTTTCCAGTAGAAGTTTCAATACTGTGAAGAAAAGAGAGCACCGAGTATTTTCTTTCATGAATATATTGCATGCACTGTGACAGATGGAGGTCTCCATTTTATAGCACAGTAGAGATGTCGAGCGTATTACTATGTATGTGTGTTCCCTTTTTTTTTTTTTTCCTCTTTGTCCCCAAATGTTTCAATGGCAGACAAAACTTCACACTTGATTTCATGGAGTATCATGTAGGAAGAATTAGCCTGGAGCTTGCGAACAAGAACAGCCTACTAAAAAGTGGCTGCAGAGTTATTAACGTGCACTGGAGCTTGTCTATGAATGTTGGGGTTTATAATCAGGCACGAGGACACCTTCCCCTTCCTCCCCCCTGGGACCAAGCCCCTGGACCATCTGTTAGTAAATTTGCTCTGGCAGAACTGAAAAATAAAACGGATTTCAAAACTGTAACGGGATAGTAAGCGTTTCTTTTAAAAACAGATGAAGTTGGCCAGGGAGAAGGGGATGCCCACAACTTCTGCAAATTTTGGAATGTATGACAGTATGGAAGAAAGTCTGTGAAATTGGAATATTTATATCAGAGATTACAGTTGCTTTTGAGGAAATTTTATTGTGCTGTAAGTAGCTTTTTTTTTTTTTTTTTTTTTGAGGACAATCGTAAAATTATAAAATTTTAGGTTGGAAATTAAGTTGAGGTTTCTTTTTTTCTTCTGATTATAATTCATACAGATAACTATTGATCACACTAGCCTTGAAAAAGTAAACATTTTAATTTTTATGAATAAAAATTTATTTAAACTCCAGCCAGCATACTTGCATGTACTTCTCAAGCAGATTCACTCTTTTTGTATAAAGTGAAAATGTTTACTATAGTGTTGCTGATACTTTTTCTTTAACACAACTTGCATGGAAAACAGGACACTGCTGTTAACCTCCATGGCTTGATTTTATGGTATTGGGCCAAGATAGTGAGGTTTTTGTTACCATATGCAGTTCCTTCCCCCTGAAATCAGTTAGCAAAAATGGAATTCCTTTGGTAAGGATTTGAAAAGATTTCAATCTTGGCTAAAGGTTGAAAATCTAAAAATTCAGTTTACAAGAAGCTCTGTTTAAAAATGTATTTTTCTCATGGTAATCTTCAGTTTGGCATCAGTATGAGCGCAACAAGTTAAGTCTGACAGATGCAACTTTTGGATACTTCATGCATGATCTGAGGTTCATGCAGGACACAGAAATATATATTGTGTATTTTTAAACAACCTAAAAAGTCAGGGTGTATGCATTACATGTAATGAATACAACTGAGGTACTTCTATCTTGCATTGTATCCAGGGATGGTACTTCTCAGATTTAAGAAATATGACTGAAGTGCAAACCACTTTTTAAATCAATTTGCTGATCAGCAAAAGCTTTTAAGTTTTGTCAAAAGCTTTGTTTTCATTACATTTCTGTTTGGAATTCACCTGATACCTCTCTCCCTTTTGCTTTCAACATCCAAGAAGTTTTCAACAAGGTAGTGCCGTCCATAAGTGATCTGCTACCTAAGCTTTAACTCCCAAAGGTCAGTCAACAGTCTCTTTGTGAAGAAATACTCTGATTTGTAAAGTTTTGAAATGCCACAATGAATTTCATTTATTGAAGAAATTCTTGCAAGTGATACCTGGCTCTGTAATGTCATATGAAATTTCCAGTGTTAATTTGGTTTCTGAAATGTTACAACGTTTTTTGTTTCACAAAAAGTTTCAATTTGGTAATGTTTGAGTGCCAAGAAATGGACTTGATTTGTAACCCTTAATGCAAGACTTTGAAGGTCCATGCTGTAACAATCCTGTTATTTAATAAACAGATAATACACAAAATTAAGTATGCCAGAAATAGTTTTGGACTGACTTGTAGTTCTGGTGGCAGGATTTACACGCACTTGTAAGTTTATACTATAAAGTACCTATATGTGTCCAGCCTTGTTTATGATTTCACTTGTTCTCACTTAGTTCTGCATTCTTGGATAGTTCCATAACTCATAATGTAGACAGGCTGTTCATGCCTACTGATGGTTGGAAACAAGCTGTGTGCGGGAACTGGGCTAAAATACTTCAAATGTTGCTATTACTACCAGCATTAAAAGAAATTATGGGGAAGCTGTGGAAAAAAGCCTAATGAGGGCAGCAACAGAAAAATTCCCAGATTAGACTGGTGGTTTACAACTGTCTTCTAGATCACCTTATTTAATTTAAACTTGAAATAATTTTTGTCATCAATGCACAAGTTTTAGCTAACTTGCTCTCCAGTGGGAAGAGAATCATGGAGGGGAGTACTCCCTGTAGCCAAGTTCAGAGTAGTAAATATCTGACATGGTTACCTGAACTGTTGTAGTCCTGCTGTAACTAAAACACAGTATGCTGATGTGAACAGTTTGTATTTAGTAGTCAGGTCCAAATTTTACTTCGTGAAACAGACAGGTAGAGGGGGTGGTCGTGTTTGTGTGCTTCAGACCTTACTCTGAAGCAAACAGAGCAGACCTGGTGTAAAACCTACCTTTATTCATTGCTTTGTGCATGAATGACAGATGCCAGATTGGGTATGGCAAACTCAGGACCCTGCTTTATGGACCACAGCGGGGAAAGAAACAACTTGCCACTGTGTTGTGCCCCTTTTGGGACTTGAATGGAATTATCCTGAGTAATTTGTTTTTCTGCTTTTTTCTCCTTGAACTGTGAAAGCAATGGGTAGCTGGTGTTTTCTCTCGTTACTGAGGATCTTACTTCATCCACTTTTTGTTGCTAATTAAACTGTGCTTTGAGGTGAGCGCTGGAGAATTGGTTCCTCAAAGTTTAGTAGCACCTGGATATGGTTTTGTGTTCAGTGTGCTCAATGACACTGTTTAAACTAGTGAAGGTGCTTTCATGCTCCCATAGTTTTTTACCTGCTGCACACCCTTTCACCCTTTACCTCTTGACTACTAGCTGCCACAGTAACGTTAAATTCAAGTCTTCCAGGTTGTGCTGTACAAATATTTTTGGTGGAGCTTTTTTAGTTTGTTGGGTTTAGGTTTTTTAAAATATCTTGCCCAAATAATTATTTTTCTTTTTGCACTTTTAAACCATGCATTTGTAGCTGTGTTGAATATACTTTAATATTCATTACTCCTTGTTCACATTCAAACAAGTTTGAACAATCTCTGATTATCTGAATGTACCTGTATATAAGAAATAAGACCAGGCTAAGAAAGAACAGGTGCCTTTTCCAGTCATCCTTGATCCTTGGCCTAAGTGTTCAAGTGCTTAGTTGTGATGGCCCTGTATGGTCATGGCAAGTAGTGGTTCTATCAGCTCTTTGTTTCTCTGGGAACAGTCAGGGAAGATTGCTAGGACTTGGTCAAAGGCAAGCATGGACTAAATTTCTTGGGGTTTATGAATCTTGTTAGAAACCTTGCACGCAAAGAACTTTATTCCTTTGTTTCATATTTCTAAAAATATAAATTTACTAATTTATTAGAAATGGATATGTATGTGTATCTGCACCATTTGGGGATGACAGAAAACAGGCAGGAAAAAGATCAGACGTGAAACACTGCTTATTCTTAGAAGTTTTTCATGTAACCTAAAACTCAAATGGGCTCTGTTGTATTTCTCTGGAGGTGAACATGGGTGTGTACTGGAGTATTTTGGTCCCAGGTGCATGTTTCTGATTTGCTCTAATGCTTCTGTCATTTAAGGAACAAGGTGGCTGTGTTATGTGGATGAACTTTCCCTTTTCCCTTCCTTCCCCCTTTTCTTCCATGTGCTTTGAGGTAAAAATGATTCTACTTTTCATTGTTATGTAATAGAGATGAGGCTAGAGGTATCTCATTATGAGACAGGTAATTAGCATCCGGAAACTGAAACTACAAACATGCTGAGCTTCAAAAGTACCATATTTCAGTTTCATTGCCAGAAGAAACTGTCATCTATAACAAGCAAGACTATTGAAATCTTCAGTCATGGTGCAAATGAAATCAGCATCAAGTTTATCAAGTAAAAAGCAACATTAAAAAGATATCCAAAACAATAACAAACTCCCCACCCAACTACAGAATATATATACCACATTCCAGAAGCCAAGATTAAGGCTTCCCCCCTTCTGGCTGCTGTTACTGCAAATTTGCATTGAACATTTAATGGAACAGGAAGTTAGGCCATGGAAAGTAAGAGTGAGGCCTGATCCTTGAAAAAAACACTGCAAAGCACTTGAGCTTCCCTCACGTGTTTTCTGGTTCAGAGACCCTGTGGTGCCATTCACCCACAACTCTTGGGCAGCTAAAATTACATGGCTTCATATCTTCTGGTATAATGTGCTATCTTCCAGCTGACTGCAGAGCCTACAGGACTAGTAGCAGGATATTCCTTCTACAAGGAATGCTGGATAGCATGGATGCATCCATGTCATTCACAGGACCAAAGAAGTGGAACAACTGCCATTTCCTTGTAAGTCATACAATGCACACAGAAAGCTTAAAAGGGATCCATTAGGTTGATTTAAGCTTTGAAAGCTCTGTACTTTCAGATTGCAAAAGTGAATTTGCTGTGTATTCCCACATGAAGGCTGGAAAACTTTGGTGCAATGTCCCCATACATAACCAAGAACCAGCTTACACTAGTGCTTAATCTTTTAGTCCTTTATTATGAATTTTCTGCAGCTTCTTTCAAAGCAAACCTGTTCAGAGAAACATGACCATGGCTGTCTTTGCCCCCAGCAAGGTTTCTTGGCTACATGAGCACACACTGGCTTTAAAGAGTGGGTTTGAGTTTGCTTTGGTTCATTTTCCTGTGGATTATCCTGTGGAATAACTGGCAACTGCTCTCCTGCAACACAGAAGGGTGTTAAAGGAGGAGAAGCACATCTTCATTGCTGGACTTTGAAATGAATCTTTTCATCTTCTTCTTGTGCAGATCCTTATGAATGGTGCTTTGAATAAGGCAGAGTATCCTCAATCTCTTCAGTGGTACCACTCAGCTCCTTTATTTGAATTCTGTTGAACTCAGTCTCTTTTAAAAAGAAAACTGATACTGGGCAGTCTGTGAGCTGTGTAGTAATGCACAGTGCAGAAACATCTTCAAGTATATCTTGAAGCAGCAGAGTTAGAGACCTGTCATTTTAGGGAGATACTCTGTTGTCACAACTGCAGCCATTTTATAATGTAATAATTTTTCTTTCCAACCCTAAGTAATGATACTCCATTCTTCAGAATATGCTGTCCAAGAATAAGAACAGTCTCAGGATTAGTTACACGGTTCCCATTTATTGAAACTCCTCCATCTGTAATTTTCCGGTACCTTAAAAACAAAACAAAAACAACTGTTAATTGCAAGAGAAAGCTATTTATTGTTAAGAATTCAAAGTTCACTTAGGTTTTTTTAACTTTTTTTTTTTTTTGGTGGATGCATAATTGAATACATTTTAATTCTCCTGCACTTCACTTTCAGTCCAGGTCAACGCTGACTGAAATTAACCTTAGCCTCTACTACTACAGTTCTTTCTGAGAAGGGTAAATACTGTTTTGAGTATTACCCACGAGCACAGGTGAGAACTTACCCACTAGGTCCATCTGGAATGGCATTTGCTTTGCGGCACAAGTCAAGAACGGTCATGCCAGGTTCAAGCATCAATTCAGCAGAAGTAGCTTGTCTGAAAAGTTCCTGTAACTCTTGGTCAGACATTTCTTCCAGTGCCTCCACACTACTGTAATAAAGGGCCTTAGTGCACCTGTGAGAACAAAGGGCATTCAAAATACAGAACTAGTCTTCTCTTCACACAAAGTGCTACTTGACTCATCAGATTCCCCTCCCCAGTTTCTTTTGGGAGTCTACAAACGAACAGAAATACTTTAAATACACCCTCATTTTTTTTATTGTACCCTACTGCCCTGCAAAGTTTAAAATCTTCAGTGTATTTTTAAGTCTACAAGGTTATTACATTTTTCTCTTTTAACATCTAAGCAACAACTGAATATATTAAAATAGTCCCTGAAAATCTATGAAGAATTACCATAGAATAAATCTGAAACAAAACTGCTCGATGAATCAAACTTTACCTCTTAGCAGATTCCAGCCCCTCTCTTCCATGGACAAGCTTAGTTACTTCCGCAGCCAGTCGTTTCTGAGGGCCCCATTTCTCAGGTTCTTTAGCATGCATTTCCATGATGTGGGCAATCTCCTCAAGAGGAAGGAAGGTGAATAGTTTCAGGTATCTATAAGCAGGGAAAAAATATTTTGTCTGCATAACCATCATTACTGATTTCTTGCCTTTGTCATTCAAACCTAAGTAACTGCACTAAAATGATTCTTAGTTAATTTAGGAAATACATACTAAGATGCTCTGTCCTTTCCATCACATCTTTAAAACTCACATTTTCCTTAATATTCTGTCCAGGGTCAAGTCTTCAGGCATAAGATAGTGTCAGTTGCTTTTATGAAGCTTGTACTCCAATCAACAATTTAGTTTTAAGAAAACTTTTACAGGATTTATTGGAATTGTGTGTCAACCAACAAGGTTTTGTATTTATCATAGGAGATCTACAATATGCTAATGCAAAATCCCACTGCCAGTCTGTGGCCATCATGGGACAGATGCATACCTGTATTGGCAAGTATCTCAGCAGGAAGGTTATTTAGGATAATCAAGAATTTAAAGATGCATCCCTAAGCCTAGTCTTTACAACAAAGTCCACTTTAACGAGATTTCAGTCTCACGCGATGCATTAAAGGTACCTTTACTGGTAAAAAGTCTGAATGGCTGAAGTATTTTAGTTTTAGGTACCCACATACCCTTTTTTCCAGTCTGAAAGGTGCTGGGGATCAGAACATGGATTTGAATTATCAGGGGGTAAACCTTTGAGAGAGGTAAGTTATAAGGCAGGTCCCAATATGAAAAGGAAGTAGGTCAGATTTAACACTGCTATTGGTAGATAGAACAGATTTAGAAAAGAACATAGACCAACTTATTGAAATCAATGTAGTAATGTAGAGTACTGAAAAAAACTGTGATGCTACAGTACTAAAACTAATATGCTGTGTAAGAGAGTCAACCCATAGGCAGAACAAAATGCAGTATGCTTCACTGCTTTGTCATCCACCTTCTGATTTTCTGATGGGTTTCAGCATATGGAAGTTCCACTATCCTGTCTACTTAGGAACCACTCATGCCTGTTTATTTCATATGAACAGTTATAATAACACCTCTACATGGAGCTCGTGTTGCACATAATTAAATAAAGCAGTTACAGTGAACAGTTAGGATCAGGTTTTATAAACAATTACAAAAAGCAGGATGGAGAAACACTTACTTTTCAACAACGTTATCTTGCTGTCTGACAAAAAACTGATACAGCTCAAATGGAGAAGTCTTGTCCCTGTTCAGCCACACTGCATTTCCAGCAGTCTTTCCCAGTTTATCACCAGTAGTACTGGTAATAAGAGGTACAGTAATTCCAAATACATCTGTTCCTGTCATCCTGAGAAAGAAGAGTCACTGCACGTTAAAAAAATACACTGTGGTAAAGCTGACTATAATACAAGCAAGATTCTATCCTTGATTCTAAGTTGGGGGTGATGGGCAAAAAGATGCCAGAACGCTGTTCTGTGAAGAGGGCTTCAGGGAAAAAAACAGCACCCTAAGTTTTTAAGTTTTGTATGTATCAAAGAGACCTATGTACTTTAAGTATTTATATATATGATATACCACAACTGCCTGTACTTTGGTGTGATTACACCAGGACGCGTGTGCTGGCAGACTTGTCTCGATTTTGTCTCATGCTTCAGGGTGTTTGACTTTGGTTCTTGGATTCACTAATACCTATTATTTTTCTTAAAAATTCACGTAAACCTGGTCAAAATGTACATATGTACCAAGCTTATGGTCAGGCCAATTAATTGCTCCTCTCAAATCACAGAGATCTGTGTGCGGCCAGACCTCTTGAGCGCTGACTTCTGCTCCTGGTGCTTTAGACTGTCAGCACCAATGGCACAGCATTCTGTCACAGAATCACAGCACTGGTGAGGTTGGACAAGACCTCTGAGATCATCGAGTCCCACCTGTGACCGAACATCACCATGTCATCCAGAGCACGGCACTAAGGGCCATGTGCAGCCTTTCCTTACACAGCACCAGGGACAGTGACACCACTCCCTCCTGGGCAGTCCCTTCCATCGCTGCCCTTCTCCGGACTTGCTCCAGCACCTCAATATCCTTCTGAATTGAGGGCCCAGGACCGGACACAGCACTCGAGGTGCGGCCTCACCAGTCAGTGCCCAGTACAGGGTGACAGTGACATCCCCGGTCCCGCTGGCGACGCTACCGCTGACACCGACCCTGCGCATCACCTCCCGCCCCGCGCTCCCGCCGTACTTGGTGACGAGCTCGTATCCGGACATGATGTTTCCCATCTGGTCGTGGCCGCCCAGCTGGATGCGGCAGCCGTGGTGCTGGTGGAGGTGCAGGAAGTCGTAGGCCTGCAGGGCAGGGTACAGGAATTCGGCCAGGCTCATGCCCTCGGCGCTGCGCAGCCGCGCCTGGCAGCTCTGCCGGCTCAGCAGCGTGCCCATGCGGAGGCGCCCGCCCGCGCCGCCGAGGAAGCGGAGCAGCGGCTCCCGGCCGAGCCAGCGGGCGTTGTCCAGCAGCGCGGCGCGGCCGAGCCGCCCGGCTCCCGGCTCCCAGAACAGCTCCCGGTGGTTCCCGAACAGCCGCTCCAGCCCCGCGCGCAGCGCCTGCGCGTGAGCGCGCACCCGGCCCGCCGGCAGCGGCTCCCGCGCGCGCTCCCGCCCGCTGGGGTCCCCGAGCCGCGCCGTGGCCCCGCCCACCACGGCGATGACGTCGTGCCCCGCGCGCTGGAAGTGCAGCAGCGCCATGACGGGCAGCAGGTGCCCCACGTGCAGCGAGTCCGCCGTGGGGTCGAAGCCGCAGTAGGCGGCCAGCGGCGGCCGGCCCGGCTCCAGCAGCGCCGGCAGCCGCTCCTCCGCGCTCTCCGCCGGGAACACCTCCTGGAACAGCCCGCGCTCGCACTGCGCCGCCAGCAGCCCCGCCGCGCCCCGCGCCCGCCGCGCCGGCTCGTGGGCCCGGCGGCGGGGAGGCGGCGGCGGGAGCGGGGCCCGGGGCAGGCCCCACAGCCCCGCCGCCCGCCCGCAGCGCCGGCACAGCGCGGGCGCCGCCATCGCGCGCGGGGAACGCCGGGGCGGGCGGGGCTGCGGCGCTGGGACCGCCCCGGAACCGGGGTCGGCCTGGCATGGGCGGGGCCGGCCTGGCATGGGCGGGGCCGGCCTGGCATGGGCGGGGCCGGCCTGGCATGGGCGGGGCCGGCCTGGCATGGGCGGGGCCGGCCTGGCATGGGCGGGGCCGGCCTGGCATGGGCGGGGCCGGCCTGGCATGGGCGGGGCCGGCCTGGCATGGGCGGGGCCGGCCTGGCATGGGCGGGGCCGGCCTGGCATGGGCGGGGCCGGCCTGGCATGGGCGGGGCCGGCCTGGCATGGGCGGGGCCGGCCTGGCATGGGCGGGGCGGGGCCGGCCGCCCGGGATGCGTGGGTAGCGGCAACAGCCTGGACCCGCAATACTGTGGTCATGCTTTGCGCTGGCTGGTGGTTCTTCTCAGCGACATTAAAGATGCGAAAAAACCGGCGTGTGTTGGCTGCTCCTCCGCTGTTTGTTTTTTTCCCCCCAACCCGAAATACCGGGATTTCAGGTGCTGCAGGCGTTGGAAATCAGCCCTTCAGCTGGTAGTAAGGCGCCTGGCAGAGCGGGTACCACGTGCCTCAGTCACACCGGGGCTTTAGAATTTACAGAATTCATTTGCTACGTTACCAGAATTTATTAGTGATACTACTAAAATGTATTAGCTATATTACTAAAAAATTTTAGCTACCTTACATATCTTGAATGCTTGGGAAGAGGCGACTCAAACTGTAGATAGAGGTGTGCAGGTGTAGGCACATGGGTGATGAAAGGAAGACCGAAGAAACACGGGCCCTCTGCAAGGGAATGGAACACCTGGGATGTGGAGAATGCTGAGGTGTGAAGTGATTTTTTACCTCAGTCTTCACTGGCAAGTGTTCCAAGCACCCCGGCAGAGTTGCAGAAGGAAAGGTCAGGATGAGGAGAATGAACCACCTGCTGTAGGAGAAGATGAGGTTTGAGCCTGTCTAAGGAATCTGAACGTGCAGAAGTCCATAGGACATGATGAGATACATCCATGGGACCTGAGGGGACTGGTGGATTAAATGTCTAAGCCACTCTCCATCATATTTGAAGAGCTGTGGCAGTCTGGTGGAAAAGGGGCTCAGTTGGTCAGAGCATGGTGCTAAAAACCTTGTTACCTTTGAGACAATGGCAAGCATTTTATAGACATTGTCAAAATCTTTGCCATTCTGTCTTAGAAATAGTATGTAGAGGTGCTAATACAATGGGAAGATGAATAAATGGAAATACTGTGCAGACTTTAAAAAGTTTAAATTATTAACTCTCCAAATAATACTGACAAAAAGAGAGTATCTAGTTCTGATACACTAGATCCCAAAAAATAACCATTATCTTGTAAAGGTCCCGGTAATGTTCTCCATGTACCACTTTCACACTCAGCTGAAATTCCTATTCTCTAGTACATTTAAGTGCTAGCAAAAACAATGACCATGGCAGGTTCTTACTTGCTGTAGGTTCAAGTAAATGCCTAGCTGGAGCACATGGCTCGATTCCTTTGTGCTGGAAGGAGCCACTGACTTCAGATCATCCCTTTCCCTTTCTTCCCTTGTTGGCTCAACAACAACCCCCTGCAATGCTACAGGCTGGGAGAAGAGTGACTGGAAAGCTGCCTGGGGAAAATCAGCCTGGGGCTGCTGGTTGAGGATGGCTGAACATGAGCCAGCAGTGGGCCCAGGTAGCCAAAAAAGCCCAATGGCATCGTGGCCTGTGTCAGCAATAGTGGGGCCAGCAGGAGCAGGGCAGTGACTGTCGCTCTACTCAGCACTGGTGAGGCCACAGCTCAACTCCTGTGTACAGTTTTGGGCCCTTCATGACATGAAATAGGTGCTGGAGCATGTCCAGAGAAGGGTGATGGAACGGGTGAAGGACCAGAAGCTTCTCTGAAATCTCAGAGATGCTGTGTTGTGTTAGCATCCCTCCCTTTGCAGTGAACCGGTTAATTCTGTCACAGAGCTAATTTTTGCCATTTTGTTTTTTGTTCATGTCTCCTGTACTTCTGCTTTCATTTCACAGGGACAGTCTGTGGCTGCTGGGATGGTGAGCCAGCATAAAACTCCACAACAGCAACATGAGCTTTAGAATCTACCTCTCCCAGCCCCTCTCCAGTAAATTCCCTGGTGCTGGGATAATCACCTTGTGATGGCAGATGCTCTGGTTGTGCCCACTCCCTTCCAGAAGCATACATCATACCAATAACCCTATTTTCTTATTATTGCTTATGCTGTACTCTGAGGGTTTTGTTTCTTTATGAGGCCTAGAGGTGGAAAAAACATTTGGTTTCAATGTCCATCTAAGGAGTAGTCATGGCTACCTCTGTGGTGGCTGTAGGCAAGAGGGCAGTGGTTATTTTCTGCAGTCCTTAATCCCCCTGCAGGTTTTATCTCTCAGATTAGTCAGAGCATTTGAATGAGTAGTTTTCCTTTTCTTTTGATGTGGTTTGTCAGCCTCCCTCACATTTATTTTATTTTATTTCATTTAATTTGATCTTATTTTTCAGTATATCTATTTTTTTAATCATGTCATCTTTTTCAGCTGAAAAGTAACTAGTTCCCTGTTTCCTTGTCTCTCTCCACTCAGAGATATTTGGTGCTTGTGTGTTTCTTTCTTCTCTCTTTCTCTGATGTAATTGGTTGTTTAATTTTGTTTCCTTTTCATGGACCTCTTTGCATGTCCTTTGATATGTGCATAGCTGTTTTTACTTGATCTTTGTGCCATATTGATCTTTTTTTAGATTGAAATTTAATACCCTTCCTTCAAACACCAGACCAATTAATATGGAATATGCTTTCATATTTTTCCATGCTAAATAATTTTGCTGATTTTTCAATGACCCAGGGGTTTGCAGACTATAATGCTGACACTGCTTTTGTCCTTGAGTTTAGACTCCATCAAATTCAGTTTCAATACTGGGTTTTTCTAAGACAACCCCAAACCCAGAATCAACCATGAAAATCCTCTTTATTTTTAAAATGCTACTGTGAGAATGTTTTTATTTGTGGCTTGTTAGCTTTCAGCAATTATTCTTTTTTACACAGCTTTTTTTAGATGTGATAGTATCCAAAGTCCAAAATCTCTCCATTCTCCACAAAGAGTCATGCAGAGACTTAATTTTCAAGTAAGATAAAGGTCTTGGGAAGAAAGTTCTGCATCTCCCATGAACTTTAAATGATTGTACAATATGTATAGGCACATGGGATCTTTTCCTCAAAGCTTATGGGTTGGTATCACTCACCAACAAAGTGTTTGCTTGTGGCATAACTGAGAAACCTTTCCTGACTATTTTACAACCTGCCACACTGTAACGGTCAAATCATTTGTTCTGAGAACCATTTACTTAAAAGGTTAAGGCAAAGCCAAGAGTGATCTCTCTCGGCTGTATAATGGGATACCAGTAATGTAACCGGGGAAAGTAGGAAGTGTTCGGGACTAAATCCCATTAGGAGACAGGCTAAGCCTAAGTAGAAGAAATGTGAATGCAGTTAAAGGTGATTAAGGTGATTAGTCTTTCCATTATAAATAATCAATCCTTATGTGTGATTGTCTGCCTATAAATCATAACGCAATTTATCTTAGCTTTGTAAGGAAATGATTTTTCAGGCATTTTGAAAGCATTTTCACACAAGAAATCCAGAACTGATAGTAAAGGCTTAGCATCCATTATGATAAATAAAATAGTCATGAAAGGATCATTATTTTCATGGCAATGTTCTTGGAAAAATAACACAGAGCAAGAACTAACAAGAGATAATAATAAGGATGTTTCTTTTTCTAATTCAGTTGTTCAGAATGAATCCTTTATTCTGGCTGATTTAGTATTCTGGATGATGCTGATGGAAAGGAGAAAACCATTTTGCTTTCAGAATATAAAAATAAATATGAAAGCTGAAACTCCCTCTCTGTGCCAGTGCAGGGATATAAACTTCCTGGTGGTTTGAAGGAGAGTTTATTATTTGGAGAGTTCAGGGAACTGCTATGTGAAATTAAAGTAAATACAAAATGGTGGTATGGAAGACCTGGGTGGTGCCTGGGTGGTGCCATTTGTATTTTCCTCCTTGTTCTTCCCTGGGCCCATGGCTCCTTTGCCCTTCATTATTCTCAAGTAGATGCAGACATAATGAAAGTCAACCCTTATAGTATTGTGGGATCTATTTCTCCAAGAAAGGTAACATTCCCTATAAACCACAACTCTCTCTATGTCAACTGAATATCAAATCACCCAGGGGCCTTGGAAACTATTACAAGAATTTCCCAGACAGGTTACTTAACTGGAATAATTTTGAAGTTACTTATTAGTGGCACCGTTGTCTTTTGTTTCCCACTGTCAAGAGTGCCAGGCTGGGGGATGACTGCAGAGCTGACACATCATGGGTGAGTTGTTTGCTTGAGTTTCCACTTCATGCCTGAGTTTTCACCCAGTATTTGATTCATATTTTTCCTTCAGAGAAGATCCTCATGCCATTGCAAAATATTATTAATTGTAACTCAGTTTGAAACTCTGCTTCGATTTTTGCCAACATTTATTCCCTTCTTATGCAAGAGAAGGAATTCCTGATCCGCTCTACTCCCGGTAAAGCCAAGTTATACGTGCATCAGCCACGAGGTGGCAATACAAGAGCTTGATATACTGAATTTTAGTGGTATTGGTAGCATTCGTTCCGGAAAAGCTTTGGGGTATTAGCTAAGTAAATATATTTGCAGTGTTTCTGCAGAGTTTAGCTTTCTCTGCCAGTGTGTAATACATGCTTCACATCTGCATAATTGACTTCATGCAAAAGCCAAGGGAGACTAAGCTGATTTTCTGGATCAATGATTGAAGCCTTTATGTGGCTAATAATCGATATCTTTATTTAAGTGGCTCCGTAGTGGATGAGAGATGTTATGCAAGGAACTCAACTGCTGTTAAAAGCAAAAGTATTTTGAGAAGGAGGATGCACTGGTAACATACAGCTGTCCCACTGTGAGTTTTCTCCTGGCTTTAACTTCTGACCTTCCTGAAGGCCAAGGAAACCTGGACACTCACATGTGTGGAATTCCCAGAAGTAATTGCTTCACAACATTAAAGTCTGCCTTTTTCATCCAGGTTTTTGATTCACTTCTCAGCATAGCTCATGCTTTTTTTTCCGGCTTTTTAAGAGCATTCAACACTGGTGTCAGGTGGAAATAGTTAATTTCCGGTCTTTTTCATCCTTTTTTTGTCATTTTCAGGCATTAGGGAAAGGAATAATATCTCTGTACTTTCAAGGACTAGTTTTCCACCCACTGTAATGGAGGAAGTATTTTAAGACATTTTCTATTTTGACATTAGCTCTTTCAATAGCAGTCAGTGCTACAGCTTTTCAGAAGGTGGATTTCTCTGTTTTCTCATTCAGATAGACCAAAAGGCTTCTAGCATAAGAAATGGATTGTGGACTTGGCAGATGTCTCATGTCACTATATTCACCACAGTGTTTATTTGAACATAGAGAAATTATGGATATGCATTTTGTTATTTCCCATGAAAGTGCCAGCAGCCTGCTACTGTCTTTTCCTGACATGGAAACAGTTTTCGTGAGTACTTTATGGGAAATCTTACTTTCAGTCAGACAATGCACTGTGAAGTCTGTTAGCAAATGTGTCTTTCAAGTACATACAAGTTTGTGGTTTAGTAAACAAATAGCAATGTAAGGAGAAGAACATAGTAGGAACCCTCAAAAGAGTAAATAACTTTAGAGAAGGGAACTTCCGTAAGAAAGATCTGAGATAAAATTGTGCCTTTGAGTTGGGTGTTCAGTCTGTCAGACGTGCTGTGGGCACAGGTGCTGGGACTGCCTTGTATTTCAAATAACAAAAGCTCTTCTGCACGGGCAGTAATGGCCCTTCTCGGTTTGGATACTTTGCTGGACCGGGGGCTCTGGCACACGTGTGCCCATGTCCCCTCAGAATTCAAGATTCACAGCTATTAAAGCTTGAAGGAAACTGATTTGTCTGATTTCCCTCCTGCACAACGCTGACCATGGGATTTAACAGTTGACAGAAACTTCAGAAATGGAGACCTGTATTTGGCAGGAGCAGATACACCACAGCCCAGGTGCCTTTCAAGAGGATCTCTAACCCTATCTGTTAACATCAAGCAGCTTGCTTAGACAGTTGATAAGCAAACTTTGTCTTCAAAGCTGATAACAACAGATTTCTCCTGAGAAAACATGCACAATCCCCAAAGCCTCTTCTCTTTCTTGAGGTTGTTTGCATGCACATCTCAGCTTTCTTGCTCAGATACTGCACAGCCTCAGGCTGTGGTCCTGGCACGTTACAAAAAAAAAAAAAAAAAGAGCTTTGAGAAGCTGGCTGGTGATTGAAGAAATGAAAGTGAGCTTTGGGACATGATGTTTGAGGAGCTGGATGGCTACTGCTTTTCCTTTGCAGCTTTCTACAGTTAGAATCACCAGCTTGTGGGCAAGATGCTGGACATAGATGAACCACTGGGAGACATTTTTCAGGGATAAAAAGTAACTGATATCCAGCAGAAGGATAACTCATCTCGGTGTTGAGTTGATAGGGTGGTATTTCTGTCCACCTAAATTGTTCTGCAGTGTCAAATGATGAAGGTAATTTCACACTTTTATTAATCCATGGGTTTTGGACATTACCCTGACAGCTATGACTGTACAGAATAGCATGTGCCTCTGGGAAGGGAGAATTTGAAAGGCAAAAGTGACCACTAGCCTGAAAGTGCTAAAGAGAGAGGCCACACACCATATACTTTCTTCCAGAAAAATAAAGCGCCATTCTCTTATCATGTAGTTTGTTTTCCTCATGTTTACCTTGAAATGGATACTGAACATTTGCTGTATTGCTCATTTCTGAATCTGATTTAAGGTGTTTAGTATATATTCCAGCCAAAGAGAAGGAACCTGGTCACCACTTAAGCAAGGCATGAAATGATGTTCCCTGACACAAACAACAGTGTCAGTGTTCATTCTGGGTTGGTGGTTATTTTCCATGTATATGTATATAAATAGCTGTTACTGATGTTCACAGAGGATTAATTTGATGGGTTCGTGGTCTGAAAGCTAACAATTTATATTCCTGCTCTATTCCTGGAAGGGAGAAGCTTGCTCTTTCTCACCAGGAATCACTAGTCAATGCACTCGGTTCAGGCTGCTCATATCTTGTGTATTGTTATGTGATAAGGGGGAATTATAGAGTGGGATTCTGCCTGAAATCTTCTAGGCCTGTGGGAGTTTCCCTGACATGTCACAGACTTCAAGTACGTGATAAGACAAGTTGCAAATACTGATAAAAGATAGAGAAAAATGTTTGTTTTTCACAATAGAGGGGCATTCCCAACTGGAATCCTTTACAGATCAACATTAAGATCAGTGCTGTTTGAAATACCTTTAAAACAACGTGGGCAAGTAGTTGGTTAGTGAATGGTCGTTCAGGAGGGGATGATATCAGCTCCCAAAGACATTTCAGGGTACTCCAACCTAATCACATTTAGAGATTTGCTGAGTATTGAGGTGCTATCATATCTAGTCTGGCTTCTCAGGCATCATGGAATTGTCAGGCTCCATGGAATTCAGGAGGAGGAGAAACCTTCAAATTAATGTTTCTGCTAGGCTTGTAAGAAAAGAATAATATCTTTTTTTTTCTAAAGCAGGATCCACTAAAAGAAAAAACATTCGTTCCTTCGTACCAGAAATACTTTGTCACAATACCCATTTGCAAGCACGGAGAGTAACTTTGGCCTGTGCTCAAGTGCATTTGTAGGTTAAAGTAAAGTAGTAGTTGATAAAAACGTCCACCGAATATGAAGAAACAAGCCCTCACTGTCCTGCCCAGCCTGCCTTGGAATCTCCCCACTTTATCCAAGGTCCAGGACCCTGTTACAGCTCAGCCCAGGACACCTGTCCTCGCTACTTTATAGGGGTAGCCCTGCCTGGTCTCCTTTTGCTCCTGTTGAACCCCCTGATCCTGGCTCAGCCCTCGATGTACCCCATGTGGTGGGAGACTGCCCACAGCCCCCTGCTTGTCCCTTCTCCTGGGGCAGCCCAGTGTGGCACTGCAGGGTTTTATCTAGGAAAGGCAGGTCTATCAGTGAAACACAGGATATCTGGGGATGCCAGGTGTCTCAGAAGGGTGGGCTTTATTTTCTGTCTTTCCTGAAAAGTGCCTACTGTCACCTGCAGCTCTCAGCATGAGCCTGTTCCTAAATCTCACCCCTTAAGAGGCAGCTATTTGTCCCCTGCCTGCAGCTGTCCACAAGGTCAGCTGCATTGCAGCTGGGGTTATTAACACTGCAAGGACACGTCAGCACTCCTGTGTGACACTGGTAAAAATCGATAGCCCAGAATCTTGAACTTTCTGAGAAGCAGTGGCTTTTGCTGGCTGTGAGCTGCAGTTAGAGTGGGTGAAGTGTCTGTCAGCCCAGAAGTGTTGTTTTAGCTGTGAAATTACAATATTGGGCAGGCCAAACCAGCAGAGAGGGAGGAGCAGCCTGAAATACCAGCTTCTCCATGGTGATTCAATTCATACCAGGAGTGAACTGGATGCAGTGTCTGCTAAAGAGTGTTAGATCAGCCTAATGCTCATTCTCATTATCAGCTGAAAGTATGTCTGTGGTCCCACATGTCCCCAGCGATGTTAAGTGGTGGGGTTTGCCCCATTGTTCGCCTTCCCTTTGCCAATCCACCCCTGTGCAGCAGCTGCAGGCTGGGAGATGTCCATGGAAATTGACGCTGCTCAGTCGTGATTTGGGTAATGGAGACTTAAAGATTTCCTCAACCTGTTGAAATGCATCTGGCAATGGGCAGTCTTACTTATTTCTGTGGGACTCCAGTGACCTGAAAACCAGGCAAACAATGGCCCTGTACCTCCCTGTCTACAATTGCTTAAATATCATTGCAAATAAGGAGAGTGAGGGTTCCTCAGTGCTATGTGTACCTTAGCATTATGGCTAACTATGGGATACTGTTAGCTGTTTACATTGCTTAACATTAATGTTAAACAAGACAAGCTGTTCCAGAGCCCAGGATAACTCCTGGCTGCCAAATAGAAGGGAAGAAGTCCAGGTGCAGCTGTGTAAGCACTTTAAATTTTTGTGTGTGTGTGAACCTGAAATAACCCTGAGGAATTCATTACTCAATCTTTATCATGAGCACACAAACAAACATGTTTTCTATAAATAGCAGTTTCATTAACAGTGGTGGATAAAGGAGCCTCTTGCACGTGTGGCCTTGATACTGTGCTTACGTAGAATCAGTGGATCATTATTAACATTTATTAGGGTAAACCATGATTGCTATATAGCCTATACTATATATTACTATATAACTTATGATTGTATAACAGGTTATACCTCTACACACCTATATGGGACTAATTTTAAAGTGTATATAAGATTAATGTGTGTATAGATACATATATACATATATACACATGAATATTTACATGTATATACATATATACATGAATATAGCCCTGTAGTCCTGTTAAATTTCACAGAAACTCATGTAAAGAAGGAAGATCAAAGTGCAGGGAAGTCACCCTGGCTGTTGGAGACTTTCCCAGCTGGCTAAAACTAATGCAGCTGGCTCTTGCTCTCTGTCTTCCACAGAATTAGATCATGGCGTGCTGACATTTATTTGGTCAAATGCATTTGAGTAAAGAGGAAGAGCAGAGGTAACTTCAGAGGTCAACTTTTAAAAATAGCCCTAACCAAAAGATCCAGAAGTGTGGTCCCCACACTAAGCAGAGGCAGCTCTGGCAGCTTCTTTGATGGTACTTTGGAAAAGCTCAGTAACCCAGAGCAATTGCTGGTTACCTCCAAAATGTATCGAGGTATTCACTAGGGACTGACAAACATTTTAAGTCCTCCTTTTTCCCTTTTGTGACTTACTGCATTCAGTTCTTTGGAGCTTTCCACCCCACATCTCCTGTCACAAAAGCCTCAGAAAAGCTCTCTCTTCCCAGCTGCAGGAAATGGACATGCTCAGAGCCACATGCCCTCCACAAGATTTTGTTTCAGCTTGAACTGTTGACAAGTCCTGGGAACAAGTTTCAGACCTGGAGAATGGGAAGAGTGCAGAATAGCTAAGTCAAAAACCCCAAACGCAACATTTAAACCCAAAGAGAAAGCTTTCTGTTCACTGTAGTGCCTTGCCTGAATGCCTCAGTAAAACTGTTTTTGTCTCAAGGCAGAAAAGGTACCCCTTGCTTTCTTCTTGAAGCCCAGTATCAGTGTTGATGTGAGGGGTGGATAGCAAGGCAGAATGATAGAATACATTGAGAAATGATCAGGATAAAAAAGATTTAAATGCAGCCATTTCAAAGGTAGGTGGTAAATCCATTAAATTCAATCAGAATTATTAGACTATCAATCAGTTACAAAAGCTTCAGGGAGACACCAGCTCAAGAAAATGTGCCGCAGCTATAGGGACAAAGTACTTAGAAAGGTGGGGAGTCATTAGCCATGAGCTGTACCTGTTCCCTGTGTGCTGCATAATATAGATGTTTTATCGCAGTGACATTTCTACTTCATTTATTTTATTTGAAGCAGATAAGTCACTGTATTTCACAGGCAGCAGATTTCATAAGACAGCAATTTAACAGTTGAAAGCCTTTTCGCTTTTTGCACATTTTTACTCCACTCACCCTTTCCAGTTTACATAGAGGTTTTCATGTCAGCATTTTCATATTTTTTATTATTTTTGTTGCCTGCCTGGTACATCACAGTGTGGTCCTTTAGTGCTTGCCTAAAGGACTATGACCACTATGTGCAAATACTGGCAGGGGGAAAGACCAAGGTGAGGAGGGTTTAGCTGGAGAAATGAAGATGTGTCACTGTGTTAGCCATGACATGTGAAAAGCTGCAGCAGGGCACATCCAGGACCCCTGGAGGGCCTCCCCAGGACTAGCTGGAGGCTCCTGCAGCCGGGCAGCTGCTCAGTGGTGCTGGGATGTGGCCACCCTGCTCCTTCCCACCCTGCTGGGAGGCTCCTGCTCCAGGGCTGCAGTCCTTGGAGGCTGGATGGCCATTTCTAACCCAGGCAGAGCCTCAGCCTGTCCTTGGGGCTACCACATGCTGCACAAACAGGGGCCCAAGTCCCTTTTTTATATTTTTCTTTATTTTTTCTTCCCATAATAGTTGAGTTGTACCAGGAATTAATTTAGCTTTGTCATGTATAATTTCCACTGTGTTTATAATGCGTTTCCATTGTGCATGGTTTTTGTTTGGTTGTTTCATATTACCTGATCTTTCGTGCTGCGATGGGTGATTAATCTTTAGCTGTCATATTATTAAGCAGATCCTACACAGTATGAATTCAAAAGTCGCACTTCTCATTCTCTCTCAATAGCCTGGGCATATATTAAATTTCATTTCTAATTACATATGTTAGGGTGAATTATGGGCTATTACTCAAAATAAATTGTTCTTTGATGTCAGTTCAGCATATGAATGGCCAGTTGTAATTATACGAAGTTAAAGCAGAACTTAGTGCTATTGTGCCTCGTCCAAAATAATTCTGTGTTTCTTTTAAATGGAACCAAATCAGCAATTCTCCATTGTATATCAGCTCAATGCAGCCGTTATGACAGAATTTTTCCCTTTGTAGATTTGAGCTAAAAATGCAAGTGGCATGTGAATGGCATTGACAGAGGCAGAGGAAAGGTGATCCTTTCTAATATGCCATCTCCGATTTCCATTTCCCTTCAAAGGGACCAGCCACTGGTGATTCACTGCACTTTTGCTTCAGTTCATTTCATTTTTATGAATGTGCTGAGTTCCCAATAAATGTGCCTATTTATCACAGGAAGACACCATCCAGTGTCTCAGCTGCCCTTTGGAGTAACATCACACAGAGCTGTGCACAGTTTGGGGTAGGGGGAGAAAGGGAGGACACACATTCTGTTGTCTGTCATTTAAAGACCCCATGGATGTTCCTGAGGTTGTTTTGATGTTAAATACTGATCCTTTGCCATGCTGGAATGCAGAGACATGTTCTGCTGGAGCATGTCAAGCCTCTGCACTTAATACAAACACAGGACTTTTTAAATGAGAGGACTAAACATACTCCTGGTGTCAGACCTTAATTTGAGGGGTTTGGTTATTTAATCTTTAGCGAGCACACATTTTGTTCTGGCTGGATTTTGTTATCAGCTGTGTTTACAGGCTGCTCCAAGGCTTTATGGGGTTGTAAGGCTCCTTAGCATTTGTGGTTCTGCTGTTGGGCTGCCTGTTTTGCGAGAGTGTGTCTGTGCGCTCGCTCTATTTTTGCTTTAATTACTGGCAGTAAATACACTTCAGGAGTGAAATATGTTTTGTCAGGAGAAATCTGGAAGTGCTTTCTCAGGAGAAGAATAATTAGAAAGGTTAATGCAATCCACTCTGTATAAGACTTCAGACTCATTTGCTTGGAGATGTGAAACAGATGCTTAGTTCACAAAACTATATTAAATTAGCCCTAGGGGGTGTCTCATTACTGTTTCTCAAGCAAAAAAGGCAAATTAAATCTATATCAATTTGCAATATTGACAATACAGTTGGCTTTTAAGTGTGTACGGTGTGTGTACAGTGCCCCATGCAAACAGTCTTTTTACTGCGTGTTTGATTTCACACAGGTCTTGAGAGAGTAAAAACTGGAATTTTACTTTTATTGTATTAAAATGATAGATCTCCTCGTCTGAGCTGCATAGGAATGTGATTTTAACAGCATGGCAGAATGAATGCTGGAAACCTTGACCTGCCAGCCAGTTCCTTACAATAAATGGAGACCAGTTTTGGGAACAATTGAGAGGAACCAGTAGAGCCGGTGGGTTGCCCCTGCCTGAGAAGAGCTTGCTCTTGTTTTGTGGAGAGGTTTTCAGGACAGGCTGTATGTGCACACTGAATTGTAAAAGGTCTAATGCTGCTCTTTTTGGGCTTCCATAGTCCTTGTCCTGGGCCATGAGGAGCTAAAGTGTGCTGGGGGTCAGAGCCAGCAGCAGTTTCTCAGTTGGTTCATGTTGGCAGAGCAGTCCATCAGCTTCCACCAAGTTAACTCTGGCACACTGACAGTGACACTCCCCTGACACAAATCACATGCATGACTCTCACTCAACGCCTGCTTGTGTCTATCTGGGTGAAATTTTGGCTGTAATTTCAACAGATTTCCTTGCAGGATGTTATAACCCAGATGTTTCAACCAGAAGAGGCAGAGGCTAGCCCTTAGTGACAATAACTTTTTGATTAAGTCGAAGATAGATAAATAATTTATTGGGCTGCATATAAAACCAGTTTTAGAAGCATTGGTTATGCAGATGATGTTTCCTCCTGTAATCCAGATGGGAAATAGATTTTACAGCACAAAAATCCTTGTTCAGGTAATGAACCTGTTGTGCCTTGAACCTGCTGTGACCCCACTGTCTCTGCTAATGTTGGCTGAACTGCTGAAGAGATGCATAAAAATGAATAAAACGGGAAAATTAAGTTCTGTGAGTTTCCTCCCTTTGAGATTAGTGGGTTCATCAGTCATTTCAGTTACAATAGGTTTGTTATCTCTGCAAATAATTTTTTACTACTGAAATCATAGCCATCCTTCTGCTGGGATTAAGGCTGAAATTTGCAAGGAACAGAGGTAACTTTGAGGCTAAGATAAGAGAAGTTGTTTTTCAAGAAAGCACTTGAGAGGAATTAGTGCTGCTTAATGTGTTTCTTGATCATTGCTAGAGCCAAGATCTCATAAATTTTCTCAGGCTGATGGGACACCAGTATAAAACTTCTGCATTTTATTATCTTGCTCTATATGCTCCAATTTATTACTTCCCCTTTGGCTAAACCCAGAGATACATGATACAGGTAAAGCTACTTGGCAAAAACACAGAAATGCAGTTCAGTCTGAGGCACAGAGGGAACAACTGCAGAGGCAGATTTTTTAATGGAATGTGAGATTTTCATTTTAGCACTTCCCTTCTTTCCAGGTCTCCTGTCTGGGTGACCCCCACGAGTATTATCCTTTCAGCGCCCTGAGGCTGGTAGTGAAGGGTCCAGCCTCAAGCTCTCCTCTCACAATTGTGGAGTGCTAATCAGGCAGCTCCCTACTTAGCCTTCCATTGATACCTGCCTTTTTTTTTTCTTTTTTTTTTTTTCTTCTTTTTTTTTTTTTTTTAAACAGCATTCCTGTCATCTGAAATGATTTATCTTCTGTCTCTGAAGACATTAGAGCACTTGTGCTGGGAGTGATGCCCTTCCCAGTAACTGTTTGGCTACCCCTTTTCCACAGCTTGAGCCCAAGCAAACTTGTCTGCACTGATTTCCCAACATAAATAAATAATATATATGCATGAAGGAGTTTGTAGTTAAACTGCTTTTACTTCCTCAGCAGTAATATTGCAAGTTAAATACAGCAACGGGGTCAAAAGTGGCTTTTTCTGGCTTAATTCCTTCCTCTCATCATTTGTGCATGCTTCTTTTGTAGGAAACAAGAGCACGTTCCAACAGCAGCTTCTCTGGCCCCAACAACTTTTTCTGTTTCCCCACAGAGTCTCAGTTGCTGAACGCCATCCAATAGGCCTGTCACGGGGGAATTTCACCTCTCAAAGCTGGTGTGTGATGAAAAGGAATAAGAGTATTTGGTTGAAAGTGTCTACCCCTTTATCAGGCTTTTAATTTTTTTTTTAATTATTCTTTTCACAGCCGGAATAGGAGTGTTTGCACATGAAACTGCAGGCAATAGTTCTTAACCTTTGATGGGTATGCATTGATTTTACTCTCATAATTCTTCTTCTTTTACTTGGACACCTTATCAGAATCAGGGGCCCTACAATATCCCTAAACAATGCTCTTCCCTTGTAATGTGGTAGCCTGTTGGCTTTGATTTCCTAAATATGTTTCAAGTTACATCCACACCCTAAATGCTTTTAATAGTTTAATTCCATTATGTCAAGGCTATTAACCTTGCTGTCAAAATGCGCACGGCTCCAGCTTATGTTAACTAAATCTGCTTTATGTTGCAAAATCTCCTCTTGCAAAATTCCTGGAAAAATGATTAATATGTTGGTGATTAGAAAAGCACATGTAAACCCTTAGGATTTACAAGAAAGGACGGGATTATTAGAACTTTTCAAACCAAAAGTATTTAATGAGAATCACAGAATGATTTGGGTTAGAAGGGACCTTTTAAAGGCCATCGAGTCCAATCGCACTGCAATAAGCAGAGGTATCTTCAACTAGATCAGGTTGCTGCGAGCCCCATGCAACCTGGCCTCGAGTGTTTCCCGGGATGAGGCATGGGAAGGAAGCCATTATCTCTGGAAATTTGCTATTCAGCAGTATGGGAATTCTCATTGATTGCTCCTGGCAAATTGCTCCCGGAAGAGTTACGTTACACCTTCATGGGAGAAGTTCACAGGAACAGGACTTGGACTGCCTGATTTCTCCTAGCAGTGCTCTGGAAGCCTGTGGTCCTGGTGTGTTTTGTTACCTTGGGCCTAAATATTTGTGGCACCATCTATGACAGAGAGACTGGCTGGTCCTAGGGAGGGGACACGCTGGTGTGTGCTCTGTGAGCTCTTAGGGTAGGTGAGGGCCACGGGGTTAACCGGGGATCTCCCACCTCTGGGGTGTGTTTTCTCTGAGGTCACTGGGGACTTCTGTGGGTCTCTGGTGCATTTTATTTATTTGTGTCCTCCACTTCCCTTTGCTTTTCGTAATACAAAAAGTAAAATCTAGAAGTAGGAAATACTATGTTCAGTCCAAAATGTCTTTTTTTTTTTTTTTTTTTTTTTTTTTCCGTCTTAAAATGAGATGGTTTCTCTTTTCTTCTAAATCTTAACTGAAACTTTTTCAGGGTTTCTGAAGCTGTGCTGAACCCGGCTGCCGGGGAGACAGGGCACAGCAGCGCAGGAGGCTTTGGCATACTCCATTGCTCTGTCCCCCACACTCAGCGCCTGCACCCGGCTTTGCTGCAGCCATCCTGCCACGGCCGGTGAGGTGGCAGCACTGCCAGGTGCCAGCAGTGAGGCCGGATCCTGGCATTAGCGACTCTGCTGGAAAGAATTTCCCCGTTCATAATCCCTCAGCTTGCCGGTGTGGCAGTGCCGGGTTCGTCACCAGGGGGCTGTGCTGGCACGTCCCAGGCAGAGGCCAACGCCTTCCCTTTGTTGCTGCCCTGGGCTGGCTTCCAGCAAACATCGTGGGGCGCTCCCAGGAGCAGGGAAGGGCTGTGCCAGGTGTGCGCCGGGGCTGGGGCTGGCCGGAGAGGGTCGATGCTCTTCTCTGTTAGCAGGGTGGTTTCTTCTACAGCTGCGAATTCTAAATGATTCATTGAGTTCTCTGTGGCTGCAGTAATGCACCGGAGAGACTTCCAGTGGAAATTACCCGTGAAAAAACCGGAGTAATCCATTTAAACCAAAAGTGAGGATGGGTGTGCCTTTCCAGTCTGGAGTTCAGTTGGCCAGCTGTGGTTTGCACTGCTAAATCACAGCCATAGACAAAGGACCCACAGGGAGTGAAACTGCGTGAGTCAGTCAGTTCCTGGCACAGAGCAAACGTGTCCACATGACCCCACCCTGAGCTTTTACCTCTTCTGCACTCAGCAGCCTTGGAGCAAAGCACCTTCCTGCGAGTGGCACTGGGAGACCTACAGCCCTGTTCCCATCCCACGTCTGGAGCAGCTGAAACCTGCACAGTTGGGGCACACTCCCACTTGGATGCTTTTTCTGTTTCCTTCCTCTAAGGCTTGTCCAGGAAGGCTGAGGAGGCAGCAGGGAGGCGTGGTAGCACTAGTCAGTGGCAGTTTGAACAGCAGAATTCCAGCTTTTCTCCTGACTGGCAGGCAGAGGTGAGGAGAGAGCAGCCTGACACGGAACGCTTCCTTTTGCCAAAGATCCATACGTTGTTCCGTGTTTCTCCACAGAAACTGTCCAAGTGAGTCCTGTCAGTTGCTAATGAGGTCCCTCCTTTACAAGGTCAGTTTTTTCCCTGGGCACCTCCACTTTGCTCCAGCCTCATTAAAGCCAGTCAGCACCTTCCCTAAATCTATAGGCTCTTGTGGGCTGACTGCTCCGACTTGGGACTATCAGTGCATGGCCTGCCTGTGGCTGAGATGCTGAACCGCCTTGGAGGTCTGAGGCTGCAGCTTTCCAGGATGCAAGTCCTCAGGTAATCCAGAGGAGAATCCTTGGACAGCATTTCAGAACCAAGGCTTTAAGTTACCAGGTAGAATCCAAACACTGTGGGTTTGTGAGTCACCTGCAAGACATGCTACTGCAGCTCTCCTGAGATTAGTGAAATAACGGGCTATGATGTGTATCTTTACGTCTTGTGTAGTGGTTGTGTTCCTGACTCAGTGGGCAAGAGAATGCTTCCTGAAATTAATTGCTATGGGGATAATTAACATCATCCATGGTCATGAAGCAATGTGAGCAACAAAGCTTCTGGTTTTTCTCATCTCCCTAGGGAGGAGCTGAAGGTCTGAGACCTGAGTCAAATGGATTTGAGCAAGAGAAGACTTGAAAAGGATGACTCTTGTCCTCTGAAGGAAAGAGGAAGGGAGAAGCCCTCTCCAGACTAACATAAAAGGCTGAGACCCACTCTCCTGGCTCACTGCATGAACAGAGCACGATGGCCTGGCATGACGGGCATGCATGCAAACACTGGAGACTTTTTCCTGGAGTGCTTGTCTTCTGATCAGCTCACACCAGCTTTCATGGGATCTGGCTCACTCTATCATTCCTTGAAAGCCATGACCTGAAGGTGTGGCTTCACAGTCTTGCCAGTGATCTGATTGCCTGGAGACCTGTGATGGGACTTGGCAGCCTGACTGAAAGACACTTGATATCAATCAATTGCATGAAATAATTGCAAGAAGGAGGATCTCTAAGAGATCCAGTTACTATCGTGGTCTTGATTTCTCCTGAGGATGGCAGCAAGCATCTCTGTCCTCTGAAGAGTAAGGTGCCCATCAGGTTATGTGTGTCAGAGTCATAGCCAAGGCTGGTGACGTGCCCCAAGCAAAATGTGCAGGGGCGTCTGCAGGCAGAGCCTCAGCCTGTCCCTGGCTGTGTGTGCCTGCCCTGGTGAATACCACACACGCCTGGTACCCAGGCAATCTGACTGTAGGGCTGCAGGCTCAAAGGAGCCTCAGCAAAGGTGAAAAATACAGAAGGAGGAGTCAAATAAATGCCAGAACTGATGTAAGGGTGGGCAGAGGGAAAGTCTAGTCATGAGGGAGGAAAATGAACAATTTAAGTTGGTTTAAACTAATACAAAATCACACTCTGGGCCAGCAATGAAATCCAGATTGAAAAATAAGATTTCTGTGTTGCATATGATGCAGGCAGTTGTGATGGCTGCCTGCCTTTACTTTCCACAGTAAATATCTTTTAGCAAGATTTGGGCTTCTAAGTGCTCCACAAAGCTGCTGAATCCTCGTGTGTTGAAGAACCTCACTAAGGAAGCATTGCAAGTACTGGCCACTAGCAGCTGGTTGAAAACTAGTCATAAAGGGTATCAGACTTAAAAGGTGTTCTTTAAAAAGTCATTCTAAGTGCAATTAGATGGTGGTTCATAATACCTTGAGGCTATCACTCTTTGGTTTCATCCTTTTATTTTTTCCAGTTTAGTTCAAAGTCAATTAAATCTCACATCACCGGCCATCTTTCTGCTTGCTGCCAGTCTTTTGTTGAGTTTGTGTGTAGATGCAGTGGTGTGGTGAGGGCGAAACAGGAAATCTGCTTGTGTACCATTGCTGAATTTAAACGAGAGAAGCATTTTTCAAATCTGGGTGACACGTAGTAAATCTTTAGCAGGCAATGAATGAGCCACTTTCAGACTGTCCTTATTTATTTTTGGAATGGAGTTTAATATTTCATCCCCGAGGTCAAGCAGGTTTACTGACCTGCTTTTTACCCTCTCTAATGATAAGTCCTGTGCTTACCATCCTGTGGCCCTTTGGAACCTCACCACTTCTGCTGGAGGTAACTGGTCATCTCCAGAGATTATGACAATTTACACATTCTAGAATGTGTTCTAACAAACCCTAACAAATGCAACATATATTTTATTAGATTAGTGATTAACTTATTTTCCATCCAATCTGTCTTGTTTCATCCACCTCCTTTATCCCAGTGAGATTATTCATATTGGATTTTTTATCCTCTTAGAGCACTGATCCTATGGGAGATGCTAGAAATAAATGGTCTCATGCTTTTGACTTGGCCAATTCTGATGCTGTACAAGATTAACAAGAAAGCAGTTCAGCCACTGAAATTAGCACAGTTCCCACTTCTCTTCATGGTTCTGGACACGCCTCAGGCCTTGCTGGAATATTTTTTTCTGTTGGTCTTTGTAGTTTAGAAATGGAAGAGGATATACAACACAGGTGAAATAATGAGGAATAATTTTATTAGCATAAGCACAAGGTGAGCATTCCCTGTGGAAGGAAGCATATTAACTTAAGGAGAAATCTCAGCAGATCTCAGCTTCTGCAAGGTAATTTCTCCAGAGCTATAAAACTACAGAGCTGAAATACCAAATGTTATGCTCTATCTGAAAGTCTGGTTGTTCTAATTAAGCTGTCTTCTTCCATTCCAGCCAAGCTAGAAATGTAGGGTTTTTTTAATGCTTAAAAGGTGGTTTTAGTAGTGTCATTAAAGGAACTACATTTGCACAAGCCTTAATAAATTCTAAATACGAACTGACAGTTTGCAGTCAGGATCTTCAAACAGTTCTTAAAAAGAGCTGTTGGATCCTGTCCTCCCTGGCAGGCAGACCTTCCTGGGCCATGTGTTCTTGTATTTTTTTTTCTGATTCTGGCAGAGATGTTTTAGAAGACTGTGCTTTTATTATTACCATTATGAGAAGGGTACTCTGAAATACAAAGGAATTGTTTCTAACAAGGGGTTCCTCGCCTAAACTGGGCTAGAAAAAACAGCTGTTCTAGTTTACCTGAGCCATTTGCCCTTCTCATTCTCCTTTGCAATGTGAGTGAGAAACAGTTGCTTTTCTGCAGTTGTATTCTTTCAGGTGCAAGGTGAATTGCAGAGACAGTTGATAGATCAGTCATTGCTGCTCTTGTCCATGCAAAGTGCATTTAAAATTAATATTGGAAGCATGCCGCTTTCTCACTTTTCTACAGTTAGCTTTTGGCACAGGACCTCACTTTGTGGTCCTAAATGCACTGCAGATGTGCTTTAAAGGCAGGAGTCAAAATGTAGCAGGAGCTCCTGTCTAAACTTGGCACCAAAACACCTCCTTCCAGGATTGTGGGGGTGAGTTGCCAAATAAATTCTGCTCAGTGTTATCTCTGCATCTGGCCCTCACTTGGTATGGGATGGGCCTGTGCAGTGGGAAACAAAGCTACAGCTTCAGCAGAATGTTGAAATGTAGTAAATTAAAGCCCCCAGCCAAATGAAACTTGTAATTGGTGTGTCACTTTCAAGTGAGAGAATGGCTCAGGCAGGTCCAACATTCTGCCTGGGTTGCAGAACTGTTGTAATTATCTTGTGTGGTTTCTAATACTTCTGCAGAGAAAAAAATGAAGATGCACTAATTTTTAGAGCTACACTCTTTTGCCAAAATGCAGCTGGCACTTGAGGGCATCTGAGCATTTCAGCCAGATGAAGTCTTTGTGAGCACTAAGGCTGGGTCAAAAACTGCTGTTGCCAACACAGGTTGAGTTACTTTTGAAGGAATGTGACTTCTTCTGGACATGGACATTAGACTGTCATTGAGGTTGTAATTTAGTTTCAAGATCAGATCCTTTCTCTCTGTTCCAATGTAGAGCATCTGGTGGAAACATGAGAGGACAGACTAAAAAATGTAATTTTACTGTTGGTCCTTCTTAACTTCCAATACTTAGCTTTTTTTCCCCCCACCCCCCATTCTCATGGGCTTTCTTATTATAACCCTTGCACACAAATTGGTATAGATACACTCAGACACACAAGTGTGTTGAGAAAGACATTGGAATTTGGTGTGCTTGAATAGATTTCACACCTTTCCAGAAACAACCTAGGTGATGTGAAAGCTCTCTTGGTAAAAGAATGCCCTTGAGGTATCATATTTGTATGAGGAAGCTCCTAAAATAGATATGTGTGGGAGTTGCTGAATATATTTAATCTACATTTGTCTGTCAGAAACAATAAATCTCAAAAAAAGAAAAAAAAAAATCTTGATAAGCTGATAGTTATTTAAACTTGAAGGTGAAGTAACACCCAACCAAGTCCTGAACCTGCTGTGCATATTGCAGTCTGAATGCTTGTGAATGCTGCTAGTTCTGCTCAGAGCATTCATACTTTTTGATATCAAGTTTGTTCAACAGCGATCAAAAGCAATTTACTAGGAAGCAACAAAATAAAGCACTTTATCTGAAACAGGTACTTTCAATTCATGTCTATATGTATATAAAAATCAATGTTTCCAGAAAACAAGCCGGGCTAGTGCTTGGTGCAACTAGTGCTTGGTTCCACCTTTGAAGGGCAGCACATCATCATTTCACATACTTGTGGGCTCCTGGAAAACACAGAAATTTCCCCTTGGTGCAAAACCAGTCCTTTTAATAAGATTTTTCAAAGCATTAAATAGCAATGTCAAAACCAACAACAACAACCAACAAACTACCATATCAATGCTTTGCTGAAGAAGTGGCTTGGATTGTCCCTGGAAAATGATCTGCGGTGGATATTTGAAGGAATGGAGTTGTCCCTGTGTGTTTGAGATGGGAAAGATGATGTTAACTCAGCTCTTGTAGCTGATGCCAGAGAAAACTGCTTGTTTTGAAGGACACCCGTTCGTAGGAGATTTCACTGATGCCCAGACGCTTTCATTGATCTGACAGGTGAGCAACAATAAACAGAATACCTTTGGGTGTGGGAATCCAATAAACTCCTCAAGAACAGGTAAAACATGTTGTTCTTTTCCTTCAGTACGTTCTGTACCATACCATTTATACAGAGAATGCAGTTTAAGCACTGTTCAGGCTGTTATTTCCTCTTACTTTTGTACTTTGTAAGCAGAGGCTTAGATGTGCAATATTAAATAGGAATTCTGTACATAAGTGGCATTATGTTTTTTTTCTTAAAGTGCTTGCATGCTTTAGGAAGAAAAATTCCAATTTTTATTTGCAACTCATGAGGGCAACTAGGCTTCAAACATCCTTAAAGGAAAAATCTAGGCTAAAGTTTTCTCTTATGACAAGGTTTTTATTGGTTCCTAAACCACCTAATTCGGCTTGCTCGGTGCCTTGTATCTGGACTCAGTGCCTGGGGTCTCGGGGCAGCTTGCATCTCAGGTTAGTAAGGACGCGACTAACTCCTCTATTAGTAATTACTGCTGATTACTTTATGTATTTTCAAAGAACTTCAACTGAGGCTGGTCAATACAGCACAGTTGCTGAGACCTGGGGCTTTTAGCAGATACTCCTTAAATTTTACATCAACTAAGGAGGAAGCATGGAATTTATCTTGTGAACAAACCATCTCCAACTTTATTGCTGCTGTTAGAATAGCAGATTGCTGCAGCATTCTGCCTTGGAGGCATAACAAGTAAATTATTACAATATGAAGTTCTTTCATGCCATTTTGGGCTCTTCCCTCCTAAGTTATGCTGTATGTTCCTTTCTCTATGTTCAGCATTTACTAAATGACAGATACAGTACAAACTTCACCCATCCATTAACTGCTATCCACTGGTGTGCCCCAGGTCTTTCTCCATTCTCCTTACTTAAGTAGGAACAAGTTTTAAAAATATGCTCTAAATATGTTTAAAAATATGCTCTAAATCTCCCTGGGCACTTTAACACATTGCTTATTTTTATCTAGGTTCCCAGGTAAACTAGGATCTTTAACTGAGGCTGTTGGAAAACAAAAGTCAGCAGAATATAACCAATGTCTAAGTTGTCATATTCATTACAAAAGAAGCTTCAAAATTTCAAACAGTACATTTTTATTCTTCTCCCCTTTACCCCTAAATTTAGGCTCTCCTTAAGATAAGAGCAAAAAAAAAAAGGATGGAGACCCATCTACCAAACTGAATCTGTAATTGGAGACTTTAATGATAACTTCTAATATTTGCCTCTTAAAATGCTCATTAAAGCTAACATGGTAACTTTAAAGAGAAAAATGAGTTCCACATTATGCAAATATTTGCACTGGCGGACCAAGATTTGAATTCATCTGGATTACAGCTTGTGGAAACAGCTAAAAAACAAGGTCAAGTTTCCTCCTTGTGTCTGAGACCTTTTTCACAGCTGACTGGGTTGCTCATTCATCAGCTGGGCAAGACCCAACATCCTCTAAGTTATCTCTTAAGAGGGGTGTGACAGCTACCTTATGTGGGGCTCACATATAAGCTCCTGATCAGGGAGCTGATTAAAGGAATTTCCAGAGCTGGCCTGATCTGGCTGATGGTGACTATTACAACTGGAATGTGAGAGGTCTACTGAAAGGAGAGTATAAAAGAATAAAAAAATATGGTGAAGGAAGCTGTCACCATTATGGAAAATCAAAGCTCAAGCAAAAGTACAGTAGATTCTGAAATTGATATGGCAGAGCTCTTTTAGAGTGGTAATTTTAAGATCCACTTCAAGAAAGTTTGTAAGTAACTATTTTTTCTCTCAAACTTGTGTTTTTTGTTTCGGGTATATGAAATTTTTTGGAGGCAGAACTGTTGGCTTGATTAGAACAACAGCAACAACATAGAAGTACAGAAGAGTTCAAACTTGTGAAAAATCTATCTGCTTTGTTGTGAAACTAAGCTTTGTGCTGGGGAATGAGGAAGGGATCAAGCAAACATCTTGTTCTGGTGTCATTGGCCAAACCCAGTTAATGCTAATGTTAGTTGCAACTAATGTTGCTCTGTCTGCTTCATGTAGCTAGGCAGGGCCACTTGGAGTTTGCATCCCCAACCAGGGGATGAGTTTGCCTTCAAGGGGAAAATATTTACCAGTTAAAGTTACCTCAAAGATTTTTTTTTTCCTATCCCCATGAGCCTAAACTGGTTTCACTTGATGACAAGAAGTTTTAAAATCCTAAAGAAATTGTTCTAAAGGGGATCAACTGGAGCTGTAACCACTTGCACTGTGCATGAAATAGAAAATAATTGAGTTGCCAGGCTGCTTTTTTTCTTGTCAAGTCTTCCAAAGTGGTAGGAATGGAGCATCTCTGACCTCTGGTTAGCTGTTTCTAGCATGGCATCACTATGGTGGCAAGAAGTTTTTTCCTGATGCCCAACCTGAATCTCCCAAACCTCAGCATGGTGCTGTTGCCCCGTTGCCCCCTGCTTTACCACCTTTCACTACTGGAAAAAGTTTCATTCTGTGATATCTGGGGCTTAGTTGCAGGTATTTATAGGTTGCTTCACATCCCTGCCAAGCACTTAAAAAGTGCAGTCCAATGAGCATGAAGAATTTTTAAACAGTCTAAATGCTATGGTACTTTATTTCTGGGGAAGAGTATGAGTTATAGCTTCAGTCATGGAAATCCTTCAACAGAATTTGAAAATCCAAGGTCAACAGAATTTGAAAATCCATGGTGTGGTGATTTATTATTTTTTTTACAACTTGAAGTTTTACCACATCATTGTTTATACCAAACTACAACCTCATCTTTCACAGAATATATCCATCTTCCTCATCATCAAATCATCCTCCTCACCATCAAAAGCCCTTAGAGTAAAGAGCTGCTTATGGGGACAGATGTCTCATATCAGCAGACTTTAGAAAAAATACTCCAAACAGACTCTGTAGTGCATGCAGTGACCAGACAAACACAAAGAACTGCACAGCACAGGTGTGAGAAAGCTTATCTCTCTCCTTATCTGCAAATTACAAGGGTGAGAGAGACACAGGTTTGAAAAAGTCATGGAAGGAAGGAGCAGATGGCAGATGATGCAGTATGGGAATAGTCTGCTAAATTCAGCCACGGGTGAAAGCCAGTGGCAGGTGAGTGGCCTGTTGTCAGAAGGAAAACTGAGCATGTCAAACACTAGTTTACTCAGAAATGCTGGAGTTGGGCTATTTCCACCAGGCATTGGGGTACAGTTTCTGAGAAGTATGTTTGGGCAATTAGAGGACTCCAACAACTGGAATAATATTACTGAAGATGCTTCCCATCAAAGCTCTTTAGGTAATAATGAATAATAAATAAGCACATGACCTTAGCCACATCTCTCTTGTCCCTTCAGAACTTACCTTCCATGTGAACAAAGTCTCAGTGAGCAAGGCTGAATCTGCTCATGTGTCCCTTGTAGCCCTGGGAGCCACCACTATCAACACAGCTACTGTTGAAATGAAGAAGGACCCAAACAGATGTCTCTCACTTTGTTTTGGCAAGAAAATCCTCAAGCCACTCCTGAGACATCCTTTGTTTTGAGACCTTCCTTTCCCTCAACCCTATGGCAAATTTCCTGTGTCTGAGGTTTTGGGTTTTATGGAGGCAAGCAACATGTTACCCTGACTTCACTGTTAAATTTACAGGAGATTGAAGTGACTTTGATGTGGGAGCAGAGATGGGACTGCTAGATTATTTCTGGTCTCAACTTTGTCACCTTCAGGGATTGTCTCCTAAGGCAAAGCAAAACCAGTTTGTACTTTATAGCATGCATGCATATTTCAGCATGCCTGTTGTACACTGGACATCCCAAAAAAACAGTAATTGATTTATCTTGGAAGATGCTGGGGAAGAATCATATTTTTCTTTGTTTAGGAGGAGAGTTATTGTTATAGCCCAGAAAGGGAAAGAATGTTGGCAAGATCTTCACAGAAACTCTCCTTTTCCTCTTTCTCCTCCTTTTCCTCTCCTGAAAAAGCAATTGTTAAATGGTAACATTTAACAATTTTACATGGCATGCATGTAAAAATTAAACTGTCCCCTTCCAAAAAGGTACCTCTGCTTAAAGGACAACAGCATAAACCAGAGTAAACTATTGGCTGTTTGCTGTCCTTTTGGTGATGCTGCCAGCCGTCAGGAGGGTGTTTTCTTGCCCAAACCACAGGGTCATGGGCATTTAACAAGAATTTCATGTTTTACTAGAATTGTGGTGAAATATTTTTCAGGCTTGAGACGTTACACTGGTTTTTAATTTTATTTTTGCTTTGTGTTCACTGAGAAAAAAAAAATTCTAGCCAAGGTCCTACTGCCTAACTGCAGGAGTGGAAACAGTGACAGCAAAATATACATCTACCACAGATGGCTGGAATGAACACATGAGAAATCAGGGACCACTGTCCAGGGCTACACCTTCATTACACCTTCATTACCTTGGTTTTCTTTCCTGCTGGGAATCAGCTCACTGCTGTTTGCTGACTTTAATGGCTTTTTTATCTCTCTCTCTCTCTCTCTCTTTTTTTTTTTTTAATGCCTGTTTAACAAATCTGTATCTGTAGCCACTACAGTGAATGTGAAGAATGTGAGGTTGCTTTGTATAATACAGGTCCATGCGTTTCAGATGCACTTAATAGCTCTTCTTTCATAGGTGAGCATATTATAGACTGTAGAATTCATTGTGACCTATTTATTATCCATAATAACCCTCACAATAAGTTAATGACAAGCCTGAGGTAATGGTGAATTTGTCCACCTCTCTTCAAAACAGTAACTGATGTGATCAGGAAACCTGTCCTTGGACGATGGGTAATTCATGCTCTGTACTCAGGAGGAATTCTTTCAAAGGCCTCTGCTCCAATCTTTCACACCAGAAGACAATCTTCCCTCCATCTCTTTTTGTCATTTAAACTGTGCCAAATCTTCTGCAATAACACTTTTGCAAGAATATTACTGCTATCCAAGACAGCAGATTTTGACTTCCAGGTTTTAAGTAATTTCAGGTCAAGTAGTAGTACCACTAAAACAAAACCAAACCAAATACAAAAACTCCCCACAATGCTGGTGAAAATACTGATTTGTAGATTCTCCTTTTTATCACCGTGTATATACATCATCAGACCTGAGTTTCTAATCCCAGCCTCCCTTTACATTAAAAACGCTAAACTTTTGTCCATATACTTTTAAAATAACAAATATACTATTATAAAAATAGTATTTCAAGGCTATGTGTATCATATGTTTAGAGCATTTTTCCCAACATCAGGAAAGAAAAAACTCCCTAAGAATGCCTATTTTAATTTTCAGAAAGACATAATACCTCCACTGCTCTCACTTTAGCATCCTGTGTGCTGCTGTGTTGTAACTGCAACTCAAAGGTTCTCCAGTCTTTGAGAATTGTGCAGAGTTTAAACTCATACGCAGTTTGGAATGGGGCTAAGCCCAATGTCCAGAGCTTTGAGTTAAAACTCAAGTGTACTCATGTGTCCTAAGGCACAGTGTGCTTTCCAGGCAGAGTTCAACACTGATGCTACAACATTACTGATTTGTTTTGTTGTTATTCCAAGGCAAACACAGCTATTCTGACAGGAACCCACTTTCTTATGACCTTCATCAGCTTCAGAAAGTTTCTGAACTTTCTGAAAGATTGTACCCTGTTTGGCCTATCACTGCTATTTTTCTGTGGCTATTTCCCTTTCCGGTGAAAACACAGTAAGGACATATTTTTGAGGGACAAAAAATGCCTTTAAATTTCTCTAGAACTGAGGAAGACATTAAGTCTCTTACTGAAGTTGCAGGAGGACCCAGATGTTTAAGTACACGTAGTAGTGCTGTCCTTCTCAACCCCAGAAGGAAGAGCAGGGTGGGGATTTTGGGGACCCAGCTCCTTTCAAGGTGTGAGTGGTGATATTTTGATTCATAGTCCTACAGCTGATTACCAATTAGAGGGTGCAAAACACAGGCATAGGTAAGATTTGGAGGGAATATGGGATCAGCACTGGAAAAAAATGCCTGATGATGAGCACTGGATTTGCAGTGTGTCCCTGTTTCTCTGTGTTGGTCTGTGACCATGGGCTTGTTAAGAAGGCCCTGATACCGTGGGGGTATTTGCAGTACTGGATCTAAATTGCAGCTGCTAAGGACATGCCTGTTTCCTCTTTTCTGCATCTGTGCATATTTAGGCTAGCCTGATAGAGGACTAAGAATAACAAAATACAAATAAGAGAGTGGGAGCTTGGGTTGAACAACTGAATTGTTAAAGAAATGTTAAGTTCCTAAACTTGAATTATTCACAGTCACACTGGGTATAGTACTGGAAGATACAGCTGAACAAGCAATGCAGGCAAATTCTAATTTCTGATCCTAAGCTTAGAATGCCTCTAATGTGTATTTCAGGATGTTTTTAGCTCTGAACATGTGAAATAAGACAAAATTAGTTAATTTCCCCTTCATATGCAAACCTATTAATATATCCAAAGTAAGCCTGTAGAGAAAGGCAAACCCCTGATCTGTGTACAATGTCTGCACTAAAGCCCTTTTAGTCTTTGGTGTATTTAAGCAAATCTCCCTGCTGGGTTTCCAATGGGCTGTGAAACATCTAAACCAATATGCCAGGCATAACTCACATGGTTGCACCAATATCTGATGCTTCAGGGCTTGTCCTTGGTGTGCTGTGATGTTGAACTCAAATATGCGTTTCCTCCAGTGTGATTTCTGTTTCCAGATCTTTGTCTCCCATCAGATAATGATTTAAGGTCATGTTATCTTCCCCACGGGATGTGTCTGGAGTATGAGTCAGGAATGTAAACTGAGGTTTTAAACAGCAGCAGTTTAAGTAAAGGAATGGAAGGGCAGCTGCTGGAGTTGGAATAGCTTGGGAAGCACCAGGTCTCAACACTGCATAGCTTGTGCATGATTCACTGTGTGGCTGCTCATCAGGCTAGCTCATGAAGCATTCCCCAAGAGGGCTGTGAAGCGACACTCTTGGGCTTTTTGGCCCTGAAAAATAAAGACAGGAAAATGTTGATGCTTCTGCCAGGCTGGAATCTAAGGACTAAGCATGGTGACAAACAAAAAACCAACGAACCAAGCAGCCTGTCTGCCCTCAGCTTCCATGGGCTGCCTTTGGAGCACAGACTGCCAGGCTAAACAGGAGCCAGGGGAGGGCTGGGGTTCTTGTGTGTGGCCTTTGAGGGTGCCAGCTCATTCCACCTGAAGTTCTTTTATGGGGCCAGAAAGGGAGGCTGAACCTCTCTTAATAGATAGCATGTTTTTTCTCGAAAGAAAAACCCCACAAAAAGGACAAGTAACCCAAACCCTCTGCCCATGTGCAATATAATGCAATATTTTACATAGTTTAATTCTATTTAGGAAAGGAGGGAGAAGAAAAAGCACTGATGTTTAGGAGCAGTGACAGTAGAAAATAAGGTAGGAGGATGAACTGAGGAAGGGAATGACTAATTCTCTGGCAATGTCATAATCTACTACAAAATTATCTGTACTATTTAAGAGTTCCTACTAAAACAATTCTGTGAAAGATGGTTGTACTGGCTTGTACTGGTTAAGACACAAGGCAAGAGGACCTGGGGTGAGTTCCCTGTTCAGCCAAAAACTCTTTGGCCACTGCTCAGCATGTTTAAATTCAAGGTTTCCAATCTCCTCTCAGGAACAGAGCAAGTGGGATTGTTTCATTTCCCACTTGTTCAGGTCCAAGACTATGGTGAGGATGATTCTAATTATTTATGAGATCTCCAGTGGCCCATGGTCAAGTTTGTTGGCAAATACCAATTAAAGAGAGGTGAAAACAGCAGATTCTGGGTAGTTTGGTGAGCAAAACTAGGCAAAGAAAGGATTAGCAGGAGGACTCTGAATCCAACAGGAACTTTACACAACTTGCCTTCAGCAACACTGTCCTGTTTTAGAAGTCAAAGTCTCCATACCCAGATTTAGTTTAAAAATGAGTTTGCCCATTTGAAGGAAGGGCTAAGGCTTAAAAATACATTTGCTGCATCCCAACCAAGTAGGTTGACTAATAACAAAAAGACCAAAGACAGATTTTTTGCATTAGAGAGAGCACTTTATTATTTCTGTGCTTTGTTTTCTTTGGAGTCCTGCTGAAATGTTTTTGATTGCATACAAGTAGGAGATCAGTTGTAACAAGGCGTGTCTCATGCTTCTCATGTTGCTGCCAGGTCTGAGATACTTCTTTGTGACTTTTGAACACTGCTTTGATTTTAAAGGGACACTATCATAAATTCACTGCAATTGAAGAAGACCTTTAAAATCACTGCATCAATGGAAACAACCCAAAAAACTCTGCATTTCCTTTTTAAGGGCATCTTACTGAGAGGTACACATATATGTTTAAAAGTACCCAGCACTGTTGTTTTGTTTTTTAAAAAGCATGTGAGTTTAATAAAACTAAATGCATGAGTATCTCTAAAAGCTCCCTTCTTGATCTTTTAGACTGCAATTCTTCATTCCTATGCTGCTCTGTATACAGGTTTACTCTTTCTATATTAATTTTATCTACCACTTCTTTTGGGCAGTAAAAGGAGACTTGTCCAGGTTTTCTGGTATTCATTCTTTCATGGCACAAGCAGAGTTACTTGGGTTAACAAGTTAGAAGAGAAAGTTGGATTTTAATTGTCTGTTTTCTATCATATTTGAAAAAGTTATAAAAACAATTCCCTCAACATGCAGGGCTGTAAGTTCCCTTTCCCTGTGTTGTTTTTGGACCTGCAGTATTTTGAATATGACATCTTACAAAAATAATAGTATTTTTAAAACCTCCTACTGGAGTGCATTTGATTTGAGTTATTCAAAGCAAATGTGGAGGACTAACGGCCCTGTGAAAATGATCAGTGATGGGAAAGCAGTGTTGTTCAGTTCCCTCCCCGGGGCACATTCTGTTTTGTGTGCACGTGTGGGACTTTCTGGGACTCCTTGGAGAACTATGTGCATCTACCAGCAGAATTTAGCTCCCAGATATCCAGCAATATGTTTGGACACCGTGCAGTGGTACAAACTGCTGGTTCTAAATTTCTGGTAGGAGCCAGCCCTTTAGCCAGAAGTGCTGAAATGAAGAGGCCAGGTGACCTCCCCTGTGAGTGTCCTACTCCAAGGATTTTGCATCTCCTTCTGGACAAGAAAAGCTGTTCAGCAGTGAGGGTACAGGATGGGCTCTGCTGGAGCAGCAGAGCTTGTAAACACACATGACAAAATATCCAATGCCCTAAAGGCAGTTCACCTCCCCTGATTTCAAAAGAGTAATGCCAGAACACTTCTGCTAATAACCCAATATTTAAACAAGAATTTCCTACTGGTTTTATGGACAATCTAACCCCTGGGGATTTTTTTTTTTTTTTGAGAAAAATCTGAGTTACTCAGTGTAGCAGATGGGATTTTTTTTTAGTGCTTCTTTACCATCTTGAGCATCATATCATGAAAACCTGAGCCTTCAGGTCCTCAGGAATTTTCTTCCCTCCTGTTACCTATTCCCACATATGCAGGCATAGTCCTAAAGTTGTCTCATGGCATGTAATTGCTGTAGGGAGGATGATCATTTCAAGTAAGAGAATATGAAACAGGATCAGATGAATTCCTTAATCAGCACAGAGCCCAGCCTCTTGTGTGTGTGTATTACTTCAAAAATAAAGGCAAGACTCCACTCCCTTTATTATATATAGATTATCAATAGAATTGTTTTGAAATTGCAATTTCTTAAAATAATCACTGAATCACCCACAAATAATTTCTCCACCAACTAGCAAAGAATGATGAGCTTAAGTTCAGCCCAAAGTGTCATCTGAAACATAGTGCCTTAAACCTAGTGGTTCTAGTTAAAATCCTTTCTGGACATGCTTGTAAAATGCAACAGCCATGTAAGGGAGGATGAGAGGAGAAAGGCAGGATAAGATCTATGTAAAATCAGTTTTCCTGCTGATGCTGATGAAATCTCAAAGGAAAGAGGCTTAAGAACCAGTGAGCCCATGAAAACAAGCAATACAAAAATAGTAATTTTAACTTCATTGGTGCTTTTATAATGCAGGTAGTGAAACAGCTTCTTGTGCGTACTCACAGAGTCTGGAGATTCTTATTTAGCTGTGTGAAAAAAACAAGAGTGAAAAATTACTAAATTCTGAGCAGTGCACTTGATGCTTATCCACTGTAGAAAACTTCTGGTATAAAACAGTCTGAAAAGGATTTGCTGCCAAGCAGCATTTCAAACTCCTCTGTATAGAGCAAAGACTGTTATCTGGAGCTCTGACTAGTGGTAAACCTGGATGAAACTTCACCTCAGACATCCTGGAGAATCCATCTTTGGTTATTCTTGTGTTGATACATACAGTGATGACAAGGTGATTAGTATTAAAACCTCAAAAAAGCTACTCTCTGTCCACTCAAGTCTTTATAGAAAATCAGCCCCTTTGTTCTGAGATGCTTTGTGGTTCATGATGGCAACACCAATCCTGTGGGGATGGTTACATTAGCTGCTGTATGATCTCTGTCTCCCGTGGTGTCATGCTCTGATTCAGTCCTTGAGTGAGTTATAGGCTTTCGTGGTCCGGCTGTTGATGAAATCCGCCTTCTTAAAGTCAGCCTTTGGAATGGAAGGAACAGAACAATTCATTATCTCCAGTGCTGATTCTGCAAGGGAAGGGTGGGTCCAGCTGCCTAAAAGCTGAAGAAGGAGCCATGGTAGGGGTCTAGGCACAGCCCTGTGCAGTCACAGAGACAGAACAGGCAGTTTGGTCCAAGATAGAAGGGAAGAGAATTGGAATTACTGAATTCTCCCTGACTGACTGTACCAGAAGCCTGTTCTTCTAGCTCAGCTCTACAGACTCCTAACTTTAAGGTGACTAATAGCTGAGATTGACCTAGCTGAGATTAACCCTGTCAGAACAAAGAACACAGGGCAATACCAAAATGACTCAGGATTTTATCAGTTTTATTTGATCAATTGATTTCTGTGGCTTATTAGACTAAAGTTTCCAAAATGTCTAGGCATTAGATGGTTCTGAAGTTTTCAGTGCCATACCTGGTGTCTCTAGGGAACCTGATTTGCACAGGAGGAGCAAATAATCAGCATTTTTGAAAATCAGGTCTGACAAACGTGTCTTATAGACTTTCGTAAACTACCAGTAAATTCATAAAATTCATGCCATCAGGGATATTGCTGTATGATAAAGTCAGAAATGCAGTTGTAAAAAAAAAAACAGAGACAACAAAAGCTAGTTAAGAATTTATATGGCACAATAGCCTTATCCTTGAACAGAGATTTCTGGTTTGTGGGGCAGTGCCTGCTGAGTGTGATGCAACACTGTTAAAGTTTATGCTAAGAAACTTTTTTGGAACAAATTTCAACCAAAAAAAAATCTACAAAGAGAAATGGCTGAACATTAAATGCTAACAGCTTGCTTGAGAACTTGGAACAATTTTAGGTAATAGGGAATTTGGAGTGACAAATTCTGAACAGCAAACACACAAGGTTTGAAAACAGTTTGTAATGCAGGGTGAAGCTAGGTAGGTGGAAGTTAACTCAGCTGAGTGTTGAAAAAGCAGGAACAGAGCTTCAAAACACCCAAACTGGTTTGTGGCAGACTCATGCTGGTCATGTTTTGTTTAATCTGACTATGGCAGTAAATGTTTGCCAACACATTTCCCAGGCCATAGGTTTTGTCTGATTGTAGCTGACACCTGGGCTACCAGGCTGTGCAAACAAGGAGAACAAAACTGTTCTGGTTTTAAAGCAGGAAGCTGCTTCGCCCTGCCTTTGTTTCTGCTGGCACCTTAGTTCCTCTCTGCCAGGCTGGTTCAGCCAGTGTGGATGGTCACCTACTCTGCATCACTTCTCACCACCTGACACTTCTGGCAGGCAGCAGCAACACTTTTCATAAGCTTTGCCAGCAGATATAAAACCACAGAGGGAGAGAACATGAACACAGACAAGCAAAAAATAAGGCCATGCATTATTTATGCATGCTTAAGTACAAGTAAATAAGAAAACCAAATTCAGGGACCACTTGAATCCTACCATAGGTTGATTCTTAAATGTACAGGACTGCTAATGGCCCCAGAGGACAAATGAAAGGGTTCTAGGTCTGAAAGAACAGATCGTTTTTCTTTGTGCTTACCTTTTTGTAAGCACTGTGGAGATCGGTGTGTGACCACAGGGAGTAGAGGAGAACTGAAGCAGCCCTGCTGGCTTTGCTGAACATATTGCTGCCATTTTGCAAAAAGAATGATTAAACATATTTAAATTCCCACATCATAATCACAGTGCACAGTACATGTACAGACTTCAGCAAACATAACCTCACAGCATTTGTTTTATCTCTCTTTACTCCTAAGTGTTCGTTTGCCACCCTTTAGGTACTGTAGCATGTTTTAAGCTGTCCTTACGACTAAAACAAATGAAACCTGCCTCCCTGCTTCACTCTTCAAATTTAGGGAGAAATCAAATTCTCTGTAGTCTACATCTTAGAGCAGCTATCATATTATGCATTTTCAGCTGAGGAAAATACCCTCAGCACAACAAGCATTTGAAAGAATCTTTCCAGCAGGTAAAATCTCTGGTTAGTTAGACAGGATTTAAACTATCCAGGGCCTCATGAGGCCTTTACTGAGATTGATTTCCTCTTTCATTTTGCAAAGAGAGAGTGAGGCAAATAGAATAATTATTCCTATTTATAAAGCATTAATTATCTTTTGAGTAAATATTGATTGCACGTCCTTACATATTAAAAATGATTAGATTTTGAATCTGTTCTCTAAAATGCCAATAAATTACTTTTAAGTACAGATCTATAAGTTCTATAAAACATATCCCTGCACTTTATTGCTAAAGTTTATTAGGGCTGTGTTACAATGAACAGGGAAGATATTTTGGGTACAGATGAGATCTGATGATCAGTCACTAAATATATATCAGAATTTAGATAATGTTGTGCAGTTATCTTCTGAGGAGTTATTTAAAATGCTGGAACCTGGTGAATTTAGCTATGGACGGGAGAGTTGTTGTAAGAGATCTGTCTGTATTTCCCAATCAGTGCAGTTCTATCCACATCACTTGTTTGGGCTGTCCTGTACGCTGAGATGAAGCGTTTTTTCTCCCTGAGCAGCGAGGCTGCAGTTTCTTTTTCACCTGGGGGAAGAGTGAGGCTTGTGGAGACTCTTACCTGTCATTCATGCTGATGGCAATGACCTTGGGCAGGCCGTGGGCACTGAGGAGCAGGCGGGCATTGTGTGAGCTGCTCTGGGTCAGGTTGAACAGGGTGTAGCAGATGGACGCGGTGGTCTCACAGGAAACCTCACACCCGGGCACAGACTCGGGCAGGACTGACACCAAATCTGGCAGAACTTCTCTGGCTGCAAGTTGGAAGAGAGACAAGGTGCATTGTTTGCCTCATTCCTCCCATTCTCGCTCATCTGGGAGCTGTGTGCTCCCACCACACGCTCATGGCTTCCTACCTGCATTACATCCCCACAATTCAGGTTAAGCAGCATCCCCACTGCACTGGACAGCCTGTAACTTGCCTCGTGCACAATCCATTAATACCTCATGTGCTGGACTGAACTCACCAGGCATGTGCCGGCTGCAGGCTGCCACATCCCCTCTTAGAGATGTTTTATATTACGTTTATTGCCATTTTATATGGAGGTTCATTTTGCTTGATAAATTTAGACCCTTATAATCTAGAAAACAGTGTGCCCTCTCAAATGTCTTCCTTTGGCCAAAGTTTTTCTTTTTTGGAATTTGACCTGAATTCACACATGCTTTCCGTCAATCAAAAAGAACATCTTTTGGTAGAGAAAAGGTCCACCTGAAATCCCCCAGTCTCTGTGTTATGGGTAAAGTAAGGAAACGACTACGGATGTGCAAGATGAAGCACCTGCCCCCAAAGCTTTGTGCTATTCTCTTTCCCCCACTCTCATAAGTTATTTTTTCTGGACAAAATCCCATCTTCTTATCAGTTTAATTTCTTCTCTTGCAGGGGGATTCACCACCTGTAATTGTTAACACCATATGGATTATCCCTTTGAAATCAGCCCAACAACATGTTATGATATTTTCATTAATAGGGAATGTTCTCTAAGGATCAAACAAGGCCCAGGAGACTGTTCTTCAGAATTCTGGAGGTTAATCTGCCCCGTGAGCCATCTGTATACCTGGAATTTACCCTTTCTCCCCAGAAAACACAAAAAATGACAACAAATTATATGAATACATTTTATCCTGTCAGTAGGAAGAAGTCTTAAATACACAGTAAATTGAAAGGAGAATACTCAGAATAGAAATGCCTTTTGTTTAGAAATCATTTAAACAGAATAAACTATTTTTTCTAAAGCATCTTATAGCTTCCATTCTCAAAAAAATTTTGCAGGAAAACTGTGTGAGCTACAAACTTCTAAAGCTTTTTATGTAATAAAAGAGAGTCTGATCTTTGCTAGAAGAATTACAGCTATTCTGTGATTTCTTGCAAAGTATTCTGCAGCTATGGCAGCACAGAACTCGGCACTCACCTTCCTTTACCCTATTTTAAGCAGAAGAAAAACTCCTTCTCCAAATCTATGTCGACTTTAGTTCAATTACGTATTTATGAAAGTAACACCAGTGGAAGTATCTGAAGAGGAATACCCTTTATAGTGAAAACTTTGTTTAGGTGAAACTCTTTATTTTAAGCCCTGTACAGCGGCTGCAAGTATCCAATGAAAAATCTACTAAACTCACAGATCAGGGTATTTTTTTTTTTTGCGCATTTCTTTTTCCCAAAGCAGGAAACTTTCATGTGAAGAGAGCAGAGCAGGCTGTCAGTCTGTGCTCACCTATGTCGTTTTGCAGGGAGGGGTTTCGGGACAGGTTCCTGAGCAGTGACACCGCCGTCTTCCTCACCGCGGGGTGGCCGACGTGCAGCATCGCCCGGATGCCTGGGAGCCCGTTTGCCTTCTGCACAACAGTCCTGGCCACAGCGAATGGCATCTGTGCAAAGGCAGCTCTGGGTCATTACCACGAATGCAGAGCCTCAGCAAAAGCCACACACAGACAGTTCTCCACACCAGTTGAAGCATATTTAAAAATAGTTTTAAGCCAGAGCTACATATGAGTTGCGATGGGAAAGGAAGGTGATATAAAAGAAGTTTCAAGCCTTTTTCTTTCAGGCGCTCTTTGGCTAGTTCCTCAGACAGAGATCATTAGTTTCTTCAACACAAAAGTGATCCGCTGTTGTGTCAGAGCCCTCCTCGCTCCACAGGACTATCTTCTACAAAATGACTTTTTTACTGCTTTTAACATCTGCTCATCCCTCATTGTGTAATGAATTAGCAAACTCCACACATGGAGATGTACACAGAGGGAGAAGAAGCAGACCCATTATCTGCCAAGCAAGGAAAAGCTCCACTGTTGGTTATGACTTTCCCTTTGATGTTCTTTATTTTCCTTCACCATGTCAGTAAGCCAGTGACTTGTCAGTGTTTGAGCTCATTGCACTGCAGCCCTGAACTCTACGCATTCACATCAAGAACTAAATGAAAAGAAGAGGAAGAAAGCTGACTTACTGGTCCAGTGCCAGCTGTGAGGTTCTGAAGAGCTCCCAGGGATGCTTCCTGGGTGTAGTTTCTGGTACTCTTTGCTATTAAGGAGAGGTATATCCTAATCAGTGTAGAATGCCAGAGTGATTCAACACCTTTGGGATTGCTCTTTTCCTCAGGTAGCGGGGTGTCCTGCTGCTTCTAAACATGTAAACAGATCAAGCCTTTAGAAACAGTGACCTCTAAGCTTAATGCATCACAAGCTGAACTAGCCATTTTGTAACTCTCTATGACCAGGTTATTTGGAGACTGTCAAATTCTGAGCTCAAATAATAATGTGCAAAATTTCAGTATTTAGTGATAGTGGCCAGTCCATCCAGAGGAGTATTCCTCAACTAACAAAACATTTGCTGTGTCATTGTCAGCAGCAGCAGCTGAAAGAGAATTGGTGTCAAGAAGCACTCTCAATAAATTTGCATTTTTGGGGCAAGAAAGTGTCACCCTACCAGATACATCAGTAACAGACTGTTAATTAGACTACAGCCTTATTCTCCAGAGGTTGCTACAGGTTATTAACCAAATGAGATGTAACTAATCATGTGCTTTACCTCTTTTACTTTTCTGCTCCGTGTTCCAAAACAGCCTGGTGTTTTATCGTTGTTGGAAATATTTCTTCTTTGCATATATATGCTCTGGGCATAGCTCTCAGGGAGCTCTATCTCTAGCTGGTAGGAAAGATTGTGAAGAATACACACACAGTTCTCTGTGGCCTAAAATAACAAAAGAATAGAAATTAAACACTTTGGCATGTGTTGAAGGGACACGTATAGACATGGGAGGAGATTTAATTTTTGTATCTTCAGTAACTGACTGCGGAGTTTCTAATGCCTCACTGAAGAGCCAGGCTTCATGCCAGCGATCCACCAGACTGCCTTTACACTGACAAATGGAACATGCCCTGGGATGTTCCTGAGCACAGAGCCCAGCTGGCACGCAGGGCTGCATTCGGAGTGGGGTGAGTGCCTGTTGGAAACTGTCCTGGGACATTATAATTCCTCAACTGTGCCTGGGAATTGTTTGGGCGAGTGCTACTTGACACAGGCCAGAAGTGTGCCAAGAAATGTTTAAGAGCTTAGGAGCAAAGATGATCATGTACACACCTCACCATAGCATCAGCAAGAGGAAAGCTTTTTATCTTCTCCAAGGAGGAAGCATTTTTCTGTGGTAGAATGCCTTTTAAAACAAGACATTCCTTTCTGAACGTGGCTAAGGTCAGGTCTACAATTTCTAAGTGGTGAGTCTAGTGGCAAATAGCTTCCAGTTTCTCCGTTTTTGGAAGTCAAAAAGGAATGAGTGGTTGGTTTTAAGACAAAATGCAGCAGGGAGCTACTGGCACACGTGTAATGTGCTGGATTCTCCCTGAAGCTAATGGCACTGGATACAGGGAGATGGGGAAGCTCAAGTAACTAATCCTAGAACAGAGCTATAAATGTGCAGTAATTACCACTACACAGCACAAGTTATAGCAGGCCCACCAGAAGTGCCTCACAGGCTGCAGCTAACGTGACAGCTGCTCTTCTCACCCAACTTCACCCAGCTGAAAGACAAGCCTCCATTCCAAGAGTCTGTGTTCAGGGATCACCTGGCATGCAGTGGAGGGAGGAAGAGTGAGAGAAACTGGCATCTGGAGGTGCCCATGTCCTTGTAGTTACTGGTTTAGGCTTAGGCAGTGAGGAAAAAAGTGCAGCTTTTTTTTTTTTTTCTAAAAAACCTAGGAAAATTAGTTCTATTCTAAATTACGCAAGCTCCTTAATCACACTGCCACCCAAAGGGATTTAAGTTCTTCATTTCCTAAGGGGTATGATGCATTAAATTAATAGGAGAGTAACCAGATTAATTTTTTAAGCTTCTAGCTAGCTAGCATCCTGAGACAACCAAAAAGACAACATCTGACTCTTTTGTGTTTCAGCATTTCTGAAAGCTGTGATTTTATGTCACTCTAAAAAAAAAAAAAAAGACCGAAGTTTCTACCTTTCTCTCTAGTGATTCTGAAAACGTTTTCCCAGGTCTAAGTTATACTATTCTTTTAGATTGCAGGATAAAAATACTTCAAAAAGCTTCTTACTGGACTTTCACTTTTGGTGGCAGTTTTAAAAGCCCTGGAAATAAGTTTTGCAATTACATCACAGCTGTTTCTAAACATTGGTTTCTAAACAACAACAGAAAGATGTTCACTTGGCAGTTTCCCCTAGGAAACACTCTTCATCTCAAAGATTACCTTGTCATTTGGCTCATGGTCTGCAATAGCTCCTTGGATATAATACACAAGAGAATCAATCAAGCCCTCACATTCTCTCATCTTCTTCCTTCCTTCTGGGCCAGCAGAGCTCATGTTTCTGTGCAGGAAAGAATGTGTTGGGGAGAAGAGATTTAGTCAAAGGTATTTTCTTGTGCTCCTCTGACAAACTTTTCCAGCTAAATCTCAAAGATACTGAAGTTCAGGTTGACTGCTTCTTTTCTTCAGAGGTGTAAGAAAATCTGAGCCTCTTCTCGATAAAAACTTCATTCCCAGACAAAAATACTCCAGGGAAACAAACCGCTCTGTTTGGACAGATAAGGTAAAGCCTGACTCAAATTTTCATCTCAAAGTTGAGTTAATGCTTTTTAAGCAGTCAAAAAAACCCAAACTTTGGACTTTTTTTCACTTTTCCATTTTCAGTTATAATTTAAATATTTGGGATGGTGAAAATATCAGAGGACAGACACATGTAAAAATTTCCACAGATATCCTTTAGAAATAATTTACTTATGCCAACCTGCTCCTTGATCCACGATGACCCATCAACAGACCCCTGATCTGAGAGTTTTAGCAGCATCTCTACAGTCACATGCAAAGACACATTCTTTGCCTGGCTTTCAAGGAACATTTGCTGTGCTTTGTAGTAAACCAAGTACAACTTAAGAATGAAATTACAAAACTGATTTAAAAACTCTTGAAAAATCAAACACAAACTTGCTGCTTGTAGCTGCTTGGCTCTAAACGAGCTACTGATTTCCATGGAAGAAACAACACTTACAATTTTAGGGTATAATTATTTTTACAACTCAACGAAGTCTGAATTATGGAATACTGGAATTATAAATCCAGGCCTTTTTTTTTTTTTTTGACTCCTGCAGCTCTGATGGACAAAAGATTGCACATTCAAGCTTCTTTGCTTAAAGCAACATTAAATATAGCCCAATCTTAACGTCCATCAAAACAAAGAGGGACATTTTCCTTTAGATAGTTTCAGGCTGCTTATTTTGCATGCTTACTTTACCCGCTATAAATTACAATGTTTACAATTTTATTAATGACAAAGCCAGTAAAGATTAAACTTTCCTGTGTTTATGACAGGAACATGAATGTAGTATTTCATACACTGTCATTTCACTTCTACTATTTTTTTTCCTCTGGGAAGTACATATTCAGGTTAAATACTAAGCACTGTAATTGCAATTTTACTTTAGGTCATGATGTTTAGGATGTCTCTACTTATGTGTTCATTTATTCTCTCATGGAATTATATATCACAGAATCAGTATTCAGATCCCATGACATGGCCTACTATAAAAATCCCTTTGGAGTTTAATTTTTCCTATATATGTCACATTCAAGGCATGTCACCCTTTCCTATGCTTATGCTGACAGAAGTGCACACGCTGCAGCCCCCCTGGTGCATAGCAAAAATGGTTTCTGGGGCACACAGACTAAAAATACTGTTAAAGATAAGTGTGGAATTGCCCTTGCCAAAGACACTTCAGCTGATGCAGTGTTTTGTTTTGACCCAGTACATATTCTAAAATCCCCTCAACTTTTTACAACTGATCCTGCTGAATGCTTGTGCAAGGAGAGGCCACGTCAGCATGAAGAGAGTAAAGAGCTTTTATAGCTCAGGAGGCAGAGAAGAGCCAGAATTAGGGGAACTGTCCTGTTCTGCAAGGGAAATTAATTACTGGGCTCTGTTTCATTAAGAAGTTGATGCTCATGCAGAGGCAGATCTATTAGTGTGTGTCTGTGTACATGCCTGTACACACATGGATACTCCTTTCTCCACCTTTCCCTGCTTCCTCAGCATGACAACCTGGACTGGGAAGGGAAGAGCTCCTGCTCTCCCACTCATCCAAACACTGCTGTAACCACCTCACTCAAAATAGGGTCAGAGAAGAGCATTTCAGGCAAAACCTCAGCTGACAGCTTATATTTGCTGATTGAAGCCCGAGAAATTCCAGGAGATAAAAATATTATTAGATTGATTAAAAAAAAAAAAATCTGAGAAGTGTCACAGAAATGTAAATGGATTTTTTTTTTTTTTTAAACAATGGAGACATTTTGCTTAGAGAATTTCAAAACTGACTTCATCTTGGCTTCCTAAGATTTGAGGTTCCTGACAACTGAAATGCCAGCCTCTGAGCTCAGGAGCTGGAGTTTATTGCAGTGGAGTTCCAGGACGCCCTGAAATACTCAATGCTTGCAACATGAGGAGAATTGCTGCTTGTGGGGCTGCTCTCCTCTAAATGACTCAGAACTTACAATTTGGCAGTACCCACCTATCAAAAATCCCTGACTTCTGGCATGCTTAGCTGTGGTAATCCTGGTGAAATGCTCAGACTCTGCCATTTGCTGATGTGGATGTGCTGTATCTGTCTACACGCCTCATTTATCTCATCTTGCACTTGCTGCTTCTGTCCCCTCCTGCACACATATATGATGCAACTATATCTGTAATCAAAATAGCTCTTTGCCCGTGGTCTTGTGGCATGTGGCAAAGATCAGCTAATTTCCTGTTGGGAAATATTATTTTGATCTAGAGTTGCGAGGTAAATACAAAGAAATTCGACACAGTAAAACCAAGCATGACTTTGAAAGAAACAGAGTGAGGATAATAAACGTTCAATTAGCTGATAAATGGCACCAAATGAAAGGGATACTCCCTCTAAGCCAACACTGAGTCATACACTGACTGCTGGAAAAGGTTCTTGAACTGCTGTGAATGGTCCATGCAACTGATAAGAAGAAGGATTTTGCTCCTGGGACTCCTTCTGCTAAATCTGGTAATGTGAATTTAATTCAACTCCCAGACAACATTTTGGGAAATTCCATTCCCTTTGTGCCTTGCACAGTTCAAAAATTCACCAAGAAGGGAAAAGTATCTGGGATCTAGTCAGTAACTAGATGTGCCAGGCTTCAAGCTGTTTGTTGGAAGTAACAAAATTCCTTTCAGGAATTGGGGGAGCAGATAAACTGAAGAGGAGGCAAGAGGAGATAAGAATGGATGGAAATAAAGGTTTGGCAATGCTATGCAAGAGGTCTTGGTTCAAAGACTTAGTATCATCAGTTATTTGTTTTACATTCTCTCTCAGAAGCTGCCATTATGAGTCCAAGCTTTTCAACACACGGGGGGAGAGCTTTGGCTTCACTTCTCTCCAGAGTAAATGGAAGCAGATGTTTATGCAGCCTCCTGGGCTGAAGTGCAATGATACAATTTCCTCCAAATACTGCTTTCCACCGTCCTTGTGAGTCACTGTGTAATTCACAAGAAGCTCAGACAGGAGCTGGGACAGACAAACTGTGTAAAATAATAATGAAAAAGGAAGGGTGACTTTCATTTTACTCTGTGACAAGAGAGAGCTTATCTGGGTGAAGAGAGAAAGGTTTCCAGGATAGGCTGACTATCCTGGAAACAGTTGTCTAGAAAGTTTTGAAAAACTAGAATAGATAGGGCCCTGTTCAGTTACAGGGCAGTTAAAAAGGAAGGCTCCGTAGTGAAGTACAGCAGCTTCAGCACTTAAATGTTTTGCAGGGGAAAATGTGATAACTGTAAAAATTTGGGAAAGTTCAGCATTGCAGAAGTTCTGGGAAAGGGTATTCCAGGATAAAAATGGAATCAGTCCATTATCAGCTTTCAAGGTGTGATTACAAACAGCCTTGCACTAAGCCTTCCTTTCAGAGGGCAAGTCATGCCAGAGGTTCACTTATGTATATAAATATTCAAAACCATGCATTCTACATGCTGCTGGGATCTTATCCTTTCTTATCCATACTCCTCAGAGGAGTTTGGGGAAATATCTTGAAGATTTTTATCCTTTGTACTGCAACTGGCAGCAGAACTTTTATGTGTAGGACTTTCAGGTCAAGAAAAAGTGACTTTACCTTTTAAATCTTACAGGACTTGTCTACAAATGTCTGTAACACTCCTCCAGATAGTTTAATACACCAGTTTTACTCATTCAAGCTTATTGTCAGGTAACCAGTGAAGTCTGTTGATTTGGCTTACTCTGTGGGTCCAGGGAGAATGCTTTTTATCATATTTCACAATTAAACAACACCATTACTTATTTTAACTGCCAATGCAGAATTCCGTGGTGTACACAGCTTCTTTTTATTACATAAAGTTTGTGACCTGTGGTTTCTGTAAAGCTTTGCTTCTCACAGGGTTTTAAGACAAAATACAGACCTAGAGAATGGGATTAACAAATCCTTCTAAGGTCAGACTTCCTTATCAGTGACTGCATACACTGACACAAGCACCAAGATTCAGGACCCCACAATACTTCTGGCAGCAACTCAGGACTGGTTTGGTCATGCACTCATTCCAGGGCTTGGAAGTACCTGCAATATTATCTGCTAGATGTGGATTCACTTCTCCTGCTGCTGTTTTCTCAAAGAGGGTGAAGGAAGCTGTAATTTATAATTCGGTAACGGTGTGGTGTAGTGCTTATGCCCCCACCAGATGCTAGTGTTGGGTTTGGGCTGTGGTCGTCCCTTTCAGTCAACAGTTGTATGGAAATTTTTGAAAAGGAGTTCTGGCATTCTCCTGTAACTAAGTACAGAACTATGCATAATGTATTGCACTTCAAAGCACGATTTTTACCCTCTAATAGAAGCTGCAGGCTATAGGCTTTATCAACATGCCCAACAAACATGTTAGCATTACAAAAGGGAAGACTAATTACAGATTTATATTCTGGCAAATAAGTAGGCTCTTTAAGCATATTCATAAGTAACATCATTCCCTCAGTGCACACTTTTACTACTCCATGGTGTGCTCTTCTTTTTCTTGATGTAGAGATTTTTTGTTATTAATACATAAGGAAGGAATACTTCTAGTGACCTGATCTGGGAGGTGAGTCAATTTACAGAGAAGAGATACAAACTGATTAATCTTAAAAATCTTAGCTATTAAGCTTGTAGAAATAGGTAAGCCTCATTAAAAACTACTCTGTGCTAGAAAGTGTGTGACAATTCTGCAGATCATCTTTACCTGGGAATTTTCAAGCCCTTCTTTTTCTATTTCTAATTTTCAGTGTTGAAGCTCTTAAAAATGAGGACTAGAATATGGACATCATATTTTTAAAATAGATAATGTATCCTTAAGCACCTATGTAAGGGCAGTTTTAGAGACTTTTAATTAAGGTTGGAGAGCTCACAGCAACTATGGAGCAGCTTCAAGCACAGAGTAAGGTTAACCCAGGAATCTACTTTCATTTAAAAGAACTCAGGAACTGTTATTCCTTATTTGTCACATAACAAGTTGTGTTAATCTCAAGCTCAGGAAGAGCAACACCAAGCTAAACCTGAGAATGATCTGTGCCCCCATCGGCTGCCTCATAGAGAAGAGACAGTTCCAGAGTCCAAACACCAAGAGGGGAGCAGCCAGACTGGTTTCTGCACAAATGCAGCTTGGGCTAATTAATATGAAAAAAGGCAACTTCCTTCATTTCCTAGACAACAGCACTAAGCGTTAGCTAGAGAGGTTTTATTATGGGTGGTTAAGGTTTCTTTGTATTTGTTTTTGAGTCATGAGAATAAATAAAAGTTAATTGTTAAGTAGAGATGAAGTTAATTAGTAGTTAGTGGGCTGACAGGAGTTCCTGCAGAAAAAGGTGTATTATTGTTGAGTATTTTGTATAGCTTACAATCCATTTGTCTTCTGAAACCACACAAGTCAGAAACAGAGCTGTTTGCACAGGAAAAATCAATGCCATACACATACAACTACTCTGCTGTAGGACATGTCAGTATACCAGACGTGTGAGGCAAAATGGGCAGCTTTCCAGCCTCCAAATTCCAAACTTGATTCCCTGTACTCTGCTGGAAGGAGTTTGAGCCTCAGGTCATGCCTTTGCAGTCGTACATTACTCCTTAGTCAGTTCAAACGATGTCCTTTTGTGCATTTTTAAACCTGTAAACTTAATGTGCAATGACTTTGAACTCACACAGGGCCCCCATTTTATAGACTGTTGAAGGTGTTTTTATTGAAGATGTGATTTTTATGCTTCAGCCATTTAGGGGTATGTTCACTGAGGCCTTTGGTGTTTGACTATAGTAACTGCTACTGTGTCCACGAGTCTATTAGCAGATTACAGTATTAAATACACAACTCTTAATCTATTCCTCCACCCATGGCTGCAGCTTGCTTGAACTTGTGCAAAAGTCTGGACAGGGCTTTCTCTGATTTATAAAATGGCTTTTACCTAATTTAAGTTGAATCACTTTTTAATCAGTTTAGGCACAGATTATGATGTGTTCAAACAAGCATCTTTGGTAGCAGCTGGAAACAGAACCCTTATGTGCTTGTAGGTAGCATGTCCCCTTTCTAATTCATCTGTTTGCATGAGAAGAGATTGTGGCTTGAGATGAGCTCTGTGTATTTATCCAAAAATAACTGTGCAGACCTGTTTTGTCATCACTGTTCCTTTGGGTAGTTGTAGATGGAGTGCTCACCTCAGGCATCCTGTGGCATTGTAAAAAATATCAGGGTCAGGTAGAACACTTGATTTTGGGTAATCTCTGTCTGGCCAGCCTGAGTAGGGAATGAGGACAGCTTCAGTCAGCGTCTGCAGGGCTTCTCTAACCAACAGGTTCTTCAGCTGGTCATTGGAGGACAGATTCCACAGCAAACCTGTAATATCCACAACAAAATCAGAGAGGCAAAAAGACTCCTCTGCACTCTGAAAGACTTAATCTCATACCCTTGATGTCAATGAGTGAAGAGCCTGACTGACAATGATAATCTGAAGAGAAGCAGAAGGGGTTGGTAAGTGTTCACCAGCCCTGATCCAGGCTCAAGGAAACAGGGCAAAAAAGGGGCACATATCCGTGTGAATAAAATAAAATAAAATAAAATAAAATAAAATAAAATAAAATAAAATAAAATAAAATAAAATAAAATAAAATAAAATAAAATAAAATAAAATCTCTCCATAGTCAGTGTAATGCCCAGCCAAGAAGTGCAGTGCTCCATGGCTTTGCATTGTCCATCTGCCATAATCACCTCCTCTGTTACCAAAGCAGCACAAGTAAGGGAAAGCAAACTCACAAAAGGGAGAGATGGGAGGTGCAGAGAGTTTACAGGAAACCTGCTGGAAGACAGGAGATGCCCATTACCAAATTTCTCTAACACTTGATAGAAAATTTCTCATAGGAAGGAAAGCTGTTAACACTGGTTGACTGCTACTGTCCAGACATTAGTCACCAAACAAATCATTGAGTAATGCTGCAAACCTTGTCTATTCACAATTTCCAAAACAAATTTCAAATATAATCTTGTAGAGCTTATCAGGTTCCATTATGTTCTGTTCCACAAGACAACAATTCTTTTTAAAGTACTCTTTCCTTGGAAAACGACACGTATTTCTGCTTTTCACTACAAAGACATTCATTGTTCCTCCAGCTTGCTGCTCTGAGTTTCACAGACCTCCTCCTCCACACACTGGCAAAGTATTAGTGAATGTTCCTTTCATCAGGTCACAACAACAACAACAAAAAAATGTTTCTTTTGTATCTCCTTACACTTCGAATTAATTTCAGGTATTGTGAGCAACAGAAAAATCAAAACAAAAGCCAGGCAGAAGCAGCCCATTCCTTCTTCTGGGATCAGCTCTTCAGCCTCTGAATCAGGGGATAAAAAGAAGAATGTACTTTTCTGAAGGATAGGTCAGGCTTACAGGAAATCAGACAAGCAGTCCAAAGGGCATTGGTAAGAAAAGCAGGTTAAGACAGAAGGGCACAAATGCAAGGAATGGCACAAGGACAGAATATACTTTAAAATAGAACAAATACATTTTGAATTACAGGCAGATACTCAGAATTGTCTGAAGAGAATTGGAGATATTGCTATCACTCAACAAAAACCCTACCTTCACCCACAGGCACTGTCTCTCTGGGATCAGAAGGATTCTCTCAGTGGTATTCTGGGTGTGGATGAATTTGTGCACATTAGAAAATCCTAAAATGTTTTCAGGAGTGAATTGTTTCCTTGCACCTATGGTATATTTTTAGGAGCACAGTTTTCCCTTAGATGGTTATTTGGAAAAATGGGTGGGCTCTGCTTTTAAATTTACGTGTATTTTAATGACAGTTCTGCTTGTGTTGTAATCTTCCCAGCAGGAAAGATTTTCTTTCATTTCTTCTATTTATGCTGCATGATAACAAGATCAGGAGGTTAGCTACTCCCTGGAGGCTCATCTGGCTTACCTTCAAAACTAAAATCTTTTGGTTCTTTCATGCCACAGCTATTTTACTTTCTGATCCTCAGTATGCTCTCCAAATACCATAAAACTCCAATCCTGTGTTAGGTCCTGTGCTGTCTCCAAATGACATCCTCTCCTACAATTTAGGAGAAACCTCACTCCTTCTCTAAGAGATTTCTAAGTAGCTTGTATGCCAAAGAAAGGACAAAACCTCTGTTTACTTTATCTATATCAATGCTTTTGTGAAGCCAGCAAATTCAGTCAAATTCAGTGATCTTGGACAGGTCTGATTTCCCCTGTGAAGAGATCATATGAGCACAGAAATTGCAGAGAAACTGGGCCGCTCTTTTCTGCATGGGGGCATTAGGCAGACTGGTCCACAGCAGCTTTCAAAGCCCTGTCATCAACACAAAGCTGCTTTGGTGGGGGCAGTGGTTTTTTGTGTGTTTTTTGTGTGTTCACAGACTGTGAGGCAGTCACAGCACTTGCCGTAATCAGCATTTATCTCCACTCACTCTGGTTGCTCTCAGTCTTTTCACAGCACAGTACAAGCACAATGCATGACTGGGCTCAGTCTGTATTCCTAAACTTGGGTCTTGAAAGAAATACAGGCCATCAAAATATTCTTTGAGAACATATGATAAAATATGGGTTAATATTAGACAAGTGCTTATCTGTATTAACACTGATGGTCATAATAAAGCAGTGACCTTTAAAGATAAGCTTCTAAGGCTGAGATGTACTTATCTCATGTGCACAAGTACTATATTTCTGACAGGTAATGAAGTACAGTACCAGAAAACTTCTGTCTCAGAGTTTTAACTTCCTTCTCTCCTAAAACTTATCTTCATATGCTTTTGTCAGGTGGAGTTCTTTGGCACCCGCACAGGAGTAGAAACAAAAAACTTCCCTCTGCTCAGCTTAGACATCTTTATTAATTAATATTGCATGCTTTCAATCCTTGGCCAGGAGTCTTTCACTACAGTTCAATGAGGCATTATCAGGTACCAAATGATTTTACTAATCTCTTATGGGGAAAGACATTTAGCTGAATATGGTGCCATACATTTGGAAGTCCCTAATTTACAGTCAAAGTAGGCAAGTAATATGTATGATGTGGAAAGAAAAATGGACTTCTGGTGCTGACTGGTGTGAGACCAAGTCTTTCACATTAACCTTTTCCTGGAAATGCACACTTCAGAGAGATAGCATGCATGGATATGATATTGCAATAGTCCTGTACAAAGTCAAAGGCAATTCAGAGGGGTGAAATTCATTCACCCAGACTGCCCTTTGCTCCTGTAAGGCTCCTTGCAGCTTGCTAGGGAGCTGGAAGAATTGTTCAAGCAATGGCAAAAATCATTCCCGAGTGGAATTTTCACTAAGGTACCCAGTGCATTTCCTCCTGGCTGCACATTTGGTCTTGAACAAAGCCAGAAATATTTCTCTCTCAGTGTATTTTTAAAGCTATCCTTTGGAACTGACAGGCATGAAAGCACATCATAATATTTTGCTTTACACAAGCTACATCATCCTGCTTGGCATAAATATTTTTCTGGTTTCCTTTGTTTTGTGAGTAAATATTCATGTTCAGTGGCAGCAGTAATTGCTGAAAGAAGATGTCCCTTTATCCATCTGTGAAGGGGAAGACACTAATACTCACAATATACATGTGAGTTATCAGGCACATTCAACATTTTTGCCAGAAATTATGAAACTGCTAGCAAGGAAAGAGCACTGGCTTTCTGGCCACTCTGCCACCATTTTCACTGCTTCCCTCACTGGTCTGTAAGACCACTGAGAGTTAAGGCACTCTACAGTAAATTACTATGTGACCCAATTCTGCAACTGATGGGTGTGAAAACCTTCAAAACATTTTAATGTTGCAGAGCTGCAGAACTGAGCTAAAAAAAGAGGCAACAATACAAAGCTTTGTTCTCCAGCTTAGGGAGCAGAGTATTTCAAATACTTAAAAAAAATGTAGGATTACAGAAGGTCTCAACATGTCTTTGCTTCAGGACAAAGCTGCTTGACAACTTCAGTATCTTTTCACTCACTGTTCTCTTAATAGATTTTGTTCCTGGTGTCTTTAAAGATCACTTGAAAGAAATCCCTATTCATTTATTCATGTTTTCCATTTATAAAATATAAGCCTGCTCTTCCTTTGCATGCTAATTAGAAAGAATGTGGGTCACAAGCAGTGGAATTCCAGGAGACACTATGGACACGTGGGACCGCAGGGATGAAGTAGGAATCTGGGGCAGCGGAGTTCGTGGGGAATAGAACAACCACTTTCTGTCCATGGCACATGACAGTTCTGGGTGACAGTCTTCAACGAGGAACTTCCAGTGGGCGCTGTCAGCACACAGCCAAAAAATGAAGGCTGAGCTGCTGTGCAAGTAGCAGGCATTAATTGAGGCCCCAGCCCCCCCCCCCCCGGGGAGCCTGACTTTCTTTTCTGGACTAGCAGGGAATTAAGGCTTGCTCTTGCTGCAAGCAGACTCACGTAATTTCTGAAGAAGCTTTAGGAGGGGAAGTGCAGTTCCTTATCTCTTGTTATTGACTGAAAGAATGGTCTTGGGTAAGAACCTTGGAATTTTACCCTACGGGAATTGCTTAGTGTAAGTGACAATGTTTTTGTATTTAATCACTAAACACGGGCTTAAGTGAACAATCATGAGCCTCTCCCTGAAAGCTCTTGCACTACTTAAAGCACTTCATGCTTGGCTGCAGAGAAAACACTACCTGTGATTTGCTTCTTAGTTTCTATATCCCTGGTGTGCCGGAGCAGGCGGAGCAGGAGTGGGATCCCTTTCTGCTCTGACACTTCCAGTTTGTTGTCATTGTCCTCAAACACCAAGTTTCTCAGAGCACCACAGGCTGCCCGCTGAATGTCCTCATTCTGAACGTCAAGGAGCTGTACAAGTCTGGGGATACCACCAAGTGAGAAAACCTGTGAGGAAGACAAAGCACAGCAGAGAATAGTTGGATGCTGTAAGTGACCAACGCCACTCTCCCCCGCCCCAGCAAACGTTTAAATAGTTACAGGGAGCCCTTTCATTTGCTCCTGTTTGAGAGACTTGAAGTGGAGATCATCAATCATTTGGACATGACTACTAACTTCTGGGCTTTTGTATGACTAATACTTAAAATCCACAACTAGGGGAGGCAGCATGTTTTCATAATTAATATCAGAGCATGATACTAAATCTCTTCCAGCTTTGCCACAGATTTGTACTCTCTGACAAGACATTTAATCACTCTGCTGTTTAGCTTCCACGTTGGTGAAATGAGTATTTGAGATTTAATTCTGGAACATTTATAAACAGGTTTTTTTTTTTTTTTTTCCCTCAGCAACCAGCCTGATGAAAAGACAGCGTTCTTTCCAAGGCATGCATTGAAAGTGTATCAAAACCCAATACATTATATTTAATACTTCTTAAATGTGCCATGCAGAGGAAAAACAGTAAAAGTAGGCATCAAAATGTAGAACATTAACCATTGTTAGCCAGCTATTTACCAAACTACCCACATTTAGCAAAAACTACTTTTCAGTGTTAAAATCTTCAGAAAACAAGGTTTTGGCCCCAAATGAATGAAAGATGTAAAAGATGTTATTTTACAGTAGCTGTATGGAAACAAATAGTTTGTTGTGGTGAATGAGGAATCCCACACGAACTGTCATATGACACAAGCAAGCCTGAGCTGACTCGGGAATGAATTTACTATGGAAAGTACCTTACATTAAAGTACAATTGCCAGCGGTCTCCTCCAGCATCTCAAAATACCACATGGTTTTGTGGACAAACTCACCCTTGTGCAGAATCAACAGCACATGAAAGACTCAGAAATCTGATACAAGTGTCTTAAACAGTCCAGAGTTTAATGATAAAAAGAATTCAATACCACCAGCAGATGTTGGCAACAGGAAGAAATAGAATGTAACAAAGCCTTTTGTCCTTTATGGAGTAAACTACACAGCTGACAGCCTCTCCTCTGATCCACCTGTACAAAAGGCACGGTTTCTTTATCCTGCTCTGCTGACCTGATTTCCCCTGCAATCACACAGCAATCACCTAAATGCCAGCAGAATGGAATACAGGAATACGTATCATGAGGGCAGTGCTGAAGGCACATCAACCTGTTTTATTGCAGTAGATCAGCCCTTTTGACACCAATACTGTAGTTGTTTGGTTTTTGAAAATAGTTATGCAGATTTTCTGTCAGAAATTTTAAGGCATTTATAGCTCTTGTAAAAGGAGTGCTATTTCAACCTAATTTGCCAAGAATTTACAACAGTTCTTGACAGGCCCTTCTAAATTTTCATTAGTAGACAAAATTCACCAAAATAGTAAGAAGTTCACAGAAACAGAAGAACCACTAGACCCACAAACTCCCAAATATCAGGGAACAATAGACAATGAATGCAGGCTGAAAGGCTAATAAGGGGACACAAGATGATGCCAACGTGAACAAGTCTGGCGGGCACCAAACAGAAAAAAGGTCATTATAGGACACGTGCGATAGACAGGAAAATAGAAGGTGGCTCCAGGCTGACTGCTCCAGTCTGAACACTACTCAGCCACTTGTTTTTCTGGGAAGTTGCCTGAGAGAGTTCTGTATAACAACCCACTTTCAGAGATTCAGTTCTGAAGACCTGTCCTCAGTTTGAAGTTAAGGTTGCCACCTGTACTGTTATTTTCTCCCAGAAATGACTCTGGCATACCCTAAAGGAAGTCAAAAGGATTGAGAGATGTTTGGCTGTCACTGAACTGGACTTCATGCACAGGATTATGGAGGTAAGGCAGGGATTACTGAGCATATTACAAACCAAAGCAGGTGTAATAATGTTTTTTAATGGTTAAAATAAATGATTGCCTTACACTTTAGTTAGCAGGAGAGACATATTTGTGTTCAGTAGTGACACTTAAAGAAAAGGAAGAAGAGAATATTTTTAATATACCCTGTCAAAAAACTTGTAAGAGACTTAACAAGTTTCTTGTAAGAGACTTGGTTAATCTAAACAATGTACTAATGCATATGCGCAGTTCCAGGGAGCCCTTAACATTTTTGCTAATCCATCTACTTTTTTAACACATTTGTGCAGTCCTTACAAACCCTGAATCTTGGATAAGTTTGTACCATACTCAGAATTTTCTTTTTTGGGATATCTCTGCATTCAAGTAAAAAATGAGAGACAGAAGCAACCATATTGATGAAAAGTTCAGACTCCATGATTTATAAAGGCTGAAATAATAAATTAGTTTGGCCTGAAAAAGAGCAAACTGAGTGGGTTGAAAACAAACTGCAGCAAAAGACATAAATGCATTTTAGGGAAATATCTAACACCAGTATCGTATAGGGTTACTCAGACTGCCTTCTTTCTTTTCATGTTGGCACACAGTGCCATAAAGTATAGAATCTTATTTCCTCTACCTGATTGTAACTGGCAAACAAAGTAATTACTTACTTTTCTCCTGGCATCTGCTTTTTGGAAGCACTCATGCTGTATGAAAGTCACTGCAGCAAGAATTCTGGGGGTGGACTGAGTATTCTCACTCTTCAGTATGTTCACTGCTCGCTCCAGTGTCATCTCCACTTCTGGGCTCCTTAAAAGCAGAGACAGAGAAATCTAGTGAAGAAAGACTGCAAAAAAAATGATCAGTCTTGTAAAACCAGGATTTTTGTGTTTCTCAAGTAACTCTAGCTTTTCTTAGAGTTTTTTTTTTCCCTTCGAGTAGCAGAAAATATCATAATGGCTTTAAGAGATACTGATATTCGAGGGGAAGAGAAAGTCATAAATAGAAGTGTGGTTCTGGAGAAAGCAAGTCATGCTTTAAGTTGTAACAACAAAATTGAAATATCAGTGGATGTTTCTGTCAGTGTTTCCATCCAGTGGATGAACGAAGAATGTGAAAGGAAGGATGAAGAAGTGGATGAGAATCAAAAGAAGGCCATAACCATGCCGGAGTGACTATTACTGGCTGTGAAAATACCTTGATGTTTTCCTCAATAGTGTGATGATTGTTTTTTTATATTTGTCCTTATGCCTTCCATCAGTGTCTTAGTTCCCTGACTACATCTATGCAGGACTCAGAACCTCCTTTCTTCAAAAATCGAAGTTTTTCTTGTTTGAAATAGATGGGCAAAGCCCCTTCTCAGGTGGGAAAAAATAAGAATACCACTCCTTAAACTGAGAGATCCCATGGTAGAGAGCCTATGCAGAGAGTATCAAAAATATGTGCCACCACTTCCCTTCCAACTTCCAGCATGTTTGCTTAAATGATGATTGTGTTAGACAACCATATAAAAAATGGAAAGAGAGCTCACCAAACACATTTTTTCCCCAGTAAATGGAACATAAAACAATTAATGGCACAATCAGGTGCATTAGCTCTGGGACAGGTGGTTATGCTTCCCAGACTTTTTATTTACTTTTGGTTTCAAATATGCTGCACCTAGATGAAAAAAAAAAAAAAGGAGACGAAAATTGAGAAGAATGTGAGCATTCTATTTTTTTTTTTTAATTCAGATCGATTTGTAGTAGCAGATGTGCCAGCAGCCAGAAAGAAATGAGAGGGCAGTCTGTAACTCAAAGTGAAGCAAGCAGTAATTGGCAATAACTCCCTACTGCAGAGCTAGCAGAATCAGAATGATTTACTTGATAATCATCTCAGTAAATGAATCTGTAGTTAGAAATTTTAACCCAATTGCCTTTTACGTTAAAATAAGTACCTGGGAAATATATTAACTAAAGTTGAAATTTTTTTTTTCTTTAAATTAAGCAGAAATATTAAATAATAATTAACAAGGCTTAGAAAAGGGGAATATGGAAAATTAGCCCAGATCATGTTTATTCTTTATACGCTGTAGTGGAACTGAAAAACAGACTTTTCAAACTTTGGTTTTAATAACATTTCTTAAATCAGCAAAGGTTTTGAGACCATGTTTTAAACCTGCACACGTGACTATGTCTACCTGTTGGACACAGCAATAATTTTGGAGTATCTTGACCAAATTCAGTCACCTTCTGTGAGCAGCAGACATCTCTGGTGTACTAAATTGTGGCATTTCACTGCCCAGCAGCTGAAGAGGATTATAACCACAGGCTTCCCAAGGTCAAGGTTGATGCATGAGCTGATCCCTCAGGGCACACCTGTGGGAACTCAACCTCAGGATGCCAAGGGTGTCCCAGAGGAGCAGAAGTCCACCAGGAGCCACTGCCAGGCTGAGATGGACACGTGGAGAGGCAGACAGTGCATTTCTGGGTGCTGGAGGTGTAGCTCTGCCCCGAGACTGACAGCAGCTCTGCAGTCACACAGCTATCCCTTCATGCAGCAGGCAGAGGTTTGCTCTCCTTTGTGCACTGCCATACTTGGATTGCTCTCCATCGGATAAAAATAACGTTCCCTAGTGTTTTATCTGGCAGCAATAAGGGACGCAATACCATCTCTGAACCTCAATGGTATTCATAAACCTGCAGCACCCTGACTCTTGTCAAAATAGAATTTGATGCAAAGATACCGTTCCCACCCTCAAAGTACTTACAGGCAAACTTAATTAGCTCTGTGGCTGACTGGCACATGAAGTGACACCAAACAAACGGTCAGCAGGCAAAGGTTGTTAAACAGAACAATGATTTGACTTCCCCTTAATTGCCAAAATATACCAATTTTGAGACAAACACATGCATAATAATTTTGTGGCAGCTCTCAGCACATTTAGAGGTCAGGTTCTGCAAGCAGCCATTTCTCAGACAGCTTCAGGTTGTCTCTCTCTTTTCCAAGTTCGTAATCATAAGGATGGTCTGAACTGATTCACTCCAGCAGAAGATACAGAGATAGCATCTCTGTACTCTGATTTTTTCTATTTTGCTTTCATAGCACGAGCTAATTCTATTACAGGAAGTTTGAAAATGCTTTTAGATGTGTTTCAAACGCTGTACACAACTGGTCCACTACTTCTCTTTAACCTTATGCAACTATTTTAAATTCTCTTAATTCACTTGGAAAGGCTTAAATTGTGACCTGCATTTAAAAAGTACAGATTTCTGGAAAAATTAAATTACTCCAAAAACAAGCTTATCTTTTTTTCCCCCTTTACATTAATAAGGGAGCCACAAGTAAGGTAGCAATATGTCAGATAAATGCAACCTTAAAATAAGAGAATGAGAAATTACAAGAAAACTAAGAGTGTCTACAAACTCCTTGAACCGAGAAAACTTCCAGCAAATGCTGAACCTAAAAACTGGCAGTTAAGGAATTGTGCCCTCACAAAGATTTCCAGTAGATCACAGATCTTCCATCTGAGTTAACATGGTTGCAATCAAGCCACACGCACAATGATTCAAGACTAATTTTTACATCTGCAGGTATTAAAATATTTTGGTTGATGCTTGTACAGACAGACAACCAGACTCCAGTGTCTGCATCTGCAAAAGGAATGCCAAAATTGCTCCTACATGTAATTCAAGATAAAAATTGTTGGTTGTGGCTTAGAAATGCATTCAAGAATGTGCCAAAAATTAAGCAGATTATTAAGTCAGTGGGATACTGTTTGTAAATTGTCTTACTGAAAAACAAAGTCCTCCCTACTGAAAAACAAAGCCAGGTACCTATTTTCAGTATTACTACTCAAAAATCTTTAGCTGTTGTGAGCTCTCAACTTGTTTTTTTGGATTTACTATCTGCAAAGTCTGAATACTTAAAAGTCAACATAATTAATGTCAGATCTCTTAAGTCCTGCGTCACTCAGAGATGATAATTTCAATCCAGACCAGAAGTGAGCATAATACCATATATGTTTGCAAATATAATCATACCACACAATATGCAGTTGGCAACAAAAAAATACCTTATCTGCACATATCAGTGATATCAGGTGATGCCTTTTCTCACACAGTAAGAAACTCATAAAAAGAAGAAAGATAGGACTTCAGAAAAATGAATTTAACAGCTACACAGTTATGGGCAAAAAGCCATTTCGTAATAAAAATGTTGTAAATTACACTATGATTAACTGAAACAGAAATTTTAGGATCCTATTTGAATTATGAAACAACAACAAAAACCAGAATAAACATGCAAGTAACCATCTCCTATATACCAAGTGGCTTGTTCTGTCTACTGAAATGTAACAGCTCTATAAACATTCAGAATTATTCTAAAATGAAAAGATATTCACTCCTGAGGGAAAATTCAGAAATAATAAAATTTCTCTTTTGAAAACGGAACAGATTTTAAACATTCTGAAATCTTCTCTGGAAAGGAATTTTTGGGGGAAGTGGGGGAAGTAATTTTGGTAAAAAACCCAAACAATATTTTCCAGTATTTTAAACAATTTTCATGTAGTCTGGGGGCAGATTTGGGACTTTTTGTCATGGAGCTAACAGAGTTTCAAATTAAGATAACTCCCTCAGAGAATGTAGGATCCCACAGTAGTGAGAAGCCCTGGGGTCTCGGGATTCAGAGCAGTTCGTATTTGTTCTAGGGATGGATGGTGCTACAGAGCTAACAGAAATTTCTGCCCTGTGTTTTACTTGAAGTTTAGAAAATCGAAGAGATGAGCTTGAAACCATGAAGGATTTTGAACTGGAAATTGTCTATCTGCCAAAAGCTGCCCCACTGATAGATTCCTGACCTATTCTCATGAGAACCAGTGTTGATATCCTACGGACTCTTGTGAGCACAAAATTTGCCAATACAATTTTGTAAATTGGTAAGTGACTTAGGTTGTAAATTACTCAGTGACTACCTCATGTCTCCTGATATAATTAACTCTTGCAAAAGGGAGTCCCAAGCTTAATTAACTTAAGTCCCAAATTTAAGCAGGAGGTGTAGACCCTGCCCTTTACGAACACATACATTTCCCCCCTTTCCTCCGTTGCACTAGATGTGGATTTTTAAAAGCCAATCTACTTTCTGCCTCCTCTGCACTGGTATTTCATACATGGGGCTGGCTGCTGAACCACAGGCTATCAGTTTACCAACTAACACGTTCCTGTCAGCTGTGGCAGCCCAGAGCCAAAGCAGGTCCTGCACTGTGCTTACCCCAGCTGAGATCCATTGAGGGTCACTTGCTCGCTCTGGAGGAAACCATTTCTGCCTGCTGCAGCCACAGCAGCTGTCACTGGCATCCTCTTCCCATCCGTTTCTGCAGCGACACTGGCTATTGAAGCTGGCTGGGAAACCTCCCTCCTGCTCTGTGTGTTTCTGAAGGCTGTTTGGTAGAAGCTGGACCTCACAGATTGTCTGTTCTGAGACAAATGGGACGTGGTCGGCGACCTCACTTGCCCCATGGCGCTCTCTGAGGCCAGGTAGTTTTCCTTCTCCAGAAGGTTGGTCATGCTGCGGCTGTTGCCAGGCTGGTGGTACAGAGGGACAGTGGGGCTGGGGTAGGCCCCATCAGGGACAGCATCACTGACAGCCCCCATGCGGGATTGTCTCTTGAAGGAGCGTCCCCTGTGCACGGCGTCGCGAAGGCTGTAACCGACAATCTCGGAGCGAGCGTATCTCAGTGGCACAGTCCCACTGGATCTCAGGCCCTCTCCGTGCCTCATGGAGAATCCAGCTGAAATCCCTCCATCATAGTGAAAATCCTTGGACATGTACGCCAGCCTCTCCGGATTTCGCTGGGGTGAAACCTCCAGTCTCTTCAGAGGCTGCCTTTGAGCTCTCTCCTCCATCGTCCTGTAAGCAATCCTTGTCCCCCAGCCATTCGTGTAAGAGGATGGGGAGGCAACCTGCTCCAGAGGGTATGAAACAACAGAAGCCACAGTAAGGTCACAGTGCTTAGGATTAGCAGTCAAGAAATCAAACCAAAGTAAAGACAAAAATTCTACCGAGCCTGCTCTCAGAATCACAAAAAAATACGTCAACACTGCCAAAGCTGTGCATCAAATGGGATTCTGCCACACTTCTCTATATCTCCCTCATGAAGGCAGAAAGGAGTACAGTCTAAACATCAGGAGACAAAGTCTAAGCATCTAGTCCTCTGTCATGAACTCAAAATAGTTGCATAAGTCAATTAAGCCGGGTAATGAACAGATAGATTATTAATGGAGATTTTTCTGTTGAAACTCCTTGGGGATTAACACCAACATCTGCTACTAAAGCTAAATTCTAGGCTGTCCAATAGACAGAAGAAAATTAATCAATCAGATATGAAAAATATTATACTGAAGTGACTGCATATTGATAATAACCTTATTGATATAAGATTATTTAGCACTCGTGTTCATTTGTGGTAGGATCTAGTAAAAAGGGATAGTCTCTTCCCTGTTTGTCTAGCATCTTTAAAATTAAGGAGATTGTATGACATTCCAAGAAAATTAAAATTATAATTTCACCATTTCACTGACTTCCCTAATTCTACAGTTGAAATTTTAGACTATTTCCTTTTTTTCTTGTACCTAATGGGGATAGATTGTAATGGATCATCATCCTGCTTTACAATTTTCTCTTTTCTAAACTCAGCAAATCCATTGCCAACCTTTCTTTGTAGGATGTATCTTCAGGATTCTTACTTTCAGGTGTCATTTAGGGCCTCAATTTTTATACGTTGTCTTGTTCTCTATATTGGACTCCATACTTCATTAAAACCATCCCGAACTAAATCAATTTGGGACACTATCTGACCTTGAAATAGAGGAGCCATGGACTGATTGTTTTAAACATCAGTAAGCACAGGGGCATACAACCATAAAAAGCCCGATATTTTTCATTTTGATGTTGTGTTAAAGTGTAGAAATATTAAAGGCATTTTTAAGGTAAACAGAGAAGTTTACACAAGATATTAATTGAAGGAACAGTGCTTAGCAGATAGATGCCAGACTGGATTCCCTTAATTCCACCGCTGAGGAGATCCTGAGGGTGATAGTTGATTCACAAAAGGAGTAAAGGTTATAGAAACTAGCAGGCTCAGGCAAAGACCATTGGATATATCTGTTTATTCTACAGAAGTTATCCAAGGATATCTTAATCTGTTGTTTGGGGATAATTAATGCTTTTATGAAGTACTAGACCTTGTGACTTTTCTCAGCTTTTACATTTTTTTCTCCCCAACCCCTCCCTGGTAAACTGTATTATTTTCTTGTGATTCCTATGTCACCTCCGGTTTTCCTCTTGTTGCTCTCTTCTGGAAGGAATGGCGTCAGGTCAAATATTATGGACTGCAGGACAGGTGAGAACAGAAAATGGGAAGACAGAGAATGAAATGTGTTTAGGTAAATGTTCTGTCTCTCCCTATACAGAGCCAGAGCTGCTTCACTGACTATTCAAAGGCTGGGCTATTTCTTTTAATGACAAAAAGCCCTTCTTGAGTAATCTAAAATTAGGAAAGAATTTTCCCCTTCATACACAGTTATTTACCAAATAAATGTTTCTGTTCTCAAGCGAAAATGCTTCCAGTTTACTAAACTGATCGACAGCAATTGATTGCTATTGGGCTGTGTTGATTTCCTCCTTCAAATAGGTTCAAAACCAGTTATGAGCTGTGTCAAAAACACTGCAGAAAACCAATTATTTATCTCAGCATTCAGGCCATGACTCCAAGAAAAGCTGGGCAAAATAACAAGAGAATTTATGATTAGATGGTTTAGAAACACCATTGTATTGCAAGGACTGTACTGCTGGAATTCTTGTAAAGATAAAACAGGTTACATCAGAAGTACTTTATATGATAAGGAACCACTCTACCCTGTGAAAACTAAAGTATTTGCGAAACTAAAGCAATCTGTTTTCCTTTGGTTTTGGATGCTTAATTCTCTTTGCCTGGGCAGCATGGCCTCTGGCCACCCTGAGGTACAGATGTGCTGCTTGAACTGCTGTCTGGTGGGAGGGATGAAGATCGGACTTGTCACAGCCTTTGCCTTAGTGGAGTGTAAATATGATTTTTCATCTTCTACCCTGATGCCAATTCTCACAAACCCAACATGACAGTAAACAGCCCATCTGTATGACTGACTTGAATTTGGCTATTGGGCTCTAAAGTCATTGGAAGGAAGGGAGAACATTGAGAGATTTCATTGTGAAACCCTCATTTTCTAAAAGTCAGGTTTTAAGAAGAAAACAAACAAGCAAACAAACCTTGTAACACTATCTAAATGCTATTATTTGTGGCAGCAAAATGAATAAACTATGTGTGTGACACTATATTTATTTCTACTCATTGTCTTCCTTTCCTCACCTGGTTTGCCTGGTAATATGAGAAACTGTAGGGAGACCTTGGTGCGAAATCATTCTCAGTGATCCCCATGTTATAGACACGCTCTGGTACACTGGATGCACGGTGCAGGCTGCCTGGAACCAAATAATAATATTAGAAAGATCTTACCAAAACATGGCATCGTTATAGAGGATAAAACACAGTGCTAGTGAAAGGTTGCAGTCAGCACTGACATTTATATAAGCTGGAAATTGAACAGGGAAATGATGGAGGGATATTTGCATTTTCCTGAGGGTACAAGTAATTTTTTTCCAATTCCCTATATACTTTACTTAAGAGTTATTTTTAGCTTTTAGGAGTCCAGTGACTCGTGCACCTATGAAAAATGCTTTTAGCAAAGCAAGCTGATATTCTAAATATTCCAGATAATAAGCCGATTAAGTGCAGAGAAACAGTATCACTGAACTAGGAACACTTATTTTTCACGGCAGTCACTGTGAATGCACATGCAAATATATAAATGCATGGTTTACACTGTCTGACTATGACATGCAAAGTACACGAGATGAAAATATTGTAGCTGTAGACTGGAGCTGAGAAACATGGGTTGATGTCAGTATCTGTTACTATGCACCCTAGAGATGCAGATTTCACCATGTACAGTTGTAAACAAACAGCACACACTGAGTACAGACTCTTTATTTCAGAGCTGTCTATCTCAACTGCTGATGTTTCTTCTCCCTTAGGTGCTGATTTAATGACAATGTATTGGACAAATAATGCTTCACTAATCTCGGTGCTCCACCCAAACAGCACAAAGAGTCTGCGAGCCAACTCTATGGCTCACGGTGCTGTAAAATTGGGTTGTCCAGTGACACTTCAAATCTGCACCTGAAAGGTTCATTAATCCTACAAATAATGTCAAAGATCCACAGTTTATGTGCTCTGATGCTTTCCCACGACCCAGCTCTGAAAATAGAGCAGTGCATTGTGATTATTTCTTTCATTTAAAACCCCAAACAGGCCAACAAAACCTTCAGGCTGTTCTCTTTTTTCACTAATAGAATGCATTTTCAAAGAGTGAGTGCTTCTATTAACTAAACTTTAAAAAGCAACAGATATTAATGAAATAATTATTTTTGTGATTCCCATCTTACTATGAGAATCTGCATACAGGAATGTAATCAATGCAGGTTAAAGAGGTGAAATAGAAGTTGAAAGCAAGACCTCAAATCAGTCATAAATGGGCCTACTAGACTGAACAGGTAACAGTGGTCAATAAAGAAGTTAACTGGCCATTAATTTTCAAAATAGCAAATATTACCTGAGATAATACAGAAAAGAAATCTAAAGAACCAATCCTTGACCTGCCCAAACTGCTGAAGACCAAATTTGTGTATCCTATAATAGAGTAAAACACAATACAATGTAATGGAAAACTGTGATCATTTGAGTTCAATCATAAATTGCAATTATTTTGCTTGCATAATCATACTTTCCAATTCTCTGATTTTGGCAGATTTAAACACATATGAGGTGATTCGTTAGAACACATCCACAGGAACGTTGTGTCATGAGAGCGGAATGGTGCAGCTTGGTGAAACTCATGATTTGGATTGCAATAATTCCTTCCTGACATTACAAGGTTACCATAGCCCAAGGGTTACCTGAGCACATGAGAAAGAGGCAAGAGGAAATTGTTCTCTTTTACTGCAAAAAATTCCCAGAAATGTGCACCAACATCCCAAATCTGCAAATGTATTTGAATGTCTCATTTGTGCCATGTAATTCCCATAGCCATGTACTATTTCAGGTGCCCAGTCAGAATCCATCTCAGCTAAGTGCTGGCTTTTTAAAGATTCTTTCTTAATGGCTGCATATTAAAGGACTTTCATACACTAAATCTTGAAATATAAATATCCATAGATTTCTGTTTCTTTACAGTTTTTTTTTCCTGTTTACTGTACTCAGTGAGAAAGTATTCTCAGTTATCCACTTATGGCATCAAGGCCCTTTCAGCAAGTAACTTCTTTTGGGTAACTCTAAGCTTGTCTTTATTAAAAATAAAAATACAAAAAAGAAGATAAGTTAAAAATAACACGGCCATCCATTAACAGGTTGAGGAAAAACTATATATTTAACAGTTACCTCCTTGCAAAAACAAAATGCAGTCAATCAAAAATTGCACCATGCAGTTTTCTTTCAAGCAGTCCCTTTTTTTTCACCTTCACTCTCCCTGTGAAACTATCTGTCAGTAAAAAAATCTTCTCTTTCAGAGACAAACACAGTACATGTCAACTGATGGAATTTCACTTTGCAGTTATCTCTTGCTTGCTCTTATCAGATCAGTAACTTATTTTGCTGGCCTTTTACCTGTAGATTTATTAGGCAGACATAAAAGGCATGCCTTTTTATTGTGTGCTGGTTACTTGTGCGAAAAGTCAGTGTGCTAAAGGAAAAAGTGGGAACTGAAATGCTGTGCTTTTTCAACAGTTCTGAGATGCAGAATAGGTGACCTGATCAGAACTTGCCTGTGCCAGCAAGGCTTCCTTCCATTTATTTTCACCGTACTACAAAAACCTTACACACCCAGTGCACTGTTTTGTTGTTTGATTTTAAAAAGCCATGAATTATTGTTTTTAAAATTTATATTATGTTCTCATTTACTGATAGGACTAATACTTTCTGACTGTGATTCTCAGTGTTTTAGGCCTCACAAAAAGTCTCTCTTTCCTCAGGAAACAAGCACATGATTCAGTTACTCATCCACAGGAGACAAACACTATTTGAGAGGTCATAGGATGCCACAATTGATTTCCAGCAGCCAGTCAGGAAAAAAAATGGGTTTGCTGCAGGCCCTGCATCATGTCTGTCAACCCATAAGGGTATTTTGGACAACTCAGGCATCTCAGACAGCAGCAGACACCCATGTGTGGGCAATTGAGTGGAACTGCTTATCAGTTCCCTCTCCACTGTCAAGATGAGCTAAATCAGCTGAGGAACATCTTGGATGTGGTCAGTGCAGGAGGCAAACTGAACCCCTCTGCTCCTCTCCATGCCTAAAATAAAAGCTGTGCAGAAGCCACCTGGTATTGCAAGAGTTAGAAGAGAATTCTGATACCAGAAAAATGTAATTACAATATCAGGAGGCAGCAGGCTGTAGAGAAGACCGAGCAGCAATCCCATCTGTCTCCACAGAGGCTATTCTCAAGGCTCCTTCGTTCCCCTAGGTGTGACAAACCCAGCACCTCCCAAGGCCTTGGAAATTTCTCCCCAGCAATCACTGCCTATGGCTGCAGACAGACCAACATAATGTTTGCTTTGCTTTCACAAACAACAATGACAAAAGGCATCTCTAAGATATCTGGTAGATGAAAAAAGACAGTTATCTCCACTAAGGAGCTGGGTGTATCAAATCCCCCTTAAGTCATGTACAGTGGTACTCACAGCTCTGTGTTGTGAGTCTTTTTCAGTGCTTTTGTATTTGAAAGGACACCATGGAAGCCAAATTTTGGCTTTGATCCTCTCAGTGCAGTCACCAATGCAGTTGTACCTGTACACATCAGTCTAAGGGGAACTGAGGGACTGTCACACACCCCAAGTGCCCCCTCCTCATTGTCCACTCCTGCTCAGGGCACCTCCCCACAGGGACTCAGTGCTCCTGGACTGGCATCCTTTCATCCTCTTTTATACTTCAGCACTCAGGACGAACTGAGATGATGACATTCAATAATGGCATATCAAAATCACCACTGAATGCCTTCATCTCGAGATCAAAGAGCCTTGCTTTTGATTGTGTGCTCCTTCATCACTCTGCCAGCACATGCCTGATCCCAGAGGAGTTTTTCTAACGTTTTGTGTTGGTTAGGACATTTACACAAGGGTTCAAATTTAAGAAAAAGATTTCTTCTGGCTCGGGAAGCAGAGGCGAGGAATGTAACAAAACCAACAAAAATTGAAAGTCAACACAGATATTTTTTTCTGCTTCCTTACTCCAGAAAGATAGAAACAGAAAATTACTATGGAACAGTTAATGTGCCAACCTTCTGCAAAACAGAAAGCTAAAAACAGAAAAGTACCCTGAGTCCCTAAAAGCAATTGTAACAAAAAAATACTAATAATTTTAGAAATTAATAAATGTGAGGAATAAGTAAGTCTCTGATTTCCACCATCTTACATTGATGCTGTTTATCTAAAATTCATGCAAGATTTAATTCTGCTTTTATTTTTCAGTTTGTTTGGTTTTTTTAATAAACACACTGTGTTTATAAAACTTGGTAGAAAAAGAATCAGTACACAGTCAGTAGTTCACTAGGCCATTTGGTTTTGTATGATAAATTATTCAATTATTCCCTCAATTTTACAGTGAGGATCTGATAGGGATGCCTTAAAAAGCCAATCAAAATCCAAAAGGAAAAAGACCAGAGGCAAGTGGACTCATAAACAGAATGAAGTTTAAAAGATTCCTAAAATGTATGTAAAAGAAAAACAGCATGTGCAACAAAACACCAGTCATTAAAGTCTGTGATTCCGAATGCCACTTTACTTTGATAAGGTGGAACTACCTACCATTGCATTTCCATCCTTAAATAGCATCCAGAAATTTGATATGACTGCTTCAGTTGTTGAAGACTTATAAGGACAGCGCAATCTTTAATTTATAAAGGCTCAGCAGTGGATAAACTGGACAAGTGGCAGCTGTTGTTGAACTGCTTGAAAAGCTATTAACAATGCTTGACAACTTCTTGAAAAGAGTTGAGGACGTATGTAACTTCAGCCCTTTGGCAGCAGGTGGAATCCTCAAATCTGAAGATTACTGAATTTCTATTGTCAGCAAGAAACAGACCCTCCAAAAGGGGGAAGATGGTGTGAAACAACAAACAGTATGGGGGTAGGAGAAAAAAATAAGGTGTTCCATATAAAAGTACTGCTGAAGGCTAAGCAAACACCTCTAATTTGAAATTCTAAGGAGAAATTATGCTTGCTAACAAACTGCTTCTTGTGGCTTCAAAGTTTCCAGCACAGTCAGTAGAAAATGGGTGTGCACCGATGACACTGGGCAAGACCTTTCCCACCACTGATTTTTCATACCCAGTAGTTATGTGCTTGGCTAATTTTAGGCATGCATGTGAACACTGTGGTTAGGCATGCACTAAGTACCTTGCTGAGCAGAGTCTGAAATACTCTACAGACAGGACACTTATTTCACAGGGGACTACTCCTGCTCCCTCTAAATCTTTGTAATCCTTCCCTGCAACTGCAAACAATATAGGAACCTTGATGAATGTAGCCAGAAAAGGGCTATAATTCACAGAAAGGGATGCTTTTGCATGTAAAAGAGGGCATTTTTTTTTGAAAAGTTCCCTACACATCAGAATTCTAATGTTTCTCAAAGCACGGTTCAGTTTTAAGCAAGTCTATATAGAAAGCACATTATGACACATGTGCAAGTACACGTATATTTTCCAGGAAATTCAACATGTTAAATGCAAGATTGGCTGTGATTCACATTATATATATTTAAGATACAGACAGATATACATGTATTATACATATGTACAAATTCATGGAATGCATTTCAGTTTTGATTATTTTTTCTGAGTTTTGCAATGGGACTAAAAACTGTACAGCAACATGCCCATAAAAATATGTTTGAAAGAAGAAAAGTTCATTTTTTTGCATGAACAAGACATGTTACAGACATGTCATTTTCCACCCTTTATCCTGAAGTTTAAAAGTTTTGGTGTCTGAGAAATGCAAGGGCATCAAATACTTGACCTTTAGAAAAACAGAGCAAACCAAGATAACTATCCCCAAATACATCAGGTCTGTTAATGTATTCCAGAGAAGCCAGGATGACTTGAGAGCATGGGAACTCTGCTTTCATAGTGTTTTATGCATGATTTAGAGACATGAGCTTAGATTCATGACACTGTATCATTTATAAACTACTGCTTAAAAACCTTTTTGAAGGCTCTCGGCTGAGAGAGAAAGAAATTAAGCATCTCTAAAAGTCTTTAGACACCTTATTTAAATTACAGCAGCCAAGCTAAGGACTTGCATGTTTAACTGCACATTGCACACCCATTTACGTGATTTGTACAACTGATTTCTACAAGCAGAATATGTCCATTTTTGGATGAGCTGTTTTTTTAAATAGAGGCCAGACAAAGAACAAGAAAATATTCGTCTGCCTGACAAGATAGATGAGTGAAGTATGGTTATAAAGGCTTTCGTCTCACAGCTTTTAGCAAATGAAAGGTGACAGCTTCCTTAAGGACAACGGAGCAACATGGCATGTAGCCTGCAAGTCAGTCATATCTTCCCGTTTAAAAACAAAATTAAAGTTTCATGGTATATAAAGTTTCCATGAATAGTTAAGACTAAACCCCTCGAGCATCTTGCCTTTAACCCTCAGCACCTGGCAGTCCCCCTGAGGGTGCCCGATGTGGTCGGGCTCTGCTTGGGGCACAAGGTATGGCTGCAGATTTCCTGACGGGTCTGGCCTTCTGGCTACAAGATCTTGGAAGCGACGGATGATTGACGTCAGTGTGTAAATTTGTATCACGCATGTCAGAGAACTGGGTAAATAACGTCTGATAGCATTATCGTTCAGTGCTTCCCATTCAGGCCTTTCCTAGAGTTACTTTTCCAAACTTTTTTGGTTTTTTGGGTTTTTTTTTAATTTCACGGTTAAACAAGACAAAACTTTTCCTACGATTCTTCTCATTTTACTCCGCAAACAGGAGCAGTGGGTAAAGCTAAAGGCATTAAAATAAGCACATGAAGCGGCTGTTGGATTAGGAGAATTTCGCCTCGGTTCCCCTCTCGGGCGGCGGAGAGCCTGGAGCGGCTCCGCCACGCTCCGAGTTACGGCGGAGGCTGGGAGGGAGAAACTTCTGACTCGCGGCGGTGGGAAAAGAGTAAAGGGAGAGGCGACAGAGCCACGATTTTCTGCCCGAGCAGTCCGCACGCCCCCGAGCCGGGAAGCCGCGGACCGGGGCCAGCCGGGGTCCCATCCGGAGCCGTGTCCCGAGTCCCATCCCGGAGCCCGGAGCCGTGTCCCGGGTCCCTCCCGGTGCTCCCGCCACCACCGGAGAGCATCGCGGCGCGGGGAGGGCACTCACCATTGTACAGCGAGCCCCGGCTCCTCCTGGCCAGCGTCTGCTGGACCTGCCGGTGGATCCGCAGCGCCTTCTCCTCCCCGGCGCGGTCTCCCGAGAGCTTGAGCCGGTCGTCGGAGGGCAGTGCCAGGCTGGAGCTGTCCAGCTCGCCCAGGATCTGCTGGCCCAGCACGGTGCGGATGTAGCCCTGCTCGGGCCCGCGGCCGGCCATGGGCACGGCCGGGCTGCGCAGGCTCCGCGGACCTGTTGCGCCTCCGCCGCTTCCCCAGCGCCGGGGCCGCGCCCCGCCCGCCGCACAGGTACCGGGCACGGCCCCGCCCCGCCCCGCCCCGCCCGCGGGGACCGGCCCTGCCCGCCCCTGATCGCCGCGATTCCGCTCCCCTGCCCTGCCCGCCGGGGTGAAGGGTCCGCCGGGGCTGCCCGGCACAGCCCAGCCCGGCACAGCCCAGCCCAGCCCAGCCCAGCCCAGCGGGGAGCAGCCGCCGCCTCCGGGACCCGCCGCCTGTCCCTGTCCTGCCGGAGGGGCAGTCCCGGATCGTCCCTTTGTGTTTGTGTCTCTGTGTGCGCTCGTGTCGCACCCGCCGGGACACCGGGTTCCCGTGAACAAACACACGGACCCAGTTTAAACATATAATAAATACGCGCTGTCCTCATGTGCCATCCCTCATAGATGCTTTGCATCACGGTGTGTATAAGATAATTTTATATTCTTACATGATTACACATTTTGTACGTAAGTTTCAAGCTGGAAATAGAAGATGCTCTAAGCGCGGTGGTCCGTGCTGTGAAGACCAAACTTCCAGGCGGGAGTGGTTATAGGGCTGCTGGTTTGGGAGGTTTTCCTGCTGTCTGGGTTTCTTTCCAGGCTGCCCTAAGGGTTTACAGAGACATGAATTGCTGCCGCCTTCTCTCCGTTTCGCTGTAAAGAGGTGATGAGGGAATTGCTCAATTAAAGCTTGGAAAAACCCCGCCTGGCTCTGCCCCTGCCGTTCTGAGAGGGTTTTGCCCCCTGAAGTAGAGCTGGGGAAAGGCTGAAGTTCTCATACGATCTCAGGACACAGCTTGGAATTAGTGTTCAAACACTCCACTCACGGAGGGTTGAAAGGAGGAGGAACAAGGGAAAGTTCCTTTCCCCTCAGTCTTTTGGGGAAAGGAAAATGCAGGCTTTAGAAAAAGAAGTAAGAGATACAGGGTTGCATGATTAAAAATAAAAATAAAAAAAATAAAATAAAATAAAATAAAATAAAATAAAATAAAATAAAACCTCCACCAAACTACACGTGAGTATCTTCACAGAAAACCCACTGACTCTTAAAAGCAAATGAAAAGTAATGTGGCTTTTAACTTCACGTGTTGCTATTTCAGAGTCATGCTGAGACTCAAAATGAGCTGTTGAAGCTTGTTTTTTACCAAATTTCAGACAGCAGTGAGGGTACAGATGGCTGCGGAAAAGCTGGGGTGATCCTTGACTTAGAGTACACCGTAACATAAGAAACAGGGCAGCTTCTCACAAAACTCAGGATGGGGAGGAAGAACTGTCTCCACACGAGTCCAGAATCCTTTTACCCCTGATTTTTTTACTCTTTGTCTCTCTCCTGTTTTTTCACTAAAAGAGGGAGGGAGGGAGGGAGGGAGGGAGGGAGGGAGGGAGGGAGGGAGGGAGCGAGCTCTGGCCCTTCTCATCACTTGGACTAACTTAAAGTCACTCCCCTTTGTTCTAATGTGGCACCCACAGGAAAGGTCATGTTAGTGATATCTGAGAATAGTTTCACTGGCTGACGGTAAATGAGTGACACACTCCTTTCTTTACAAATGGGGAAAAGATGTATCAGAGCAGAAAGATTGGAGATGGTGGGGCAGAGGGGAAAAGCAGCTGGGAAAGAGAAGGAATTTGTGGAGAGGAAGAAATCAGAGGTATGTGGCAGAACAGGCAGATAACAGTGGTTCCTCAGGCATACAGCTTTTTTTTTGTTGTGCAGTAGGACAGGACTGAATTGCACCCTGACCTGTTAATAGAGCTATGTTCATGTCATCAGTCAATCATACACTCCTGATGAATATTGGCAGAATTAGGATGGGCAGGAAATAATTGTAACAGAAAAGTGAGAGGGTAAAAAGAGAGAAAGAATGGGCAGGATAGGGTAGGAAAAACAATGGGGAAGACACATCACAGCTAGAAAGGAATGTAAACTATGTCAGAAGCTATGTTAGACCCTTTTGCTGACATGCAGACAGTCACAAAAGCATTTCCAGTAAACAATAGATACTTCATTCTCAGGCAGTATGAGTGAGGAGATTAGAAATAGTCTAAAAAATGTGAAACATTTCCTCCCCTCCTCCTTTTCCCTGCCCTCTTCTCCATTCCCGAACTCCAGCACAAACACGAATTCTGGATAGTTTTTATAGTCAAAACCAGTTTGGTTTAACACAAAAAATGCACCTGAAATGGATTTAATATCTAGAAAATAGTCTTGCAGAGGGTGTCCTCAGATGCCGCTGACACCGCACAGAGGTTTACAAGCTCTTGGCACAGTGGCATTGCCTCTGTTGAATTGTTATTAGCTTTATTTAGCAAGTATCTACATTTATTTGTGCTTGTGAGATCCGTGGCAAAAGAAATAGCAGTTTGCTCTCAGTTTTAAAATCTTTAATTAGATTTCTGAGATGGATTTCTCTCCTTGTAACTAGGAGTGCTGACTGGAAAGTTGGGGGCGGGAGGAGAGAGGAGAAAGAAAGAATTTTGCCTGCACAGCAATTCAGAAAATGCTTAGCCAAGATCTGAAATAGAAATGAATAAGTTTTTTTCTTTGCTGAGGAAAACAAACAAGTATCATGTAACTGATTGCCCCTTCAACAACAATTCCTTGAAGTTGATTTATTTTGGACTAATATCCCATCTCAACTGAATGAAAAAATAAAAAGCCTCAAGTCTTTTGAGAGTGAAATACTTTAGCAGTGTCATTTGCAGATAGAAAGCAACATAGCTGGAATTGCAATCCAGCTGCAATAGCTCTTACTTGCAATCCATAAAAAATTGCAACTTGTGATGCATGTTTGATCATTAGATTTTTGAAAAAAGAGGATTAATTACAGTGCAAGTGCTGATGAAGGGATGTGAAAGACCATATAAAAACATTTGCTTTCAGCCCAGTATCTGATGCAGTCAAGCAGATCAGGAAACCAAATCTTTTTTTTATAAGACGTATTTCTTACTCTTACCAGATGTGCTTGGCCTAAACCACAAAACCTTTCTCCATCAGAAGTTTCCCACAAATGATATTTATGTGAAAGTTGTGGTGTTTCGTTCTTTCGCTCTTTTTTTTTCCTTCTCAGTCCCCCCCTCTCTCTGTTAGGACTTCTGGAACCAGCTGGGTTTGTACCCTGGAAACAGATGATTTTCAGCTGCAGGAAAAAGGGGTGTAAGTATGAACAGTGATGTGTTCAGTTTAAATGTGAAACAGCATCTTAAATACACCCACAAACGTGTGTGACTCTCTAGGATCACACAGAAAAGGAAGTCCCGTTCACTCAGGGTTTGGTTTCCGTCCTTCTTTTATTTTGGATCCCGTGGCTGAAGGTGTTATATGTAAGTGCCGGCTAGTCAGGAAGAGCGGGATTTTTTTACTCCACGTGTCGTCTTCCCCCGGTTGGATTCGCCCGATCGGGCCAGGGAAAGGGAAGCAACTCCTCCCCGCCTGGAAAAGCCCTCGGCGGAGCGAGAGGCCACAGTGCCACCGCGTGTCCCCGCGCTGAACCGCACGGCCGAGCCGCTCCCTGCCCGCTCCCGGCAGGCTAAACCGGCTGAGCACGCTTGGAGAGTACACAGGAAAGGGTTAACTGCCTGCTTTAAAACCCGAGATCCATATTTACGGCATTTCGTTTGTATTTTCTTCCAGTAGTTTTTTTCTTTTTTCTTTTTTTTTTTTTTTTTCCTTTTTTTTTTTTTTTTTTTTTTCTCCCACTCTGGCATCATTTTTGGAAACAGAGAAGCAGATCACCTATTTGGTCCTGTAGGATAATTTAAAGTAAATACATTTCTTCTGAGACACCTGGAGGAAAAGTGCTATTTTTACATGGGTAAAATGAGTGTGATAGCAGTTCCCTGCCTGTAAGAGATATTGTAATAAACAAAGTAAGGGCTGTGATTGAGACTCTCTCCCTGACCTAGACAGAGTTCAAGGGAGCAGCAAATTGCCTAAGGAAAGGGGAACCACAGTCACACACACATATACACACATATGATGAAAATTATTCTCATTGAGACGTCAAAAACCTTCACTCACCTCGATGAGGTGGCTGTGGAACTGCTGGTTTTGAAAATCCAAACGACTTGAGCAATGTCATAGCAAAACTTTGGCCTTGAGATTTGCTTTATGTCTCAGGAGAGCCAAGGACTGCAGATAACAGTGTCTCCTCAGGCTTTTATTTTTTTATTGTGTAGCAAGGCTCGCCTGCATCTTGACCATGTTAACAGAGCCCTGTTCATTCCACTGGTCAGGCCTCAATCAGTTTCTCCCTGCAGCTGGAGGTGTTGGTGTCTTTCCCACCTAGAGCAGGGTGGCAGCTGATGCTGGCCAGTATTGTAGTCCTCAGGTAAAATCTCTGCCTGAGCCACAGTCTGAGGAGCACTTTTGCTGTGTGGTGTCACTGCCACACAGTGCTGATCTGATGGGAATGGGCTGACACTGCCAGAGATCTGTTAGAGACTTTGCTGGGGTGCATTCACCAAGGGATGTTTTTGAAGGCTGTGCCCAGCACAAACTGTGGGGTTAGATTGTACTCTGCTACAACAGAGCAGTCTCCAAGAGAAAGGTGGGTGTGTTGGTGTGGCTGCCCTTGTGTACAGGGGCATCTGTCCTCTGTGATGCTGTTAAAGGGTTTTGGCACAGTGGATGAGACAGCAGGAACAGAGGGAACTGAGATAACGTTTTTAACACGCCTGACTGTGAATAATCTCGGTGGAGATTCCCCAGGTAGATGATGGGGAATGTTTTACTTGATAGGGGGCTCCTCTACACTGTGGGTAGTGGACAGGCTGGTTGCACAGCCCCATTGGGAAGATAGTTTTCAGAGATTAAGAATGAAGGAGACAGCATTAAACTAATTTTTCCGTCTCCCTGCTGAGCCTTTGTGTTTGGCAGGACACCTGCACGCTGTGGAGGTAGGGTGGTCAGCAAGTTCTGGGGGAAGGTGGCAAAGCCCCTTCTGTCCTAGCCAGTCAATATCCTGTGGACAACATTCCCCTGACTGCGCTCTTCTTACCCAGTTTATCACAGCAGGCTCAAGGCTTGCTGGCAAAGCAGACAAAACTGAGCAGCAGGGAAATATGGGCAAAGCTGGTAATGCTGCATTTAAGCATCAATAAAGCAACAGCATGGCCTTGTGCATGTGTTGGACTATTGTCCTGCTGACTCAAGCAACTGCCTGTGCCTAAGATTTGTTCTCTTGTCCTCATTTCTTTTCTTTCCAAATCCCTGTGCTCTGTTTTATCCTATCATTTCTGGACTCTCACTTTAATAATCAAATGTAATACTTTAAAAGTGTAGGTTTTTTTTTTTCTTCTTTTCTTTTCTTTTCTTTTCTTTTCTTTTCTTTTCTTTTCTTTTCTTTTCTTTTCTTTTCTTTTCTTTTCTTTTCTTTTCTTTTCTTTTCTTTTCTTTTCTTTTCTTTTCTTTTCTTTTCTTTTCTTTTCTTTTCTTTTCTTTTCTTTTCTTTTCTTTTCTTTTCTTTTCTTTTCTTTTCTTTTCTTTTCTTTTCTTTTCTTTTCTTTTCTTTTCTTTTTCTTTCTCCTTTTCCAGTGTCAGAGATGCACATAAACAGTTTTTGGAACAAGGGTTATGCCCTGCATCTCTCAGTTCTTGAGTCATCTGGGCACTGGGAAGACAGCCAGGAATGATCTAGGAAGACATATTCAAATGGTCTTATCAGGTACTGTGCTATAAAGAGCAGCAATTCAGAGTGACTGTCTGCAAGGTTTGGAATGAAAGGAATGGAGTGGGGCTAATTTCAGGAAGCTACAATCACTGCTTTGCGTAACACACTTATTCTGTTGTCTCAGGTGTGGATGCTTTCCCAGGCATTAACATTTTGGTCACTGTAATAAAAGAATGTGCTGTATATGTAGGTGGAGGTATAAATATTCTGAAAGTGAGGACACTTGAGTTTATTTGTGTTTATTTGAGCTGTTATTGCATGCAGTAGCACCTAGAGGCTCTGAATTTTATCAAGGCCCTCTTTCATTGGGGGCTGCATGTCTGAGCGTTTTTTGACTTCACCTTGTGCTACAAGTAAACAATACCATCCAAGTGACTGATGTCTCATCTTTATATACAAGTCAGGGATGGAGAAATGAAATGTTTTTCCTGAAGAAATGTGGTATCCCAGAAACTGAAAACCATCTCTTATTTTTTGGCTCCTAATTTTGAAATGTATGAGATATTGTTATTGAGGAAAATATTAGAGCTACATTTTAAACCACACTTTCCCCCTACCATTAGTAGAAGAGTTTTTGTTGGTCATATTTCCCCCATCAATAAGATGATAAAACTTTAAGATAAAACTACATTTTTTTTGTTGTTTGTTTGTTTTTTTAATAAGAACTGTCAGCATCTGTCCTTCAGGCAAAATGAAAATTCTATTTTCATTAAAATATCCTAATTTCTTTTCCTATTATATTCAGTGAAGTTGTAGAAATCAGTGCTAAGGGGGCTTGAGGAGTATATCTACTAATTTTCTGCTGTAAAACAGGATTAACTGTATCTAAAATAACACAGATATCTTCCTAATCTGCTTTTAATATATTTAATGCATGATGGGAGACTATTTCTGTATCATTCTGTTTATCCACAGCCCGAGGATGCACACATGAAAGATCTGTTATAATAGATACTCATCTGCATAATGCCAGGTAATGCATCCTACCCAGTCACCATAGAGAAAATGACAGAATGCGCTAAAACTTACAGGAGATGAAGCTGGAAGGAAGCTGAAGTGTACATGCATGTTCATTTCGAATTCTTAAGTACACAAAGCAGTCACAAAGCTGGCTGACCTCTTTCCTTGGGGAAGGAAAATCTCAGTCAGACCCCAGTTGCCAGAAGAGTTTCTAAGCAATCTGTGTGTAAGCCCAGCTGGTCCAGCTGGCCAGCAAGAGAGATGCTCCATGACCACAACAATTTCCCAACAGTTTAGGGAGGTTTTTGGGGGCGGGTTTCTTTTGGATCAACCAGGTTGATTCATATTTTATGGGCACATTTTTTTGTAAGTGAAGTCAGGAAAAGTACAGTCCAATCCAATCCTGGCTCAAAATAAATGCAAACAGGTTTTCAGTGTAAAAAGCTGCCTGGTTTCCTAAACTTTTCAAGGTTTATAACTCTTTTTAGGTTTTGCTGTTAGCAAAAAGATGGTGGGTATAATACAATGAAAAAGTTGGTATTCCAGCACAGTTTAGAGAGTGCACAAGAACCATGTCTGCCCCAGATCAGATCAAAGATCTAAGGTAGCCTGCCATGCTGCCATGGTGGCCAGCAGTGGATGTCTGATATAAAAACAGCACAAAGGTAGAAGAGTACTCCCTGAGTATCGTTCCAGAGGCAGTACCTTTGTGTTTCATTTTCTTTAATGGTTTTCCCCCATTCGTTTGAATGATGTTCTGTAATAGGTTATACAGCTTAATTACAGGGTATGAGAAGATACATTCTCTTTTGTGTTGTTCCAAATTGCTGGATGATATTTTTCTTTTGATGTAATCTATTTTTTGGTATTATGAAAAAAAAGAGAAAGGAATAAGAGTTTCTTATTCATCCTGTCTAAGCTACTGATTATGCAGCTCACTATTATGTTCTTCTGAAATTGGTTTTCCAGGCTGAAAAGTCCTAACCTTTTCATCTCCCTTTCTATGCAAATTGTTTCAGGCTGTGGGTCACCTTTATCAGCCTTTATTTTTCTTGCTCAGCTCTACAATTTTTAAGATGGGATGCCAGAACTGCACACAGTATTTAAGGTGCTGAGACACCGTGGACTTAAACAGTGATATAGTCATTATTTCGTTTCTTTTCTTGACTATCCTGCACCTAATAATTCCTTTATGTTCAGTTAACATTTTTGGCTGCTTCTAAATTGACATTTTGAAGTCAAACACTTGTGCAGAGAATTTTTTTTTTTTTTTACCTTCACATTCCTTGAAGAATGTTGAATATAAACACATTTTAGTAGTTATTACAAATGTAGTCCTTAATAGTGACATCCTGACACGAGCCAAAAATGCCACTGGGGAGAGAGTTAAAACCAGACACCCCCGCCTTGAGTTGCCTGACTAGCTTATTCATTAAACACTCCTGTAGAGTGTCTAAAAATACACAGTGACATTTAAATCTACATAGGAGTAGTTACATTCTACTATTATTATTATGGTGTTTCCAGCGCTGGCAGACTCTCTGAAAGGGATTTTTCCCTGGTTTGTCACTGTGGTTAACTGTCCTGATCTTGGCCTGGATTAGTGCTAATGTGTAGACTTTGCTTTGAGAGTTGCTTTTAGATATTTTGCCTGACACATCTGTATGAGATTTGAGATTTGTGGTTGGACATCAAGCTGCAGTTTTGGTGATCTTGCAAGGTGTCCATGGGGCTTTAGAATACACATCAGCCTTAATGATGAAGGTCAAGTGTGTAAAAACAGTTTTGAAGCTCTAAAGGAGTAAACCAAGATATTTGTTAGAAGCACATTTCTAACCTGTAGAGAGAGTAAGCAATGGATGAAATCCAAATTTAAATTGCTTGCTTTGTTCCAAAGACTGCAAAATGTTTCCCGTGTATTCCTGAATCCAACTTGACAGCATCACCCAAACAGACAGTTTGGCACCTCAGGCCCTCCAGCCATCTGCAAAATGAGATGAAACCTTGGGAGGGTTCTTACATTCTCTACCTGTGGCTTGATCAATGTATACAAACACTCTCGTGCCTACCCTTTGCTTTCTTGTTGCATAATAAATTCATGTATGCTTATCCATATCACAGCACCTGCCACCTGTTGATCCAGATGTTAAATCTGGACAGTGGAAGTTCTTTGTGCCAGTCAATTGTTCCTTGCTGTGTGCTACGTCTCCTGAAGTCAACTATCATTTTAATGTTAACAGGAGATTTGGATGCTGCTGGGGTTTTTTGCCAGCTTGTGGAGTCCTTTAAATAAGTGATAGAAATATGTGCAGACCATTGTTCTCTCTGTAGTATCCTGTTTCAGTTTGAGATTCATGAAGACTGTAACTAGGAATTTCCTTCTCTGTGCCAGCAGACACTGTATTTGACTCCTCTTTGGCCACTCCAGGCAATAATTCCAAATGGGAGAAGGGGATAAAGTGCTTCCTGAAAATCTGAAGTAATGCTTCCAAATACATCCCTGATGTGAAGCCACTGTCAGTAATGCAGATACAGCATGGATGAATATTGTCTTGGCCTCCATTGAATCTGTTTCATTTGCTTTTGGCAGCACACTTGAGATTTTTTTTTAATGAATCTGTCAGTCTCTCAACAACCTGAATCCAGTCTGGCTTATCTTATTCAAGTTGAACTTCTTTTTGACATTGATGAAAATTAATTGATCCCTAGACATGCTGTTGATGCTAATTTATTTCCTGCAGCTGCATAAAGCCCTTATCTCAACAGGCCATTTAAACTGGAATATTGGACCCAAAAACAGTCTAAGCAGACAAGGACATTTCTGGTTTTTTTTGTCTAGGTCTTATTTGGAAGAAGGGACTGCACAATGTGCAGTGGCCAGTAATTTAACTGGAAAATCACTGTGGACATCTTCTGTTACTGACAGGCTCCTTTCCAGCCTCTCTGGAAGCCCTGCTGAAATTTTCCCTCACTAGACCTGAAATCATGTGCAGAAAAACATTGGAATTTCTTCCTGAAACTCTGGGTTTTTTAAACATGGAAAGAATACCAAAGGCTTTCAGTTGTTAAATCACTCTTTCATTTAGAATATTAATTAATCAGTCAGGGCATCACAGTTCTTTAAGCATTTTTACAGTTAAAATAGATGAACCATGATAAATCTCTTTCCTGACCACTCTGATCCTTGCAGGTCTGTTTGTCTCCCCTTGCCCATCAAGAGGACACTGCAGAAACCCCTACAGCCTCTTCTGCTTTGCTAAGGAAGTGCCTATCTCAGGGTACTGTGCAGTGCCAAAATTTCACTTTCACATAGTTTGCTGCCAAAATGACAGACTCCATTTCTTTCTTTGCAATTTCAGTTAAGTGCTTTCATTCTTTCCTTTGTGGTGGATGTAGCAGCAGCTTGGCCACAGAGTAAGATTTCAGGTTTGCCTTGTTGCAGCTGCTGCAAAACTAGAAATTTCTGGTTTATTGGGTTGGCTTTCTGTGAGATTGGCAGGTGAAGGGGCAGCACCAAATCTTCTGTCAGTAGCTGGCGGGTGACTCAAGTTGAGCAGGTCTGTTCTCTCTTGCAGGCTGCCCCTCACTTCTCTTTGGGATCTCTCCTGTTACTGCTTTATGCCTTTTTCCCCATTCCCCCTCTGTCTAAAGAATTCAGTATTACTCAGAGTGCAGTGGCACTCTGCAGAGACAGACCTTGCTCTCTTGCAAGATGCAAAATATATAAAAAAAACCCACAGTATAGAAAGGAAATTGAGTTGTTTCATCCAAAATATATAGGCAAGCATACATGTAAAATGCATGCTTCCAATTTTATGCATTTTAGATGGAAAAAAAAGATGAACATTTGTGTCTGTAGGAATTGCAGTCAGTTGGAAAACATGCATGAGCTGCTTTCCATTAGCTTTCCTCTCACTACTGGAATCCATCAGTTTGTTTATTCCCTCCTGGACTGAGTAATTTAGTTCCTCTTTTCTCCATCATAGGGACATGGTTGAAAAAAGATTCTGTCTTCTATGCTGTATTCCACAGCTCTGAAATAACATCTTGGCAATAGTTCAAATCAGGAAAATTGAACACTGTTAATATAGATCTTTTTGTGTTGTATCAGCTTTCTAGGATTGTTTTTTTTCATCAGCTTCCTTTCCTACCCCATTGTGAAAGCAGCTCTGAGCTTTTTGAACTCCTATTCACCACTGAACTGTGCTCTGCTCTGAGGTTTGGCAGTCTATTAGTAATGGGTGATGTGGCTCTTCATTTTTTGTGTGTGAGCACACAGAGGAATGCACAGACAAGCACAGACTAATGCTCTCATTCTTATATCCAGGGGAGCTCACTGGAGAGGAAGAAATTCTGGATTTCTTGTCTACTCATAGCTATGAAATAGGACTGCAAATTGTTTTCTAGGGATGTCGAGGTTTTAATCAGTTGCAATTCCACATGGACAAAAACCCAAAGAACGCATAACTTGTAACATGAAGAGCACAGATCTGTGCATTCAGTGGTTGTATATGGGACCAAGGAATGCATGTTTCATCCAAGCCAGAGTAGAAATTTGACCCCTTTTCATCAACATATTCCCCAAGCTGAATCAGTTCAGAGCTCATTGTATCTTTTCATGGATTGCTGTCTGCAGTAGAAGTGGGGGACAAAAATGCCTTGGGCTTCTGCCTTGTGTCCTGATCATAATCATGGGAATTTGGCCATAAAATATCATGGCTGCACTATATGATATTTGGCTTTGTGTAGCCAAGGTGTGACAAGGGAGAGTGATAAGGTGGGGCTACTGTGCCTTGCATCCTTGTATGAGCTGGGATTTGTCCATGGCACAGCCTGTGTCCACTTCAGAAACACTCCAAATCTATCTTTTAAAAAATAATCACAGCATGTCAAGCTAACAGACAGGGCAGCAAGAAGCTGCATGACAAATCTGAGCTTGCCAGTTGGAATATGGAGAAAACAGAAAACCCCAGGAGATCTCCTACTTCACTTTGTCTGAAGTCATACAGGTCTTGAATCCTGAGATCCAGCCCAGGACTTTGACCCTTCTGCTGGCAATTTATTAGTTCTAATTACGAATTTTATGGTTCTTTGAGCCTTGTCTCTCGTATTAATCATCAAATGGTAATAATGCTGTTCATGAAGTTAAGACCCTTCTCTCCCTGTTTCTGTCTGTTCCAGAAGGAGAAGTATTCAAAAAGACAAATTTTATTTTTGTAATCCATTTTATAAAGGATAACTATATATTTTTGTGGACTTCAGTGTGAAATAAAAGCAAACACAATATCAAACACAGGTTATTTTTCTTAAACTTAACTACATTTGTCAAATAGTCGGTCTTCTCTGTGTTCTTTTCCAAAAGCTGGTTTTTAATTACTGATGTTGTTTCTTGGTTACTGTACACAGAAGAAAAGTGTGACTGCACTTGTCAGCCACTTTTCCTACACAGTGTTATTCCTTTTCAGAAATATATAATCTTGTAGCCTACTGAGAAATAAATTAAAAAGCACTGAGATTTAGTCCTCCAATTAAAGTTGCAATTGCTCAAAGTGCTGTTTATTTTCCTTTTTCAAACTTAGTAAAAGGTTACTTGGAATATGGCTAATAACAATTTTGGTGGAGTTATAAGAAAATGTGCTTATATAATACTTGACTTCAAAGTCACAATGAAAACATTGCAATTAAGTTCTGTGAGACTCACCAAACTCTTTGATGTCTTTATGTGCAAATTAAAGACTTTGCAGGAAGTATTTGCCAGGCAGGAGCAAATGGCTTACCTTGAGCAAGGTGAAATCTGCTTCCAGCACAGAGATGGGGAAAGAGTGAAATTTTCTGTTTTCATCAAGTGGAAAGAAGTAGGAAATGATGAAGAAAGAATAATAAAAAGAGATGGGAAATGGTGTTAGATTTATTCACATTGAAAATAGAGCCTTCATGAATTGAGTAATAATAGCAAGAAAGTATTTGAACTTGGGGTAGAATCAATCTGCTCTATACTTTAATGAACTTTGAATTGTGTCTCTGTATTGTTAGTGTCTTTTTAATGGAAAATAATAAAAGATTTGAAACATAGGCAAATTGCATGTTACAATAAGCATAGTAATGACACTATAAATATACTGAATTGTTGTAATAAACATAAATCTGAAAATGTAAAATAAGTTTCCGAGAGCAGAATATGTTGGGATATCATAAAATGTCTCATTAAAATTTTGGATAATTTATTTTCCAATTTGTACTTCTAAACATTTTACTGAGACAAGTAATAAAGAAAAATGACAATTACTGTTTGGTCACACAGGCCAGTAAAAGTTTTAAAAAAGTTATTCTATGTAAGAGAGAAGGAAGGGTGGGTTGAATTTATCACATTATAAACCAAAAGTACTAATGGGTCTGCATGTTTCATACACATCATATTAAATTCTGTGGAAAGTGAAGGTCATATTGTGGGATACTCTTTCCTGCTGGAATTAAACTGACAGGATGTCCACAGGGAATTGCAAGTTTACCTGTTGATACGCTATGGGTTGAGGCCTGAAGAATAGATGGAATGTAGTATCCTTTTGAAATGACATGGAAATAAAAAATGACAATTGCACTCAAGGATATTATAATCCATCCAGGACCTTAGAGCTCTAGAAAGGGATATTTACGCAAGCACAACGCTTCAGGAGAAACAAGGAAAAAATATGATGGCTATAAAATAATGGTTGGGTAGTACAACCTGGAGGCCTCTGAAGGTGGAAAGACTTATTTTGAGCAACCATGTAATCTTATTTTTTAGTTGTTGTTGTTTTTGTTTATTTATTTATTTATTTTTTTAATTTTACATTGAAATAGCAGAGATAAGTCATGGCTGAAATAAAGACATTTCTTGCATGTCAAACAAAATGACGTATTGAAAGGTGTAAACCTTAACTATGACCATCAGGAGAGCTTTTTGCTTTAAATTTAGCCTCCATGAGATGCATCCGAGACATGTGATAAACATTAACAGTTCAAAAATCTCCCACAGAGAAAAATGAAAGGATCACTTTGAGCATTCATCTGTCAGAAATGCTTCAATTCACAGAAATAAGCTGTTCTGTGCCAGAGGCAACCTAAATTAAGCCAAGTCAGTGATATCTTTAAAGATTGGAAGGTACTGCTTTTTGTGGGATATTGATGGGAAATGTGGAAGAACTCATTTCAGATAATTGAATGAATCCTGAAAAATAATCATAGAATAATTTGTGTTGGAAATGACCTTCAAAGACCACCCTGTAGTAAACTGGGACATCTTCACCTTGATCTGGTTGCTCAGAGTCCTGTCTTGGAAACCAGAAGGACCACAGCATTATTGTCAAGCACATTTAAGAAGAAACAGGATAAACCATCACACAACATTTCAAATCTGGGATAGTCTGATTGTCCCCCAGGATGCTCTGCTCCTCTTTGCTCTTCCTGTGCTGCTGCACAGTGCCTGGGTGATTCTCCCCACTCTCTTGGGTGTTTATGGAGAATGAGATTTCTTCCCTGGGAGTTGTTGCCCAGCTATCTTTTGTCAGACTTACCCCTCTCCAGTCTGTAGAAAGCCAACAACAGGATGACATTCCTCTGAACTTTCCAGCAAAGCAATGCAGGAAAGCAAGTTCTTACGGGCTATTGGATGTTTTCTTCTTTGTGTAAAGAGTACAGTTCAAAAGAATATTGCACAGCTTGCATGAGATTCTTCCATCTTTGAAGGTCTCTATCAAACCATGAGGCCATGCAGTGATTTCAGTGGCTTTGTTTTGTTGGAGGAAGACCAGCAAGGATGAGAAGCACCACATGGAGCAGCAGAGCTGTGAGGAATGGCTGGTTAGGCATGTGTATTGATGTTTATTAGCCATGCACATGCCATCTGCTGAAGAGAAAGAAGGAACAAAAGAATAATCACACTGAGTGGATTTTGCTTCTCTCTCTGTAGAGACTTTTCTGTCTCTACAGGGGATCTTTCAGGGGAGTCAGGACCTGAAATCTCTATATCCAATCACATATGACAGTTACCATCACTGAGAAGTTCTTTCCCTGGAAATGAGTACCTGGCATAAAAGTTCTCAAACCACTGTCACACAATATAAATTAAATCTTGCAACTTACTTTAAGAGAACTTCAAGAAGAGAACACCAAGGCTATGGATTCAAGGCTTTTCCATTAAGGAAATGTGAGAATTAAGACACACATGGAATATGTGCAGTTCTAGCCTGGACAGCACAAATCTGGCGATAATAACTTACAGGAAAATTTGCAGTGGAAAGACTCAGAGTAAACAAATGGAAAGTGAGTCATCTGTTGTTTAAATACCTTTTGATATGATAAGAACTTTAGGTTCGGATCAGTAAATACACTGAAGGAACTTTATATGAACCTGACTGCTTTAAACTGAATTTTCAAAATGACTCAAATAAAGGATTGGCCAATTTTAGCAATAAACTCCAGCTTTTGGAAATAAGATTTTAATGCTATGATATTAATCTTGCAAGCATATTTTTATTCCCCAAATAAAACTAGAAAGAAGGAGAAGGAACTACAGTATGAAGAAATTTGAGCTGAAGAATTAAATGACTTTGCCAAAAAATGCTGGGTATGAACATTCTGTGTTCATTTTCCATGTCATCTGGAGGTAACAGACTGCCCAAGGGGCTTTTCTCTGTATCTGTCTTGGCCATCAACTAGAAAGTATAAAACACAAAATAATTCCTATGGGTAAGAACTGACCTGTAGTAGTTCTTTGTGATCTCACAGCATTGTTTTGGGAATGAAATATAAAACGGAGACACAATTCTGTATTCTCACATATGTGAAATCCTAAAGAAGCCATTTCTGTAGTGTGTGCATAAAAATTTCAACATTGTATGTAATATTTACTAACAGCAGTGCTAAAAGCAGGTCATTTTATTACATTCTTTCCTTCTCAATACCCGCTAGCAGTATTCTTAGTACAACTCTTTCATTTGTCTGTCCTACATCGTTCTGCTTTGGTTGGATAGTGATATTAGCTGAAGTAAGACTTCTCACCTCCAGCCATTTTGCCTTTGTCAGCTATGCCTTCATGTTCTGATTTACATCAGAAAAACTTGAAGGTTTTTTAATTTCAGAAGATCCATAGTGTTTAAAACATTGGTAATTTAGGTCTTTCTTTTGATATCAAACAAATGATTGTTTTCTTGTTCTTCCAATAGGATGCTCTATAGTTTCGAAAGATACTTGAATCCTGTGGTCTTTTAAAGGCAGCAAGAGAAATGCATTTTCTCTCTTTCCGATTAATTTTGCTGGTAAAGGCATAGAAAAGATCTTTGTGGAGATGAATTATAAAATTAGGGACTGCTGCAGCCATATCTTTTTTCTCTTTTTTCTTTTCTTTTTTCTCTTTTTCTTTGCTCTATTTATCTTTTTCTTTCTTTCTTTCTTTCTTTCTTTCTTTCTTTCTTTCTTTCTTTCTTTCTTTCTTTCTTTCTTTCTTTCTTTCTTTCTTTCTTTCTTTCTTTCTTTCTTTCTTTCTTTCTTTCTTTCTTTCTTTCTTTCTTCCTTCCTTCCTTCCTTCCTTCCTTCCTTCCTTCCTTCCTTCCTTCCTTCCTTCCTTCCTTCCTTCCTTCCTTCCTTCCTTCCTTCCTTCCTTCCTCTCTCCCTCTTCCTCTTTTTCCTTCTCTTGCTTTCCTTTTCCTTTTCCTTTTCCTTTTCCTTTTCCTTTTCCTTTTCCTTTTCCTTTTCCTTTTCCTTTTCCTTTTCCTTTTCCTTTTCCTTTTCCTTTCCCTTTCCCTTTCCCTTTCCCTTTTCCCTTTTCCCTTTTCCCTTTTCCCTTTTTCCTTCCTTGAATATGAGCAGCGGTGTGTACTCTGCCAAAGCTTTTATGCTTGTAAAGCAGGGAATATTTTTTTGTCCCAGAGCTGAATCACATACCTAAGTGATGAGCACAAAGAGACTTCAGAAGATGGAAAACCAGGTGTCTTATAAGAACAGGCTTTTCCTACCATTTACTTTTTGTGTGTACATGTGTAATTAACTCTAAATCTTATATCCGAGGTTAAATTAAGTCTTTATGAAGCCATCTTTCTATTATTTTTTAAATTGATTTGTGTTTCCAACTACACAGGAAAATTTTTGTTGAGGAAGATAAATTGTGCTCTATTAAAAAATCAAACCAAAACATGGCTAATTTAAACAGCAATTTTTCTCATGCTCTAAGTTTATTAAACTATCATCTGATGAAGTACACCAGCTTCTCTGCAGCTGACAAATAAATAGGCATTTTACAAACATTATGTGGGATGTACAAGCTAATATCAATTAATAGGTTGCCAAGTTAAGATTTTTAATTGTGGTCAGAGTTATTTAATTAACTTCATAAATTTCAAGGGAAAAAGAACCAAAGCATACAATCCAAAAACATGCTAATAATAATAAAAAAAATCTCAATTAGCTGTCACAGAGTTTGGTCGACACATGTAATGCTGTGGTTGTCAACAAAGCTATAGTAAAAAACTAAAACAAAAACCCCTTTGTACTCCTGAGCAAAGGAAAACAGCTTTTTTTGAAAATACTGGAATACTGGTCTATAGAATGAACATGACATAAAAGGTTCTCTGGAAGAAGGGGTAGATGGTTGACAAGATTCCTCTGTGCAACCCTTTTTAATATTTTTTTTTTCACATGGAAGGTTTAAGAGCAGTTAAGTACTGTAATTTGCTGTCCAGGGGTTAGCAAAAAGGCGATATAGATATTGTGGAGACTCAAAAGTCAGTCACAGCTCTACTACCACAGACTTTCCATAAAGGACGTCCCAGATGTTCCATCTTTTGTCTAAGGTAAAGCAAAGGGATGGACAAGACTGAGGAAAGAACTTCCATCTTTTGCTGCTATAGATGCTGAGTCAAGAGTTGGAGATATTTCAGTGTCCTCCAGGCTGTGGTGACTTTGATGAGGCAAAAGAAGGGGGAAATCAAAGCTGTCTAGGGCCAACAGTTTAAGGAATTTATAGCCCCTGTTAAAATCCCAGTGCTGTATGGCTCTCAGGGACTGGAATTTATCACTCTGTTGTATTGGGCTGTTTGTGTGAGATAAGATGAGGCCAAGATGCCAATTTTTAATTGAACAACGATTTTCACAAATCATTTTAAGTGACCTTTGCTTTCAGCCTCAATAGACACAGAAAATGCAACAAAACCATTGCAGTTTTCTTTACACATTTTTCTTTGGAACCAAACTTCTCATCCCTGCCATGAGTAACGGGAAAATTGAAAACCACAAAATTTCAATGATCAGATAAATTCAGCTTCACATTGCCTCAAAGTATTAGCTGATACTAGGGTTGATGTATTTTCTAAAATGCATTTATCCTCACCTACATAAGAAAAGCAGAGCTTCTTAGGGATCAAAATTGCAACTTCCAAATTGGCTTAGCATTCATTTGTAAGTAAATGAGTACAGTCTGGACAGACATCTCCCTTCCATTTTATCAATCCTGCCTTTGATTTGTGCCAGGCCATTCAGAATATGGTCTTTCATCATGTTTGCGAGCTACTCTTGTCTGTCATTTCACTACGGATTGTATTTTCCAAGAGTGATCTACCGTTTGAGCACAAATAATCATCTGCTCCATGAATAAGAAATGGGCTAATTTATGGGAAAAAGGTGATCATCCACTGGAACAGTTTGTCCGGAGGTCTTGTGGGGCGTCCATCCTTGGAGATACACAAAACCTTGCCTGACACAGCCATGAGCAGCCTACTCTGGCTGTCCTTGATATGAGCAAGGGCTTGGACTAGATGGTCTCCCAAGATCCCTTCCTACCTCAGCTATGCTGTGAGACTGTCCAGGTCAAACTCCAACATGTAATTTAAATAATATTGTCTAATTTCTAGATATGAACAACCTGTAATTTAATTTCTGATCCACCTGTTTAAGGCATGGGCAAATTCATACTGCAGTTGTAATTGAAAAAAGTTAGGTCTGTAACACAAATTACATTTTACAAACACTCTTATTCTTGCAGAAACTCAATTAAATATATATACTGTAAGAAAAATAAATGAATGTGAGTACCTAGTACCAGAAAAGAGAGTGCTCTCAGATTTTGATGCAATGCCATTCTTGATTATGTTTATTAAGATTTGTTTACTAAACTGATCTACCTATTTTCTTCTCATCTGATTAAAATTAATTACAAAAGGAGTAATTATGCTTGCAGTCAGATCTGCTACACTGGGCAGATTATTTACTTGAGTTCTAATTTTACAGCTGCCTCTGATTTTGCAGTATTGGATTTTAATATGTGGATGCTCATCTTCTAGCAGTTTCTAAAATGAAATTACTTATGTTGTGTGTGATTACTGAGAATTTCAAGAGTCATTTTGGTCAAGAGTGAGATAATTTGCCACTTTACCATGGAAAGATGGAGTTTAAGCTGAGGAGATTGCTGTGTTGGAAATACATACTTGGTTAAGTTACTGTCCTTTCTCTGAAGAGTATTAGAATAGTCATTTTATGAACATATATGTGTGCCACTGGCGTATGCTGGGCAAATAGAGAAATGCCTGCTCAGTTTAAAAGGACATTTAGCAATTGCAAGAAGATTGAAATCAGTGGGGATGGGTTAATTACTTTTTATGTAAGATAACGGTGCGCTTGTACTAATACAACAGTTTGCTTATATCTATTTATAAATGCATTGCATATATTTCATTAAAAGTCTTAATGGTTTAAAAATAAGCTGTGGTTTGCCTAAATGAAACAGGCTGAGCACTTTTTCTGGAAGACAAAAATAGATTTTTCTATTTCAACAAAATATAAATTTTCTTCTTACAACCAAAGGTGATAAACAGAAAATAAAAGTTCTGAAAAATAGTAAAAAGTTCTAATTTACACACCAGCCTCAACCTGCAGGATGAGGCTGACATCCCAGTGGATGAAGATGTGTTTTAATAAAATTGTTGTGGTGGAAAGCAAAAGAAGGAAGAAAGTGTTGGATGAGCTGCTCGAGTGCAGCCCAGCAAAGCTTGGGGCAAGGGTGGAGTGGAGGTTCCATTCTTCCCCCATGCACATTTCCCATTAAATCTGGTTGAGACACAAAATACACAGTATCATTACTTTATTAGGAAATAATTCTCAAGTTTAAGAATAAATTGGCCAGTGCCTACTGTGCACCAGTGATGAAATCAATGGAACATAGCCACTGAGAACAGAAACTAAACTTATTGTCTAGGGGGTGTTTGCTGTATAAACCAGTAACACCTGAACACAACCAACCTATTCAGAAACAGCAACTGGCCTGAGAATGGAAGCAATTAATCAAGTTTGAAAAGCAAGATCCACTGTAGTTTATTTATTTCAAATTGCTAAGCCAGTTCTTTACAAGTCATCAGTAACCAAAATACCCCTTGTCTTCAATTATTGATAAATTCTATTCCTGCTGAAGGGAATTGTGTTTGCTTGTCTTGTCTTTATGGCTTTGCTTGTCTTCATTATGGTAGCTCCTATTTATCTGAGATAAAATGCACAGAGATTTGCTCATGTAAGCTGAAATATGTTGTTAAGAATTGAAACAATATAAGGGATGTACGCCCTTGTTTATTTGTTGTATTTGGTTTGGGTTTTTTATTGGTCTTTTAATGTCTAGGTAATGTTGCAATGAAATTCACAAAAAAAAAATCTAATGACACTAATAAAACCTCAGACAAGTATTTCTTCTTGATTGAATTTTCTGATTATTTTATGTAACCAGAACACACTAGGCTCTTTAAAAATGTGACGCACTTTAATAAATGGAGCACTGGAAGTGGAGCAATGGTATACCATGGTACCATTCATATGTACCATATGTACCATTCATTAAAAAGCAATAAAAAAGAACCCAAAACCAAAATGTATTTAAAATTGCATTATTTAATGGTATTATTCCACCATTATTTTCTTTTCTTCAATGAATATCCTACTGCCTTAAAAATGCTCCAAGCACTTTTCGAGTATGTAAGGATAAAAGGAGAAAATCAAATTAGAGATGATGTTGAATAAGCATTTTAATCAACAAAATTTTTATAAGTTAAAAAACCCCTCAACAGGGCTTTAGATATAAACCTAAGAAATATTACTTATTTAAGCAAAAGTCATTTTCCCTGAAAAAAAAAGAGAAAATTTTAACTTAAGTCAGCATAATCCATCTGCAAATCATTTTTGCAGATCTTCAAATCCACAAAGTCTACAGACTTCTTTAAATAGAAAAGAGCAAAGAGAAGCTTTCTGATATTCTTCTAGAATTATTTCGCCTCTTAACTGTTGAATGGTGCCTTTCTTAAACGGAAATTCCTGAATCACTCTGGTTTTTCATGAGTTTTTCAAGAGTTTTTCAAATATACTTAACTTTCTCTTGGAAAATTTGAAAGCACCAAGCTTTAGAAAGAGCTCCAGATCAAACTTTTGAAATGAAAAAAGAAATTTCAGCTCCATGGAGATAAATTCAGCAAGAGATTCTGCTGAGATTTCACTGAGAGTTTAATGCCCACATCTTTTAATCTCAAAAAATTTGATAATAGCTTTTTGTCTAAATGCCCTATTTTCTCGATTGCCTTCAAAAATTAACTAATTGATAACCAAATTAAGCGTGGCTTTCTTCCATAGGGAATTTTGTATTTATTAGTGAAAAGTTATGGAGACATATTCCACAGGGGGGAGCCTCTCTCCCACTGAGCTTGGAGCAGGACTTAGGCATAGGATATTTTTCTCTTTTAAAACCTGTGTAAAAAGATAGTGACCCATGCAGAAATTTTGAGTGTGTTGGACCAACTTCTAAAAAACAAAACAAAACAAAAAAGGAAGAACTTGAAACAGGTTTCAAATATATCTTCAGAGACAAGAAGCTGTTTTGGGATACTACGAAATAGAAAAGTCTTCCAAATTCTGGCTTTTATAGAATCATTTTCCAATTCAATAACCAGCTTTGCTGAAAAGGGTAGACTTTTAATTGTACACATCGAAATAATGCCTGAGCTAAGCATGATAAAAACACACTGGGTGAGTTTATTACACTGGCAGAGATTGTGGCAGCCCTGGACAGCTCATGTGCATTTGGAAGGATGACGCTAAATGGACTTCTTGTCCTGCAGGCTGTTCAGGAAATTAAACTTTCAAAGGATGGAGGTTCAATACTTAGGCCGCTCAGGAAACAGGGAGAAGATTAAAGTAAATCTTAACAAAGACAAGTGGCAGCAACCTCTACATCAAACTGCAAACTGTGCTCAGTTCTGCCTACAGGACGGGACACCAGACTTTGGAAGGCTGGTTCTGGCAACCCCAACTCAGGGTCTTCATTTTCCTCAATGCTCTGTATTTCCTTCACCAGCAAATTTCTAAAGAAGTTTTAATTCAGGAAATATATTTTGGATTACCTCTTGGGGATGCTTCAGGACTCTGACAGTCCAGACACTGGATTTTCAAGAACAGATTGCACTGCTGTTGTCTCCAGTCATTTCACACTCAGTTGTGGGTTTCTTCTTTCCTTTTTTCTTTTTTTTTGTTTTTTTCCTCCCACTTATTGCAGTTCCTGGGCACTGCTATCTGCTTGCAGGTGATCTTAAGAGACCCACCCCTGCAGAATGGTAAACAAGATTCATGTTCTCACCTGACACCTGCCTGAGTAGATTGCATGTGAAATCTTAGAGAGGAGTGATGAAATCATAATGATTTTTGCATAATCTGGGCATTCTTAGTTCTAAATGAATCTGTACAGTAGCAGATTGACCAAAATGCAAAGAGTTGTTTTTATCACATTATGGGACAGCAAAAAAATCTGGGAGAGTAAGTCCTTTTTACTATTGTTCTTACCACTGCTATCAATACTAATAATACTATCATTGCAACAACAATTATTATTGTAATAACAACCAGAACAAAACAAATAGTAAAGCTACAGAAAAGTTTTTTTCCTGTTTCCTTTGAAATAATCTTTCCCAGGAAAAACTGATTGAAAAAGGAAATACCTCTCAAAATCTATGAACAAGTTGAAAAAGGCTTCTTGTGATGATAATCCCATCTTTAACTTTTTCAGACTCAAAATACTTACTATTTTATATTTTGCACAAAAATTCCAGGCATAGAGCTATGAAACTTCGGAAACTTTATACCCGTACAATGACTTTAATGAACTCACAGTTCCTTTTCTGTTTAAATAGGAACTAACACAAAATAATCCCTATAGGGATTACTTAAAGTGTCTCACTGAAGCAGGAAGTCGTAAGTGAGAAAATTGTTACGTGAAAGATGATAAATAAAATGCCACATTATTTTGTGTTCTCTGCTGTACTCATGAATGCAATGTGGTTGTTCCCAGAGCCAGGTTGGTCATCCAGAATTTGTGCTTGAGTGGAACAGGAGCAGCATAGCTGAAATGTTTCTTAAGAGACAGTGAGTTGCTGTGGAGCTCACATGTAGCTCCCTCATTCCCTACAGAAGAAGGAGTGAATGGCTTTTGTCCCCAGAGAACTCAGATTTCCCCAAGAACGAAGCAGATTTCCTCATTAACAAGGAAAAATCTGGTAAAAATTCTGCTTGAGAATCTTTCTGCTCTGGGTTTTTAGCATATGTTCTTTCTGCATCAGAGATAGGGAGTTCAAAGAGGCAAAGTGTCCTGGCAGAGGTTCCAAGGCAGATCACTGCTGGAATGGGAATAACCACACACATTCCTGTAAGCTCTTGCAGACAAAGTCACCATCTCACAAATATTTTAAAGATTTAATAAGGTTTGTCAGAAGACATCTGAATATTGAAAGTGAAAGAGAGGCTGCTTCATATTTTATGAGATATTTTTCAACTGCAGTGATAAAATTTTTAATGCTATTTCATTTTTTCTTTTCCCCTAGAACCACTGACAAAATAATTGTTTTACAGTGTTCTTAGACCCAGGATCCATTTAATAATGTGGGGAAGTGAATACAAAATACAAGGGAGACAGCAATGAATACTGTTTGTTTCTCATTGAAAATTTCCCAGGAGGGCCATGCACAGAAGATTGGTTTAACCCTTAAGATTTTTGCATGTTAGTCAGAAATGAAAAATTATGTGTTTGAAACATATATATTAGAGATTATTATCTGAGCACACACTGAGAAATGTTATTTTTACCATGTCATTGTTTTGTGTTTATTCTTTAAAGATTGGACAAACTGAAATATTTTTTCCAAGTACTCTTACCTTTCTTGGTTGAAACTAATGGTGATGAATATACCAAAAAAAGCAGCTCTTTTTTTTCTGCAGGTGAAAAGATAATGGGCAGAATTTTGTTGAATAAAATCACCTCCAATTACCTCCTCTCTTTCTCTAACTCCATCAACAATTCCTGTTCATATCTCATTGCTTCTTCTGTTTCATTCTGCAAAATGACCTTCCACACTTCCTTTTTGATATCCTTTTATTCTTTCCTAAGCTCAAATTTTTATATATATAGCGAACTAAGAATTTGGATGAGAATGTTTCATAGTGCTACATATTTGCTATTGACAGGCCTGTGCCCTGTATTACCCCTTGACTTTTTTTCTAACCTTTTCCATAACATTAGGAGAGGTCCTAAGATGAGTTCCTAAGTCAGGGTGCTGATCAGAAAGGTTCCTGGAAAGGGCGGACTTATTGGGAATAGCAACAGGGTCTGCTTGAAATAGAAATACTTTAGGGCCCAATTTCTATCTCAAAACCAATCAATCTTCATTGTATTTTAACAGGTCATTAGGCAAACTGAGATGTTATGCTTTTAAAAATGGAAGAGAACGACTTGTATTGAAATAAAAGTGATGATGTCCTGGTTTTAACAGAAATAAATTATAGTGTTAACAGATCCATGGGCTTGTCTGCATTTAGCAGTAAGATGAATTGACAATGTGAGCTGCTTCTATAGTATTTAGGTGTTTTTAAAAATATGGATGGCCAGAGTGAGAAAAACCAAGTTGTTATTTAGAAATAACAATTTAGTTTGTTATCCTAAACAAATGTTATTAGTACTGTGTAAACAATAATGATGTGAAGTCAGCTAATACAGGAAACTCTCTGTTTCCATGTTGATTTCATTTTTGTAACACAGAAATATGTTAATACTATAGAGATCATCTAAATTAGTTTCATTGCAACAAAATTTATTCCAAAATGATAACAAAACAGAAATTTTGATAACAAAAAAATGGAATTGTATTTTGCATGCTGATTAGCCTGTTAAAATGATTAGTCTTACTTTTGAACTAAATCTGCTTACTTTTTAGAGGTTGTATATATATACACATACACACATACACACATAAGAGGATTATTTTATAACAATAATCATAACTGAAATTTCAGCTTTTCTCCACGTACTATATTGCTAACCTTAAGTAAAATTCCGTCCCTATATTGTCACCAAATCTATCTCTCAGAAGTTAAAAACACATGGAATAATCAAAGTAAACCCCAAATCTATCAGTAATATAAAATTATCAAACTTGCTTTTCTGAAGTACAAATCTATCTCTGATAAACAATGTTTTAGTTAATGCTGACCTTGACCTAAGCAGTGCTTACACAGTCCCAAGAACTTTTCTACTCCTCCCAGTGCCCTAAAAGTGAGTAGGGACAAAACCTGAGTGGTGCTTGGCTGCCTGCAAGGGGTAAAGCATGACAGTGAGCACTGATTCAACTCTACTGAAATACAGGGATGTTCTAGAAGGTTTGAAGCTGATGTCAGAATGTAAGAGCATTAAAGGGATAAGTGGCTCATTATAGTCAATTTGATATAGTGTCAGTTAAAATAATGGAATGGTTTCATAACAAATTTAAGTAAAAATAGTATAATTAATGTCGATCGATATGAACTTATGAACAACTGATCTCGTGTGACTCAATTAACTTGGCATCTTTTATTATGACTTATTTCATAGGAATAATTATGTCTGTGCCCTATTTCAGGGCTTCTGCAGGGTTGTTTGACCTGGTTATCAAGGAGCATGAATAATACAAAATCAGTGTGGTACATATCAAGTGATTGCCCAAGTCAGATGCACCAAACTTTAATTGTTTATGGAGAATTTCTCTCCTAGGCAGCTCCAGTGAGTCTTGGAATGATAAGGTTTTGAAAGAAGACTTAAAACACTGTAGCTCTACTCTTTGGCAACTGAAAATTCCACACATTCTTAAAAAATAAACCAGGTGAGTCTGCAAGCAATCTCAGCCACTTCATAACCTGAGTCCATTAAAAAAAAAGTTTTCCGTAAATCCACTAGTTGTGATATTAAGAAAATAGGTTGCATCTACAGAAGAAGCATTAAAGGCCAAAATGCGGTTTAGATGCCAAGTTCCCTTGGGCAGCACGCCTTTAAAGGAGGAACATGGATGATCTACTCAATGCAAAACATTTTGATTTTCTTCCCAGGTTAGCTATGATGAGAACTGACAGTGATGAGACACTTTGTGGTGCTGCCTGGGGACCTGGACCTTTGTGGTGTAGTGGTACAAGTACTGTGCAGACTATGGAGATTTGTGCTCTAAGAATGATTTCTGAATAAAGACTCCTTGGCTTTGTCCTGTTTTTTACCTGGCAGTAGGAGAAAGCATTTTGGCACCTCAGATCCTCATTTCAGCTTCAATGGAAATAAAATGCACACGGGTGGGTTTGAAGAACCCAAGCTAGGAATGCACTGATTTTTGAGGAAGAAAATACTTCAGTAGCTGTGATTTATTTCCCATTTTAGATATTTGTATGTCTGGTGTAGAAATTAACTAGAGATACTCATTAAACACTTTTATTTCATAGGAGCAGCAGTCTAGGTCTGTGTGCCTGTATTCATGGATCCAGTGACTACTTAGATATCCTTGTTTCTCTCTGCTGGCTGTAAGGGACCTCAGTAAAAATGAAGACATAAGTCTTGTAGATGGCTGAGTTGGACCAGAAGAAGCCTACACTGGCTGTTGACTTCCTAGCAAGGCACAGCCAGCATCCAGACACCCTGAAAAGTCAAAGTCACAGGAGGCCCAGGCTGTCTGGTCGAAATACTCGGCTTCCTAAAGGGTAGAATTGTAGCTGCTTAGAAAAAAGTAACAGAAAGAAAAGAATAACTGAGGCATCTCTGGCAGGTGAGAGGAGGACCTGCTACACCACGAGAGCACCTGATGTGCTTAATTCTGAAGAGATGAGTAACTACTTTCCTGCAGCAAGGTACTGAAGCACATGTTTAGCAGCAACATCAGCATTGGCCAATGCACTTTCAAGCAATTTGCATGACGCTGGGTAAGTGGCTTAAGTACTTCACTAAATCATGGCCACAGGGCAAGAGACAATTCCCACTTTACATACCGTGCTGCTAATAGCTTTTCTGATCTCTGTAATGGAGTTCTGAGGGCACAAAACACAATTAAATTAGAAAAAATAATAATAACAAAGCACTTAGCTGCAGTATCATATCTTTGCATGATAGAATTCCTGTAAAAGGACAGCTAATCAGTTTATTTACTTCCAGGAAAAAAAGATTTTTTTTCCTGACAAAAGCAAAACCCAGTCCCAAAGAAACACTCAGGTACAATTTTATCTGGCCACTGTGTAGGAGTACACAAACAGCTGACAACACGATCAAGTAAGGCATTGCCAAACTCACTTTGTAAATGATACTATGGTTGTAGAAGAGATGTTATTAAAAGGCAAGGAAAGCTTGAGGAGCTAGTTAAATAGGTGAGACTTTGTCCCGTGTCCCTTTACCCCAGGTTAGCAGGTGAAGAAGATATAGTGACCTTGCTGGAGCCCATGATCACATTGCCATTGATTACAACACTACCACGGCATAAAGTTGTATCTCATAAATATTTCTGAGCAAAAAATGACAGGAGAATTATTGACAGACTGTCATAGGCTAAGCAGAGCTCTTATCTTACCCCACTCAAATTCTAGTCTCTGTAATGTAGATGTTTGTTAGGAAAGAAGAAGAATAGATTTTAACAAACTGAAGAGTTACATTACTATGTAAGTTTTGCTAAATTTTAACTAGCTACAAAGGTATATTACTATGTCAATTTTGTTATGAAGTTGTTATTTTTTGGCCCTCTTAATATTGCCATTGGTATTAACATTGAAAATACTATAAACAGAAGTTTGTAAGTAAGGTCATAAAAGGTGTGCCTGAGCTAAACTAAGTGTCCTTTCAGTAAGAAAAGACAATGAACACCATTAAAACCAGGTGAAGACAATGTAAATTGAGTGAAGCCCCTGTTCTATTCAGGATACAGCTCAACATGGGTGCGTAAAATTATTTAAAGCAAGTCTGACAACGTTCACTGAAGTATAAATCTGTGTGTGTTCTTCCTGGTGCTTGCCTTAAATACCCAGTTTTAAATTATTTTCAATACTGGATCAGTTTTTCCCTGTAAAGCTGTAAAGCTGGACAGCAGTTTCAGGAGCTCATCCTCCCAGGCATCTGGGTCAGCTGCTGGACAGTGGAGCTTTCCTTATCTTCCCCTTCCCTGCAGTCCCCTGTGCTTGGGCCTGCTGCAGATACTGAGCAAAACGTTGGTGTGATGCCACTGCTGGGGGATAGAAAAACACAAATGGTAAACTGCTGGGAGCTTAAATAACAGCCACAGCAAAATCCAGATTAAGGCGATTATTTTTCAAGGCTTTTCATTAGTGTTTATTTTTGTGTTAACTATCCAGAAAATAAATCTGTGGAATAACCAATCAATCATTTCATTTCCCTGCTGTATATAACCCAGATGGGAGAAGACATGTGTTTGTTCTTCATTTCTCTTTGATCCAAGTTGCTCTTACCTTTAAAAGCCCACCTTAAAAAGTCAAGAAATAATGAGTGGTTGGACCTTTTATGACTGTGCCTCACATCTGTCATTGCTGCTAATTTTGTGTGACAGTCTTGTTAAAGTTTGACCAGCCTCTGTGTGGGTAGTTTTGTTATCAGTGAGAAAATTAAAATCAGGGTTCTCAGAAGGTGGTAGTGTTATTACATCACGTGTTTATTGCCTACCATGTTTTCAGGGTTTTTTTGACAGTACTACCAATACTTTTCATGGTAAAGACATCATGGTCGTTGATCTCCCCATTAGAGCTGCACAGACACCACTGAGAGTGAAATAGGCTTTTGAGGGGTTTGGGTGCTCCCCAGGGGAGCTGTTCTTTCTGTAGTCACTTAATATCACATCTGAAAATGCTCAGGCTAAAACCTCCAGTGCTCTGTGTCTTGATGTCAAGCTAGCTCACCTCCTTCTACAGCAGCTTAAAGATTTTTCCAGCCTTGTTTGGGTACAGCTGATACTCAGTCGCATGCCTCAAATCAATATTTGTTTTGGAAAGTTTATCTGGAGGTTAGATGTTGTTTTGAAGTAGTTTCTGAGAGCTGCTCAAGGCCTGCAGTGCTTGGAATAATCTGGATGGAGTGGGATTAATGGGATGAGCACAGGAGAGACATTCAGTCACAGTGTACCAAAAATCATCATCTGAGCACTGGTTGTGCATAGAGTAATATGTCTGCACAGGTGATCTGGCTTGCCAGCTTTGTAGATCTAATCTTCAATTCTAGTTTATATTTAAAATGTCAGCTGAATGTTATTGGTATGCGGGAAACATTTAATCTTACTCTTTTATCACTGAGAACACATTGCTGGTGATTTAGGGCTTAGTTACCTGGTAAGAATTGCTTTGTGTTGCTGAAGATTATTTGCCATATTCAGTCAGCCTAAATTCCACCTTACCCTCTAAATCTAGAGTTTCTGACAGGCTGGATCTTGGAAACCCCTATTTCAATCCCTCTCACCCTGTGAATGACTTTGTCCATAGAAGTAGGTGAAATTTTGGCTTTCAAAATATTCTCATTTCTTCTTTAAAACCAGAAAGAGAGAGAGAGAAGTGTGGTATAAATATATTCCTTGTAATCTGTGCATTCACCATGAACAATTGTGTCCATATAGTGGTACAAAGAAATTACTTGTGGATCTTCAAAAGACGCTTTTTAAAGCAGAGTGAGAGGGCTGTGACAGATGAAAGCAAAAGAAAGAAAAAGAAAAGGTTTTCAATCTCAGACCTCTAGAGATTACCAAAAAATAGGATAACAGTTGGTTTCTTGGAGTATGGGGCAAAATGAGTTCCTGCTAATACAGCTCCCCTAAAAAAGGGTTTCTGGGAAACTATGGTCCATCAGAGCTTATTGGTAATGCAGGGTTGGTTTGAGAGTCACTGCTCAGGGGAATTTGTATGCATGAAGGAGACAGAAGCAGCATCAGCTTCATTGAGTGGCTTTTACTCTGATGTGGCTCTCGGAGATGTTGTCCATTCCTGGAAACAGAAGCAGAATTTTTCAGTAGTACCAAGACACCTGAAAATGAAAAGAGTTGATTTATGTTAGAAATCACCTATAGACAGGATTTAAGTCTCCTAGATCACTTGCATATCACTATATAGATTCAGTGGCAACCAAATTTCTTTGCAGTATGGAAAAATCACACATGAAACCCCTTACTCCTAATTTTTTAAGATGTTTCAGGTGAGCTTTTGTTAGCAATGGAGACGTTTTGTTTGCTGGAAGCTTTTAAAGAAAATTTTGTATTGCATAGATAAGTCTGGTAAAAACACAAGAAGACAGGCTGCTAGATGTCAGATGAGGAGAGGCAGTAGGTGTCTGAGTCATCTTCCAGAGTTTGTCCTCATGTAACCTCAAAAATGCTTCCCGTTTTCTAAGAAAAGGGCTGTGAAAATCTCATTGCTCAGTTTGAGGAAGATATTTTAAATCCCAGACAACATAGTTTGCTACTGCCATGAAAAGGTCTGAACAAAGCAAAAAGAATATTTCCATTAACAATGGCATATGATCCAGTTTCAAAATTAGATATACACTGGAGAAACTTCACTGAAGGGAAAAACATCACAAGATTGATTACAGGGGCATACTGGGACATAGACTTGGACCTTCTCTGAGTGCTTGTCCATCCTTCCACCCCCCTCCCATGACGGTTCAATTGCCAGGGGAAACCAGGTGGAATTGGAACTTCGTAACTTCTTTAAGCTTCCTTCTTTCCCAAACATGTGGGCTAGGCTGCAGCAAGTGATTTTCCTCTTCCTGGCACACAGTACAGGGGAGCTTGAGCTAGAAAGATCATTTCTGGCTAATTTATTGTGGACCTTGGAGATTGATAGAAAAGACAGGATTTTGTCTCAAGAACATACCAGACCACAGAGAAAATACACTTCAGCAGAGGGTTGAACAGAAATAAGGATTTTCTGGTGAATGTTTCTTGCTTCTGCTTCTTTTTAGTGGCCAGATTACAGAACTTCATTTTCTGTTAGCTACAATCACCATAAGTGCCTAATGGAAAGCCTGGCACTGTAGCAAACCTGAGGATTTGAGAAGACTGCACATTCCTTCCTTTTATCTAGTGAAGGAAGAAACAAAAGGGCAAGGTCATAAATGTAAGAAATGCGGGGGAGCATAAGACAAGTTTTAAATAGAAGTAGATTCTTATTTGAAAATCTGTGAAAGGGCAACAATTTGATTCAACAGGTATCTTGGTGTGCAGCCTAGTTTAAACCAAAATGAATTGGTCCAGAACTGAAGGCTTCCAGAGTTAAGCACCACTTTTGCAGAGATTAAAACCTGTCCACTTAGCAGAAATAATGATGAGTTTAGAGCCTGGAAACCATATCCTTTGCCAAAGAACTGTGAATAGGACTTGCTATGTAAAAGAGATTTTTCATAGTCACCCTTACACTGGCAGTGAACTCCTTCCACTGAATTCCTGTTTGACATTGGTCAGACAAATACTACAGAACTCAACATATACAGTACAAAAGGATTTATTTAATGAGGAGATAGCAAAAGGAACTACCAGGACTGTATCAGCTTAAAAAGGTAAATTTTAGTGTACAGTTAATGCTGAGATGTGTACCAAATGATTTTTAATGCCTCCTTCACCCCAGGTATGAGTAATTTCAACCACAGTTTATCAGGACTGCACTCTCTTTGCTGTGAATTGCACACTGCAAAAGATAACATGTTATTTCCTCCTGCTGCCTGCTTGCAATTACCTTTACTTATTTGGGAAATAATACATTTCATGTAAATCATGGTTGTTTAATTGCTATACTGCAGTGGGACAAACCAGCCCAAATGGAGACCTTTTATTCTTCTTTTTCTGGACAGGCAAGGGAAGCAAAGACTTAAAATCCACTGATATTGGAGGGGTGCTGTCCATTGATTCCAGTGCCTGCTGAAGTAAAAAAACCCCTGGAAGTTATGCACCCAATATGGGGGCTTTTGCAAACCTCACTAGGCATCTGCCTGTCTCCTTAAATGTCAGATACTGTTATAAATGTGGTTGTCAGTGAACTTCCCAAGATAAGATGGGAAAAACACAGGGTACCAAATCTCAGTTCCCTTGCATTTCAAGCCAGTGCTTTAAAAACTTCTCCTTTAATACCTACAGATTTCAGTACTTGTGTACTGCTACAGCCAGGCATTTAAGATACAGGAAAAAAAAAATTATGATTTAAGCAGTAGCTGGACATGAGGTACAATAAAGTTTTTTGGTGATTGAAGAATCATAAAGTCATGCAATTTTTTTGGGCACAGAAGCTTTGCATATCTTTGGTAAGAGGTAGCTGTCAATTGCTTTCAGCCAATTAAATGACTTCTTAATTTTCAGTTGGTTTCCATTGTTGGGTTTATAGTATGATTTGAAATCAGCTTTGTGACTACACAGCTGAATGTGAAGGCAGTTGGTATCACTTGAAAGAAGTCTGCAAAAAACAGTCTATGGCTGTGTCTGATTAAAGAATTTGAGATAATTTCTCCTTTTTTTTGTAATCAGAAAAGTATGAAATCTCAGTGGTGAGGAGTAAAGAGATGCTGCAGAATGTCCTATAGAAATGCTTGATGTGCTACGCCTGGACGCAAGTTGATTTGGGAACATATTAGGAGGGAACCTGCTCAGGTTTTCTCTTTGAATTATAACAGTTAAACAAACTGCTTTGCCCTCTAGATGTGCACAGCTGTGAGAAAGAAGAAACAGCCAGAACAAGCAGTGTGCTCAGTTCCAGAGGTTAATGAACATATATATGTACATGTATGCTCCATGTACAGGGCAGGGGAGCTTGAGGTTAGAAAGCAACAGCTGTAAATTGATCTTGGGTAGCTGATTTAGTTCAGTTAGTTCCCTACTGCCATGCTCTTGCCAGCAGAGTGCTGTAAGTCAGTCCCAGACTGCCCTTTTGCACCCAAACCCACCCACTGTGAGAAAATGTGTGCAGCCATTCATGGTAGGGTGGGGTGGGTAACCAGACAAGGGCCGGAAAGCAGCAGGTGTACAAACCATGCCTGGGAGTGCAGCACTCCACACTGTCTGTCCTGGGGCTAAGGTACATGGAAACTACATGCTGGAGAAAACATCATTAGCATCATTCAGTTAAAAAAAAATCCACAAAAGTCAGGGAAAAAAAAATAAGGGTGAAACGATGGCATTCTGTACAGCAGAGATGGAAAATCACAAACTTAATTCATATTTACAACAAACATAAATGTCTAATACATTGGAGTCCTGTCCTAAAGCTGGAATGCCCTTGATACCTGAACAAGTATAAAAAATACCTGAATTGTTAATTAGTGATAAAAGGTAAAACAGAACCAAGTCCTAGCTCTAAATGAGTAATTTCTGTTTGACTAAGCCCATAGATTTCACACTATAGCTGTTGTGATTTGCACAGCTTTAGAAATTACACATATTCAAAATATTTTCCTGTAATTCAAATACCTTTTTCGTATTTGTTTTAAAACTAATTCCAGTTCTCTGATAAAGTAATTGGAAAAAAATTAAATTTTATTAGATCTGCCTCAGATTAAATTATCACAGCTCCTTGCCAAGCTAATTACTTAGGCACTATATGTTGTAAATTAATTAAATTAATGTGTATGAAAGAATTTATTATTTTTGTTTCTGAAGTGTGGGTTTGGATATATTATAACTATTTTACTGTGTTATGAACAATAAAATATGCACTGTTTGGATTTTTAAAAATGTTTTGTGTGCTCAGTTACTTGAAAAAAATGCAGATAATTTACTGTAGTAAAGCTTCTACCTCTATTCACATGAGATCATATTTCCAAGCACAGGGACTTACCTTATATCACCAATATGCCTTCAATATTGGCCTTAGAGAGCTGTGCTGCTCTTTATAATATAAATTAATTGCCTAATATCCGGGGGTGACTTTGAGAGATACTTAGGTATTAGTTTTGCATTCACATCTGAGATTTACTTTCCTACATTTTCTCCGTATTGGTTAAAAATATTGATGGATACTTCTTTGTGCCCTCAAAGGTATAGATATTACTAAGTACATTAGGGAATTTAAATTAGTTTTCTACTGTGTATATTCAGAGTTTCACTTTAGCTTTTCAATTTGGTATACTATAGACTTTTATAAACAATAAATAAAAAAAAGGAATATTTAGGATAGCAAGTGTCCTAAAACAGGAAGGTATAATTTATTACCTAAATAAGCTTAAAATAGACATATCCACAAACTGATGTTCACATTTTTGGTTTTCTAATATATCCACTTTTGCTCACACCACACGTGCTGCTGTCCCAATTTGGCAAAGCCTTTAAGCACTTGTTTAACCTTCAGGGATGCTCTTTAATGGGTATGTATTAATAATTGACTGCATGCTCTATAAGAGTCGAAACCACTTACAACCATTCTGTACTTAGTTTCATCTAATTTGTCCATGTGTGTTTATGGCAACAAGTCTGCAAAGCCTGACTGAATGGACAAGACCTGCTGGAAAGGATTAAACCTCTAAGATGTGCCTTGCCAGGACTGGTGCCTGTCATCAGCAAGAGCATGAGTGCTGCAGCTCAGAAGTGCTCCTTTGCTTTTCACAGATGAATTGGAAAAAATTCCAGACTGTCACTCCTTACACACTGATCTATTTAGCATTAATTTACACTGGCATTGTAGACCTTTTGCTAGTCAGAGCTTGGTGTCTAGAGGGATTAATTTTGTATAGAAAATAAGCATTTGGTGGAGTCACGCATTGCGTGCAGCTCTGCACTTTTTACAAAGAGCAGACCTGGAATTTCTCTTCTTGTTCTGTTCACAGAAAACCAAGACTGTTTACCTGCATAAACTTTCAAGGCCTTGCCAAAAAGCTTTTTCTCTTTTCTTGCTGTGAGTGCAGCTCATTCTTCTTTGCTGACCCTCTGCTTTCTCTGTTACTTCTCATTCTGACTGATGCATACAGGGAAATCTCTCTACTCAGATAAAACCTTCATGGATCCCTATTTTGGATTTTGGGTGTTATTGTGTCAGCTAGTTAGAGTAGGTTCAGCCTTGTGTGAAAATTTTTATAATTGAAACAAAATGGATTTCAAAATGAGGAAAGTGAGGAGGAGGGTTAGGGGAAGACAGGGTCTGGTCTGACACCCACAAACATCCTACAGCGATGCTTATTTGTCCTGCTCTAAACTGCCTCTGAAGCTACTTGGTTCTAGAGGAAAAACTTGTATCTCTCCTTTTTTTTTTTTTTTTTTTTTTTCCAGTGGTCAAAACTGACACTGCCTGTTACAATTACAACTTTCAGTTCTGTTTGCTCAAGCTGTTAAGCTTCCTCATATTCTATAAACACATTTCTTCATCATTGTTTTTTCTTTTGCACTCATCTCTGTTAATCAACTTCTCCTTATGTAACATAGACTGTTATGAAAATACATGACACAAACGGCTCCAAGCCACAGATCATGAACCTCTCATCTTGCACTTTCCAGTCAAGAAGCATTTTGTTTAAATTATGGGCATTGTGTTCATTCTCCCTTCAATTAGAGTAACCAGGTAAGGTAATTGGGCACCTAGCAAATGTGGCAGCTGTAGGTAAATAATCATAGCTCCAGCACCTGCTCCCATGGCAACTGATGTGTTTACACTCACAAAAGTGCACATTTTCTTCCTTCCACACAGTAGAGAGAAATAAGGATTTAGAGCTACAAGGAAAGAGCTTACAAGGATAAATGTTTCAGCAAGTGGCTGGAAGAAAAAGTGCTTGTTGTTTGGAGTGAAAATGTCGGGAGTGAAAATAACAATAAGGAGCTGTTACCAGACAACAATTAAGCATCATCTTCACCTTCTGAACTCAGGGTGAAGAGGCAACTCTCAGAGGCAGATCTCACTCCCTTTAAAACAAATTCCTCAAGAGAAAGGGGAAGTAGGAGGGATTCCAGAAGTTAGTGCTTCAGCACTGCTTTTGCAGATGTGACTCCAGTGCTTCTGCAGACACACCGTGTTTAGAGAATACATTGCAATGGCTGCTGCTTTGGAAGTTAAAAACCGTTCCTTCAAAGACACCATGTAAAAACATATTGCTACCAGCTTTGGCTGCGAGTTTGTACATCTGCTGCATCTACTTGAGTGTTGCCAAGAGGCAAAGAGGGATGTGGGTGGAAGTTTAGGGCCTGAGCTGTGTATGCAGGGAAATTAAGACCTTTTACCTTCCCTTGCCTTCCCAACAACACAGCATCCTCTGCTTCTCCTGCAGTAAATCCAAGGCAGCCAATACATAAGCACTATTTTCACTTTCCTGCCCACACGTACGCTAAATTTAAATAGAAGAGAGGCCTGACCATGCTGGGAATTTATAGCAAAGGTGTGTCTGATCACGTAGGTAGTTTAGGAAAAACAACAATGAAACAAGCACAGATGAAATTGTAGGAAAACTGGTCAGGAGTAGGAGAGTTGACCTTGCTTAAATTCTCATGTGGAAGACATGGGCATAAGAGGGCCTTATGTTCTGGAAACATATCTGTCATATTCTTTCAAAAGATGGTGCTCTGAATGAGTATCTCATAAAAAACCATTAAGAAATGCCAGTCTTTTATTACTTAGACTTCTCTTTTCATTCTGTGAGCTGCTGCTCCTAATGAGCACTTATTGCTCTGCTCTGCAGCTCTTGGTTGACTCAGGACAGATTCCAGTCACTAGAGTAACATACCTGGAACAAATAATTTATAAGCACTTCCTTGAGCACGAAGTCTGGACTGATGACATAAGAAGTAAAGATACTTCTGACACTCTGTAATGAGCTGTGAATCTTGAAAGGAGAAATTGTAACAGTGTAGCTTAAGTTGAATGCATCTGCTCCTCATTACCATGAATTGTTCAAGCCTGGAGAATCCTGTACACGAGGGTTGGACCAAATTTGGTGGTTCTGAACCACGACAGGAGACTCATTGTCTGTTTATGGCTGCAGCTTCCCCCAAATTTATAAGAGGCACACCTGTTAGGATTGCAAAACTCTGCATCCTTACCTGATAAAGAAGGAAGAAATTGTATGTCCTCTCCATTAAGCTATCATTTAGCAGGATTATGAGGGAAGATGTTAAAATGTCTCAGTTTAAGACTGTGATTTACAATTTAAGCACCGAGATCTGGTATTGCAATGAGACCCCCTTACTTGTATGCAAATTCACTTACGCCAGTGGATCTCTGCTGGGACATTTGTCTCTCTCTGCAGAGATTTCATTGTCAAATTGTGTTTTAAATCTTCTGATTTGTTTCTATAGATAAAAAGTTCTGTTGTGGCCAAACAGATGGAGTACATCAATAGGATTAAGCACATCAGGATTTAGCTCTGCAGAAATTACCCCTGGCTCTGCCATGGGTGGTCTAGGTGATGTGGTACATGTTTGTTTTGTTTTTTTTTTTCTCTGCCTCTTTTTCAGATTTTTCCTGTATGAAGTATAACCCATCTGCCTAAAATTTCCCAGAAATGCTACGTGCACTGCAAAAGATTTGATTTTTTAAATTCAAATTATCGGTAATTTTTAGATTATAATGATATTACCCAAACTGAGTTTTAGATTTAATTTTTTGCTATCAAAGATGCTGGGCTGCAAACCTTTGGAAGAGCTGTGACAGACTCGCCTTAGCGACTGCTAGTAAAATGTCAGTTATATAGAGTTGGCATCATATGAAAATGTTAGATGTGGTACCCCATATAAAGGTAATAGAAAATATGAATATATCTACCAAAAGACTTCATTGATGTTTTAATCACTTTCTAAAAAGATTTTTCTGGTACAGTTTTCTAAAAAAAATCACTTTGAGCACATTCAGTCATTTCTGCTCACTTCAAACACACTATTTCAGTGCTGTCTCAGTGGGAATAGTGTCACTGCACAAAGATGTACAAAAGATTTTTATGGAGGACTGAATCCATTTCCGTATTTAGGGAAAAACTTATGATGGACTAAGAAAAATCTCTTATTATTCCCTAATACAGGAAGGACACCAGAGTAATATGAAAAAAGGTCCTAAAAACTATAGACTAATTAATTCCATCAAGGTGTAAATATTTAGCAAATGTTATGACTTTGCCAATTTCATTTTGGAACAGAGAAATTGTGGCAAATTTGAAAAGCCTTCCTCCAAAGTTTTCTAGATAAAATTTGCATGTAATTTCTGTGTAAGTTTTATTTCAAAGAAAAGTACTCTAAAGCAAAGTCAAAACCAGCCAGCAATGAAAAATGTTGCTTGGCAATGTATTTTCTTGTTTTAATTTCATGTTTCAAATTTCATGTGTAATTCATTAGTATGTCACTTTTTGAAAAGTTTTACCTCTACTCAAATGACTTACGGCTTATTCTTCCATTTGTTAGCCACTTAAGGTAGTGTAAACAGGCTACAAAAATAAGCGATGGAAGAGCCATTTGATTTTTGATATCCATTTGGAGACATTTTTTGCATAAGCTAACAAAACCTAAAGTAAGTTTTTTTAAGAAGTCAGTCCTATATGTATGAGGAGGTATGAGGAGGTGATCTTTGTGTACCTATATTTGAGGAGTCCAGTTCCCTGCCAGAACAGGGGTGCAAGGTACTGCTGAAGCATTCTGAACATACACTGAAGCTTCCACAAGATCAAATGAAACATGAAGCAGATCAGTGAGAAAAAATTTACGGTGTGGCTTTTTGATCTGAACATACTTAATTTATTGAAATACACAGTGGATTTTTGTGAATTTTTCAGAATGTCCTTTTTCACGATACATATCATTTGTGAATCTGAGTTGACACAGAGTTCCAGTGTGGGAGAGGAGCCCCAGAAGAAAAACCAGAAGCATAAGCCCACTAACACTTGCACTGCAGTCTTTACAGCTGTAGGAAGCAGCCTCTTCTCCTCCAGCCCCAGTTCAGTTACTGTAAGCATATTGGATCAAACAGGACGTTTGTGTCATTCCAGACTCAGATTAGCAATACAGACAGCTCAACAAGTGATGCATACCTAATGATGTTGTAATTGAATCATACATCAATATCTTGTGCTATCAGTGCTCAGTGTAATCCCAGTCAACATTATTCTAATCATTTAAATGGCAACAGTGAAGATACTACAAAAGCAATAGAATTTCACTGTATGGCTCTGCTCAATGTGCTCACAAGCTAATTTTCACTGTAAATGGATCGAGGAAGGGACAGGAGCTCTGCCCTTGGTCAGCACTTGGGTAAGGGTATGCAAATCCCCTTCTGTCTCCAAACTGCTCAGGAAGGTGAAAGGATGTGTTCATTTGAGGTAAAGGTAAAGCAAAAAACAACAAACCCCTCTGTTTTTCTTTCCCCATCCTCCAGAAGCTGCAGCCCAAGCATTTATTTCTGCTTTTGTCTTGACCTTGTCTGCCAAAGGTCTTATCAATAGTTTATTAATATTACTGTAGGCAGGCTAATGGGATCCAAGTTTAATTAAGGACTCTGTTTAATTTAGTTGTTTATCATGACTAAAAAAACCAAAAAACCCCAAACAACCAAGAAACTTAAGGCAGCCATTCATCAAACATGTTTCTATTAAAAGTGGCATTTGCCCTACATCTGGAAAAGGCAAAGGACTTTGCAATGCCAAACTGTGGCTTTCTGAGTCTCTGCTGGAAATGACCTTTCCAAAGCCTTGTATCTCTGTTGCATCCTGAAGTTTTCTTCCTTCTCTTACCTTTGAAAGGCTGTTCCCCCTCAGGTTAAGTCAGGGTACATCTCCTCCCTGGTCAAAAATGTGTGGGCCTATTTCATAGCTCCCCTTCTGACCTTTTCCTCTGAGGTTCCACTGGAACTCTGTGCTGCAAGACCCCCATAAGGCTCAGGAGACCAGAAATCAGTGGAAAATTGTTTTTAGAGGAACAGGGGGAGATGAACAGAGCATAGCAGCTACATTTGGTTGTCTCCATCCCTGGTGAAGGCAGGGTGAAGACAGACCTTTGAATATATCTGGCTTGCTTTGCCAGAGCCTTCACAGATATTCCCTGAGGATCTCCAGCAGCAACAACCCTTCAGGGCACTGGTAGTGAAGCCTTTTTGTCTGTCATTCTGCTGAGAAATCCAATTCACAGTTCCATACACTACATTTCTAAGCTCATGGATATCCTGTGCAGCTCAGTTAATATTTGGAATCTGCTTTCCGAGAGCAAGTCTCCAGGATGGAGCCACTGTCACTGCCATTTGCTGATGTACAAGGACCAGCAAGTACAATTGAGGTTAATTGACCACCCAGGCACTGTGATCTTCACTCCATACCACATGAAAGATTAAAAATAGGCTCAGACAGTGTCCAGAGCACAGAAAGGAAAAATTCAGTTCTACAGAGGAGCTTAAAATCTTCTTGGGAACATTTTGAAATTTTTATACTTTGAACCACCAGAAGGTGCAAGTAAGGCTGTTTCTATCTGAGCATCTGAGCTTGCTTTTTTTTTTTCTTTTTTTTCATTATTATTTTTTTTTAATCTTACTGGAATGTATCAGCTCAGCTGAGGATAAATTTCAGAAAATGGAGCAATTTCATTTGCTGTCAAAGTGTCCTACATGAAAGATTATATACCTTTTGTCACTTTGGTAGAAGCAACTATATTTTCCCTATTTTGACAGTTGTTAGCAAAAGAAAAAGTCTTAAGATTGTTGTTGCAGAGGTACTGTTAGCATTCCTTTATGAGATGTTCTCTTTGCAACCTAATGTTTGACAATCCACCAGGATTGTAAAACTTTCTCTTCATGCAACATAGTCTTATGATAAAACTATTGGTAACTTTGATGCTCTGACCAAAACCACTCCCTCACTTGCTCCAGAAAATAATGATGCTCTGATTTGTGTGTCGAAAGTGTCTTGACTTTCTAGGTAAATATTGCCATGGCAGTTACTTGCATATCATCATCCCTACTAGCATAAAACTGAACCGATACAACTGGCTATGCCTGAGGGAATAACAAGAACTGCCCAGAACTCTCCCTAGAGTTCTCTGTGTTGCAAAGACCTTCGGAGGCCTCTCTAGTTATGAAGGTGGTTCAAAGTTCTGCAAATCACCAAATTTGAAGCTGGTCAACTGTCCCATCTATGCATGTGGCTGTTTGGGGATTCTCACACCCCTCAGGGATTAAACAAAATAAGCTGTTCCCACAGGCACACCCCTGATACCCAGCCACAATCAAATCTCATAACTGCAGCTTCACTTCTAATCCTTAACACGGAGTTACTGCTACACTCCTACCTTGGAGGGGGAAATTATCCAAAACCTGTAATACTCTTTAAGTATGAAGGGAGGTAACTCATGCTGGCATTAGTGGGAGGTAGTAGAAAACACAACCACCTAAGATGACTTTATTCAAGTCGTAGGGATAATTTGTGCTGTCAAGGAAAGAACTGTACCATGCCTGAGGTCAGGCTGACTGGGCAAGAGAAGATCTCCCACAGCTTAGCTGCTCTTTCAGTCAAGTGCTGCCCACATGCTTAGTACCAGCATTTCAGAGACAGTTCCAGACAAATGCAAATGTCCTGCAGGCAGGTGTTTATTTGAATTTTCATCTCTTTATCTATATAAGATGCTTTGAATGTCCCTGTGGGCTATTAATAGGCGTGGGGATGTCGCTTGAACTACAATAAACCAAAACTGTGTGCTTAAGGAAATGGTTGTTTGTGCAGGGAAGGCAAGGACTGACTGCCTTTTGACACTGATCGGTTTCCTTGTGGCAAAAACAATCGCTAAAAGGAGTGACACATAAATATGGGAAATATAAGAACCTATCTTTTCTTTGCTTCTGCTGTAACTACTCAAAATATGAGGAAAATGATTGACCAGCCATCCTGAATATTCTTATTGTTAGAGAGGCAGAAACCACATTTAAAAGCGCTATTGTATGGAATGCTGTTGCTGGTGTGGTGGATAAGACGAGGCACAAAAGGGGTCATTTGGCACCAACTGAGTGTGGAGGCACTCTCAGACTTGCTTTTCCCATCTCAGAAAGACACTCGTGCCTCTAAGTTGCTCCTATTAAGCACAGCTACTTTCCTGTTGGTCCCTTGGCTTTTATTATCCATTACTTCAGCTCTAACAGTTCTTGCCTGCTTTTTATTTTGACAGACTGCATTGCTTAGATACTAATACTGTATTTCTTTTGAATTTAATCTGCCAAAATGGAACAAAGTTGTTTTCTTGATTATAATTTCTTTTCAAGCCAAGGACATTCGGCCTTTACAACAAGCTCTATAAGTTACAAACATTTTAGAGATTGTAACTTTGTTATGGGAAAGGGTCATAAAACAGTCAGGTTTGAAATATTTACAGCTGAAGGGAGTGCAGAAAGGGTAATCAGCTTTCTACCAGAATTGGATATAAGATCAAATTATAGAGATGTTAATGCGACCCTTTATGGTGGTAGAAAATTTCCTGCCACTTTCTTAGCCTGGACTTTGCTTTCCTTCATGGCAGACTTTTTCCATCTTTATGTTCTTTCACATTTTTGAAGTATAAATGACTTACAGATAGCCCAACAAATTCTGAGTTAAATTGCATCCAGTGCTGCATTGAAGCGTATTACGAAACGCTTTCTATCCATTACCTTTGAATTTATTCCGGTTTTATCCATCCGTTTGAGGGCTGAAGCCTTCAGTTCTTGGCTTGTTTCTTAGAGGTTTTCTGGACAGTTTGATCAAAACCCAATTTGTTGACTTTTAAGAATGAAATATAAAAATGGATTGGAAATAATTTTTCCAATTATTTTGAATGGCAGTGGTTCTTCAGGAATTAAGAAATGTAAAGTTCAACAAGGTCAAAATAGAGCAGTTTCTTTCATCCTCACTATGCAAAAACTTTTGAAATTGTTGATAATCTCCTGTTGATAATCACTTGTTGATAATCTTTGCATATGCAGAGACAACACAACTGCATTATAAGTATTTCTTCATCTTGCTTAGTTTATTGATTCACCTTTAAATTCTTTCATCTGACTAATGGTAAAATTAATCTTCTTTTTACAGGAAAATTTTCCTCCTTTTCCTTGTCATAGTAATTTTTACCATAAGGAAAGGACATTGTAGAGAAATCATAGAAAAAAATGTAACATTCTCAATTGTGAGTGTAACATTTCTAAATGTGATATTTAAATGAAGTCAAAATTTTTCAGAATAAGTGTACTTATCCTTACACTTATAATTGAAGTTCAGGTTGAAATATATTCATTGCTCAAATTATTTTGGAAACTAAATATACAGATGAGGCAGACTGCACTGAACAAGACCTTGAAAATGCAGATATCAGTTCTCCATGAAAAGCAAATTTTACAGTTATTGAAATAATCTATCATTATTATTGCTGCTAATGAAACACCAAGATTTCATCAAGTCTTCAAAAAGTAGTCATTTAATATAATACTGTATAGCATTTCATTATTACAAAACTGTTCAGACCTTCTGAGGAAGATGGAAAATATTGTTTTCCTCTGTTTTGTCTTGATTTTTTTTAATTAATTAATGAATCAAGTTGAATTCAACCTGGACAAGAAAGTGACCTTGACCAACAAAATCCGTTTAATATCTTTGTTCCTTCTATGTGTTCCACCTATCTGGCATTGATTTATAAGGAGAGCTTGCAGAGAGCTGTTGCTAGGGGACAGAGCTTTTGTAGGTCCCCATTAAAGCAATATTCCTGAGGAAGAAAAGTAATTTACATGTTTCAAGTGCTGCCTACCAAAAAAAAAAAAATAATAATAATAAAAAAAGTTAATCCAGCCCAAATAAGTTACAAAAGGGAACTAGTGTAATCTACATGAATAAAACCCCCGTGCCTGGGGCAAATAAAGGAGCACAGGCCACACACTCTGGCCTAGATCCTACTCCTTTGCAACCTGGCAGACAATCTTGGTGATTTTTTATTTTATTAAATTCCCTCCAATTTATACCTCATAACCAATATCACAATATTCAGAATGAATTTTACCTACCATATACATTCACTACTTCCACTTAACAGAATAAGTTTTGTGTTCACCAAACGGCCAGTCTCCAGGGTAAAAGCCATAGGAGGGAGGAAAACTGTCAAGACCACATTTTCTTGTTCCCTAAGTAGTCAAATGCTTTCTGAATTTTTGCCCTGGAGGGGAGACTGCCTTACTGGGAAGAAGCACCCCTGTGATGGGGCTGTGTTTTTATAGCTGTTTATATCCCGTTCTTTAGTTCCTCTTGTTTTCTTCCGATTTTTTTTAAAGTGCTCCATGTATATAAATGCACCTGAAACCTTTCTTTTATATATATTAGAAATAAGATGGAAAAGGAGAAAGATATTGAACAAAGTGTTCTACAGAGAAAAAGAATAATTTTCTTTCATCAGGGGAAACAGAAATTAATTATTTGTTTTAGTCTTTGTGGAAAAGGTAGATTGTGCTGGACACCTTAACGTATCAGTTTTAACGAGTTGCTCAGAATTCAGGCTGGAGTTGAGAAGAAAACAGTTCAGGGAATATTTATATAAAATTGTTACAATAAAATTCTCAGGATTTGATGAAATTCCTTCCAAGAAATGAGCCTAAGTAATCTCTGAATGATTAGTGATTATGTCGTGGAAGATGCAGACAGGAAAGGTCCTAGAAAACTAAGAAAAACAAAACCTTTCATAAGTTTTTCTAAAAGGAGCCAAGGAATTATAGGTTAAGCAGTCTGGTTTCAGTTCCTGGAAACAATATGAAACAAATTATTGAGGTAATTTAAAGTACCTACAAAATATAAGGGTTGTAACATCAGGCAACAAGGAGCTGCCAAGAAAGAATCATGTCAAATTTTTCTGATTACTTTCTTTGAGAATGGTGGCAGTCTAGTGTAGAAAGGAGAAAGCAGTAGATATAGATGTAAATTAACTCTGATAAAATTTTTTTCAACATCAGAACCTTATAAGTTTAGGAAATGTGTGCATGGATTTGCCTTTGGGTAGCTATAGAAGTAGTTGAAAACTTCATAATCAGTGAAACCACATCAAACATGGAGGACATGCTGAGTAAATCTCCTTAAGCATTTGGTCAAATTCTACTTGATATATTCATGAAAAATGTGAATAGTGGAATGGAGACTATGCCTTTTAATTTATGGCTTGTGCAAAGATGAAAAGAGTTTTAAGTATTTTGGGGGAAATACTAAAAATGCTTGTGGCAGTTTGGAGAGTTGCTCAGAAACCTGAAAGGTTGCTGCCAAGTATTTATGAACCAAAGTTCTGTGCCTGAGAAAAAAGAAAGTAAATTGAAATTTGAAACATGATATTTTTTCCTTAAAGAAAGTAAAGAGTATAGTGGAAAAAGAGATAGTTTTAATTTTAGATTCATGAAGTAGAACTTTGTACAGAAAACCTCTAGTTACACTCCTCAACTCCAGAGGAGCTTTGGAATGTATATTATCTCTGTTTGGTATTTTGCCTTTTAAGGCAAAGGCAAAATAAAGAGAATCCAGCAGTGTGAATGATGGGTTTAGAAAGCAGGACCTAGGAGGCACCTGGCTCCTTGAGATGTGGTCGAGGGTGACTTGACCATATGTAGTTGCAATATCAACAATTGCTAAATGTTTTCCAAGGAATGGAGAAGTCAATTTGTCTTTCTTAATAGATGGTGATGATTTTGGATGCAAAAGCTTAGGAAACTTGGGAGGATGGTGAAGCATAAGACTGGATAACCTGAAAAAGCAGAGAATTTGCTTTTACAAGAAATTGTTAAGATCAGGGTGCAGTGTGAATTGTGAAGGGTGGTCAAGGCCTGTATGACCAGGTTTTGGTGGGGACATTACTTTAAATGATCTCTGGGGTAATCTTCGGGTCTATCAACCACAAAGCAGTATCTGAAAAGAAGTTAGAGAGGATTCACTGCTACTCATCTGGAAGAAACAATGCTGAAGGAGAGAAAAAATGTCAATCTCAGGACAAGAATACGAGCCTTTGAGGTGTGGACTCATATTGTTTTATGAAAGAGCTCAGTAATCTCTTTTTCATGTTAAACTTGTCAACTTTCAGAACCTATTGGTTCTCAGCCCTTCCTGTCATGTAATTATTTTGCTATCTCTAAAAACTGTTACACAACTAAAGGATGTTGTGCTTTTATCTTGATTTTTTAAAAGCAAGAATATTTTGAATATTCCATTAAAAGGCTCTGAAGGCAATCAATTTGTTGCTTTCTTTACAATTTTCCACATTAAATTCTTATGTGGTAGTTTTCTGACATTTAGAATAACTGAATTAATTTGTAGGAGTGAGGTCAGGTTCAGAGTGATGGGGTGATGGAGAAGAAAAGGATAAGACAATTTACCCTATATTTGAATGCCAGCTCACAAGCTACTGTTTTGTCTGGTCACAGACAAAAACCAGTAATGAGCTGAATGTATTAATTCGATTTATATGATTGAATAATCTCTGGCTGTCAAGTTATGTGCTTTGTGAAAGCTTGAATGTGGATTGTCAAATTGTCCATCCAGGAGGAAAAAAGCTTTTTGCTTACAATGGGCTAATGATTGTTTGACAATTTAATTATACAGCAGGGGAGTTCTGAAGAGGAATTGGGGAATGGAGGCAAGTCTGCTTACCCACACAGTTTACTGCTTTGAGCTGAATCTGGAGACACAGCATATTGTCTACAGAACACGTTTCTCACCCCACACATTCCAAAAAGCTTGTTGGATGGGTACAGAAAGGGGGACTCTATTAAAATTTGGTTTGAAGCTAAATTGATTAGAGCTTTGCGTCTATACCTGACACTGGACTCCATAAATCTTTGCACCTATCTTGTCAGTTACAGTTTCTTTTTAAAACCAGTGGTTTTTATTTGCTGTAACTTTATTCATGCTTTGTCTATATAAATTTTCAGTAAGTTGGTTGGCATCCCACATTTCCTCTGTATGGTGTCTCATTTTAAAACGAGGGTCCTGGCCCAGATTTTCTGTGGCCAGAGCACAGTGTGTTTCTCTATGGCATCCAAGGAGTGAGATGCATTTCCCAGACCCTCAGGATAGCTCAGGAGATGGCAATACAAGAGATAAGGAAGAACTATGATGATCAGCATGACTAGGAAATTTTGGCCTTTAACAGTAGTTTTGAGGAAATGAAAATATCTGGAAAATTATTAATCAAATTAATCACTACAAAGCCTCTCTAGCTTTTTTGCTTCACTGATAGTCTTGTGAAGTGTCATTTTTAAAGGGAGCTTTTTTACCATAGGGAACATCACAAATTCTGTATCTCTGAGTTCAGATCAACTCAGTTCACCAAGTTTGCAAAACAGTTATCAGACACTAAATTCACCTTTACACTGACTTGAACTATTTTTGAACCAGTGACCTAAAGAAGATGGTCTTGCTGGGTTGCTGTTAGTTTCCCTTACAGTGATTTTCCTTCTTGACAAAGAGTGAGGAGTTGAAAACGTTTGAAATCAAACATTTAACTCAAATATCCTGTGATACAAACACATTCCATTTCCTTTAAAATGGGCACAGTCTTCCTTTGCTTTACAGTTTAAACAGGGAACATAGAAACACAGTGAAGCCTTTTTCCAAAACACTTTTTTTTTTGATCATAAAGGGCAATGCAGAGACTGAAGTCCATTTCTGTTAAAAATAAAGTCATTGATAACTTCCAGATGGCACTACTGACTCTCATAGTCTGGCTGGCTGTGTCTGGGGATCCACAGCACACGCTGGAGAAAATGTCTATTAGCACCTGTGGTATAGCTGAGAAAGGCGCTGAGAACATCAGGGAAAAGGATCAGTTCTGCACTATATTCCTTTCCTTGAGATTTGTGTTTTAGTATAGAGTTTTAGATCATATTCAGGTACTCTAATGTCTTGTCAAAACATGAAAGTCCTTTTAAGACTAATTTGGATAACATGCATAATAATAATGTTATAAAAATTGAAAAATGCTAAGTGCTGCCATGTGATCTGAAAAGCCAGGTTCTTTGTTTTAACTTTTTAATTAGACTGCTTCTTCAAATAAAATAACCCTGAAAAAGAGGGTTATTTTTACTGACTGAAAGGTCAAATTTTCTAGACAATGGCATCAAAGGATTCCATGCAGAGTATTCTCTCTGGACTTCTTAATGAGATGTATTAGATTAATATTTGTATTTCCTTTGTCATCATACAGTCCTTACTGAGTATACCCATATTGTATATATCATTAACATTAGAAAAAAGACACATTCTTCCTTTAGAAACAGAAAGAGAATTGTGCTCCATAGAACTTAGGAATGTTATATTTTCTTGCACTGTACCAGCATTCTCTTGTCTTTGTGAAAGTTTTTCTCCAGATGTGCTTTCTAAAGTGTGTGACAGGACTGCCCTTCTTTGAATGACTTTTTGCTTGTACTGTCCCCTAGAAACAGTTCCCCAGCTTTCACAGATTAACAGAAGAGTTGAGGTTGAAGAGGCTTCTAGAGGTCCATCTTCCTCAGACCCCTGCTCAAGCAGAGACACCTAAAGCAGGTTGCACAGGACCATATCTTTTAAACATCTCCAGGGGTGGAGAGTCTATAACCTCTCTGGGCAACCTCTGTCAGTGCTTAGCCACCCTTAGAGTAAAAAAGTGTTTCCTGATGTTCAGTGGGAGCCTGTGTGTTTCAGTTAGTGCCCATTGCCTCTGGTCCTGTCACTGGGCACCACTGAGTAGAGCCTAGCTCTGCCTTCTTTGCACCCTCCCCTCCCTAGTGCACTTGGCAAATTTGCTGTGGATGTGCTCTGTCCCATCATCCAGATCATTAATGAAGATGTTAAACAGGTAGTATTTCTTAGTAAAGCCTGGGTAAGCAAAATGTATAGATTTTCATGTTAGAAGGGTGCTGCTATTAGTGTGCTAGGAAAAACAACGATAATTTTGTGTATTTCTTCTTAGGAACTGTGAGACGTAATGATGGAGCAGAGGAAAAAATTTGCTTTTAATTCCACCCTCCTTTCTCCCAAACCAATTTTGGAGTGTTGCTTGGAATCACACAGAATTTTGTTGCTCTACACAAAAAAAGGGAATCTTGGGAATCAAAAGTATTCCAAAATAAAGCTAATTATGCAAGACTTTTTAATGAGTTCTTTTCGATGAATAATTGGTGCCTCTTGGGCTAGCTGGTAGGCATTTTGTGTTGAGCTAGCCCTTGTCCATGGGTTCATGAATAGTGTATTTTTTCCTTAAAAATTTCTAGACCTAGCCTTTGTACAATCAGGAAAGAACAAGTTGGAATAACAATTGGTAGTTAAATGGCTCTTCCTCATTTCTATAGACCTGTCATATAAATCATAGTCTGGATAATTACAGTCTAGACTAAAATATAGTCCTATAGTCTAGGACTCATCCAAATTGGATTATCCATGGCTAAGTGCCGTAGGGTTTTTGCTGTTAGGTGGTACAATTGAGAGTTCCATTGACTGTACTTAGGTCTTTCTTACCTTTTCTGACTAAAAAAGTCCTTTATCATATTATGTTTGGTAATTTTAGAATGGACCTGTTTTCTTCCAGTAAAAAAATGTGAAATTTGAGCACACTGTATTGAAATAAATAGACAGAAAATAGACATAAAGTTTAAGGAACACTTTTTTAAAAAAATTTTTCCTTCAAGATCTCCAAGCTGAGAATCAAAGATTGCTTCCTAAAGAAAAACTTAAAAGTTAGTTTGCTCAATTTTTTTTTTCAACAGGACAAAAAGAGACTCTGTCCAACAAGCACGTTTGTGTTCCAGTAACTACATAAGTATGTTCATATCCCTTCTTATGGTTAGACAATGCCATTGAAATGATCCTCCTGTCATTCCATGTTTCACTTTATGACATGAAAAACATTTGAAAACCCAGAAAATAAGAAAATCCATCATAAAGGCAAAGTGTATTTTTTTTCCCATGAGTTTAGTTCCCCAAAAATCAAACCTTCTACATTGCATCTGAATTCTGATTGAAAATCTTTTTAGCAATACTTTTCTGACAATTTCTAATTATAAAACAGTTTGTGTGTTTGTTTCTTTTGGTTAGCTTCTTGGAAAAAACCAGTTTCTGAACAGTATGAGTTTATGGGAGTTGTTGCTTTTTTCCCCCCCGTACTAAACAGAATGAAATCAGTAAAAAGAGTGATTCCCTCTAAATTAATATGATTTCTTTTTTGTTCTTGAGCAGTCTGGTCACATAAAGATAGTTAGGTAAACCAGTAGCGTTTGTGGTACAGCATTTTGTGACATCAGCCAGGCCAACAACTTTGAATTTAGAATGTTAAATTAAATGGTTTGAATCTGTTAACAGAAATGGTTGAATCTGTGACTGCAATTTAACAGCAATAGTGCAGAATAAGTGAGTCACGATATATTGTCAAAATAATGGATAGGTTGCAGAAATAAATTGGTAAAAATTAATATTTTGCAACCTTGATTAAAGGATTTTCTCTCCATTTAACTGATTCATCACCTCATCAATCTTCTTCCAGTGTTATTCTGACTTGATTAATGAAAATATTTATATCTGAAGTCCCAACTGTAAACAACCCAAACTCATATTAGGATGGAAAAACTGTTTTTTACCAAAGAGATTTAGATATTACTATCATTTAAATTGCTTAGGGATTTTTTAAAATGAACTTCACCTATTAGCCCTCTGCATTATGAGGTAATTTAGCACATGTATGTGGCTCAGGGGGCAGATTTAGCAGCAGCAATACTAAGTCAGTTATTAAAGAAGGTAGTGGACAATATAATCAGCAAGGTGAAACTGATACGAAAACTTTTCACTAAAATACAAGAATGATTTCAAGATTGAAAATAATGTGGACTGTTGCTCTTTGTAAATACAAGTGTCCTCTTCCTTAGCCCAGTGCAAGCAGAACAAGAACATGATCAAGAGAAGCTCAGTCAAAACGAAAACTGTGGACACAATGAAAAGTCTGTGTGATTTTGCAGAGCAGAGGCTAGAAATACGTAGTTGACTAGGAAACGTAGTTTGATAGTCAAATTATTTGCTCTTATAAAAACAAAGGGATAACAAGAATACATTTACAATTCAGAAATGAAACTTATGAATTGTAGTTTGATTAGACCAAACTAGCTGGGTAATTTAACGAGGACAAATAAAGGACTTCCTGGCATTATTTGCTCTTCCTTCTGTGATTTGGGAAAAAAAGAAAGATATTCTTCATAGAAGTCTTTCTTGAAAATTTCCTACAGTACCCTCATTATTTCCAGACATGATCTTAGGCTCACATGTCCCTTGCTGCCCTCCCTCTTGTACTTCAGCATGAGCGATTCTGGTGCATCTGTGTTCCTTAAATGATAAGAGACATCCACTAAGTCAAAATCAGTGAGCTTCACAGTTTGATCAATATAATATGATTTGGAATTATAAAGTTCATGACATTTTAAAATATTTTCTACAGCATTTTGTCACAGCATTTAATAAAACACGTTCAAAAGTATTTTCTGAAATATGTCGACCTGATAAAAAGTTCAGCATTTCACTGAAAAGTAAGCTTTTGTTTTTTGGACATAATAAAACAGCATGAACTTGTAAATATCCACCAAGAGACTTAATTACCAAAGGAAATAGAAGATAAATCTGGAATTGTAGACTCAGGAAATAGAAAGGATCTCTGAAGTCTGCTGTAATGGCCATGGAAACAAGCTTTCTTTTCCTATTAAATAAGATGGTCATGAAACTCAGCAGATCTGCTCCCTTATAAGCAGTCCCATTTTGAACTAAAAGTCACTGAGAGCTAAGAGCCTTGGTAGAAACAACAACAGATAAGGCTGTGGCATCCACAGTTCATCCACATCAGGTAATGATGAAACACTAATGGGTGCAAAACCATTTGACTCAACACGACCAACCATAATTTACTGGTCAGCATTGTCAGCACCCCTGGATTGCTCATAGCACAGTTGGTTGCTATTTATCAATAGCAGCTCCTTGTGATAAACTCTTGCTTGTAACTCATTTTCAATTAACAAAAATGGACTCAAAAGTAAATTAAATAAGTTATTATACAAATAGTACACTGCCACTACAGCTAAGATGAGCCGTGTGCGGGTAGCCATACAAAATAGTTTTCTCTGTTCAAAACTGTGCTGCCATAGCTGGTCACCCATATCTGGGGTGTGTTGAGTCTGCTTACACCAATTCATTGAGACAGGAATTTGTGCCACAGGAGGTGAAGCACCCTTGGATCAGAACACAGAGCAACTGGTTGGGGTCTCCACACTCTGCTGCTTTGCTCAACTCTTCTTCCTGCTCTGTCTGGCACCAGAACTGATGCTAACACTGCCAAAACTGCTGCTCTGTATCTTCACAGCTGACTGACAGAGCAGAAGCCCTCTGAACTGAGGAGCTTGTCCATGATCCTGTGCTAACAACAGGCACAGAGCAGGTCAGAACTGGTGTTCTGGCTGGGAGTGGTATGTGCATGTCAAAAGGAGAAGACTCACGGGGTTCATGAGATGCAGTCAAAGGCATACAGTCAAAGATGCAGTCAAACAGAATTTGAGAATTCAGCTTGTTTCCCAGAACCTGAGCTGGGTCTGATGAGTCAATGATGCCCAACACATTACACCCTACAGGAAAGTGCACAGTTGTCATGGGTTTTGTAAAGAGCATATTATTCTATTCCATCTGGGTGGAGCAGAATTGCTTATCTTTGCTCAAATGGGTCAGTGTCACTTATCAGATGGTGGAGTGCTACTTATCTGTCTTCATTGTTTCACGACTTCCATGGGAATGTCTGCTGCTAATGGACCATTAAGAGCTCATCAATGACATTACACATTACAGTGCACTATTGTAAGATGCTCCACACAGGGAGGAGGAGCCAAACCATCTTAACCTAGATAAAAAGGAGCCACAGTCCGATTAGGTATCCAGTTTTTCCACCGGATCCCTGGAGGAAGACCAGACCCATCTCACCATTACTGGACCCTTTCTCTTCAATGGGACCATCTCTACTCCAACAGAACCACATCTGCCACTCCAGGAGGTCTTACTTTGGACTGCTTCCAATACACTGACCAACAGGGTGTCAAGTTGTATTTCTGACTCTGTCAGGGTTTTCTAGGATTTCTTGCTTGTTTATTTGTCTGCCTATTCTTCTGTACTACATCTGTATTTTTATATCCCTAGTAAAGAACTGCTATACCTATTCCCAAAATCTTTGCCTGACAGCCTTTTAATTGCAAATTTATGATAATTTGGAAAAGGGTGGGAGGGGCTTACATTTTAAGGGAGACTCCAACCTTCCCTGGCAGGTACCTGTCTATCTAAACCAAGACAACAGTCCAGGAGGATCCATTGCAGTATCAAGCTGAGCAGTATTGCCTTCCAAAATGTTTAATACGGGGTGAAAGCTTCTGTTTTGATAAAATAGTAACAGCTTGCAGTAGGATACAGCCAGTCTATAGAGACAAAAAATCATGAATTGTTAAATCTGCAATGAATAGTTCATTGAATCCAAAAAGTTGAATCCAAACAGAGTGAAAAGTAAATGTCTGTAAGCAAAACCCCTTAACCTCTCTTTTCCTACCTGACAAAATAAAAGTTGACTATATTGAAGGTCTTCTAACTTTTACCATAGTAATGTATCTGTTAGCACACATTTGGAAAACTCTTAGTACATGACTGGTTATGAGTTTTATCTGTGCATTTTGTTTTGTAAGTTGTTTTGTCACAAAGGTTTTAAAGCACGTAGATGATCTGTCAACTCCAAATGGCTGCTGGCTACTAGGGATGTAAAATTCTTCTTGTGTATTAAAATTTTTATTTTCTACTCAAAAGTTTGCTCCATCATTTATGCTACTGAAAAGGCTATTTAGCATCTGGCTCTTGAGTTAATGATACAAAAAATAGCTGTTGACATTTAAGAAGCCATAATATGCACTTATTACCAAGCAGAGAGGCAGAAATGTTTATGTTTGTTAATTATATGGAGCTTCCTTGTCAATTTTTAAAAGATTAATCTCCCTTTAAAAAGGTCCTATAATATTTCTTATTTTATACCACATTTGTGAGCAGTGTAGTTGAGTTGTGATATTTAGTGTCTTGAAGTATCAAGAGCACCATCACATTTGTGAAAACTTTTATTAAAAATTTTTAAATGTTTTGGCAAATTATCTCAACCTACCATTATGGAGCAAAAAAGACTTCAATGATGATCTCCATCCCTCCAGGCCTGGATCTTTTATGGATTTACTAAATAAGCCTGATAAGCCCCATGCTTATAGCTGTTGAATTGCTAGATTATCCTCCATATTGTCTGTTGTGCCATCACCACAACAATATGAGATTGTGAGAACATGTCTCCATCCTTGTGCTTCTGACACATTCCCCAGCAACAGAAAATTCAAGCAAGGCCACTTTAATGAATAAATGAAAATGTTTTTATTTGAATAAAAACATAATTATTTTCCTCTAAAATGATTGCTATTCAGCTAACTAAAAATTGACAGACCCAAAGAGTGTGAGCCTCTGGTTGATTTTGAAGATGATACCAAGACCTGGAACATATGTCAAGCTTGAAGGACAGCAGTTCTGTGATTTTTCAGATATAGTCTTCCCTCATCTTAGAATGCAAACTGAGCATCTGCATACTCAAATATTAATTTTGCAGATGCACTCTTTCTAGGAGTGATAAAGCAAAAAGTGGTGAGACACACTTTAAAATAATAATGCACATAAATAGACAGCTTGACACTGGACTGAGTGCAGTAGCACTTGCTTTTCTTGGAATCTGAAATCATCATTTATTTATTATTTAACCAGATATTCTCAAACTCTGAAGAGGAGGTTGAGTTGCATCATTATCACCCCCACAAAATACAAAATTTCATTACGAAAGAGACTACTGCCAGGGAATATGGATATTTTTCTACTCTACTAATTCTAGCAGTTCTCCTTCTTCCTCCTTATATTTCTTGTCCTTTTAGAAAGTGACAGGTAACTGAATTATTTTATACTCTTGAAATAAATATCTCTACATCACTCCATAAACTTCTGTACTCTGTGCATCAATCTCTTACTTGCCTTTATCTCCTCCACTGAACTTTTGTGTGTTTAATATTTCTAGTCTCTCATTGAGTTTTTCCTCTCATTCTCTTCTGGGGCACTCCTACTCTCCATGGCAGATTGGTCTCTAGATTCAATATAGCTCTTACAAAAGTGGTTCAATCAGGATTTTTCCTATGCAATGCTCTCACTCTCCATATGCAGACCTGCCTGTGTGTCTTCACTCTCCCAATCCTATCATAAAGTATTTCTTTTCCATTCTCTATAGTTAATGGAAATTATTTGAGGTTTCTCTAGCTTTATATTTGAATAGGAAAAGAAGATTGAGCAGGCATAGGAGTTTTGTTTTATCCCAGGGGTTCAAGAACCATGGTCCACTACTTTGGTCAGAAATCAGAGAGGAGGGTGAACCTAGCTACTTTTTCATTGCTTTTCTTCCCCTATTTATTTCTTTCTTGTTTTCATCTGTCACAAAAAAGATATGCACTGTGAAGCCATGAAAACACTATGAAATTTCAGAATGAATAAGCTGCAGCATCCAGCATTTATCATGATGCAAAGAAATGCCAGACAGTTGAATGTGAAACATTACCTCAGTCAGCCAAAAGGATGGACATTGCTTTGTCCTCTGGAAGCCTTCCATTAAGGTCGCTTGTCTTTGGCTAGCCTGTCTCTAGGGGAATATTGAAAACACTGTCTGCAGGGATTGCTATGTGTGTGGCTGACATATGTACTGGTGAAAAATCTAGAGTCACTTTTCCCAAAACATCTATGGTGCCTCTAAATTAATATAAGTTAATTTCAAGAGATACGATGAATGATAACAAACTGCAAGCCATGTGATGATAAAGGTCTCATCCAGTCTGATTTATGTTTGCTAAAACTGTAATTCAAATGAATGTTTCTAATTTGCTTTACCTATTTATAAAATAAATTAGAGGCTAGATGATTAGTGCAAGGTAAATAAGGCTTAAAGATGTAGCAGATCTATCATTTCTAAGTCTTAGTTGGGGAAGTTTCTGCAGGTTATTAAAATGACATCTACTTATTTAATTAAATACCTGTCACTAATGAGTGCTTCACAGTTAGCTTTGTGTGTGTACTGTGTTCATAAAGAGAACCTGAGGTTTTTTGTTTCTCATTTTTTTGGGGGAAATCCACGAATTGCGAGAAAAAAACATTAAAAACATTCAAACTTCTTTTTTCCCCTAAGAGTTAAAACACAACCCTCTAAGTATCAGGTTTTTTTCTGTTTCTCTGGTAATGATACATTACTGATCATAAAAAAAATGTAGTCAAGGGGTGTTAGAACAAACAATTTCATTGTAGTAACTGTGAAAAATAAATCCAATACTAATAAGACAAAAATGACTTCATTCAATGGCAGATTTTATTTGCAACAGATGAAAAAATGTCTTCATGTTTCAAAGAACAGCAAGCCACATGCCAGAGTAGCTGAACTATTAAGCATTACAGATTCAACATTTTTTTAATTTTTTTTTTTTTACTTGAGTGGAGGTCTTTTTGTGTATTTTTCTCAGCTTTGCCTGGATCTTCCATAATAAAACCATGTAGAAAAAGAAATTCCTGTATACACTTTCTCTGGAACCATAGCATCTACTTCCCCATGCCTTGTCACACTTCTGTCAACAGATTTTTAAGCTTATTCAGTTTTTTCACAACTTGGCTAAGTTTGTGCATTTTATTAAACATTTGGTACAGTAAAGTTAAAAAATGTCAACAGCTGAACAATACTGAGCAGCACTAACATGAAAATAATCTTCATTGGGTTATATTAATTTTTAGTAATGCGTTTGGCTAGGATATTTGATTCACAGCAGGAGTTTTAGTCTTTATCAGGGTGCTTCCAAAATTTGCCTCTTGTTCTGACAAAAAAATTCCCCAAACAATCCATAAATAGATTCTTGTGGTTTGGTTGCAGCTAGTCACTATGTCATGATTAGACAATATGTGTTGCCTTTGAGTTATCCTTAATAACCCAAACACTTTTACTTATTGGAATTACATTGAAGTAGGATACTTAACATGGAAGATGAGCTCTTCAGTATCAGCATTCTTCTAAAATTTTTCAAGAAGTTTTACAAATTCTAATAAAACTTCTCAGATGATAGCTGACATATGGCAACCTAGCAAATTACTCTTGGCAAGTTTTATGACAGGAAAGAGAAAGATGGGTTAGCAGTGGTCTCATTTCCAGCTGTTTCCAAAATAGTAATACATCAGTACTCTATTTTAAGCAGAACTTAATATACTGAAAACACAGGCATCTGGTTGGTTATTTTTGTCAAGGGCATCAGTAGGTTTAATCATATGTGAGCTGTTGGGGACAAAAAAATCCATAACATCATCTCGAGTTAACTGAGACTGATGGGGTATCCAATATTTTGTAAAGTCGTCGTGTGGAGTACACAAGATGTGCTTCAGGTGCAGCTGCACTGAGGCTTCTTTGAGGCACAGTCTGACAGAAGAGAATTGTTGCCCTAGACAGCTAAGGATCACCCAGTATCTGAAACCTGTCTGATATGTAGGATTTTTCTCCATCAATTTAACAACCTCAACTACTTAAACAATAGCAAAATTTCACTTGAATCAATACAGCACTATGTCCAGAGAACATAATCCATGTATTTGATTTAATTTCAAAATAAGTGTCTTTCTAGCAGCTGAACATCTGTTGGCATGCAGCCTTGTTACATGTCCCTCATAGGCTGGAAGTTAATAGCGAGATGCAAAGCCTTTTCTATTGCTTTTCCTCATTCCAGAAGATCAGGCTGACAGTACCAAGGGGTGAGAAATTGATTCACCTGCTCCATTTCTAGTCCATTTATCACTAAGTCTAACCACTAAAATATAGCCTGTGTCTCAGTATTTTGATGAGCTGAGCACCATATAAGGAGCAATTTCTACCAAGAATATCTTCTGGCTATGTACAAGTCAAGTTCTAGGGAGGACTTCAAAATATGACATCCTTTTGCTAAGAACTATTAATAATTACAAAGCCTGCTTTCATAACTTTTACTGGTGGAGTGTTCATTTGCATTTGGATTTTGAAGCCCATTTATCTTGTTTTATTCATCATTCAGGCTGATCCAGTGACTCAGCAACATGCTACAGTTCTCTTCATTGATAGTTGTTTATATAGTACCTGGAAAAGAAGAGAACAAATAAACTTTGTTTGCTAGTGCTGTTTTGTTTGTTTTTTTTTTTAATTCCAGCTTCTTGTTTTAGTTTGTATATGTATCTTTGCCATTGATAATTTAAGGCCCAATTTGCTTTGATAAAACTCTTCTAGTGAAAGTTGTTCCTGCCTGAGGAGTTAGACCAGATGACCTTTAAAGGTCCCTTTCCCACACAAAGCATTATATGATTCTATGATAACAGCACTCAGTTTAGGGGCTTCTATTACTTTGTTTAGTTAGAAAAACTAAGCTTCTGGAATTGCAAACTGAGTACCAGAAATTAGACAGAGAAGTTGAAGGGGAAAATAAGAACTTGGAAGAATTAAATTTTAAAGGCAAAGTATCGCAAGGTGATATAAAAATCATTCACTTGATCAAGAGTGCACAATGGAGATAACAAGATAATCCAAGAGAGACAGTGCTTCTAGTCTGTCATCTGTTATTTATAATGAGAAAATGTGGTCAGTGTGCAGTCCTCAGATTCCTGGTAGAAACTCCAGTTTCTTTGTTACACGGAAAGGACTAAATTGGGTGTTTTCTTCAAGCTGTGAACAGGGAGCAGCATGTGGCTTGTCTGTTCCAAGAATAAACCCAGAAACTAGACTGTGTTTCGAAGTTTGAAACAACTCTTTTCTGGTTGTTTTTCATTTGGTGTGCGTTTTTTTTATTTGGTGGTTTTTGTTTTTATTTTTAGTGTTCAGAGACTACGTTAGTTTCCCATGTTGTAGAAAAAAGGAGTGTGTTTCCTTCTGTGGTGTAATGAATGAGGCTGAAAGGAGATGTGCTAATGTCTCTGTAATTCTAAATCCTCTACAGTGGATGTAATCCCACCCTGAAGGTGTATCTACGCTTTCAGCTTCTTCAGGTCAGACAGAGTAAAAGGATCAAAAGCTTTTCTCATAAGGCTTTCAGAGTGAAACAAATCATTTTAATTGGGAGAAACATTTTCTATACAGAAGGCAGTTTTTCTCCTAAAAATAATTTGTACTGTATTAGTTACAAGCATTGTGACATCTGAGGCCATCTAGAAGAGTATTTTAAACTTATATTAAGTGCTATTTTATCTCTTCCTATCATAAACTGCAAGCTGGCCAGTTCAGATATCTTTGCCAGGTATAACTCCTGTCCAGATTTGTTTTCTTCCTTAAAGATACACAAAACAAACTTTAACAAAGACTTCAATGTCTGTTTTCAGATTGACTTTCATTGAGCATCAAGAAAACAATACTGGAATAATTTTGTAGGCAGTTTGGTAAGGTAGATGCTTTTGGGGTACAAAATTAGATAACCTGTAATAGAAGCAAATGTTGAAAGGAAAATCAGATAAATTATTAGTGCAAGTTAAAAAGCAGAAAAATTGAATTTTAAATGGAAGCACCTCCCTCTTCAACAAATACAAAGAAAAAACACATGAACAAATTTTAGACGGCTTACCAGAGAATGTCTCACTTTCCAGTTTATCCTTTCCATTTGTTTCAATGTGTTGCGACCTACACAAAGAAAACAGGAAGAAAGAATAATTTTTGCAGGATAAAGTAGAGGTCCATCTCTACTTCAGTGTAACCATGGGAAAGAATCATGACTGAAAGGCTTGCATTAGGCTAGGGTTTGAAAGCATAAATGAAGCTGATATGAGTTAAACAGTTACGATGTATTTAAACTAAAAATGTTAAAGCTTTCGTTTTAGTTTCTGTTATAGTTGGACCTACTTACATCCAGTGGTTTCTGTCTCCACAGTTTGCTAGAGAAGCAGAATATTCAAAAATATGTACATACTTTAATATTAGATTGAAGAGGAAGAAGGAAATGATGGCAAATGTGTTGTTAAAATCCTTTCTCTTAGAATGACCTTCATGCATGCATTAGATCTTGTAGCAAATGAAACTCTCCACTTAACATTAAATGAAATTTTTGCTGTGTACATAATTTCTTTACTTACCACCACACTAAATTCTCTGTTTCATTTCTTCTTCTGCCTTTCCCTTATCTTTCTAAAATAAGCATATGTTTTTCAAGTGTCTCTCATCCTTTACAATTTTTTTATGTGATTTAATTCAATTTTCCTTCTATTATTTAATAGACTACTTCTACCTTTCTTTTCCAGTGATTTCCTTCTTCTGCTTCAGTTCAATATATCAGGACAGTTTTTTTTCCTAGTTAAAGTAAAATAACATTAATGAAGGAATGATGGAACATTATATGGCCAATAGCTTTGCTAACTTTTTGCTTTTGGGGAACTGAAGAAGAAATGGTGCAAAACAGGTGTATATATATCTCTATATCTATATATCTATCTATATATATATCTAAAGTTGAGTACTGGGAAGGTACACATAGCATATCAAAGGCAATTCTGAGGGCATATCTTAATCATATGCTCATTAATGCTTTTAGCCCAAGGCCACTGTTTTGAGCACTGATATTGGAAGAAAAGCATGTTTCCACTCTTAGAACATGTCTTGAAAAAACTTTATTTTTGCTATACCAACTGCAGGGACAATTCACAAGAGAAACTTGTAAATTCTAAGACAGATTTCAGATTAAAAAATACTACCAAAATTCCCTTTAACTAGGACTGCCAAAGGAAATAACAGATCCTGTCGTCTCACTGCCTAGTAAGTGAAAAATCCCTGCTGGAAAGACGCAGAAACGCTAGCAGCTGGTACCTGGACCAGAATTTGGTTGCAACAGCCAGACAGAAAGGCAGTACTCCAAGGGAAATTTATTATAGCAAAATTCAATCATGGGGCAAAGGAAAGATCACAGATTTTTTTCATGTTTCCAGATGCGTATCTGGAATAGTTTAAAGTGCTGGAGATAAGAGGAGAAAGCAAGAAAAGGAATCCATCCTATGTTTTAGAGACCAAAAATCAGTGTCTACTAAAAGGTGGAAATTCAATGCTTGAAAAAAGTACAGCAGATAATTAGCACAACCGTAAGGACTGAGCACTGCTAGATGAGTAAGGGCATCGTGTTAGCAGGTGGGGTGTTGAGTGTTTGATCACAGCAGTTAAAGGTGTGCAGGAGTCAGTTTAATCAAGAATTAAAGCATCTCTTCAATAACAGTTTTGAAAGCTTTGGATGCTCTGGACTCAGATGCAGAAGGTGTTTTATGATCTCAGTTATCAGCAGCCCTACATGAGAACAAGAGCAAACTGGTAAACTCAGAGGGTGAATGCAAGAGTCTTCATCCTTTCTGAAGAGGTAGATTAGGCATTAGAGAATTCTCCTAATTATGATTACATGAATATGCTATAGGAACACTATCCTCTTTAAAAATAAAGTTTTTTTTTCTTTTTTGTGGGGAAATTATGCCAACAGTATATTTTAGTTTTGTAATAGGCCTGGGTATCTTCTTTTTACTAAACAAGATGGAAAGAGAAACTCCTATTTATTGAGTTTAGAATCTAAATAGATGTGAGAATGAGGCAATGACAAGATTATTATCTTCCTTTAGCAGGTGGTACAAGCTGATTAACTGGCTATTCCACAAATAATAGGCAGTCTGTGCCAGAGTTTTACCACAGATTGTTTTTCCTGAGTATCAAGACAGTGAATCTGAAGAGAAACTCCAGGCAAACATGGCTGCTCTGTGTGGAAGAATGACTTGGTGTGGGAAAAGAAAATTCATAGGCATGATACCTAAAAATATTGAATAGAAAATATGTTTACATTTTCTTTTCAGAGTTTGCTAAATTGGAGAATAGCATTCCTAAACCATGATATGGAACTACCCCAACAATCAACCCTTAATCAAATGCAGATGTTAAACACACTGTATTGACAGAGGAACATTAAGACTTGGTTCAGGGTGGTCCCAAACCATCTGCCTGGGAAGAAGTACTGAACACTTGTGCTTTTCAACCCAGAGAAGAGTAAAAGTAATGATAAATGCAAATATAGTTATTGGGACGAAAGGGTTTAAATGAGGAGGTCTTAATTCCAATGGGTGTTGACCTTTTAATGGCAACAAGGAAAGAAGAAAGAAAAAAAAAAACCCCAAAAGAATACAACCTGGAGCAGATATCAGCTAGTTATGAACTGTATTTGGAAGGGAAGATAGAACATGAAAGAGACTTGGATTTTAGAATATGAGGAACTAAAATTGAAAATTGTGCTAGATCTATCCTAAATGAGATGGCAAGGGAAGAGTTAATGAAAGAACAAAAGGAAGAAATAGAAAACTATCTGCAGAATGGGTCATGAAGGTGATTTTGGTGGCCACTTTGAGACCTTTTATAAATGTGGTATGACATGAAGACAAGGTCTGCTTATGCAGGAGCACATAATGCAAGAGAAAACATATTGCCTGTCTCTGCTGGTTTCTTGGGAATTTGAACTGAACTAGTATTGTTCTTAGTACTTCAAATACCAAAGATGTATGTACGCATTCTGAAAAAAGGGAACAAAAGCTATTTGATGACAGCATGGATAACCAAGTAATTGAAACATTGTTTGGTTAAGTGACTATCAGGATGCTTATTATAATGTTTCAAAGATATTGTGAATGTTGAGACGCTAAACAAACAGGATGAATTGCCTAGAATGGGACCAGTAATGTAAGGTAAAGGGAAAATTATAGGTTGTGTTTAGACCGAGTTTCCAACTGGAAGATGTTAGGCCAAGCAATGGTTTTTCAGAGCAGAGGAAAATAAAAAATAAGAATTGTGGATAGACTTAATGGAATAAATTCTGCTTTTGTGGAGGGGAACTCTATTTTTATCTAATGCATATCCTCCTACTTCTGGATATTATCTGTTGTCACACAAGACATTCAAATTCAATTCAAGTGTTCCCAGTTTGTTTGAAACAGTCTTGAATCTGCAAGCTGAGGTTTGGCAACAGCTGTTTTGTGGCAAGACAGTTTTCTGCAATTTCAGTCAGTCAGCTATACTGTGGTTTTCTGCATCTTCACTTGGTGGTCAGATGTTTGTCACAATTGTATTTTCTGATCCCTGATTGTGCAATCCCAGAAAACTCCAGTTTCCTAAGGTATCTGCTGATGCAGTTAGACTTCACTCAAAAAAACCTCAAGTCTTCTGTAGAGTTACAGTTCTTGAACAGAAGTTGCCAATAGTCTGAATGCAGATATGTTTGATTGCAATCTTTTTGGTCAGTCCCACTTTTAGAATTTGTGAGTTCCTGCAGTGTATTTCTCTAGACACCAGATCTAAAATTTACTCTCTCCATAGTCGTCCTGTTTCTGTTTTGTTGGCAGGATTCTGAGAGTAGCTGAAAATCAGACTAAATTAACTCCTCTACAATACTGATTCTGGGGATGAAGGAAGCACTTTATATTTTTATCAAATCAATGATTTTTGATACAATAATTTAATTTTCAAGTCAGAAAGTGAAACACAAGTTGTCCACTCAGATAAGCTCCTCATGGAAAGTATATTGACCAGTTATTTATGTTGGTCATTAGCAGCAGGGTTAAAGTTCAGTGAACAATTTTGTTGACTGAGCCATTACTGCAGATTGTTCCATAGTCAGGTGCAAAATGCAGAGGTTTATGACTGACATTTTGTTAGCTGGGCCGTTTGCTGATATTTTGCTACACAGTACAATTTAAGCAAGGATGCGGCAGTACTAGATGTCATTGACTTCTGAGATCTATAAACTCAGACTCAGAGCACATGTACTTATCCAATAATTCCTGTTGGAGTCCATACACTCTGCTAAACATCTGCCAGAACACAATCTCCCAACAGATAAAAGTAAGCTCTTGTTTCTTCAGGGTATGGTAAGTTCATGGAGTCAATCTTACCATAAGTGTAAAAAGTAACATATATTAAATGATTGAGAATGTGACTTGTGAAACTTTACAAATGAAGAAACATTTCCACTTTGTGACCTATAACCATGTATTGCCCTTTTATAGAATGAGGAAATGCTGCTTTTTGATGCACTGAGTAGTTAATCACTGCTTCCAATCGATCTTCATAACATTTCTTTAATGCCTTGAATCTCAGATCTTCAGTCTGCATGCTCTGCATGCCAAGACAGGGTTGATTTATAAAAAATACAGCTCATTTGAGGGTGAAGTCAATCGAAGATCACCCCCTAACTGCCCTACTGTGGCAGTACAGAATACCAGATTTAATTCCTTAGCACAAACTGCTGTTAAAAAAAAACCAGTTCTGTTTGTAATGCCAGACACAGCCATAATGCAGTTTGGGTTAGAGATATGAGCATTGATCTTTTAGAAGATTTGCTGTCTGCCCTTGTTTTAACTTTATGTGTGCTCTATTCTGCTAGACTAAGAAATTCAGTGCCAACTTAGATATTTCTTTCCCATTATTACCTGTGGAATGAAAACAACAGGACTTAGTTTGGATGCCTACTTTACAATAAGCAGCCATTGGGCCACTTGGCTATGAGATTGATTAGCCGGGCAAGAATATGAGAAAACAAGAAGCTGTCCTCTTCATCCCCATGTTTCTGTTCAGAGCACTGAATAGGGAGAGTACAGAGCTCTGCATGGGAGAAAAGGTCCAAAATCATCCATGTTCATTTTCTTCTTGCTTCAGTGATTCCACCGGAGGAACTAATATAGCTTCCTTATTCATTTGGACACTGTCATCTATCGAGATACTCTCTTCACAGTTTACTTTCTGTAACACTGCTGAAAGAGGAAAACACTGAAGGCCAGTCTGAAATGGGAATGGATAATGAATAAAGAAGGCTTTTTGGAACAACTTAGCTTTCACTGCTGATAATTAGGGATGTTTTCTTCATGTGGCAGCAAATTGGAATGAAGAACTGGGTTTGAGATGGCAAAAATGAGCAGGGTATTTCCTAACCCTTGAGATACAGTGGAAGAAAAAATGAGATATGGATTTTAAGTAGTTTAAGTTGAAAATTTTGCAAAAATAACACCTAACTAATAAGGTGTTACATAGCATAAGTCAAAAGCCATCTGACTGTAACTTCGGCTCAATCAAGTTTCATGACAGCCACATATACATCCATCCCTTAGACAATTTGGCTTTTCCATGCTTAATTTTTTTTAAGTTAGAAAAAATGACTAGTATAATGAATTTAGTATGGCATTTTGAAGAAGGAATACAGTTTAGATTAATTATTTTTATATGGTCTTTGTAAAAATTATACTGAAATGATCTAGAAAGTGGGACAAAGTGGAAAATCATACTGAATTGAGTCTAGGATTAGAATTCAAATAACATTATTGAAATTCTTCTTTAGATTTATCTTTAAATACTATAGATTCCCTGCTTGGTAACAAAAATTTAGTTCAGACTATTTTAGGTCTGGAAAAATCCACATACAAGCACAACATGAAGTAAAGTAAATAACGTCCTTTGTTTTTCCTATATAATACATTCTTGAGTTATATGCAGACAATAAAGCAATTGATTTTTATACAAGAACTAAAGTTTGCTCTTGTGAAAACCAGTAGTAAAGATTTTGAATTGGAAACATTTCCTACTATCATTTTAACACTAATAAGAAAGTAACAAGACCCCATTAATATACATTGTTACAGAGAAATTGCAAATAGGTTATATGTGAGGGTGAATTTCAATCAACAGTTTCATCAATGTGATGGATATTCTATTAACAGTCTCATTTTCATCTCACTAGTTTTCCAGCAGAAAGAATTTACTGACCCTGCATGTACTTGGTTGTAATGAGGCTTCATTTATATTTTCACCGCCAAAATACCAGCATGATTAAATTTTAAAATAGAAGGGGAACAAGGTCATTTCTATCAGTAAAGAAAACTTGTAAAAACAAACTGTTTGATCCCACAAAAGTGATTGCAAATATCCTTTCTTTCTTTCTTTCTTTGCACTTGACAGGGAGGGAATGCAGTGGGCAGCTGTTCTGCAGTAGCCTCAGGCATGATGGGTGAGGATGGCCCATTGTGATCTCACAGTGCTCGATTTTGATGCCAGTGATCCCACCTAGTGAAGGATTATGATGTCTCATAGCTGTAGAGGTGGTCTGGGAGGGGAAACCTTACCTGGACAAGCTGGGAAGGTTTCCTTCCAGGGGGACCTAAGCATTTCTTCCACCTGCCCCCAGGCCAGCCAACAACTGTGGCCTTTCTCCCTCTGCTTGCTCAACATCCACATTTGCAGTGCTAATGAGACGGAGCAGCCCAAGATCCCGAGCAAGCCCTTCGGCCATACAACTTCCAGCACCTTCCAGGTCTCTCTTGGCAGCACATGGCGAGTGGTGCCAAAGAAGGCACGGGGGAGAGCGGCTCTGCTGCAAGGGCAGGGCCGCTGAAGGCAGCCGTGGGCTCGGAGTGCCCCATCTGCCTGGGTGCCATGAGGAAGCCAGCCTTTGTGGCCTACTGCATGCACCAGTTCTGCTTTAGGTGCATACAGCACTGGGCCCAGGCCAGGGAGGACTGCCCTGTGTGCCGGCAGTCCCTGGAGCAGGTGCTGCACTCCGTGCGAGGTGACGACGACTACGAGCTGTTTGTGGTTGGTCTGCCCGCCCGCCTGCAAAGGAGGATGGCCAGGGACAGGGCCCGCAGCCGCCTCCCGCAGCGCCGCTACAACCTGCGCAGGCGGCGGGCCACCAACCCGCCCGCGGCCGGCCAGAGCGAGCCCGTGGCTGGCTGGAGCGAGCCCGTGGACACCGAGAGCTCCCAGGGGCAGGGGACAGCTCCAAGGCCCTCCAGGATTCCAGCCCAAGCAGCCCCTGCGACCAGCACTTCTCAGGAGCCATCCCACAGGACTGGCCCTGGTGCTCCTCCGGACACACACAGTGGCACAGAGTAGCTGTGGGCCCACTATGGTTTTCAATGAAGAGTTTGGTGAAAGGAAAGAAATGGGTGACTATGGCCTCTCTCTCTCCCCCGCCCAAAAAAACTGGACTTCTTGACCCATTGAGTGAAGCTGTATATATTAATCTTAATGAATTCAGGTGGTTGTCCTACAAAGAGAAAGGTGAAGCAACATACCCCTGAACAAACTTCTTTATGAACTATAACTTTAGGAATACAGCTTAGAAGTAGGACTCACAGTACTGCTGAACTCATTACAGAAGTAGATGTGCTAGAGGGCTACAAGCCCTGGCAAGTTGAGACAAGACTCAGAAGGAGGAAAAGATCAGGGCGTATATATGTATGCAAGACAGTACAGCCCTGTACAAGTCTGTAGTAGCCCATAGTTAAGCAATGCTACTAAGAGCATAACTATATTGTTGTTATGCTTGAAAGGTATATAAACCAGCAGTGTGTTCAATAAAATCGGCTTCATGATGCAAACCATGGGGACCCCATCCCTTCAATCACCTGACAATAAAATATCTATGTTCTATATTAATATCATTAAGATAAGAGAAAATAGAAGATGCCTATTCAGACCTGGATTTATACATGTCATAAATCAAAAGAACCTTATATGCTCTTTTGGAGTATTTAAGCCAGGTTGTCCTTTTAAAAACTGAATCACAATGTCAAAGAAAAATACATTACCATAAAAACAGGGCTGAAAACACGTCAGGAAAATACACTTTATGTTTGAATCGGAAAACTAGATATCATACCTTTGACGTCTAGTCTGCATTGGACCATTTGATTTCCAGTATGGCTCAGATAACCACATGATATTTCCTTACTATAGACTGTAAAGAATACAACCTACCAAGAAATTAGAAAATGCCTTTTGTTTTGTAGGTTTCCCAGTAATAATAACATTGAGCATTCTGTTTGTTAAGTGTAATTAGTGCAGAGTGGAGTTTTACATAGTATTAAGTGATAATATAATTACAGAGACAAACTGTCTCCTAACATAGTTAAGTCAAATTTCCTATGCAGAAGAGTTTGTATTATGGTTGATACATATTCATAAGCAGACACAGTTGATGTCACCCCTCAGCTAAAAACTAAAGAAAAACTAACTGTGCACATCCTTCACAATTACTTAAATTTGCCATGAATCCAAATTGGATATTTGTAGTCTTTTTTTCCCTGACTAATAGAACTGTGGCCCTTTTAATTCCATGATTGAAGATAGGCATCTCTCCATTTTTAATGATTTAAGGTCATTATACATAGCCAAGCCTAAAAGAACTTGTTTTATGAATAACATTGCAAGCAGAGATACATTAAATGAGAAAGACTGGTTAAGCACTCGAAAGATCCATTGCAGCCTAGACAAAATAGATAAAATGCATTAGGGTCAAGAAGTCCCTGGGACTGTTAACACTTGGGACAGTATTTAGGGCCAGTATCAAAGATGCTTGCTCTGCTCTCCAGATATTGGCTAATGGCTGCTGTTCCTTCTGATGGTTCTGCCCCTGTTGTCTTCCTCTCATTCTACCTCTTTTTCTTCTCCAAAAATAAAATAAAAGGGAACAAGAAAAATCCAGATCATTTAACAGACAGCTGATGAAAAAAAGGGAGAAATGTAAGAGGTTAAGTAATAATAATAATACGGGAGGGTAACTACAGATTTTTCTACCAGGACATTTGTTTTCAGAGCATAACACAAAATTGTTACATAGGCTGGTTTAAGGTCTGGTGATGAAAATGAGCAGAAAAATCCCTAACATGTAATTGAGAGAGCAAGGTACAAGTGGGGGTAACCTTGGCTCTGTTGGTAAATTTATCCTTGGTTCTTTGGAGTATATACACAATAAATGTGTATGATCAGTGTATGACAGACACATCTATGTTACAGTAGGAATAGATAGAAAATTCGGTTGTATAGATGACTAATGATATTTCTTCTCTGGAAGACAAATCCAAAGTATAAATCTCTTTTGCAGTTGGGGAAACTAGCCCCAAAGATAGCAGTTTGGAGGCAGGCAATTTTTTGTGTTTAAGTTCATACAATGCTTAAAAGGTAATACAAAGTTTAGATTTGTAGGACTCCTTACTTCATGACACTTCGGACAGAGAATTTTATTCTGCAGGCATTTGAGCAGCTGAATTCCACACAGCAAATATTTGAAGATTCCTTATTTCAAGGTAGAACTGGCAAAGCAATAAAGGCATTGATTTTACACTTGTTTGGCCATTCAGACCAAAAACGCTTCTGCAATCATCCAGCTAAAGAAGAAAAGCATTAGCAGAAGATGTACCTGCCAACCACAGTTATTCAGTACTGAGTCAGATCTGTCAGACTCTGCATCGGATCAGGAAACTTTATTCTTTGAATTGTTTTACTTAGTTTTTGAGACTACAGATTATGTCATTACACCACTTAACTTGATTGTATGTGATCCATTTCATAGGCTGATTTATAGGCTGTTTCAAGGACAGGTGAATCTAAACCCAAGAGCAGGTTCTCAGGCTAAGACACAAATGGAGATCCTTTTTAAAAGCAATTTACTTTTTCTTAGTGAAAATATGGTAGGTAAAATTTAGAAACAAAATAAAGCTTCAGGAAGGATACTCTAAAAACAGTGATATACTTTAAACCAGTAAAAATAATAAAAGGGATCTTCCCAGATCTCACAGAAAAGATTGTGGACATATAACCATGCAAAGAAGTAAAATCAGACTCAAATAACTGAGCTCATTAAAATTAGCACCAATAATATTGTGACAAGCTTTAATATGGCATTTTCTGTTTTTACGTCAGTCTTTCTGTTACATCCAATGCAGCTATTCCAGCACATGCTCATTTCCCTATCTGTCCCTCAGCAGCTCTGCTTTTGGGACAGATATTCCATGCTTAGATCTGTGTTATGGGTCAGCACTGCATGGCTTGATGAACTGCTTGTTTGTGACCCACACCATGAAGCCTTTGAGCTGGCACATGGCACACACAAAACATAAGAGCCCCAAGAGCTACTGAGATCTCTTAAAATCTTTCTCCAGAGAGCTAAGTGTTACTTCTCATCAACTCTGTGAGCACAAACTTCTATGACAACTATAATTATAAGTACAGCAGAAACTCATTCTTTCAAACTAGATAAAAATTAAGTCCAAATTAATCCTGCATTCTAATAATAATTATGGTGAGCTAAGGTAAAATGGTTCCAGGCCAAAGCTCTGCTAAATTACAGCAGCAAAATACACCTGTCTGCTTTGTGCTTAGAAAGCTGCAAATGTCTAAGGACTTTTCTGTCCTTTATTGTTTGTATCATCACAACTGTGGCACCTGGGGCCAAAAACTGATGTGCTACAAAAACAAAAGGTAAAAATAGTAGTCAACGAAATAATAATAAAAAATAAATGTGTTGTGTTAATTGTGTTAGGAGGAGGGTTGTGGAGGGAAATCGTTTCTCATTCAGCTAGGGGAGAAAGAAAAGGAAGCCTCCAGAGAGAACCAGGTTCTGTCTTTGATGTCCTGTGGGAAGCAAGGGAGTCCAGAGGGCTGGCCAGAAGTGCAGGAGTGTAGGGACATCCTGTGGGACTCAGCCGATGGGCTGGAGGACAAACATGAAAGTATTTTAAATAACCTAAACTATAGAGAAAGAAGAGAAATAAGAGGAAGCTTTTTCTTACAGACAATATGAACTGTCACCAGTTATGTGAGAAGGAAAGAGTAGAAATAATTGTCCAGTTGTCTTAATATAGAGAAATTACTATGGGGAGAATGTCTCTTACACTGCTGTTTCTCAGCATCCTCCTGAAAAATCCAGAACGGGGAGACATGCATAAGATATCAAGGTTTGCTAGTGATATAATATTATTCACACTTGTCAAAACTAAATTAACTGCAAAGGGTTGCAGAAGGCTTTTGACTGAGATGTAAAGCATCTGATGAAACTTCCATTCAATAAATGCAAAGTCTTGCACACAGGGAAAACACAGTCCTAACTTTATACACAAACAGATAACAATAAGCTTGAAATGAAATATTACCAGTTAGGAGTCATTGTAGATAATTCTCTGAAAACAGAGTAAACAAATGCAGAAAACTAATGGAGCATTTCTGCTGGATCTTTGGGACAAGGACCACCCTTCAAGAATTAAGAAATTTGTCCACTAAACATGTGCTAAACAGGACTTAAAAAATTCACTCATATATTCATTTTAATTGATGATAAACCTAATAAAAATCATCTGAAATCACAGTTTGTATTCTAGGAAAATGATTGAGAAGTTTAAATTCATGTCTGGGTTGTTTGGGAAATTCAAGATAAGTATCACGGAAACAATTTTATATCTGTCTAACCTGATAACACGAGGCAAGGTGAACCCTGAGGACTGAAAAGTTTTGGTTTCAAAAAAAGCGTGAGTTTGAGAGGGCTCCATACCGGGACCTATGGTAGGGCAAAAACTGATGGAAGCTCATTGACTCTGTGTCTCTGGCAAGGCATGCCAACCAGGGATGCATCTTGAATTATATCCCATCAATTCTTTCACACAGAGCAGCACAAATCTAAATATATGACCATAATATTTCACTTTGGAAAAAGGAAGGCTGTTTTCTCAAGAAGCCTCCCCCATGTTACGAGCACAACACACACAAACACATTTTGATTGCTCAAAGTGCAGCCATCTCTTCTTCCATGTGCAGTATAGGGATCCTCCTGTGTGCACACACTTTGCCCTTGCTCTCTCCCTAACACTGAGGAGAAGCTTGGAGTGCCTTATTCTTGGCATTATTCTTGGCAGGAAGAACTAGAGTGAAACTTCTATACAGCGAGCACAAATTTTTGCCTATAGAAGTAAAGAAAATAAAAATAAACAACTTCACAAAAACCATGCAGATTTTGACATTACCAAAGGCTACCAGAGCTGAATGTTTTTGCATTCATACAAATGTCATTTTGGCTAAAAATAGACTGGCAAAACAAAGCATTCTAACTGATCTCAGAGCCTGATCTCTGTGGTACAACAGGACCCCATGGAAGAGCAATCAATTCAGAATAAACCCATTCAGTTCACTCTTGTGCCAAGTGTGTGCACAGCTTTGGCTAACACAGCTAAGGACTTCCTCTGGGGAGTGATACATTTCTTTTAGATAAGGAGAAATATGGATCTCGGTCACAAGCTGATATGCTGGGTATTCTAGGGGAAAAACAAGTTAGGTACAATCTGTTTTTGAGAAAAGCTACTAAAAACTGTAAAAGTACTCCTAAAAGCAGGTACTACAGCATTTTGTTGGAGCTACTGAACTGTGCTCAGCAGTCAGAGAATCAGCAGGAGATGGATACCAAAATAAGACCTGAACACAATCCATTAACACACCAAGTGAGCTTTCCATGCAACTGGTCCATTTATTGGGAACAGACACAAATCACCACCGGCAGCACTGTCTTGCTGCCCACCTCCCTTGTCTCTGCTGAGTGGATCCCATGTTCCAGCCTTCACCTGAACCAGGTCTCGATGTTTTCCAGTTGCTGGATGGGCAAGTGGGGAGGGTGGGGGTGATGTCAGAGTTGAGGTTCATTAAGGAATACTGAAAAACTGATTTTTTTTTGCCGGAGCTGACCAATATTTCTGAAAAAGGCAGAGGCAACTGAAAGTTGGGCTCAAGCACTTCTAAACACAAGTAGCTATAGGCACAGATAGGTAACTACAGTAGTAAATGGAAAAAAATAAAGAGGAAATATTTACTTACCTTAAATCAGAATCAGCAGGCAAGCCAAACAGCATTAGTCCAAATACCACTTGGAAAAATCTAGAAGCTAAACCAGGCTATCCAGTCCAAATATTGATAGAAATGTTATGTCTTGCCTTTACCTTTGGGCAGAAGGGAATGCATAAATACAACCTCTTGCTAGCCTGTGACAGCCTGACCCCATCAAAGCCAGGTAACACATACAGCAATTGTACTTCAGACTTTCATTAGTTCTATTGAAACCTGTGTTCAAAACACAGGCCATTACATGCCTGTGGGTCACAGAGGGTTTTTTTTATTTTTTGTCAGGCTATAACTGATCTGTCTGTGAGTGTATGAATCTAAAACATTCCTGTGCAGGGAAAGACAGGTGTGGGTTTGGGGGAGATCCAGCCGATGGCTGGAAACCAGCAAGCTTTTCAAGTCCTGTTCTTCTTTTTTGGGAAAGAACACATGGATACCTTGCCTGTGTCAGCTGTGCTTTTGTAATCTTACATGCAGTATATTTTTAATAATAAAGATATAATGTGAAGCATTTGAACCCAGTCTTCACCTTTCTGCCCTTAGTTACTCCTTTGCCCCAGGAGCCCAAAGTTTTGTTGCTAGGAAGTCAATGTGCAATCAAAATTTTCCAAACAAAATTTTTCATTTGAAAATAAAACATTCCTATTTAAAGAGACTTTTTTACAATTTATTTTCTTTAGTACCTGGCCTTCCAGCAAATGACTTTATACCCTATACTGCTTCCCTTGAATTGGTTCTAGCATATCAGACATCCCCACCACTGAGTTGCTCATGAGAGCTAATTAATACAGGAACGATGCAAGCTCCATTGGACCCTGCACCTCTCCCTACAAGAAATTCTTCTGGATGAGAACACACTGAAAAATATGATAAAGTGTGGCTTTCAAGTGTTATACCTGTTTTATCTATATGATTATCCTTACTGAACATTAATGGTGACATTGTATTCCTTCACTGCAAGTTCCATCTACAATACTTAAGTCTACCTCTCCCACATTTTAAAGAACATTTTATCGAAAAATTAGGATAATTCACAGCATCATAATCTGTGTAAGATTGTCTGAGTTTTCCAACCTGTAGTCATTTTTCTCTAAAGAGAAAAACACCCAACCATTATCTTTTGATCAATATTGTTAGAACTTCTAAAGTTACTACTCACTTTAAACTGTGTAATTTTGCATTTTCAGTACTTAAAAATTATGACCTATGTATTGTTTTTGCTGCAGAAGCACTTTCCAATTTCTCAAAGAAATAACACAAGAACTTTATAGTCTAAATAAAGAGCACTTCAAATGCTCTATAAAAGCGTCTATAAACTCCTTTCTTCATGGACCTCATGCTAAATACACTGTCAAATTCATGTGGGAATAAATGAGAGTTTTAGAATACTAAGAACAAAACATATCACAAAACTACCTCATATGAAGCAAGAATATTATACATGTGTTTTCTCTTGCTGTCAGACAAGATAGCAATTTAATGAGTTCAGTTCTGCCTTGGAGTTCACAGCCTTATTTTATCTGATTACAGATAAAATTTTTATCTGATTACAATATCTGCTCAAGGATCATAGAATCATTTGGTGGGTAAAACCCATTCTCCTTACATAGGCTCATTCTCCTTACATACATTCTCCTTATACCTCAAAATGGCAGGACCGTGTTCAACGCAATTGCTAAACCCCAAATTTTATTTCTGCATTTAGTTAAAGGGAGCCTGTTTTAGAGCTGGTACAATTAGCATGGGCTCAAATATGGCATTGATGTGGAGCTGGATAAAAAAAGACAACAGTGAGAGAAGAGCGTTTTCCTTGACATACAAACATTTCCATGGTTCACATCCTTTTCCCAGGATAAGGCTATCTTTCAGATGATCAGATTTGGGGATGACCATTGCCATCCTGTAGAAGCAGCAAATATAAAGATAAGGCCATAAATATATATATAAACTGTAGTGCACTGCTCCATGGAAACTGTCAGTAGGTTTCCAAGGCAGCCAAATCAAGAAAAGAACAAGGCTTTAAAAGAGTGAAGTAAAAAGAACAACATCTAACAGCTTGATGTGTAAGGAGGTAAATTTTGGAAAGTGCTTAAGCCCCGTTGGAAGTCAATGGCAGTGCTCTTAAATCACTGAGGACTTTCTGAAAAGCCCAGCCAGAAGCACTGGGGCTTGATGTGTGTTACTGATTATTCATTGTCCAACACAGCTGTCCTGGAGCTGCACTTTCATTCTACTCAGTGCTCTGCCCTGGAGTTGCTCCCCTCTCTTCTCTCTCCTACAGATGTTGTGCTTCCGAGGACTCTTACTCCTCCTCATCCTCCTCTTCCTCTCCCCACCCTTCATATCCATCTCCCCAGCTTTATAGCCATCAAACATACAACTGTATGGCCTTTCTAACAATCAGGAATGTGACACCAAAGTAGTGTCTGCTCTCAGGGCCAATCATTAAAGAAGGTTTGGGCTGGTGGGGAGCAGCAGGTACGATTCAGTCCTATCGCACCAATATTCCAGCCTGAGTTGGCTAAAAAAGGAGGGAGAGCCATGCTGATAAGCACAGTTAACCTGAGCCCTAAGAAGGGCTTTGAGGTGGTAAAAAAACAATCCACCCCCCCCCCCCCCCCCCCCAAAGAAACAATTCAAGAGCGGCTGGTTACTTTGGAAGCTGGTCCTACCAAACTAAGCTGACCTTGAGCATCGCATTGCTTTCCAACCTTTCAGCCTTTCAATTTACATTAGAAGCAACCAAAACACTCCAGTGTGCCAGGGTATATGACATCTCAGTAGAAGTTCCAGGCAGCCTAAAAGCCCCAGTGTTTTTAGCAAAACAATTGGAAAATGCCAAAGTAATAGGAAGTCTTCTGGAAAAAATACAAAGACATAAGTTTAGTATGAAATTAAATCATCTTTGTAATATCAACATCCACTAGGTGAGATTTATAAGATTTTATACTCTAAAACCAGAAAAAAAAAAACATAATACAATAGCTCTTTCATACACACACGTAGAAGTCTATAAACTATGAAATAGGAGTTCTCTTCAAGCCACTCTCTAAGACCTTGGCAATGAAATAAAAAAAATAATGCTAAGCCAATAAGCAATCAATTATATGAAGCCTTTTTTACCCACTTTCTGTGTCTGGAAATTTCCAGGCAGTGAAATCTCCTCCAAGATCAAAATGTAACAAGTCTTTTATGGCAGTTGCCAAAGAAAAGTACAGACCCAATATATTAACTGAAACTATTTTGAGCATGGATAAGAAAATTTCCCCATCCACCTCAAACAGAACTGGAGTTTGGTTTTCAGTGCATTTGCCACCCTAGGTGTAATCTAAAAACAATGAATATAACAATTTTAAAACTAAATGCTCTCAGTATATATTAAGGAAATAAACATGTCAAGCTTTCATTTAATTTAGAGTATAACTGAGATTTATAGCTGGTGATTTATTTAGTTAATTTATAGTGAAGTCTTATAGGCATAAGGAGACTTTTTTTTACTGAGAAAGATAAATATGTATTTATGCTCTGTTCTTCAGCTGAAAATTGATCTCCCTCTTCACAAAGTTCGTGTGAAGAGGGAATCTTCCTGCAGGACACTGACCCAGTGAAATCCCCAGGGGAGGCTTTAACTACAGAGACATCATGCAGATTATCTTTCTGTTCTCAGATATGTGGATCTAAGCATTTAATCACAATTTATGCAGAAAGCAGCTAAAGTAAAGAGTCTTGACTGGGAATCAGTGTGGGACAGTGACTTCTCTTGTTGCTTTTAGTAGTGAGATTTGTTACCCCAAGCTCTGATTTCAAAAGGATTCAACCTATTTTCACAGCAATATTTCCTGAAGCTTTTCTGGGGGAAGGACTATGCTTCTCACATTGACTTCACTGTTACTGAGAGGTTTCTGAGGTAAAGTTTTAGAAAAAAAGGTCAACAGATATAATTTGGATTTTTTATTAATATTAATAATGAAACAACCAACATCATAACAACTTGTAGTTAAATTCCGTATCTCTAATCCAGGATGATTGTGGAAATGGCTTGTATATCTTTGCAACCTGCTGCACTTTCAGGTCAAGATGATCTGACAGACACATCCAGAGCACCAGTGTGAGGAATTCAGCATGCCTGAAAACTCCCTACACTCTTCAGGATCAATGAAAAAAACATAATTTTTTGTCATAAACTCAGATCATTCCTGTCTTTCATAGGGTAGAAACTTTCAGAAGCTGGGTGTCCACAACAGCTTTTGTTGCATGGGTGTCAGATTTTCTGGGGAGAGAAGGAGGGGAGAAGGGCAGAGACGTGGAGGGTTCCCTGTGGGGAAATACTGGAGCTCCACTGGACATGCCAGCTTCTACTGATCCTAGGTCATGGGCAGCAAAGTCCACTGTACTGGAAATCAACAAAGAATCTTGTCCCAAATTTTACTTATGAAACATTGCCCTCCTGAACCTGTCTGAATAAAAGGAATTACTAGACCCAGGGCAGGAAAGCCTCCAGGCAGCAATGAATGGGAAAAATGGCACTGGGACCACAAGGATGACTTTTCTTCAAAGATGTTGAAAGCGATCCATCTGTTTACATGATGAACAACCACTGGGCTCCAAGGAAGGTAGACTTAGACCACCAGAAAGACCAGGCTATGGGTGATCCTCCTAAGGGACCAGTCAAGTGAGACAAAGGAGATGGAGTCATGAGGGAGTGGCCAAAGGAGCCTGGTAAAATATGGGCACCTTTATCACTTTGAAGCCACTCTGGGACAGGCTGCACTTTTCATACCTGTATGTTTCTTTTGGGACTTGGCTAATCACATCCTAAAATTCTTAACACATGAATAATACCCAGCCTGGTTTAGTATGAAGGTCATACTCTGTGTTTTCACACTTTACCCTTGAAGTCTGATAAACTGCAGTGACCAAGTAGAACTTATTTATAAATCTACTTATTATTTAAAGTTATAACTCCCACCAGGCTTTTAGCTCACTTTCTATTTTCAATTCCTTGCCCATCTTCAGACATTATCTTTGAGATGTGATTAATTTGCCTGGCAAAGAAAATAGTTTTGTCTAAATTTCTAATGCAGTTATTTTGACCTTTTACTTCAAGCACAGATAAGGCACTTAGAGTTATCTCTTCTGTCATACATTATCACCTTTTCAGAAAAGTAGTTTTGAGAAATTGTGATAAATGTTTCAGTTTGCTTTTTCTTTAAACTGTTGATTATGAGGTGAGGAAATTAGGCACACTGTAAATATACTGAGCTAATTATGTAGAAGCATCATACGGAAACAAAAATTTGAAAACATAACATTATTAGCCATTATAAAAGTTAGAGTCACAAAAACCAGAAAATATTGTTGATTTCCAATGTCCCCTTTATTTCATCTCCCTGGCACTTTAGGATCATTTTCTACATCAATTATGGTTTTTATTGCATCTTTCAAAAAGTTAAATTTAAAAAGGCATAACTAGAGAGGTTTTTATAGTCTTGCTGAGAACATAATTCTACTAATTTTTCTTCTCAAACTATTTTAACTATTGTCTTGGTTTGGGAAGATAGGTATCTGCCAGGTAAAACCTGGGGTTTCCTTTGGAATGGAGAGTGTAAATCTCCCCCCCCCCCTTTTTTTTTTCAGTTATAAATTTACAATCAGAGGTTTTTAGGCAAAGATTTGGGAAATAGGAATAGCAGTTCTTTACTATTATGTATTACAAAGAAAACAAAAAAAAACAAACCAAAAAAAACCCCAACAAAAACCCCCAAACAACTACAACATTAATAGCAAAAGAAAACAGTACCAAGAACCTTGAGGGTTTTATTTCACAAAACCCAGGCGAGGCAGGGCTGGCCCAGCTCCCGCGGGCGGCAGAGAAGGCTCAGGATTCAGGCTGAACCGGTGATAGTAGATTTCCCAGGACTGGATCCCTTTGGCCACAGTGAAACTCTTCCAGCCAGCATCAGCCCAGCCACGGTCTCTCCCCGAACGCCAAAAAAAGAACAGCCGAACAACCCGCAGCTGCCTCAAGCTCCGTCTTTTTACCTGCATTATCTCCCCCTTGCAAATTTGTCCACCTCTTTGTTTCAGCTAAGTACTCTCAAGTATCCAACACTTGGTCTCCTTGGTAACTTATGGGGAAAAAATTCTTTAGAGAAAGAAGTAACAAACCTAACCCTCAACAACTATTTATCATCTGACTTTTCTCCATATGTATTGAATTAATTTTTTTTCTTGTGCATCTGAAAGTCCTGTATCATATTTGTTCTCCTTCATTAAATTCCTCCAAGTGTTGTTGGTTTCTCACTCCTTTCACTCTTGCTGTGATCAAAGAATTATCTACATTTGAAACAATATACCCACCTCAGTAAAATCTGATTTTTTCCCAACACACAACATTTTCACGTGTTTCTCTCTTTGGAAGCATCCAAAGCAGACTTAATGCATGCAAGAGAGCGGAAATAGCAATAATGTATCCATAAGAAAGCAAAGGGAATCCAGGGAGGCAACCAATTAAATTTACATTTGTTGTGGCGGCAAAGAATAAACCACATTTGAAATATACACTGAAAAAAGAGGCAAACCCTGTTTACTTGATATTATGCAAAATCATGATTTGTCACTATATTAGGTGTAGCTTGGAGCAGGACTCTGTTCTTGTGGCATTTGGGGTTCCCCCAGGATGTCTTTGCTCCTGCCTGCCAACCTGATTGGACCCTGCTTATTCCATGGACCTTCCCCACTGGCAGCATTTCTGCAAGCAGGATGCTGTGAAAAATTAATTACCTGCTGAAAGAATCAGCTTTGGAAGTGTGACAGATATAATTCACTTGGAAAACAGGTGAACTGCTGCTGCAGGGTTCAAGTGCTTGCTCAGGCAGGGCAGGATCTCAGTTTCATTGCCTACTATCATCATTATGAAGTTGATACCAGGCAGTCTGGCTAAGGAGTGTACTGGAAATCTAAAAATAAAAAGTATTCCTTTTCTGGAAATTTAAATGAGCAACAGAATATAATTTGTAATTTTGGAGGTATTTCATCTGCCACTGCACCAAGTCTATACCAGATAAATACGTTGGGCAGTGCAACACAAAAATGGATGCTTAAACACACTAATGGATTTTTCTAAAGATTGCATACATTATAAAAAAGTCAGATATTTCAGTTGTTTAATTTAAAGTTGGATCATTTGCATCCTCAGAGGAATAATTAATTTGGAAAATACTTAAAAATTCCACCAGCAAATGAAGGCTAATATTTTTCCATAATTGTCACAATGACAGCTGACTTGAAGTGTTTTATTGATTTCCCTATAAATAACTTTGAGCTGTGGAAGAAATACACTTCATGTGATATATCTCAGCTTATAAAATAATGACACCATACTGGAATGAGGACTGAATCTGCTGCAACAGCTCACAAAGTCTAATTTGATACGTCATCTTTGGGTTGTAAAACCTCACCACATTCTTTGGATAAATCCCTGTGGCTTTCAAGGCACCACCTAACTCAAGGGCTATTACTGAATCATGACTGAAGTATTATTCTTGGGTGGGCAGAATTTGATTGATTCATCACAACACCAGACTGCTCCCAACACAGCTCTTGACCTTTTTCTCAGAAGTTGCCCCCTCAAACGTGCTGTATACATGGAGGGACATGGGGAGAGTTAGGTGTTACCCATATGGATTCAACAAGCTGCAATGTCCATCTGCTGCAGCAGAAGCAGACAGCTCATATCTTGCAGAGCGCAACTCCCTGCCAGATGATCCCACTCACAGTAGGGCTCAGATTATCTGACCCCTGAAGAGCCCCATTACTTAAGGTCCTTCAAGTCACCAGATGAGCCACAAGAACCGAAGGCTCAGCACAGAAGGACCCAGGTCATGGAAACCTCATGGGCTTCCTGAGAGGAACACAACTTCCCTCGTGAAACTACAGGGCTGACTGCATGGTTAACAGATGCAGTGACCCTGCACACATACATGTAGCTACTAATCTTGGTAATTTCTACTATTATTGCAGAATGTTCTGTTTGGTATTTATCACCTCTGGCACCAATAAGTGCCTGAGATACATGGTTGAAACACTGCAGGATGGTCAGTCAGCAGTAACCCTGGTCCACTAAGGGGAAGTGTCAGACTCTTTAGAGAACTTGATATAAATTGTCTTAATATTTTAAAAATGCCCTCAAACCTCTTCAGCAACAGGCTTGTCCAAAATACCCATTTACTACAGGTTATTGTAACCTGCTGAGTGGAAAAAACTATAGATCCTCAATTATCATATTGTAAAAGGAGAAGGAAGAAACTGGCATCACTGTCATGAGCAGCTGCTATTTTGCATGAATTTTTCCTCCTGTACATGATGAAGATTATAAGAAAAATAATAGAAAAAAGTCACTCATAAGAATGAGTCACAAATATATGCCATGGCATGCAGGTAATGGTCATACTGGCCCAGGAAAGACTGATCTTCTGGCTTGCCCTTGCATTGATACCAAATATGCCCAGTCCTAGAAATTCTGGCTTTGAAAAAAAATTAGCACATCAAAGTACCAAGTCATGTTAAAACATTCTTTTTTCTTTATAGAGAAATGGATAGAGGTGAAAAAATCTTACTGGGTGACTCAAGGAAGACAGACACAGGATGTGCTGAAAAACAGTCAAAGTCATGTAATATTCTGCTGAAATTTCAGTCCTGACTTCATTTATTGCTTTTCTAAAATGAAAGTAAGACAGTATTTTTTTTTGCTGTGTTAATTATCAATTTTTCCGTATCTTCTGATTCTGTTCATTGAAACATTTTGCTCCTCCCCACCAGTCAAATAACACTTTTCCCTATCTCGTACAGATATATATACAGATACACTTCTCCCTATCTATACTTACCTTACCACTGGCTTGTGTTTAGGAAGAAAAGATAAACTTTTCTAAGTATAAGAAATCTTGGTAAAAGTAGGTAAGGTGACTAGCAATCCAAAAAATAAGTTTATTGTGCTTAGTAAAGTGACCATCCTCACCTCAAATTCTTATCTCCATTCCTGCAATGTGTTACCCTGAACACAGACCAACTGAATTTCAGAATATTTTTCTTCTGAATCTCATGGAACAGTTTGCTCTGAATTTTTATGGACTGACTCAGGATACAACTCAGCAAAGTAAGGACAAAAACCTGTGGTGTTGAATTCATGCAACAAGTTAATTAGACGAAAAAGAGGGATGCTGATTGTTATTCCAGTGGCTTAGAGATAACTATTGGTTTTTAAAATAGCTACCTGATGTGGTCAATGCTGCTGCATTTACCAGCAGAAATTTGGTCTACCCAAGTAATATTCCAGCACATTTTAGTTCACTCACCTGTTTCAAATCTGCATTAGTGCCCCTTGCAGGACATTGAATTGCTGCTGCTCCCGCCATAGTCAGAGGAGGTAAATACAGACCACAAGTTAAACAGAAAAGGGCACAAGTTACATTGGCCCAAGGACAGCTATAACAGACATGAAAATGGGGAAAGTGATCTGTTGTTTATATGCAATGCCTAAAAACATTTGCTATTTTCCTTGAACACTTAAGGGAGTCAAAGATTTTCACACAGACTTTTGTTGTCCGAACAGTAAAGATTTTAAAAAAAATATTTTTACTTTTCAGTTCATTCCATCAAGGTTCAGGTGCTTCGTTTCTGTGTCTGCTATCTGCTGTGTTAATGAGAATTTCTATTAGCATTGGAAAGCTACTCTCAGCAGCACTGTCTGTCAGCCATTGGCATTGCTCTTGTTTGGATACCCACTCCCTGGAACTCACACCTGTCTGATCTCACTAGTTCAACACAGCAGCAGCCAGCCAATTTGGGCTAGACCTTTAATGCATTCAGCTTAGAGCAGCTTTGCATCTCCAGTGCAGGGTTTGTCTCATTATTTGTTAATTGAATCTCCTTTGCCGTAATATATGACCTAACAGCTATAGCAAATCTCAAACCTCAGCACACACGGGCTTGCTTAATGAATACAGAGTAAACTAAATTGCTTTTTTGTGTTTAATCACCATCAGGAAGTTTTTGGTCCTGTGATCTGAAGGCAGCTTCCCTGTTGACTTAACTCCCAATTAGCTGTGAGGTACCTCATCTTTTTACTTAACCTTGCTAATTATGAAAGCCCTTATGTGCCTCTTTTTCCCCCCTGCAGAGTAGAGATTCCTTTGAACTTGAACATACTGTTGCAGGAAGCAAGACAAAGAGCAGTCATATTTCTCCTCTCAGGCACATTTATGGTACCTCTACTCTTTCCCCTGACTCCTGATGCTGGAATCACATCCGGAGGTCAGGATGAAGAAAGCCTTGGAGCAGACTCAGTTATCTAGTGCTAAATGGTTTCTCATTATACCAAAGCCTCCACTGTCAGTTAGTAGTTAAAAAAAACCCCTGCTTTTCACTCTCCCTAGAGTTATAACTCTCAAAACAGAGGGCTTCAACTGTATTCCTGTAGCTTTGTTAGCAAACTCTAAGATTTGGATTCACTTTTGTCCTGGAAGTTTTTGCATAATGTACTCAAATAGAAGCACAGTGTATATTTTTTTGCTCTGGTTTGAAACATTCAGAATGACAGACCACTCTGTTCACCTTTATACATGTTTTGTTCTACTTTGTGTTACTCTTCCTCTTCCCTCCTTTACTCTCATACATACCAGGATGAGGAAGAATTCACTGAATTAACGTTTGATAAGCTGGGGTAAACCCTAGGTGGGGTTTTAGGAGAGATAGAGAGGATAGATTTTAAGATCCTCTCAATATAAATAGAATTGTGCTACTATATTTTCAGCAGAACTTTAGTATTGTGGTGCACCAGGTTCTGACATTATTTAGCCAGTGAAAACCATCTCAAGCTCATAAATATTTACAACCGCTTACTCAAAAATTAAGTACAAAAAGTTATATTGTCCTCAACTTTAACTTCAAAGATTTATTCTGCTTAAGAACACTCCCTATGAGTACTTCTTCTTTCAAAAGTACATGCAGTGTTACATGAAAAAATCCTGAAATGAATTATAGGATAAGGAAATAATGAGCATCTGTTGCGGAATCATGTTAAAGAACTCAGCTAGACTAGTCTGGCAGGCTATCTGTGGTGATAAGAGGGGAGAAAAGGGCTTCCTCCATCACTGGGATATTCACCCAGGTAGGTTCTGGCCAGTGAAGATCCTGCAGGAACCCATGACCAAGTGGGTACCCTTCCTCAGGCAGCACATCTACTCAGTTAAGCAGACTGCAGAGCAATCAACATAATTCAGTAGTCTTGGTGCAGAGGTGTGAAGCTGAGGCAAGAAGACACACAGATAATTTCAATTTTACCCAGAGTAAAAGGTAGATGAGGGTAAATGATGATATTCCATTTCTTGTTTGGGCAATTGGACCCTGCAAATGGTGACATGTTGGCCATTTATGAAACAAAGATCAACAATATGTTTCCCTGGAATGACGCCACTCCTCTTTCCAATAGCAATTCAAGTGCCATCTGTCAGCTTCTGTTCCCACAAAGTTGGACAAGTCCAATGTACAGGAATAGAGGAAAGAAAACAGAAATTAGAACACCACCTCCTACCTCCCTGTCTGCACAGCTGGAACTGTCAGCGAAGGTTAGCAGTACTTTACCAAGGAAAGGGATAGCTCAATAAGGGATTAAAAGGTTAAATGATCAGCTTAAATAAAGGTAATGAAACAATCTTTTTTAAAAAATTGAAAAAACATTGAGTTTCAGATGTTGCAACCCATGTACAGAAGCCCTAGTATTTTAAATGAAAGAAGTGAAAATTTAGCCAGCACACTTGTCCTTGGCTGTTTTCCAAGACGTCTCAGGTGTTAGAGTGAATTTAAAATGTGAAATGAATCAAATATATGCGCATAGATCTTTCATGAGTCATTATTTTCTTCTTTAAATAATGAACAAAACTTCAACTTATCCTGGGAAAATGTCCCATTTTTCACAGAACTTTTAGGAGTCGTTTCCCAGCTGTATCTCCCAGCACAATATCCTCCAGCTTTCCAGATTGAAGTACTCAGCTTTAATTTAGATACATCTGGACCATGCTTGTTCTAGATGTAAAAGAAACAAGATAGGAAGGCTCAAGAAAATGAGGCACTTGAACAAGCTACCTTCATTTGCAGGCTTGTCTAGGATATTCTCTGCTTTGGGGACTGACTACTGCTCTTTCTGGATGGACACATAAAAAATATGCGTTGGGAAAAGTAGACTGTGAAAGTTTGGATCTCTCATTGATGAAGTGATAAATCAATGAAGTCTGAAGTGAAATTATTTAGTTTTATTCATTTTTTTTTCATTCCATGTTTTCCAAAGGATGAAGTGAGCATCGCAATGATCAAGAAACCTTTTCCATCATGGTAAAAGCAAACAACTGCTATACACAAACAAAAGTTAAATTGTAAGAGGATACAAAACGCAAAGTGAAAAAAAGGAATTTTATACATACTACCAGAGAAATGCTCTCCAAATAAGATAACATAGCATAAAAAATACTTAGTTTTACTATGCCCAGGGTTCATGCTATGTACCTTGTCCAGTATGAAAGTTTATTGAAAACAAATCTTGTTTAAGTCAAGGAAATGCTCTGAAATTTGTCTCTGAAGGGATAATAAAAATTGTGCATATATTGTACCCTAGGGGCAGTTTCAAACTTCATCCCCAGATTGGTTGTAGAAAATGTTCTTCCTGCTTTACTAAACTAATTCCAACAAGCCCAAAAGGTATTTAGATGTGAGGTCATGAGAGCTGGAGCCTCAGTAGAGAAAATGATAGATCATGGGGTTGTGTTTAAATCAATTGAAAAAACCCACGCCCAAAGCTAACCAGCCAACAAAAAACCCCAAACCAAATCAAACCAGGACATATTCCTTAGAATTTCTTCAGAAATTAAATTTTACAATGTTAAAAACATGTAATTTTTTGTTGAACAAAGAAAAGCTTAATTCCAAGATAATTGGTGCTCTACAATCTCATTTTATGTCCTTGTTATCATATTTATTAAAACAGAGGGTATTCCATTTATATATATATGCACAGAAAACACTAAACATTAATAAGAGTTTAACTGATTACAGTAATATTCCTACTCTCTTGTATCTTGGTAAAACTATTTTTCTCTTTCATTGCTTCAGCGTCTCATCATGGTTGCTGCAGTAACAGAGTAATTTTCTGATAAATTCATCAGGAAAAGTGCACTACAGAGAACATGTATAACTCTAAACCTGTCAGACTATCACAATTGTAGAGCAGTTATTCTCCTGGGGACAAAAAGGAAAATTACATAATGTAATTGCACAGAATGAAAGATAAGTTATCATAATTTTATGCTACCAAAACCAACTTTCTTAGATGTGCACAGCATGGGGAGATGCTCCCTTATGGACAATATAGATCATCTCAAGCTGTATCAACCACAGTGTCAACTAGGCTGACAAATCAAGATTTCTGGCACACTTGAACCACTAAAGATTATGGATGAAGGAAAAGTTTTATGATAATATTCATCTTCCAAGTTGTAGCAAATATTTTGCTAGGTAAAATTAAATGCCACAGTCTCCTTAATTTAATTATTTCAGGGCTACTCAAAATCTATAGCTTAATTGAAAGTGTAATCACTGTAGTTAAGCTTAAGATTTATCCTGCAAAACATGAAACCTACAACACCTGTAACCAATAGCAAATCCTGGATAATGGGAATAAGAAACTTAATTTTAAATATTTTATATGAACCTTCCTTTACTTATTAAAGGAAGTACAGGACATGATGAAGAATGCTCAAAATACTGATCTCTTAACTGCCTACTGTTGCCTCCTCTTCTTCGCTAATACCTTGAGAGGTTCCAAAAATATCATTCGGATTAAATATAGAATAAGTAGTTTTGATTGACTAAATGAAGAAATACATATAGGATATCTTATTTTCTATGAAAAAACCAGCATTATCCTTTAATTTTGGCATTCTACACAGCTCAGCTTTGTATTAATCTGGTCTTTGTAACTTTTCCAGATTTGACTGATTTACAATTTGTAACTATGACCCAAAATTTTTAAAACAAAATGTTTTTTAAGGATCTACTGTTCTTAAAAAAAAAAAAAAAGACCTTCAGTGTAATTCAAGACAAGAACTATTCCTCTCAATAGACAATATGGATATAAATCTTGAAAAGACTGAGAATCTACTAATGTACTGAAAGTAGATAATTGCACTGGATTTTTTGTCTGCCAAAAGGAGAAGGTGACATAAGACATGAGCTTGTCACAATACTAAGGTAACACTGATTTCATAACATGAAAAAATAAAGAGAGAAATTGGGATGGCTGTAGTCAGGTTAGAAGTCCTCTCCCAAATACAAGAGGACCTTTCTGGCAGTCGTTTGCATGAGACTGAAAGTTCATAATGAATCTGCATGCATGGAAGATTGGCACCACATCTGAGCTGATGGACCAGCTTTTGACATGGTCTTTAACAGAGTATAATGGAAAGTGTCTTAAATTAGGAAAAGCCGCTAGGTGCCTTGTAGATTTACTCAACAGGAATAGAATTTTCTAGTCAGTGGGAAAAAATGGTTGTCCCAAATGGTTTTTCTCTTTTGATAATTTCACGAGGTCTTCTATTCGTATTTCGTACTGGTTTTGTGTTTATCCCCAAAGGCATATTTTTTCCATACAAACTGAGACAGAAAGCTTGTCAACACCGCATGTTTAAGTGGAAAAACAGGCATTAAAATTTCTGACATGACTTTCTTTATGCCAGTGTCACATTAGTTCTAGACTTCTGCTCTCTGTGAATTGGTTTGGATAGATTTGATAAATTATTAGTTGGAGGAACACAGACATTTTGGTATAAAATTCTGATTTAATACCAAGTCCTTGCCTCAGAAAGATTACTACTGCATTTTTGCTTCCTCATTAAACAAAAGTGTCAAATAGTCACAACTAAGATTGTTGCATATTCCTGAATTCCCATCTGTATGGTCAATGTGCATAATTTATTTCAGTTTGTTTTAGAAAATACTGTGCTGCAGTGTTAGACATTAGATGGAAACTGTATCAAAGTGCTGTTCACTAGTCAATGACCATCCGGAACTTCCAGTAGGTTGAGAGCTGGTAGGACTTCATTCTTGCATCAATTGCATCTTCAGGACTTGGATTCTGGCAAAGATTTTGCTTTATCTTTGGGAGATGTTCAATGCAATAGAAGTGTGGATGCACCATACTCATCCATATGGGACATGCTTTCATGGAGAAGCACTGTGAAATACCAGTGTGGCAATTGGTCTTCATTCCAAGGATATGTTGACACTAGGCAGTTAACTCAATGAGGAAAACCTTTCTAACAGTCATCTTCAAAGAGTAGGTGAGGGTTCAAACCAGGAATAGGACTGGTGTTATGTAGGAAGCATCATCTTGTGTTTGACATGTGTTATCTTTAATATGACCTCATCCCTCCACATTAGCTTCACTCCACTAGAAATAACATTCCTGGAAGAAGATAAAGGAGAATGAGTCATGGAATAGTGATTTCAAGAAATACACACCTGTCAGTGTTTGAGGAAGGTTTTGGATGCAAGTATGAATATTTGACTTGCAATGTGTATTTTCAAGACCGATCCATTAACAACTTCTGCATATTCTGATGTACTATTTTGACACTTTTACCGAGCTCTTCAAAAGGCACTCACTCACCTCTTCTATCAGCGTCTATGAGACACAGTGTTCCAAATGTATCTTATAAATAAAGTATCATCTAAGTGCTGTTCAAATTTGCAAGTCATTAAATGCTTTTGGAGCTCTTCAACAAGAAGCATCAGCTTCTCACCTGCAGGAGAGTTCAGTGGGAGATGAGCTACCAGCTATGTCCTGCTCATCTGATTTGAGAAAAGGAAGAGGAGAAATGTAATCAAGAATTGCTCTTCCAACTCCTGCCTACTTCAGTAGACTTATTTACTTCAGTCTTGGAGAGGATTAGCCCTTTTGCAAGCCACATTTTATCAATCTCTAAAATTAGGAGACTGAGTGGGAATCTTGAGTTTTAGCAGAAAGTCTCTAGACATTATATTTGTAGAGTAAAGCTCATAACTGTGAAGCAACAATCTCCTAAAGGCTCATAAACCAAAGGCAACTTGGCTCAATAAATAACTTTTCACTGCCTGAGATTAGCAGTACATGTTAGAAACTAGTGATAAAAGATACTGGCTATGTTATTAGGAAGCACTGTGTGAGAAACACATTTTTATTTCAGTCCTGCTTCTAATCGTATCTCCCAGTTTGTGTTAATGTCGTTTTGAGAAACACCATTCCCAGAGAGACTGTTTCTGTGTTTGATAATTGTGTGTGGCAGATATCAGATCCTGACCCGTATTTCGGTCAGTTTTGGAAATACAACTGGTCTGTAAGGGCTGCTGCACTCAAGTGGTGTACAAAATGACTTGTCTTATTAAAGCAGTAATTATCCAAATATGGCAAGGAAGAGGTTGGGTGATAAAAATCTCTGGAATTCTCCTACAAGCTACAAGACAATAACCCTGAGATAAGATCTAACTTTTTGTTATTAAAGGTAGGATTTTCACTGAGCATGTCATTTTTCAGATGACAGCGACATGCTCAGTGAAAACCTAATTTTAAAATAAAAGGAATGTAAGAGAAATGCAATCATCCTTTTCCAATATCCCTAAGTTCTGTTAATACTTGTGCCAGCATAAACACAACTTCAAATATCATACACTGGCACTTTTTCTGTTACAGACTCAGTAGGAGCCACAGCAAATGGTCCCAGAAATTACCTCTGGGTAGTGTATGAATTTTTGCATAATGTTGAATAGAACTTTGGCTTATTTTGTATTATAAACTATCATAAATTGTACTCAGTTTATCTAAACTGAAAGCACAAGTTTGCCATCCAAATTTAGAAAAATGAAGATGAAGGTTAAGAAGGTTAATGAAGTTAACAAGTTGGCAAAATAGAAATATCTGTACAATATAATCAATGTTGCAGAGCATTCACATTTTGAGCTATTTCACATCCCCCATCAACTGTGACTATGGAAAAATGTTATCACATCTCTATGGGTGGATACTGAGGGATATCACTAAAACTTAGCAATGCTTAGGCATATTTCCATCATTAAATTTTGATCTACCAGCTGTTCTTCAGCTTGACTCCTTCCATCACACAAGGAACTAAGTATTTAATTAGTATTTGGTGTTGATGTTTTGTGATAACTTCACTCAAGATGGAATCATTGTATTTCTAAAACAATATCCTGGAAATCCCAACAAGGAGGAAAAACAGTGTCATGCCAACCCTTTCCATGACAATAAGAAGTATTGGGACGAATTTCTGAAGGAACAGAGGAAGGAAAATCTGAACAGTGACATGGTTATATCAGCACACCTAACACTTTAGAACAGACTGAGAAGAAACAAAGAAGAAATTACTGTAGCATATCCTGCAATCTATTTTGCTGTCTGTGCATGTTCATGCAGAGCATTTGCTCATTGTGGTAGAGATCTAGGCAATACATCTTCAGAATGCCAAACTATTCCACTAATACTGTGTAAAATCCCTTCCTTTCTCTTCTATCCTCTTGGATGTCTTCAGAAGTAAAAGTACTACAAAGCACTGGAACATTAAGGTTTTTGCAGCAAGTTTGCTTAAAAATAAGCAGTGTATTCTTCAGCACTTAGATATTCACAGCACAGGTTTCTAACATATGGATATTTCTGCAGAACTTATTTTGTGATGGAGAAGTCCCATACACTTAAAAAACAAACCTGCAAATGAACAGGTGTAGCACATCACAGTATGATATGCAATAACTTCAAATAAAGAGAGGGATGTTCGCATTGCAGCTACAGAGCAGGAGTAATGAGGAGGGAAAAGAAAAATAAGTGTTTGTAGCCTCTTATTTTTCTTGTATTTATTATTATCATCACAGTTTTTGGTTTTGTACTGATTTAATGCATGTTAATTGTCCCTCTGCAACCAAATTGAGGCTATTTAATGTTTATTAAATAGACCATATAAATGAAATACACAGATTCTGTAGTACTTTAGGATCTTTTGTAAGATCTCTTAATTCTAGATATCAGGATGAATAGTCCTGGGTCCAGGACCTGTTTTTAAAGACTTGTCTTCTACCCTTTATTCTCAGTAATTCTGGGAGATTGAGGATATGGGACATGCAGGGAATTAATTCTATTTACCTTATCCTGTAAGCTAAGGAAAAATGTCTTGATTCTTTTTAACACTTGAAACTGACATTTCTGTAAAAGCCAATTCATACAAATCTCAATAACCAAATTTATTAATATGGCCATAGCAGCTTCACACTTTGAAGAGCTCACTGAAAGCCAGGAGAACAAGGCCATTTGTTTTTTGTTTAAACAAACTAAACAACTACCTCTCAACCTCAGTTTTCTCTAAGGTTTCAGAGAATCAGAGCATAAAACCAGTAGAACACCACATTTGTTTCCTAGGTGGCTAATTTTCATTCAGCTTGAAAAGCAGCCTGGATATGGAAGACAGCTATTCTTTAGTCGATAAAGTGGTGAGAAGAATCTCAAGAGAAAGCTCAGAAAGAATTACTCCCTATTGTCAAGCAATAAAATCAAATGTGTGATGTGCTCTTTTTTTTTTGGAGTTGCAAGTGCTATCTCAAAAGATAGCATCCTCTCTCTCAAAGAAAGGCTTCCTTCACATTTCCAGAACTTACTGATTTCTTCTTTTTTCATATTAAATTGCTGTCTTTGAATGTCCAACACAAGAGATTGAATATTGTACCCCTAGAAGACTATGCCTTTAAGTCTCCTAAAGCTACACTGGAATGTCAGAACAACACTTATGAAAAATACATATGACATGTTCTATTTTTGATTGTAGATAACTTTTAGCCTTCTGATGCTCAGAAGAAATCCAGCAGAAAACACAGGAAGCACTATAAATATAAACAAACTGCCAATGAGCCTAATTTCTCCTTCCAGCCCTTCTCCTTCACTCAGGAAAACAAGTGGAAATCTAACCTTTTTTATGTATTTCCCTGAGCATGCTGTATTGATGGGTGCATTCACCTACTCCAGGGTTTTCAGTCTGGGGTGATCAGCCTGCTTGTTGAGGTCTGGCATGACCCATTTTGGTTTTGAAAACCATAGTGCACACTTACTATGAAAACCATACTGCATATCCAAAAAATGCCACTGGAGGAATTTAACATTAAATTTTTTGTTTAGATGTTTCAGTCACATGCCCCAGACGTCTTTAGTTACTCTGCTTCTGGTAGCGTCATGGAGCAGTTTTAGAGCAGGAGAGCTGAGTGACTTTTGGATGACACTAAACCAGGAAATTTCCTTCAAGTTTTCACTTTTCTGCAATTACTGACTCAGTGCCTGGGAACAGACTGCAGCTAATTTGAAGTAATACCCCTGAGCTCATACAGCATGGGACACTGGATTTTCATTTGGATTCTCTCCTAAGGCACCCTGCTGGCTGTTAACACACATTTGGTCATTTTAGGGCTCTTGCTCAGTTGCCACCTTGCTCCCATGGAAATCTGGAATGACACTATGGTTTCTCCCTGTGCACCCTACAGCTCTGTGTCAGCTCAGCAGTGCTGGTAAGAGCTCCAGGAGGAAACTGCTTGTGGCACCACCTGTTTTGCTTGGCAAACTGAACTACAGTCCACCAAGAACAATGACAGTGAGGAAAGTTCAGGATATGTGACCTGTGAAGAAAGACTGGAAAAAGTGCACTGCTGAGCCTAGAGTGAAGCAAAGCAAACCAGGGAAACTGACAGTCTTAAATACCTGAAGACTGCTGAGAATTTCTAATACAAATATTTTTCTCTGTGTCCATTTTGAATTAGACAAGAAGAATCTGCCAATTTCTGGAAAGGGAGATTTAGGATAAAAATTAGAAAAATTTTGTAATTGCAAGGATAGGGAAGCTTTGAAGAAAATTGCTTGAAGAAATCATGAAATCCTACTCTGGAGTCTTTCAAAAATAGTCTAGACAGTTATCTGGCAGGTATGGTTAGTAACGTTGTGGAGAGAGGTGATGGGCAAGACAACTTTGAAGCTGCTGTCATCCTGTCTGACGCATCAGAAAGACTTCATTTTATAAGAGTGAGTAACTTGGTACTCACGGAAATTTCTGAGGTCATAGACAATTAGAAAATGGATATTGGATGGATAAGGTGTGGCCATTAGTGTGATAAATCTTTAGGAGGTCTTTACTCATGATGAAGTCAGTGGGAGGCTTAATTGTAAGTGAGAGCAAGAAGGGCTCTTTGGTTCAGCCAGAGTTTATTTATGTACATGGTCATAACTTGATGAAACTAGCAGGTCCCAAGAGCAGTGATTGGAAAAGGAGAGGTACAAGTGATACTCTCCACATATTACTCTAGGGAACTGAGAAGGCAAAGGCAGCATTCCTGAATAGAATGCATGGCAAGGGGAGAACCTGGGCTTGGTTTGGGTGTGTTCATTCTGCCAGATTATGCTGCATTTCCACTTTATGGTTCTGTTTTTTATGGATGCTTTCCTGTTATATAACTGCACTTTGTGCATCCAAGACCTGAAGCTAATAACTCTTAACAATCTTCACATGAACATTGCTGGGTATTTATTTATTTATGCTGTTGCTGGTCTCCTGTAGAGCCACAAACTACTTAAGTGCATACAGAAGAGAATATTCCAAGTAGGAGGTGGTAGCAGCAGGAAAAGAGGCTGCATTTATGAATGAATTAAGCAGTTTAAATTATTTACTGCAATATATTTCCTGAATTCCTCTATCATGCTATTCATGACTATCTGTAATTGTTGCCATCTTGGCTGTGACTGGGGTCTGAATCTTCACAGCTCAAAATGTGAACTCCTGCAACTCAAGAAGAAAGCAAGTCATGAAACCAGCGTCTAAGGACAAGCAATTTCTATGGATCAGGGGCAGAATGCATAACTGCATAATTGATGTGTAACTAGAACTGAGCAGTGACTCAACAAAAAAAACTCAGAAGGATGTAAAACTGACTATTAGAAGAGTGAAACCTTCCCTAAAATTTTCATTTTTCAGGGATGTGGATTGATTCCTTTCTTAAAAAAATCTGAAACAGAATGTTTTTGATGTATTTCAGATGTTCAAGTATTTCTCTTTTTATTTAATACACTGCTGTGTAATTGTAGTACACTCTTTTAAAGTGAAGAAATAAGTTTAAGTGCCTTAATGTCAGAATGACAAAAAATGAAACTGAAATATCACACTATTCTCATAGAATTTCACTGATATTATTCAGGAGTAAATAATTTCTGGTCTATCTTTAAATTAGAAACAGGCCTGACCAATAACTAATTTTTTTTTTCCTGAAATTAAATATTTTTAAAGGAATTGCTGCAATTCTATGGCTTACACATACTGGTTTATCTTATCATGCTATGCAGTGATCCAAACCATCATATCTAACATATAATTACACATCATTTATCATTGCCTAAAATGCCTAGTCATCTGCTTATTTCATTCTTAATCTACTGAATATTTAATGTTATATATTCCATTATTTATTGCTGCTTATTTATTTTATGTCTCAGGGAAGCAGAGTAATACAGCCAAAGTCAGACTTTCTGTAGTCCTTCCAGAAGGTGTTACTGTAACATTCTGTGTAGAAGACAGCAGACACAGGTCTAGCATACCTAAATGCTGTTCACAGAAAGGCAATCATAGAAAGAGAAAACAAGATAGCACTGTGGACTTTTTTCACAGTGTGCATACAGAAAGAACTAACAACTGGACAGTGGAGAATAAAACAGTCTGCAGGAGCTTTGAAAGTATTCCAGGTAACCAGTCATCAGACAAGCACAGAGTTGAACACTTATTTATGACATACCTTCAAACCTTGCTCCTTGGATATCAAGTGACTATGTAATATTGATTGTACCTCAAAGGATCCATAAGTGTCAATACAGAATAGCATTTCTTAATAATTTACCCTGGTTTCCTGTAGATCTCAGTGAACTTTGGGGTGCTGGCTACGAGTGAAGACAGAATTCAATTCAATTGCTTGTGTATAAGAAAGTGCTCACTTGCAGATCAAGCAAAGTAAAAATTATACATATTTATTCCAGAAATAATTGAATAATAGACTCTGAACCCAAATGCCATCCAGGAAACAGGGAAATTGCAAGTATTCTAGCAATTTTAGCTATTACAGAGTAATATTAAAGCTGTTAAAATTGTTAGTACTTATCAAGAGACAATGGAAGAATATATAGTTACATTAGAGGAAAAATTAGTGTCTGCAGTACAACTGCTCACCTGTATGTGTAAATAGATTGTAAACACAAAAATGCTTATGAATATGGATTGAAAACACAAAAGTCTTTAAATTGCTTTATCGTTAGGCAAGGAGGCAGGCAAAATAAAACCTTTTTTTCCTGCAGGTATTAGAATAATCTTCAAAATAAAGTAGCAAAATGTTCTAGTTCTGCCTGTGTAATGTTAGCTGGTGACCTGCAAAAATGTGTTTAGGGTTACTCAGGAGTTTGTCCTGATGCACTGAGCACAATTGTCTCAGCTAGGGTTGTCAGATTGGACCAAGCAGGTGGGATAAAAAAGCTTATCCCAGAGCTTATCCTCTGCCAGTAATTAGCTCTCTTACAATCATGAAGACACTCCTGGTGCAACAAAGCCATAACCATCAGAAAATTGTCTACTTTTTTTGTTTGCACATATACATACATGTGTGCACATAAGTAGAGATGTATCAGCATACATAGAGACGGATCTATACTTATGTATAATTCATGTAGCTCTTGAGAGGCTTCATCCATCATATGCAGAGCTTAACAAAGCACAGGTTGCAGTGTCAGAGGCAAGCAGCTGGCACTGATCCCACTGAATAGGTTATCAGAGTTGACCAAATATATATTTCCTATGGTGCCAGTGCAGGGTAAGGCTCTCACATGCTGTTTCTCATCAACTGCATTTTACAGAGCTCATTTATAGACTTGGGACTTCTCCTACCTGGTTTACTGAAGTGAAGTAACGTGAATATAAAATGTCCTGCTGAGAGAAGAAAAGATGTATTTCAAAGCCTGGTCTCTAAAAAACCTTCTGATTAGAGCTAAAGAAATCAATTTGACTCAAGGAAACTTCATAAAAGCCTATTGACTCTGCAGAAAAGAAGTGTGTCATTCCATGGGGAAGTAAATGAAAGAAGTAAGTATCTATCCAGACAGCTTCTACAAGATTTTCCTTCCCTAAAGGGTCCTTCTGTGTGTAAATTAAACCACTCTACTTGAAAGTGGTTGACTCAAAGAGAGTTGTTTAAAAAACTGTCCTGCTATTATGCACATACCTCTGGGTCCTGTGTTTGTTTGACAGATTTATTTTATATAAGGTGCATATGATATTTATTTAATTTATTACAAAAATGGTCAAGGAACCTACTGCAATATTTCTGTCTGACGTAAAAATTAGGGATCTCTTGAAGAAATTTTGCCACTTCAAATGGAAAACAACAGAAAACAACTGACAAGTCTTCAAGAACCCTATACATGATAAACAAAAAAATGTATAGGATTTATAAATAGTTTATAAATGCCTAAAGACCCAGACACAAGTTTTTGTTTTATTTTTTTTCTTTGTGTGATTTCATTTTTGGTTTTTTGTAATTTTTTGCTTCTATCTTAGAAAAGCTGCTGATTTGTGCAAGGGATAATATAGATACCTCATGCCATCACATATCCACTTTTTCTTGATTTTCAGGTTTTTTGGAAAACATAGGCAATCAAGAACAGCTTTATTGCTGCCAGGAAGTTTTTCTTGGTGTCACCCTGCATAGTATCACTGACTTCAGCTTTATTTCAATATTCTGCTGGAGTATCTGGTCAAGTAATTGCCAAATGCAGGTCTAAGAAAGCAAAGTTAGAATCCACATTAATACAATATAGATCTAGAAATCACTGCTTAATAAAATTTAGACTTTGATATTGAAGTTCCTATTTTTCAAAAATTCTGTCCCTGCTGTTAAGAGACAACAACAAAAAAAGAGCAACTCAGGACATGTTTATCAACTTTTTAAGAAAATAACTGTTTCTCATGAAATCTCTGCCACATAGAAATCAGAACTTGGGGAAAAACACAAAAAACCTTCAACTGGTATCAGAGCAATGAAAGCAAGTTTCTCTCTGACAATTCAAATTTCGACACCCATGCCTCCATGTTATGAAAGCTGCAACTTTGGGTTCTCTTGTGTTAAACTCCAGCTTTTGTTACTCTTTTTTTCAGTGTGTAGTCTTTAGGCAAGCTTTTTGGTTTATTGATTTATATCCTAATAAAATAATGTAAAACATCCTGGAACTATAATTTATATACATATTCCTTTGAGGTCCAAATTCTCCTTAGGCTTTACAGAGAAAGCTGAAGGCATTCTGGGATGAGTCTGGGGCCCTCTTTCATCTTCCTGCAAAGATCAGAAAAATTTTTATTTTTTACACTTTTGTGAGACAAGAAATTGACTTTAAAGACACAAATAAGGGACTAAGGTAACAAATATGAGTCTGCCAGCCTAAACGTTCTATATGAAGATGTCCACCTCTAATGGAAGACTTTTAGGTTTTGCATCTGAAACTAAGTAACTGAGAGGATACTTAGAGGTTCCAGAAACTGAAAGGAATTAGAGGTGACTGTAAAAAGAGAGAAAATTAATGAAGTCCATGTCTGGAAGTTCCAAGACTGGCAAAGGGAAAGTTTGTGTGACTTTAATGATTAGCACTCCCAAATGGTTAATAAATAAATGAACATTGGTAAATACTTTTGCCTTAGACTTTTCTGCCGGCTCCTCTCAGTCACTTGTCAGTTTCCAGTCTTGTTGGAGGATTATGGAAATTCATGTCAATTAAAGCTATTTTTGTCTGAAGTAAAACATTATTTATAATGCACCCAAACTCCTAATTATGCAGTTAATTTTCAGATCAGTTGTTTACTAAATGAATTGTTTGACTTCTAGCAAAGGCGTTTTCTGCAGAGCTGTCAAATGAAAACATTTTAGCTAAGAGTCATAGTATGTGGTCTTCAACTTTGTGCATTAGATTCTGCTGTGACTTCTGGCCAAATGTTCACTGTAGTCAGTGGATTTGAGTTGGCTATGGAATACAGCTCAGTTTCATGACATTGTGTTTAAATGAAAATGAAAAGCCCAACCCCAAACTCCAGGATTATTTGTAGCCTCACAACAATCTAACAGTAAAACTGACAACACAGAAACCAGAAGAAACTGAAGTCATAGAACTGGTGCTGAGTTTTTACCATTACCATTTAATTTGAAAGCAAAATAGTAATAAACAGAAAATAAAGGAATCAACAGCAAACCAGCAGGGAAGGATGTTAAAATGTTCCTCATAAGTCTGCTAGAAGGGCAAGGCTGGACTGGAACTGCTATGACTCAATTTTATTAAAGAAATTATTGCTAGAATTTTTCTCTAGAGAAGAGGAGAAATAGAAACAACTTACTTATGATAGATGTAGAACAGCACTGACTTCAAATTATAGTTTTAGGAAGGGTCCTCTTGAGGGTCATCCACTGTCCATGATAAACCTGTGTTGCTCACAGGAAAGTTTGCTCTTCTCCTTCAAATTTTGTTTTGGAAAGTTATCTGTGTTCTTCCTTAAACCCCTCATGTTTCTGCTGAACTTGGCACAGTGTTGCAGAGTCCCAGGAGTGGAGAAAACTCTCCTGTGTCATGGTTCCCTGAGGTCTGGGAGGGACACAGCTGCTGAGGAGAGGTAGAAAGGATCTCTTTCAATGAAAGAATCTGGTTCATCTGATTTGGGCACTTCTTTCACACCATGAAAGCCTTCCTATACCACATAGTTGCATTTCACCTGTCCATTCTTCTACGGTGTTTATTTTCCACCTCTTCCCACTGTCAATTCATATAATTTTTTCTTACTGATTTCTTGATCTCTTCATTCCTCATTTATTATCATAACTGTTACTCTCAGTGGAACCTGTACCATGTTATCATGGTACACAAAAGGGATTCAGGTATGGGCTGACCTTTTATTTATAAGGATAGTCAAAAGTCAAGCACCTCTACCATTTGAAGGAAGATCAGGTAACATCTGGTAGCAGATGCATGCTATGATAAGTACTTACAGTGAGAATGGGAAAGACAGGACCTCAGTGCTAGCACATCCTCTTTGTACCATTCAGAAACAGCAACGGGCCAAGATTTGCCTGCTAAGCAGAACTACCTTAATTAAAGAGAAATTTGTCACAGATAAAACCTTGTAGCTGCTTGCCAGTCAGTCTCCATCTTCCAAATACATACCAGGGAGGAAGGCACTCAAGAAGAGGCCAGAATTTGTGAGGAAAATATGCCTTATCTGTTCCAGTGCTTCTGGCAGCTTTAACATCACTGTGGAGCAAACTAAAATGACCAGAATTGACTCCCGGAATTTTTCACTTGAGCAGCACTTGGATGCAGTGAAGGATTTTCTGACACATATGGCAATTGCTGTCAAATCCATGTGTGCTGGCTTAGCTCAACACTGACTCACTGGTGCAGTGACTGGCTTTTTCTGAGACACGGGCTTTCATGTAAACACAAAACTTTGGTTCTGCATAGATCAGCCCTTTGCAGAACTTTAGAAGTTACATTCATTCAAGTTTTTTTCATCTTACTTATTATACTGAAGCCAATTATTTGGCTGTGTGAACAGTCAATTAGCTGATGCTTATTCTCTCTCTTTCTGTGTCTGACAATCACCTTTTTGAAAGCACACAATGGGAAACGTCCCATGATGACACTGTAATAAACAAAAGTGCCAAATGTGCCTCTAATGAGGTACACCTCCAGTGCTGAATGCACAGGGCTCACACTTTCAGTTTTCTTAGCATGATTTAACAATGGCAGAAGCAGAAATAACAACCTTCTTTTATCCTGATTGACAACTCTTCATTTACAGGACAAAATGTATCAGGACAACCACAATATCTTTTCTCTCTTTATTCCTTGTTTTTGTGCCTATTAACCCAGCATTTTATTTTTGGATTTCAGGGGCATGAGAGAGACACACAGAAATCTAAAGTCTAATTAATTTCAAGTGAAAAAGGAATACATCCTATAACCTCGTTTTAGAAGCTTTTTGAGGCTTTTTTTTTTTTCCTTTCTCCTTTTAAGGTCTTCTACCATTTTTCATTAAAATAAAGATTCAGGTGAAAGAAGAAATTTTTAAAGTGTAGACTGCTGGGCTGGGCACAGTTTTCATTTACCAAGTTTTTGCTGCACCTGTGTGGTCATAGCTACTCTGAACTACTACGGTGGCCTCACTGTCCACTGCTCATGTGGTTTGCAGGGCATGGCAGCAGAATGTGCCATAAAAAAGCAGTGAAAAAAGCCATTTCCCACCATTCTTCCCCTGTATCCCTTGAACCATAGCATTATGTAGTGCCTGCATTTTGGTGGATATTTTCCTGGCTATGCTAGACTGCTGGAGCACTGTTGATCTGTTGGCTACCTGAAGGGAACTTGATGTGCCCAAGGCAAGATGTGCACTACCAACCTTTTAGCATGGAGGGGTATTTGAAAGACACACAGACTTCAAAGAAAGAAACACTTCAGAAGACATCTACAAGCTTGTGCAGAGGGTCTGAGCAACATTGGAGAGGGTTCAGTCTGTCTGCAGAGATGCTAATACTCTTAAGAAAAAAAGTTCAGAGATCCTTCCTATCTCAACATAGAAGCAGAATGAAATGAAGAAAATGGTATAAATTAAAGTATTCATTTTCGTAAGGATAAATATTCAGGCCTTTCTTGGCTCTATATACATGAACGAGACAGAGAAGGTGTCAGATCTATGTTAACAATACATCTGAGATAGTTGTGCTTCAAAGCTATTTCAACACCCAGCATACTCTGGATATCTGGATATCTATGTCCTCATTGACCTTATTGGCAACAGATGCTCAGTTGGGATTTCTAAAGAATACAGACCCAACTGTCTTTTTATCCTTCACCACCATTTTTTTCCAGCAGGAAGCCATGATAGACTGTCTTGTCCACCTGTCATGGTCACAGGACATCAGCACACAGACAGAGGTTAGATGGAGGCTGTGGGGCCAGACAAAGAGTTAAACCCTTTTTGGGTATTTTATACATGGAGAGTGCTTTCATGTGGACAAGGGGTACATCTTAGGGTAGGTAAAGTGGATGAAAATTTTGGCCTTGATCTTGGTAGTTTTCTAAAGCAGAAAACTTTAGGTTGAACTCTGAGAACTCCCTATTTTCATCTGGAGAACCAAGGGAGATAGAGAGGAGGGGAAAAACTTTTTCAAAGCATGACTGTTTTTAAAATACTGGAAGTGCATTGATTAGACTGAAAAACTGAGCATCTAAAATTATAAAAGCTAGTTATTTCTGGCTACTTCAGATTCATGAATCTATATTTTGCAGTATTTATAAAAAGTAGGAACTTCTGAGACGAATGTCCCCAGCCATGATTCGACATTTGTCCATGTCCTTCTATGATCCACATTGCTGCTCCAGCCTTTGGGTGTTTCTGGGTGACACCTGAGCCATCAGCCATTCAGTTAATCTACTTCCCTACTCGCTTGCAAAGTAGTTCTTAAAGTCTCTGGAAGGCCTTCACACAGGTGGCTGCAACTTGATGTAGGCAGATCAAACACTGCATCTGTAAGTGTTTGCTTTTATGTCAGTGACCTTTGTAAACTCCATAGCATGGGCATACTAAAAATGCTTACAGAAATTTGGCTTATTTGAAATGATTTCTCATTTCTTTATTTTTCCTGAAGACTGTGTTACGCAACTGTATTTATGCATATTTAGACTACATATGTGGCTTTATAAACTGTAAATATTCGTTTCATTTTTCTTGGGTGGTTTTTTTGTGTTTGATTGGGTTTTTCACCTACTTAGCAATTGCAAGCACACTGCAAGAAGACAGACCAAGGAAAGAAAGATGAGGAAAGAAAAGATGTTTGCTCTGATGCAGCTGACAGTCGTGCAATTAAACTGCCAGGAAAGAAAACCAACATGCTTTACTCGTCTAAAGAATGGTTTCAAGCCAAGCACATTTTGTACTGCACGTTCAAGGAAGTAATTAGCATATCTGGCATTGTAATAGCCCAGATGATGGGCAACAAGATATTAGTCACTGCAAATAGCTGCAGTTTGTGACTAAAGTAAATTACACGGATGCTTGTTTGACACCATTTATTTGATGAGAGAGCACACAAACGCATCCAAATAAATTAGAATGCAAAATTACATTTGTGCCTTCCTTTTGAGAACAGGGTTAAATTTATTGAAATAAATTCTACATGCTTTCCTTGCATTGGCTTGTATATTTTTTAAGACTAAGTGGGCTGGAGCCAGTGGGCAAACAGAGATCCTCCAGCCTGTGTATTAGCACATTGGCTCTAAGAGCAGCAGAGGTAGGAATTATTCTCAGTCCCTGACTTGCAGTAATGATAAGGACAAATCCAGTAACATCCCATAAAATTTTCTTTGTGTAGTACTCTATGTTCCTCAGGTGAGTTAAAAAACAATTCATCTGAATCAGGTAATCATGAAAATACAGGTGTAATATGAGACACAGGGCAGACTAATGCCAAGGTAAGGAAGGAAACTGTTGCAAGGAACTACACTTGGGTCCAAAATGTCAGTGTCAGATGGGAAATAAGTCAGCCTCTGTCCTCACACAGGATAGCCTGAGATAAAGGACAGCCACATTATTTCTTTTTCTGTTAGAAACAAAATAAAACACAACACAACGAAAGCCAAACCGTGGAAGGGAAATTTAATCTTCTTTCCAAGTTGTTTTTTCTATAAAATTTCCAGTGGGGTAGTTATTTAAGTGTTCAAAATGTCTGTGTGTCTCTGCATACTCAAGGGTATCACATGCTCAGCTGACACAATAGGAATGGCAGATCTGATACAATAAGTATGTGTCAGCTCACATGTGACAGCGAGTTCAGAATTATATTATCCATAACCACTCACTAGATGAGTCTTTATAAAAGTAAGGTCACAACTGCATAGCAGATCTCTGTACATTGAGAGATGCTAACAAAAGCTCTTTGCTAAACTGGGCTGTTGGTACAGAGGCCTTGACATTGGTCTGTGGCTGTAAAACCTGCTCATCACCTTTTACAAGATGCTAATCTTAGATAAAACTCACCATGGACAGAGTGACAGAAAGGACCTGTCAAACAATCCCACATAGGGCAAGGCAGAGATTTTATTTTCACCTAGAAAAACATCTGATTTTAGGCACACAGTGAAATGTCAGCTGTGATTATCAAGATTATTACCGTAGGCAGGTATCCATTGGCGAGCTGTGGAAAACAGATAAAGCAGCATATTACCTGCATCTATTATTGACGACATAAGAAATTCTGGGAACATAAGGGGGTCTGAAGAAGACATCCAAGAGGGATATGTTTACTTTTCCTAAATGCCTCAAAAGGCACCAAATCAGTTTAGTTGTTTGTCAGAGGACTCATTTTCATTTTATTGACCAAATCAAATTGAACTTCAGTAGTTTTAGATATAGTGTTCTTGGAGGAGTGATCTATTAGGAATCTTTCTGTATAGCCCTTCCTGGCACAAATGTTAGTATCTTTGGTGGAGAAGTACAGACACAGAACTTCAGACTTGCAGGTGGAACTGAAGTTTATATGTAAGGAGGAACCACAGGGGAAATTTAATCCTCTTCAGGGGAAAAATTCTCTTCAGAAAGGATTGTATTCTCTTGTATTTCTCAAGAATTTTTTTTCCTCCTGCTGCTTTTATTTTGATTCTTTTTTGGCTCTTGGCTGCAGCTTATGCTTTTATAAATTGGCAGTGGGAATACAGCATGCTTCCAAATTCTCACTACTGCAAATGTTCTCATTGTTCATTCAAGAATTAATCCTGCATCTGGAATACAGTTGGACTCCTGCTCCTAGCCCCGGTAGCTACTGAACTATGCAACGTTTTATTACTGACACATACCAAAGTAAGATTATGACCTGATCTGAATATTAGCACATGCCCAGCCATGTATTGTGCTTGTGTCCAAGGTCTCTCCTGGAAGAGCATGACTTGTCTGGAAGATGAGGGCTGGTCTCCTGAAATAAGTGATTTGAGTGCTGCCATTGGGGCCTGCTCATATTCAACTTGCCTTCCCCTCTGCCTTGTTCCAGGGCCTCTCTGGGCTAACAAAAAACTTTTTTTTTACTGCAGAGATGAGTGGACATTTGGTACATATATAAATGTCTGTATGAACGGCAATACCAGAGTAAGGTGGGCTCAAGGAATATTTTGCTTTCCTTACTTATATATATTTTTGAGCCTTTAGAATTACTTTACAACTTTTTAAAGTAATAAATGGGTTAGTATATTTTTTTTTTTGTGGTTTAGATGCCACATTACCAAAATGTATGTTACGTATGGCTAGTATTAATTTGTGCTGCTTTAATATTTTTGGGTTTGTTCTGGGCTTCTTTTGAGGTTGCCTTTTTTCTAGTAGGACTGCTGAAGAAAATGATCTTATAATTTGTAATCTACTTTACTTCCACAGATAGTTTTTGTGAAACTTAGCAGGTGAAATTCATCAGTGACACAAATTAACTTCATCTACACATGCCTGTTCAGGGGACTGCAGTGCAAGAGAAAATGTACCAGAGACAGCTTGTAATGTTCCAAGGTTTGGATACGAGACAAGATGCAACAAAGGGAAAGGGAAATTCTTCCATTTCCTGTGACAAAAAGAGAAGTTACTACTTTTATTTTTAACACAAAAAAGTGTGCAGCAGGTTGAGGTATATGAAGTTGATGCAGCTGAGGGAGGCAGAGGGGGGGCTGGAGGGGTTTAAAGGGTACCAGGTATCCTTAGGGATGAGCAGAACAGGAAATATTTGTCCATGTAGATGGGTAGGACAGGGAAGGAACACATAAACTTGAGATCTGTTCACGGTCTTTAAAGTTCAGGGATCTTAATTTTTGATCTAATTTTCATAGAAAGAAGAGGCCACCTTGCGAGTTCTTGCCCATCATCTCTTCAGTAAACCACACAGGAAATCCTTAGCTTTGTTTTCCAAATTAATGCAAAAGTGAAGGAAACAACGACAGACTTTTCACAAGTGTAAAAGCTGTGCTCACAATTCCAATAGTCCTAAATTCACAGCACTATCTAAAAACTTAAGTGGTACTTACTTATGGGTGGTTAATGTCAACATTTACATGTATCTGAATTTGTAGCCTTTCAGGTATGCTACAGTTGCACTTTTTAAATTTTTAGTTTTCAGATTCAGTTGCATATTTTTCGATTTTTTTTTATTTCATACCTAGTACCTTCCTGTGAGGCCAAAGGCTGAAATTTTGGGGAACAAAAAACCCAAATCCCTCAGAAAAAATACTGTAGGATTCCTAAGAAACCTGAGATATCTGACAACTCCCTGGTCCAAAGGACCAGGTCTGCGTTTTCATTTGTCCCTTATACACATAAAAGCCCTATCTAAGATTAAAACCAAGGCTACAGTAATCCTGATAGGCAATAAATAAATCTGTGAATTTGAAAAGCCTTTACAGATTGTATACAGCAGCCAATGTGCCAGTGCTCCTCAGAAACAAGAATTGAACAGTGTCACCTTGGCCTTAATCATCACAGAGGGCAATGGGATTGTTCCATGAAGAGGGCTGTGAACTTCAACGAATCCACCTGAATATTCAAGAACTCTCCTTTGGATGCAGGGAGTGAGAACATTCTTCTTCCTGTGAAAAATCCACCTTTGTATGCAGAGACATGATGCATGTGTCTATATATCTCATTTGTTTCTCTGCAATGCATTGTTGTATTTGAATCAAAATGCTTGTAATTTGAATGCATGTTCCAAAGTAAGATGCCTTATTGATGCATTAAATCCAAATAATACAAAGTGACACTGAACACACAGAGAAATTTGTCTGACCGCTGTGACCAAGCATTGCTTCTGAAGAAAGAAGATAAAAATCCTTGAGTTTTTCTGCTTCCTAGGTAAACAGATGAAGGAAATAAGTCTGTGTTCCTCTAATCTGGCCCTAGGGCATTTGGATTAATATTGACATCACCAAGCCCTGTGCCAGTGGACCGAAAGAAGAATAGCATATTCTGGTGACTAATTCAATACCAACAGGAGAAAGCAGCCTGAATTCAACATAGAAAAATACTTTTAGTGGATCTCTCATGAGTCTAAGACTGAAACCAGCCCTTGGCAAGTGTCATCACTCACCAGACAATCAGCTGGAACTCTGAAAGCTCTTGAAGAGATGAAACAACATATTCTTACCCTTTAGCATTTCACCTTGCACAATCAGTTTAAAGATAGCTCCATTTTAAAATTCAACTTCTTTAGACAAGCCAGTTATTCAGACATATCTGGCAATCTGCTGTGTTGAGTACAGAAGCGTATAAACAAAACCAAACAACACCAGCCACGGTACACTTAGAGAATTAAAACCACATGATTTCACTGGAATTTAGTATGTTCCTTTTTCCTCCCTTTCCCTTTCTTTTCCTCGTTTTTTGTTTACTTTTCAGCAGTCTAGTTAGGACGGAAGTGGTGTTTAACAAGAGCAGACACTGATGGGCAAGGCAGAGAGTCACCCTTGCAACTGGAAATTGTATTGATAGGAAAAAAGCTGTACTGGTGGGATTCTGTTTTTGCAGGGAACAGAGGAGCTGGGTGCAGCCAGTTGCTTTGAGGACAGGACATGCTCTTGCTTACACAGTGGAGAAAGACAGAGTAGCATCCCACAGCAACTTCTACAACTGCTGTGTGTTATGTCTGTAGTCGTTCAGAGCAGAGTGGGGTGGTTTTCGTGTCAAGTTCTTCTTCTTCAAGCAGGTGGGGATGTAGAGAAAGTAGGAAAAGGGCTCAGCCTGGCTTTTTCAAAGTATCATTTCAACTGGAAATGACCTGGGTTTGAGGAGATAGTAGCTTGTTATGAGAAGAGTCACACATGCTTTCTTTTCAGAAGCAAAAAAAGAGATCCCATGAAGACAATGAAACACAGATTACACTGCTCCAGGCTGATTCTGGATTTTGCAAGTTCTGTCTCCGGGGAGAGAAGTGAGGCTCAATCCAGCCACCTAAATATCACCCATGAAGGGTGAAGGACAGGAAATGATTGGTACAGAGGTGGCATGCCTGCAAGGGAACAGTACAATTTTTCCTTTCAATCCCACACCTGGCTAAGGTACGGTCTTTAGCTGGAACAAAATAGAAATTTATATTCATTGGCTAATGGGAAAGAATCTAGATGTGAGTTTCCTAGTCACATATATAGCTCTTGAGGTATGAGAAAAAAAGTAGGCTATAAAAGATTTTAATTTCTTAATGTGCTAAGTTATTCATATAGCATGCACTTACAAAACATTACTTGTAGATGTTCAATTAGTTTTCTGAAAGCTATGCTTGGTATCATTTTATTTGAGTATGCAGCCTGAATTTGTCTGCATAATAGAACTTAAATATCCAAATTCAAAGAGAATTCAATGTAAATATTTAAATCTAATTTTTACTAGATGACAAGCACACAGATAAATATTATTAGACGACAGTGTCAGTCAAAATTACACATAATTCAGTGCACTTGCAAAACAATCACAGTTAATATGAGCTTGTGAGTGCTTTATGCAATTAAATGGATACCAAAATTAGTTTGCATTATCATGCTCTAGGCAGATCATCACAATCCTCTAGCTAAGACCTCATGTGGCACCATGGCTGGGCAGTGCCAGCTTTCCTTCTCTCCTCTGAAAGAATTAGAAACCAAGCTCTACTGCTGCTCAGATAAATGGTTCTATATGCCTGAATAACATTTGTTTTTCTGCTGAAGATATTTATGTAAAATCACTTTAAAATCAGGCCAAGAGAAAAATGGGAGCCAGCTGAATGCAGGCAAACATTGTGGAATTTGACAATATATTTTGTTTTCTTTTTCTTATCTACCCTGGATTTCTTCCTTCTGTCTCACCTCAAAGGCTGCTTCTCTGAAGCCTCCTGAATAGTGGTTGAATTTATGGTTGTGCTGATCTCATTAAGAGCCTTTGTGCCACAGCTAGAGCACAGGACTCAGTTTCTGCTGCCAATGAAAACATTTGTGAGACAACGAGAATGATCCCTTGTGTTATTGCAGTGGACAGTTGTTTTGAATACAAAAGTGATTTCATGGAGCTTGGGAAGAAGATAAGCAAATGCTTCTTCTGAGGCTTGCCAGTATTCCATGCTTGTGTGACAGGTTCAGTTGCCAGCCTTTAACCTTAGTGGATTGATTTTATCAGGTTTTGGGAATAAATAACTGAGTAGTAGTTTAGAAATAAAATTTTATTAATAAAAAATAGACGTACATTTCCAGGAACACCTACTTTCAATTTTTGGCCAGTAGCCAAAACTCCTAAACAAAGTTTTGCTCCAACTTCTTCCTGTGAAGAGGCCACTTGATTCCCTTTCGTAGTGTGCTGCCTGGAGGTGATGCTCTCCAGCCAGGGGCTTCCCATGCCCACCCTAGCAGGTAGAAGACCTGACATTGTCTAAACCTCAGCACGTTTCAGCCTGAGGCACGAGCTACAACAGAAAAGCAAAGGATTGCTCGATGCTGTCTCTCTGGATGCCTTCCAAGCTTGTGAGGTTGGCTGCTGTGCTGGTCAGGGCCCTGACCTTAAGAACCTGGGCACAAGTACTTTGTTTGGCTGTAATTTGTTAATGATGAGGAAGGTGCTGGGTGACGAGGATGATCATCCAGATTGCTTCAGACTTGGAGTCACAGGGATTTTGGGTAGGATGCTTCCTTAACAAAAACTATTTAATGATTATATATGATATAGAGATGTCCAAAACTGATAGTTATCACTTGGCTTTAACCAGATGGATTTAGTAAACACATTCTAAAGAACAAGGCTAAAGGCCAGAGAAAACTTTTTGGACAGGTTCTTTGTGGACTTTGTGGGCTCAGAGCTCAGAAATAAAGAGCTGAAAAGTCAAGAATTCCCAAATGTAAATTCTTTTCTGCTAGTTTCATCTATAATGAAGCACAAAACCATTATTTCAATAACAAAACCATTATATTTCAATATTTCTGGATTTTTTTTGGTAATACCGAATAAATTAATATTCAATGAGTGAAACACTATAACACGTCTGCACAATCTCACTATTGTTAAGACTTTACAAATAATTTATTTTTATATAACATCACGGAATATAGCATTTAGTATGTCTAGTCTCAGATGCTGACTTGGTTCCTGAATCTTAGTGAGCATGTCATAATAGAGAAACTCACAGAAAATCTTCTTCAGTCACTCCAATTTTGATCCTCAAATGCATTAGGTATGTTAGAGTTGGGAGACGCAACAAACTCTGGTCAATCTCACTCTTTGGAGCAAGGCAATTGTGTTCACCATTTTTCTTGAGAAGCAGCATTAGAGCAAAGAGAGTTTATACTAAACCGGTATCAAAGAAATTAAAATGGGAAACTGTCACTGGTCACCTTAACTGGAAATGCACTCCTTGGGATGTATAACACAGACAAAAGAGAATTGCTATATTTTGAAGGCTGAGGACACAAAATATATTCTGGAGAAGGCAAAAAAAGCACCTGAGTGTGAGTGAGTATGCTCATCACTTCAGCAGAAGAGCTTAGGCTGTGATTGCTGCATTTTAAAATTCCAGAGGGGACAGTAATAGATCAATTTAAGCGCAGTGGGCATGTTAAGCAAAATCAATGCATGTGCAAATCAGAGCACTTGCACTGCTCCGAAAATGCCACTTTTCAGAACGTGACAAGAGACAAAGATTTCTGTCTTTATTATGCCATAGACTTAAGGCTTTTAAAATGATGTTTTGTATTACTGTAACCAGGATTGTGATCAACTGAGCTGCATCCAAGCAGAACAGAGGAGGGAGTTCATTCAGGACCTTTTGTTCTGAAAATACGTGTCTGTCTTCTGAGTTGAAAAACAGCTGTTATCTACAGCAGTAGGAGCAGGGGGGTTTTATTCAACTTTCAGAATGACATAGTGAACAATATTGTGAGAAAATCGTATTTCTGTCTCCTTATCTGAACCAATGTGTTTTAGAAGGACAAGACGTTACTATATATATATTTTTAAATCATTTGCTGCCTCCTTATGCATCACAGCTTTTCCTTTGGGAGACTCTCACATGCTAAGTACAAATCCAAGTAGAGGAATGGGAGTTTTGTGGTGTAGAAGATGGAAAATCTGGATTCACTCCTGATCCCTGATTTTCTCTGCCCCACTTTTAAAGATGTGGTGCATTTTGTTCAGTGACTGAAAGATAGTGCTTTTCTATGTGTGCAAGAATACCCAATAATTCGCAAGATTTTATTATGTGTATTTTTACTGGGCTTTGTTTCCCTTTCTTTCTTCTCCTCTTTTCCTGACAAAACTGCTCCCTTCCGGTTCTTGCACCATTTTAAGCTGCACATACTCCAGCTTCTCTGTGGGTTGGTAAATTTGATTGTTGTAAGGAATGAAGATATATTCAGGACTGACTGAAGCAAAAGGATTAGGACTTCATGCAGAAATGATATTTCACAGACTGCTGTGAAATCTTAAAATGATCCTGTTGCTTCTATGTGAATTACAGACAAGTTTTCAAAATAAACTATAATATTCATAACCCCTAGAACCTGTCACTCTAATGAAAATTAGCATTTTATATATGTGAGAGGGAGAATATTAAGATTAAAGGCAGTGGAAAACTGGAATGACATTACCCTTGCTAGAGAGACAAACAGTTTTCCACAGGAAACAGAATTTTTAAGTCACAGATGTGAACCAAGTCCCTGAATTGAAGCAGAGAACAGAATTGCATTTAATATCTTAGCAAGAATTTGACTTATGATAAATTAATATTCAGCCAGTAGAGATCAGAAACAGGATGGGAACCTCAGATTATTAATCTATCTTTCTCTCTCTCTCTCTCTCTCTCTCTCTCTCTCTCTATATATATATATCTATATCTATATCTGTATCTAATTTCTCTTCAGGAGGATTACAAAACTCTGCCAAAGGTCAACTGCTTGTATGCTGTTTTTTCCCCCAGTGTTTTTAATATGGAATTTAAGCATCTGGTAGAATGGAAGTAGAGCACATCCAGATGATACTGAACACTTGGAGCTTAATTTTCCTCTTTATACTGTCCTTGTAAGTGCCAGCAAAGATCTGACAGGCTTGAACCTGTCTACCTTGGATCATCATTGCTTCATAAAGTGTTGTCATTAGCACCAATTCAGTTTAACCATAAATCCTATTCAAATCTGGCTATTCTTTTCCATTTAATGGTGGTAAAGTTCTTGTCTGTTTGATCTATATGATTGTACAACTAGAAACAAGTGTTTGTTTGTGTCTCTTTAGTGAAATACTTCAATATTCTTAAATACTTTAATAATATTAAATTGAATAGTTAATCCATTATTTAAAACATGGTCTAATGACTTTGAAGATGACAGTAAACAATATCATAGCAGGAAATGGAAGATAATGTGAAAAGAATTACAAAGTAGTAATGGAGCTGCTTGATTTAATTGTTTTCACTCGAAGGCATTGCATCTTGAACCTTGCAAATCTGGTGGCAAAAAGTATCCTTTGCTTCTTCAGGGTGTAGAATTTTAAAGTAACAGTTTCATGAGAAGAAAACCCCTTGGATATAGACAGGGTTGCTCAACACAGGGCCATTGTAATCCACTGATCTTTATTTACCTTTGAAAAGCTTGCCTTTGTAAGAATGACGGAAAAAAGTGAATAATTTTAATCACTTTATTTCTTCTTCAAAATACATATGAAACAATTAGAATAAAATTATTTCAAATGAATTATTTTATTTTTCTTGTCTTTTTAAATATAAAATTATCACAAACTGTACACTTCATAACATCTTTTGAGGTTTCATTGTTACATATTTTTTTCAGAACTGACAAATAGATTCACACTTTCTAGAGAATACATTGTAAAAATACCAAAATGTGTTACAGCTCTCAAAGGCTAGTGCAAAAAACCCCATTTACTATCAGTAGTACAATTTATGTTGTCGAGTTTCACAAATGGCCATTTAGCACATACAAAAAGCCAGTAACACAAGTTCAAAAGGCTTTGTTTTCTTGTCTCTATAACGCAGAAGCCAAGGATATTGACTTGAACAATGTCTAGGTATCAAATCACAGACTTCATTTAAAAAGTCACATAATGAACACTGAATAAAGGGTACTAAAACAGTCAGGTGTTTAATATTAGATCTTGGTCAGCCAACACCACATAGCAAGAAGAGACAAAATCTGAGAAGAACTCTGCAGTTCTTTGTAAGCTACAAAGACTTGGCAACATTTCTGATCTAATCATAAAGACAATTTTAAAGGTAGGGAGTTCTTTTAGAGTTTGGGCCAGTTAGGGCCTAACCCAGAACCCTCACTGACACAGCAAATATGCTTATCCTGACAGGCATTGTGCTGGGTGCTTTCTTTTAAGAGATCAAGATATTAAGTGTTTAAATATTAAGTGGGTTGTTTTAGATGTCAATATTTCCTGTGGCCAGGAACTCCATTTTAACTTCCTACCTTTTGAAGCACACACTCTGGATAATGCCTTCCCCACAATCAAGCATATACTAGGAAAACATGATGCTCTGTGCTGAAGCAGAGATGTGGCTAATTTCTATTCTCCTCCCCCTGCTCCAGTTTTCAAAAGGAGTTCATTGAAGCCAGTCAGCTTGAATGCAGCATGGACTACAAGCTCATGGAGAGAAAGGAGAAGCTTTTTGGGACTCCCCTTGTGGTGTCTGGAGGAGCACCTGAATGGTTCAGAGGAACCAGTGCTGCAGCCCTGCTGCCAGTGCTGGTGGCCGCTGGGCAGAGCAGGACAAGGAGGAGATGCCCTTTGGCTTTGCCTGCTCCCATCCCAGCCAGCAGGGCTATACTGGCATAGAGGGAGCTGAGATTTACAGGTCATAGTCAACACAATATTTCACATGGTTTGCTGAACAAACCATGCCTCATGATCTCTCCTAAAAAGTGAAAAAAGCACAAGTCAGAAGTGCCTCTCCAAACCAGATGCCAGCTTGCCAGCTTCTAGGATATAAAACTACCCGTATTCCATCCTTAGACAAGTGCATTTAAGTCCAACATATCCTACAGAAACCAAATAGACAAGCATAGAAAGAATTTAGACCTACACTTGGAATAAAGAGAAACAAGTAACAATACTAAATATATATCTATGCTTTTTCCTTCTATTGAGAAATAGTTTTCTATTCATTTAACAAAATTAAACTTTGTTCAATACTTTTTTTCCATAGAAATATAGACTGAAAAGAAGTGCTTTTTATCTGATGTGCAACAGGACTATCTACAAATTCCATATGAAAGATTTAGTCTGTACACACACCCTCTGAGCTTCAAAACAAAATAGCATTTTGTGGAAACCTGCAGGCCACCATTAAAAGCAAAATCTGTAAAAATACATCACCTCCCTGTCTGACTATATACACCAGACATTTTACCATGTCAGGCAGCTGAGGATCATCTTTCCTACCAGTATTAGTAAAATCAGCATTTGCACTAAGAGCTCATAGCCTAGAGATGCGCTGAAGACTTCTGATACAGACTGAGCTGTCAGAAAGTGACAAAAACCCATGGTGGATGTAAGAGAAATTCAGCTTGCCTTGAGACTGGGCTCAGTTCATAAGATGCTGTGACACATCCTCACGTGCAACCTGATGCAGAGTGCCCCAAAATCAGTAGCAGTGGCCCTGCTGGATTTCAGCGTTGGGCTGGCCAAGTACAGAGTGCTGTGCTTTCAGAGGAAATTACATGTTCTAAAGGTCTACAGAGTGATTTTGCTGGATACATTTAATGGTCTATTGTAATGATATCAAGAAAATATTTTCATTTTAATTAATACAAGAACAGTTGGCATATAAAGTGATTAGCCTAAAAGAAAGCTCCTTTTGAAAGTCTGCTAGAAATCTTGTATACTTGAAATAGGGTGATGAATAGATTTTTTAGCAATGCAAAATATATAAACAAGTGTGCATTGTTAATACTTACACCTTAAGAGGCTGATTTTAATAATTTTCATTGTGTTATATATTCCAATAACTGTTAAAACTACATTAGATACATTTACCATTTTTGTGTTTTTCTTGAGATAGCCCTAAAAGAGAGGTGGAATATTCTAATTCTAGTCAGAAAAAGTCCCATCAAAAGCAAAATGTCTTTTTGTCATCATCTTTATATTTTGCTGCCACAGATTTTTTTTTGCTGAAAGCCTGTTTTAATTTTTTTTTTTGCATCAATATTATTTTCAGTGCATGAATAGATTGGTATTTTAGTACCACTTTTTGCCCTGCTTGAGATTAAAATATAAAATTCTGTCTTGAGAAATAGTCCATTTTTAACAACATTACATGGAAAAAAAGAAAGAAAAATCTAATAGCCATGTGGGTATCATTTCAATGAAGTCTCTTTTCTCAGCACAGATTGCTCATCATCAAGCCCTCTTTGAGTAGGACTGCTCTTCGACTTGATAGACTACCCTGTGCCTGGAGGGCAGGTAGAATCAGAGCCAGGATTTTAGGGGTTAATCCTCAGAGCTCCTCTGAAACCTGGCTGTGACCTACAATTGTTTGTCTGCTACTGGCAAGTAGCTAAAGTGCAAGAGTGCCAGGCTCCCTTTCAGAGGAATACAAAAAAGGTCCAGATGTGCGGATTTTGGCTGCTGGCTAAGATAAAGATGTACTTTCTCATCAGTGATTTTGATTCCCTAGCCCAAAGTTACCTACATGGACTAAGAACTTAAAAGGTTGTAGGTTTAAATAAATGAATCAGATTCTTGTGCTGTAAAGATAATTAAGATTATTAAACACTTATAATACATGAAGCTTGAAAAGAGTAGATGTAAGAGTGTGACGTGCTCTTTGGAGAGTCCACAAAATCTCCTTTTTCATTATCTGTGGTAGCCAAATCTCCATTTACAGGAAGAAAAATACACCCATGCACACATGCCCATTTGACAAAAATAATTACAGCTGGCAATTCTCTGCCTTGTTCAGCTATGCAGTCATTTCCCTCATAGCTATTATTACACAATTAAGCCTCAGAAAACTGTGGTGAGGGAAGTAATGGTCCTCTATTGATCACTCTGATTTTTAATAAGAGGCAGCCAGTCCCAGGGTGAAACATTCACAGTACACCCACTACTATGTGACAATCTGGGACAAAGGAATAAGAATTCATTATTCAGCTGAACCTCCATGAATAGGAAGAACAGGAGGAGACGAGATTTGGCTGAAACCTCTGTTCCAGGACCCTATTCATACACAAAGACCTTTGGGATATTAAGGGAGAAATACACCATAATTATGACTCCAGATTTTTGAGTCATCAGAGAATTAGCACCTGCAGCAGCCCAATGACTTGTCCACCATTTTGTGGTGTTGGGAACTAACTTGAGAACAAGACCAGTACCTTGTGTACCACAGCAGCATTTTCCAGCCCTGTTTCCTATTGGTAATTCAAGCAGTCTTTGCCAGAAGCTTTGATGATGAGAAGAGGTGACATTATATAAAAATGTTTTTTCACCTATTGGAGATGATCCAACCTATGTCAGGTGCAAATAAATAGGAGGCCATTGCAGCATCTGGAGAGGAATGTGTCTGAGTACATGCGGGAAATGTCCCTTTTTTGCCTCAATTGTGCTGCAAGAAAAAAGACCAGGGGGATAGGATGTGCCATGAGCAACTAGTGGCACTCTTTGCACTGTGAATCCTCTGAGAGCAAGATCTGTGGGGCAGAAGGTTGTTTTCAGTTTAAGAACACACTCAGGTTGTGAAATTGGTTCCCACTACCCTCGAGAGCTTGCAGTGGCCATACAAGCTACGAGGTAGGGGAATCACAACAAAAAGGCCTTTTCTACTTGTAAGAATTTGTTACACATGCTTTTCTTCTATTGAAAAGACTATTCAGACCCTTTTTATATTATCTACTTTTCCTTTTAACAGTTTTTTGTTTGTTTGTTTCTTGGTGTTATTTTATTTATTTTACTTTATTTTGTAATTTTTATTTTATTTTCTAGATGGCCCTTTTCATACTCTATAGGCTCTTCCACTCCTCTCATCTCCTGTTATAGCTCAGTTGTCACAGGAGATTTATTTTAAATATCTTCTTGTTCAGTCCTCTTCACTTCTGATCCTATTATCAGTCTCAACTCATAGTATATTGAAAAAAGCAATTCAAACCTTTTTCTCTCTTCTCTTGCAGACTACTTTTATGGAAATGTATTTGCTTTACAAAAACATCCAACAGCCTACAATTGCTCCTGAAATTAACCTAGAAAAACAGATTCCTGTTTGCTTAAAGTGTCTAAAATTCATGCCTGTGTTGTTGACAAACATTTGTTGAAATATTTCTGATATTTGAAATCACACATGGCCAGGCAACTAGGAATTCCATACCTGCAGGAAAATATTGCTTTATAATCAGAAACACAGTAATTCCTTTTTAAACGAAGAGGTCCCAGGATATTAGGTCTTTAATCTATACGATTATTCTACACAGGAAAGCAATTTTAAGTGTATTCTAGAGCTTTATTTATTGTTCAGAAAGTTTTTACTCCTCGGTCTTGTTTAAATTCTATTTTATTTTCCTTGTGGATGGATGTATGGATAGATTTACTTTACTTCAGGGTCTTGAGTTTTTAAGGTATGAAAATATCCCAAACTGTTTAAAAGCAATATCTCAAAAATACCTATATGCTTGTATTTTGAAGGAGAGGAAAATTGTGTAAAAAGTAGGTTGCTGCCATGAAAACATGTTTCTGGCCCCCTTTTCTAATCAATCACTTTGTGAGGCTTGAAGTTGTGATGAAATAGCTGTGCCCTCATCTTTTCCTTGGTCTGTCTTCTGTTCTTTTTTTGTGTCAGGCTTCCTGACTTCACCTCTCCAGGGAAGAGGTAGGATTTCGCAGTCCTTTAGTTTTTGCTGGGCTTTGGGACACCCTGTCTGTCACAACTGTGCCAGCACAGGCAGTCTGAAATGGATTTGCAACTTTTCTTTTAGGGAGCCTGTGAATACTCCACTTCATTAAAAATAGAATGGTATTTAAATATTTAATCTTAAATATGCAAACTTAAATATTTCAAATAAATGGAATTGAAAATAAGTCTACATGCATATTTGTCCTGCCTCAACTTTTCCCATTCATTCATGGGAGAGCAACCAAGCCTATTTTCTCTGTAAACTACAGTACCAGCTTGCATCCCCAGCCTGCTCAGACACAGATCTTGTCTGCTCTAAATCAGATCTCTTGATCTTTCCTCTTTTATCCTATGCCTGCTTGGGATTTTGCCATTTTAGGTGAGATGCATTTTTCAGGCTGGCTATAGCATCAGCAGACTCTCCCAGGCCACCAAGATGGACATGAACATTTTATACAACTCACTTGCTCCTGAGCGACACTGCCTGTCAAACATTTTCTCCCCATTTTTCCCTAAAGTAGATTTATTGAACTCACCTAGTTCAGGACCAATAGTCAAGTCAACATATTGTATTCATAAATTATTACAGAGCAGCTCCACTTTCATCACAGCAGCTCTATGACTTCCTGCAGATCCAACTTCCAGAACATACTGCCTTGATTTATTTTTCAGGAAGTCAACATTTCTTTTCCACAGGAGGGAGCTTTGGTGTTCTGGCAACCTATATAACGTGTACTTATATGTATTAGTTATATTTTGACAGTGTTGGTGCTGAGGATCTGCAATAGCTCGGCCATGGCTCAGCACCACAGGCTTAGCCACAGAGTGCTGTAGGAAATGCCCTCCCCTGGATCAGCAAGGCACAAACACTTCTCCTTAGTTCCAACAGAGGGAATAGTCCTCATGATGGCAGAGTGCCTTCTTGGTTTTTCCTGTTCTGAAAATTAAATGTGATTTCAGCCCTTCCAGGGGACTGAGCCCCAAGTAACACAAGAACCACAGTCTATTCTTGGGCAGAAAAAAATTCACATGGCAATTGCAGAGGCATTCTCCTCTCTGAGCCTGTTAAGAGGTTTCCCAGCAACAGCAACATTGTAGAGGTGCTATCAGATAAAACATAAAATCACAGCCCCGAAAACCTGCTATCATCAAGCATCCCTTAGCACTCAGAACAAGACTGAAGGTGTTAGTTCCATTTTCCTGACCAGATTCCCCTGTGAAATTCAAATCCCACCTGCAGCTTCACTTTCTCTTAGATTTCTAGCTCCTGGTTTCCTGCGTGCTGTTAAAAAACTTCCATTTTCCAGGGTTAAGAAAAAGCAAAAATGTGCAGGAGGTATTTGTTCATCTAGATGAGTAAACAAAAAACACTTTTAGAAGTTAAGGTGTCATTTGCCTTGAAAAAGGCAAATGGCTATGATCACCACCTCAATTAACTCCTATACTTAATGCTGACACTTCTTCAGGAACATGCTTCTTTTTTCCTGTTTTACAGCAGAGAAAGAAAGCACAAGTGGTAAAACTACTGGAATTATTATCAGTTTCAGGAGGAAGGTTTCCATTTCAGGGAATTTGCAGTTGCATGGAACAGCTTTGTGTCTACTAACACATTTTTCTTCGTCTTTCCTAGCTCTGTGGTCTGCTCTATGCCATAATTTAGCTATTTTCAGAGAGCTCAGTTTAGACTGGCAAGTCTCAGAAGCTAAATGAAAGTCAATCTTGACTTAAACTGAGTGTCTGCTGTGGTGAGAAAGAGAGAGAAAATGTCCCATTAAAACATGCATTAGTATTTCTGATATATGTGGTACATTTTATCCGTGTCTTTGGATGGTCCAACACATATTACATGAGCTTTGCCCAAAAGTCACCTCAGCATCTGATTAACATATACATCATATTTTGACATCTGCTGAATTTTCAAGCATGTTCATTTGCAGAAATAAAGTCATGTGAACTTTACAGGGTCACTCAGTACAGATTTTTCAGGTGCTTATCATGAACTGAAATGTATTTCTGATTAGGCATGGGTGTTCTGTTGTAACAGAAGTGCTAAATAATTGTGATTGTACATCCAGCAAGTGCAAATATTTGTATGTGAAAACCTAGGCTTTTTCATGCTCAAATAAGGTGATTTTCAATTTGACAGGCACATTTATGGATTTCTGAAAAACTTTACATTTTCAGCAGAAGAACTCTATTACTGGGTTCTGAAATGCCTTTCTTTTAGATGTTTGCTGACTCAAAAAATGCAGTCAAATGATTTCAGATGTATAAAGCCTGTTAAATTAATGGAGCATAATAAAAAGTTAGTAAATATAAAAGTTTATAAAAAAGACATAACAAAACAACCTTGGAAATAGATTATCATGCATATGTTGTACATCATCATGTTTAAAATTTTTAAAAGGATTGTATTGAATCCAATTAAAAAGTTGAGAAAGAGGAGACAAGGGTGGATCAAATGAGTCTTTTAGCTAAACTTTTTCTTAATATTGCCCAAAAAATGCATCCACAGAAAGAAATTAGGAAAGCAATTGCCTTTTCCCTTGAAAAAAATCAACCCAATGAAAACATTTATTGCTTGCTCAATATTTTCATCAAAAATAATGGAAGTGGTAGTGATTTTTTAAGAAAAATGTATAATTTTGTTACTTAAACATAAGAAGTCCAACGAATCGCTTTCATTAAAGAAGAAATTTTGCAGGGGAGGTTGCTGGCCACATCATCTCAGACCAGTATTCATATTCCTAAACCCAGAGTAGACAAAAGATGGTGAGGAAAGAGATGATTATTTTCTGGGAGGGCAAGGAAAAGGGCCACGTCATCAGGACTGTAAAATGCTGTGATCCAAAGTAGAGATCATGGAGTGCAGTACATAACTTTAATCTTCATGAGCTTGTGCTCACCTGTGCAGTGTGAAAGTATAAAAAAGCCAGGCCATGCAAATATAATTCTTATAAAGTACTGGTGCTGCTTCCACTAAACTGCTTCAAGAAAAATAACTCAGGCCTTTAGGAAAGGCAGCTTTCCTAACTGTTTTAAAAGTACTACAATATATCTTAAACCAGCCTTTGGCTACATTTGATTTTCCCCAAGTTAGGGTAATGCATGAGATATGGGTGAAATGTGGATAAGTAGAAAGAAAAATGGGAGCAGGGAATTTGCAACTTCTCCAAATTTCCAAATTAAAATATTTAAAATTCCTTAATAAAGATATACATCGAGCAACATATTCCTTGACTTAAACTGTGCTAGGTTCTTCCTTGGTGCTTCTGTGATGTCACTGAGAGAACTAACTTGTGAACCAGGCTCCAAAGCCAATGGGCAGGTTATACTAAGTACATATCCTGTCTTTTGAGATAGCTAAGGAAACAATGGGGACAAAAAAAATCTTTTTCATTAATTCTACCAATCACTGCTAAGAAAATAAATATAAATATTTAGGGGATAATTTCTGAAGTTATATGTCCAGATGATTTTGCAGCCTGATTTCTCCTAGAGATGCAGAGCACCCATCAGTCAAGTTTAGACATAGAAGTAATTCACTATTGTTATTTACTATACCAAAACTAACACAACAAGGAGGCACAAACTGAGCCTTTGGTATTTGACAACAATTAAAATTTAAGAAAATGAATCTTGAAATACCTTATTACCTATGATGGAACATACAGGATACTCATAGAGAACAGTACAATAGGTAAAAATACATTGCTCATTGCTGAACACTTATGCTACATTTGATCGTGAATTTGTTCGCTTTTTGGATATTAGGTGCAAAAAAGTGCAAAGAATATTTAATTAACTGTTACAGTACCACATTACAAAAAGTATTTTCTAGGCCACAAAGGCCACTGTTGATATAATTTATATTAAGATAAATGTATACATAAAATAGTTTTTCAATCTCCATATATATATATATATATATATATCTGTTTCTATATCAGCCTTGCAGAATCATGTTGAAAATGACCTAGGCCACAGAATTTTGTTGGGATAACAATGATGGGAGGGAAAAAAACCTCACAGAGGAGAGTTTCTTCTCCTAGTAAAAAAATGACTCATCCAGAGCAAATGAAGGAATGAAATTCTGCAAGGCTGCTCTGTATTTATGGTGATGAAAATACAGTCTTAAGCAGGGAGGATCAGTGTACAGCATTACCAATCCTCTTTAGGAGAAACCATTTCTGCCTAGAGGCCGTGAATAACAACTTGAAAAGGGCATAAAAAAATTGGTCTGGAGCCTTTTCTTTTTTCCCTTTTTTTCTTTCTTCTTCTTTTTTTTCCCCCCTTATTTGTAAAGACTGTCTGAGAGATTGATTTTTATATATATTTGCTTGCTTGCTGTGTTCATACACACAGGAGGCAAGGTATAAAGGAGGCAAGGCTGCCTCATTTTTTGACTCAGATACACCTGTGATGTTAAGACCAGCCCTGCTAGCTTTTCTGGAGTAGTTAAGACACTTATTTTTGTCTATCTTAGAGATTAGTCTGTGCCATGGAGGGACTGGGTCTTCAGGAACATATTCTGTGTCAGCCAAACTAAACCAACTCAAAATGGTTCTTCAGAAGTTTGCCAAAACGACCTTTCCCCTCATATTCAGATTAACTTTCAAAAACTCTTTCAGTATCATAAACCAATCTTCCTTTGGCGTTTTGCTTCTGCATGACACTTCTGTAAAACTGTTTTGGAAAACACTGCCTCCTCAGTTTTCTTTATATATATATTGCAGAGATACCAAAAGTGCCACCACCCAACTTTTTTCTAATTACTTTCCAGCTTTCAAAACCTCAGACCCAATCATGCCATCTGTGCTACACTCTTAACAGAAAGATGAAAAAAAAAAAAAGAGGAAAAAAGAAAGTAACAATCTGATTTATCTGATTGAGGTAAACTGCAGTGTTTAGAGATAAATCCACAAAATAATATGTAGTTCTCTTCTAGTTTTTAAAATACCTGACTACGGCAAATAGATTTTTGCGTTTGCTGTCACTGTGTATTCTAATAAATGAGTTCACTTGCTTGTAAAATAGTCACATTTCAATTTCTCTCTCCACAGACTGACAGAAAACACATCTCAAATTCATATTTAGCATATATGTCTAGAGGCATCCAGCCAGCAACCAGAAACTAAATTCCATGCGTGCTGTGCACTCAGTCAAAATAACTTCAAAGAAATCTTAGTCTGTCACATTAAATCAAGAATCATAAAAATGTTGTGGGTATCTGCAATATTTGGTCAATTTTGTGAAGAGATAAATCACATTAAATCAATTCCTTTACTTTTGCGAATTCTCTCCTCTGCAGTTTGACTTGTGTAAAGATGAAGCTGTCATTATGAGTGCTGGAAGATTATAACTGCATAGATCCAGTTCTCATACCTGTTTCATAAGGGCTGGACTAAAACCCAATGAAGTCAGTAGATCCACCTCATGGGCTCCAGTGGGCTTTAAATCTGCCCTTCCTTCCCGCCCAAGGAATGAACTGATTTTCCAGATACTCAAAACATGACAGCAGTTGGGTTTTTTAATGCAACATTCAGTTTGAAGTGCAATTTTGCAAAGTCATAGAAGATTTAGTGCAATTCTGAAGAAATTTACTACATGAGCTATGACCATTTGCTCTCCCTCAAAATAATTAGCTGTTAAAAGCTGCAGTAGTTTTGAATTGCTTAAGGGATCTTTCTTTCCGATTTCTTTGCCTAAGAAATGATACAGGCTCCATCAAAACACTGCTTGAATATGACACCGGATGTATGCCAGAGATAAAACAGGTGAATGAATTTGCTCAAGGAAGGGCTATATTTGACTCGAGTCAACTTCATTCACACATTAACAAATTATTACAAACTGTCATATAAGACTTAGAATAGGAAAGATGTATTTTGATTAAAAAAATATGGATACAGTTCATATGCAGAAGCCAAACCTTCTGTTTATGTGGATGTGAGCTACGAGGGAGCTGTGGACGCTGACCACGAGGAATCCATTCTCACTACCTAGGGTGTAAGTGGTGGCTTGGGCGAGGAACAGGATCCCTGGCTATCAAAACTGGTTGCTCGGCCAGGTAGCTGCAAGAAAAATGTTATTTTTACAAATCTCGTCATATCTGGCTGTGCATCATGCTCATTTCAGAGGATGAGAGACTCAAAAAAGAATCCAGATCACATCTAGACCCTTTCTAGTCTCTGGAACAAAGTCTCTGGTGTCAAAGTCTCCAGCAGGACTAATAATGGAAAGAAAATTTCTGAAGTGACCTTCTAAAAATGCCTCTGACTCATTTCACAGGGGTGGGTTTATATCACCAACAGGGGTGCCACCTGTTTCCTAACTCACATAAACCAGACAGAGCCCTGAACCTCTAACAGACACTTCTCTTCTGCCTTGACTCAGTTTCCTTGTCCCAACACTCTTCTTGGTGTTTTACTGCAGCCTTGGTATTATGCTTTTGCTACCTGTCACAGGACATCTTGAGCAGCCATGCGCTACAGAGTGGGGAAATCAAATGACCTCAGGCAGCAACATATTTTTCTACAGAGATTGCTTTTGTGATGGGCTAAATAGTGCCCCTGCTGCTTCTTAAAGGCTTCAATATGTATCTCTCTGAGTCCAGAGCTGTGAGAATTTTGTGTACAGAACACCAACAATGTGTGGCCACAGCAGATCCCAGAGGGAGTCCAAGCCCAGGGACTTGTAGATATAATCACCCCTCCATTTGAAAAAGCTTCCAGTAAGCGTCTGTTGAATAACTCAGGAGGGAGCTGCTGGTATGCTGTCACAATTTAGTCTAATTTGCAGGCCAGTTCCAGATTAATGTTTTAGCAACAGCAGCTTATGTTAAAGATTTTTGAATAGGAAATGATTGCTTTTGAAATTTTTGCAAATGATCTCTTCTAAGTAGCTGTAAGCTCTTTATCATAATCTCTGGAAATTTTAAATGTCTAGATGTAATCTTACAATGCCATCAGAGCTACATGGAAACTGTTGAAAAGGCCCTTTAAAGTGATAGATAAACCCATGCAACTAGATTTAGGCTATGCTAATGGTCTTCTATCTGATCTATAGGTGCTGCACTGATTTTCATGATTCTCAGAAGCCTGTAAATGTGAGGGACAAAAACATTCAATATCAAGAAGAAAATTCTGCTACTTCTTACCTCTACCAGAGGGTGCCAGTGAGTAATTGGTTTACGTGGGTAAGCCAGCATTTCATTCCAATGGTCTCTTCCAAGTCCTTCGGCATCAATTCCTGTCCGGCATACTCCAATGACCTCATTGTGCCCTACTCTGAAAATTGTAGAGAGAGAAAGAATTTATTTTTAATAAAAAATAGTTTTAATAATGTCTGATATATAAATCTGTTTACTGGTTTATTGTGGCACAGAATACACAACCAAAGTTTTCACATCATTTATCACAGATATTAGTTTTAATGGTAGTATAGTAATATTAAATTCTGTAATGGCAATATCAAAAACCTCCAGCCACTTCCAGAGAGCTTCTAGCAGCTATAAAAATAGCAATGAAAACATAATCCTTGCCATTAAAAGGTTACAACCCCAAAGACACAAGGATAGAAAAGGATCATAATACACAAATTTATCTGAAGAAAAACATACTTGAATTTTGTGGGGGAAGAGGGAGAAGGAAAATGGTGGGGAATATATTTCCTGCTGCAAATGCTTCAGACATAATTTCACAAACTATTTCTCAGCTCTAGCTGTTGCCATCTTTGGAAATTCAGTCAAAAATGCAAAAGGTAAGAGTCATAGTTGTAATAGGCTATACCTTAACACTTTGTGCTCCTCACAGTGTCATAAACTGGTTGAGGAACACCAGAAAGTAATTTTCTGTACCTTGACTCTATGTACCTTAGAATAGTGCGTTCCAATTTCCCCTTAGCAAGTGCTGGGAAAGGAGGAGTTGAAGAGGACTGAAAGTGTGCAAGCTGCTGTGCTCCTTTCCTGCTAATGGCACTGTAGTGCCACTCTCACGTCTGACTGAGAAACTCTTCCTGGCAGAACTTGGAGAACAACCAGAAATCTGATGGCAAGGGAAAACAGTCTGAAGGGTGATGTTACTAAATTGGACTTTCACTGTTTATTTGCCCTGCAATCTCAAGAGCTCATTACTAATAGCAGTTGAATGAAGCAGATTTGGCTTGGGCAGGATTCTGTCAGTCACGGTCTTGATCAACCTGCAGTCCTTGAGCCACTCTAAGCAGGAGTCTCTCCTGTCAATTCTCAGTGAAGCCATAGATAATCAACCTGAGAGATGTTATCAGTGAGGGCTGAACCCAAAGGTTACATATTGAAGTTTACATACTGAAAGTTTATTTTACTGAATTAACCAAAGAATTAATTACGACTTAATTCCATGATTTAATTAGCATCTAATTCCTTTTTAGTCACTGAAATTTTCTTTAGTTTCAAGTACCTGATATTTAAATAGAAATTAGAGGGGTGAGGGACTTTTTAATCTAGTAGACATGCCTGATTTATAAAGTTTATACATAATCCAGCCCCTAGAAATGGACAGGAATGTATGTCAGGGCTAGGGGCCTGAAAAAAAATTGAGCCGTATTTCTTCCTCATCTCAGTTATTTATGACACTGATAAAATGTCATGTGCTCTAAAAGGTGTGGAAGCTTTAAACCTCTTCAGGAAAAGGCCCCAAGGCTTTATCTTTTGTGACACTGAAGCTGCTTGTAAGCTTAAGGAGGCAAAAAGCAGTCACATGCAGTGATCAGGAATTGTCTCAATGGTCAAAAAGTGAACTGTGCTTACCTGTCATAATCCATCACTGCAATGGAGAGGCTGACCTGGTCCACGTTCTCTGGAGGGATATCAAAGATGATGGCCTCATTATAAATGGGATTCAACGTGTTCTTCTTTGTGGTTGTTTTCCTCTTTTTCAGTCTCCGTCCCTCACACATCAGCGACACTTTGACATAGGGATCTGAGTAACAGATAGTCAGTTCATGCATTAGTACTCAAAGCCATTCAAATGTGTAGCATAAGAACAATATTTGTGGTAGGAATGTTATATTGCTAAGGTAAAAAGTTGCAAATGTTTGAATGACCCTGGCAAACGCTGCTTTCATTATGTTGTAAATGCAAAGGAAGGGCACGGGCACTCCAAACAGACACACTGGCTGCCAGACCAAAGATGGGCAGTCCATCTAAAAAAGTATCCATTTTCCTGCTACTTCCATCCCACAGCCATGCTAGGCACACAAAACCCAAGATCTTATTCGTCCCCTTCCTGAACAGACTCTGCCTTGTTGTTAAAAAAAAATAGATTTACCTGATGCACCAGTTATATCCATTGCTTTGAGATTCCGACATTTGATGACTGTCAAAGTCATTCTCCCAGCAGTAGGCAAATAACAAAGGGAAAACATGATCTCACCCAAATCTATGCTTTCCTGAAAAAGAAAAGCAATTATTAGAAATCTGATCATACTACCAAAATTCAGTTAAGATCCTGCAAAACTGTTTTTTTTTTTTTTTTGTTTGTTTTTTTTTTTTTTTTTTTTTTTTTTTTTTTTTTTTTTTTTTTTTACACGTAGAGAGGCTTCTTTTGCTCACTCAGATGCTTCTGAAGAGGTCACAAGCAATTTTCAGAAATTTTTTCCATAAAGTACAGAAGAAGTAACAACAAAATAATATTTTAGTGAAAAGATTTTCCATTAATAAACTGAGAAATTAAAACAAAATCAGAGACAAAACTTTCTGGATTCCTGGTCCTTTTGTATTGAATTCACATGAACAAAAAGGTGTTGAAAGTAAAATGTCAAGTTCTGCTCTTGAAAACACTCATACTCCATCAGCCCCAATAGAAAGAAATCTGACGGAATATTTAGATCATGAACATTTACATGCCCTTTAGACACTGGAATTTATGTAGGAGAATAATTTCTTCACAGGAATGTGTATAAAAAGCTAATCCTGTCTAAGTGCTTCAAAAAGAGAATGCTTGAAAAAGTTGCTCTCTTTACTGCTCTCAATGTGCTTTGAGAGGTTGTTCTGTTTCAGAAGAAATGCAAAGTAAAGGAGTAGCACCTACAGCTTTTTTTTGGCTCATTTTGGAGGATAATATCATCAGAAGGATGGATTAGGGTCCATAAGAATGTTAATAATCCTCACAAAGGGTCAGGTTCATACTGACACCATGTGCTAAGTACTCATGAAGCAGGACGTTGCCATACAGTTTAGATGCAACAATAGTTGAGTTGTGTAACCTAAGGAAGAGAGTTTCTATCAGTTCGTATTTTTTCCTTTTCACAGTTATACAATTATCCTAACATTGCAAAAGGTTAGGTTTTGAGATGTTTTCTCTGTTCTAAATTCTTCCTGTTTTAAATTTCAAATACACCTTTTCTCTCCCCACTCCTCAAAAAATTCTTCCCAAAAATATTAAGGACTTAGGATATGAATTTGTAAAGGGCAGGTAAAGGAAGCCACTCTGTAAGGCAGCCACTCTCAAGCATGCTCATGTGATCTCAAAGAACTCTTTTTTTATAAACTAATACTAAAAAGCTTATTTTTAACATCTCAGCTTCAATATTTTCTCTGTTAAATCTACAGTTACCCTGAGAGCACAAATTCGCTTTAGAGCTGCTGGATTTATGGTACAGCTGTTCTAGCATCAGAAGGCAAGCATAATATATTTTTAAGTGAAGCATATTAAAATAATGATCGCTGTGTAGATGACAAATATATTGTTTACAGTCATAAGACAAGACTGGGCTTCTTGTTCACATTCTTCAGCTGCTTATGTGAACAGTTTTATTGATTTCCTTCAGGCTAATACCCTGTCCAAATTGAAACAAGTATTTCACATCTTTCTTGAGTAAAGATGGACTTAATCACAGCTTCAGGGTGTGGGTTTTTTGTATTTTATTTTGTTATTGTTTTTTTCCACCTGCATTGCAGACTAGAGTGAAGAATACAGTTTTGGAATGGCTTTAAATTCTCTGTTGCAGTGGTAATAAAATATTGACTTTTGTGTACTTTGGTCAATTCACATATTCAGTCATTTTGCTGGGAATTTGTTTTGACAATTGCTAGTTTGATAAGCATGTAAACATGCACTGTGGGCAAATTTCATGCTTGTCAGAATTTCAGATTTCTCAGAATTTCAAAATGATTGAGCTCATTCAGTTCACACAGGACAAATACAACTATTTGACCTGTCCCTTTCTTTGCCACAAAGAGTGCAGAATTTTGTGCCACAGATTAAATTGCCAAACTCAATTTTCTATTTCAGAAAATAAACAAAACTTGAACAAAAGAATGGTGATTCTTTCCACTCATTTGTTACAGTGGCAAGTGATGTCTCATATTTTACAGTTCTGACATATCTGAACTTCTCTTACTGGCATTACTCTCTTAGTTCAGAGTCTGATGGTTATTTCTCTTCTCCATACACCAAACAGACCTCACTGTTTTGTTTGAAAAGAAAATAGAATTCCCTGAATTTCAGTGCTTCAAAGTTACCTAAGGTTTATGCTGAGAGAGGTGATGAAGATGGGTTGGATCATGAAACACCATGGCTAGCCCACAAAATGATCTAATTTTTTCTTCTTCAGAGAAATGGATTGTGTAGCTGAATAGGGAAAAAATACTTGCTGAAGACGGGAGTACGAACTTGAGTGTTCTATTATTTCTTTTTGAAGAAAAACTGGGTAGAGAGTGAAAGATTTGTGTGAGCTCAGCTGATAAAGCAGAATACAGACGGGATTATGTACTATGACTTAAATACTTTAAAAGAAGCATTGCTCAAAATACTTGCCAAGCTCACTCCATTGTTACTCTTCAGCACATTATTGAAGGGCAGAGAGTAGAAGTTTCTGCTCTGATTATCTGCCAAGACTGGTCATCCTTCCTCATATGTGAATGTGTGAATGTGCAAAGTTCCAAATGTTCTTTTGAAGAATTAAAATCAAAATTATACCTATATATTATAGTATAAGAAACTGTATTGCCTAAAATGCTGAGACATTTCCATTTTCGCACACACAATTTTATTGTTAATTTGAGCACTAGAGATTCATAAATTTGGAGCTGAAAACACAGATTCAGATCTAGATTATAAACATAGTAATGCTTTGTATTGTTTGGGGCTTTTTTTAAACTTCTCACGACAGTCTTTGTTAAGCATGTTGATTATAATGAGTAACATTTTTAAATTCCCTGGATCCTTAAACATTATCAGTTTTAGTTGAGATTTAAATACAGGATTCAATTTAATTTAGAATCTCAGTGCTATGGAAAATTCATGTTTTTCTCACATTATAAGACACTAGATAATTAGGTTGATGCAAGTAATCTGACAGGAACCCTTTAATACAAGCAAACCTGAAGAAACCAAGGCACAGACTGCCCCTGATAATCACATCTGCATTACAGCGTGCCTCCAACAAAACACAACTCACAAGACACAATCCAGTAGCTGTAATTTGTGCATATTTTTAAATAATCCTCAGATTGCCTTACTTGTATCACATATTTTCTGAAAATTTCACATGACTCAGATAACTCTCATGACACTTCATCTCTTTTATAGACCTATTTTGAGTTTTTCTTTTTCTCCTTGGACTGAATTTGGGTTTCAATTATCAGCTAGCTTTATGGATGTTGGTAAGGATTGCCTCCCACTGGCTTCCAATAACAAAAAATTCCAGAAAAACCAGCATTGAGCACAGCTGCACTTATGCAAATGAAAGCATTTGTTGACACCTCATATCTCTCCTTCACTTATTTCCCATATGTATCCACCAGCCATAACACAGTCCTAAGGACCTGAAACAGTGGCCAGCATGCTACCAGCTTCAGTTACTTTCATAGCTACCATTTTACCTCTATCCCATCCATTTTCTGGTATGCTCTGTCTAGAATAAAAAAAAAAAACAAAACCAAAAAAAAAAACAAAAACAAAAACCAAACAAGCTAAAAGAAAACAATTGTCTCACGTGCACATATCAGTTTTTCTGATTAATTTTGTGGGTTTTGAGCTACAGAATGCAGATTTTTTTTTAAAATAGCATAATGTTTGTCCCGCATTGGTAGCCATGTGAATGAATGTGCTAATAATATTTTCCTATTACTTCCATTTGGAGGGATCTGTCCACATTCTCTGCTTTGTGGGCTCTTGGGAAATTAGTCCAGGAGTTGGCAGAGTCAGAAATAAAAAAGTTCCTTATTCTATTCTATTTGTAATCATACCCAGTGAACGCCAGTGCTCTCATTTTCACACATATGCCTGTAAAAAATGCAGCGTTTCTACAGAGGCTGTGCTCCCCACTCACAATATGGATAAAAGGGAAGGGATGTGAGGAGAAGTTTGGAGAACTTGCAGGGGAGCATCAATCAAACTGATTGAGGTTTTTGAACTGCTGTTGCTGGAAAAAGCTTTGCTGCCACTTACTCCAATTAATTTTCTCAGTTGTTTCCACTAAATTCAATAAAAGGGACAACTTTTAACAAGAAACCTCCACAAGTTCAGTGGGGAAGGTGGCTATAGATCCTTCCATGTTCAGGGTGGTTTCTATGCACATATCAACCCCCATAACTCTGAAACTGAACAGGAAAACTGTTTATTGCCTATAACGATAGTCTAGTAACTTTCATAGTCTACCTCCTCTATGCCAACATCTTAACTGATTTCCTGTGATAGCAGGAGTAAAAAGCTTATAGGGACCTGATATATGAAAAAAGGTGTAATTTCTGAGTCACAATTGAACTTTAGACTATTTTTTCACTGATGTTTGTTTCTTCTTCTTTTCCACTAGTTTATCAAGTTTTGAAATTCAAGTAAAATCTCTAAACAGCGACTTGCTATGTATTCTTACAATGAACTAGGTAAAGGCTACTGGAGCTGGAAAATTTACATGCTTTTATTGTTACTAGTCTGTCATTAATTTCCATGGTTAAAATAACAAGTATCTGCATAATTAATACCAGTAGAAATGAGATTCCCTCAAAAAATTACTTGTTGCTACTTTATCATTCAGTTTGTCATAATCTACAGTAACAATTTTGGTTCTTAATCACAATTTTAATATCTGGAACTACTTTCCTATTAATTGAAATTGGAATGATGTTCAAAGACTGCGTGTAAGAGTAGAGTAACACAAATACTAATGGCAGCATGAATTCCATCTGTACTTGCTTTCTAAACAAATTATTCACCAATTTCATTCTCACTTTTCCTGCTATATTTTGAGCAAGCATCAGTAATAAATATTAATAGCAATTTTCTAGCTACCTAAGAAGGTACTCAGGCATTTGCTCTTCTAGAATTTTAGCTGTTGCCTTGAGTAACACTGAAAACTGTTTTTCTATACAATATGCAAATTTAAAGAAAAATGCGTTGGCAGAGCTAGACCTTTGGCTTTCTTGAATATTGCAGGAAGGTAATTCCCCCATAGCACAGATTTCTCTTCCTCAGTTTAGATACCTATTATATTTATTTTGGCTTTCCAATAAAAGCTGCCAATATTAGGCTTCAAGAATCAGGGATAAAATATAACAATGAATGTTGGGAGTTGGATGGAAAGAGAAAGAAAACCTGTCCCCTGAGAAAATTAGTTAAGATTATAATAAGGTATTTCTGGTTTTGATATATATCAAGCATTAAAAGAGTGATAGGAAAAAGCAGAATAGAAAGATAGAACAGAAATCTACCAGTCTGTTTTCTCATTTATGAATTTAGAATTCAATGGTACCCTTGCTATCACAGAAATTATTAAAAATTCTGTGAGGCTCAAATTGGAGAGCTAATTCTACCACCTATCAAGGGGACTTTCCTTTGGAAACCTAGTCCCCACTGCTAACATTTATTTTTGTCTTCTGTTATTCTTTGCATATCAAACCCAGCTCTTTCATTCCTCTCAGCACCAGTTCCTGATTGAGCTGTTGCCCTGGGAAATGAATCAATTAAGTTTATGTTTGCTCTTGCCTCTGTGGAAGATAGTATGGAAGCAGTGGGGCCTGTTGCTCTGTAATGGCTGTCTTCTGCTTGTGGAGGGCTAATGCTTGTCTGAACCTGTCACCCTGATTGCTCTGAGTGAGCTCTGCTGCTGATTGCAGCCCTGATGGCAGAGGGAGGGCTCCCTGAGACTGCAGAGTGTCTTCAGTAGTGCCTTGGAAGCCTCCTGGGTGCTCCTTGTGCTGCTCCCTCAGTACAGAACCATCTGTCCTGTGCACCCAGGTGGCTGTCACATCTTGCCAGGCAGCAAGGAAGCCCATTCCTGCCTCAGAGCAGCTGAGAAAAGAGATGCTCGTGTGAACTAACTGTGACAGGGGAATCAACAAAAATGTATATGGACTCCTATAGAAAAGATGCTTTTCCAAAGCTGCAGTGCAATGTCTGCAAAGAGACTTTGCAGTGAGAAACTCGGAGAGAGCGGCACAGCGGGTCAGAGAAGTCATGAACCTGCAGCTGCCACAGCACTGTCTGGATGTAGAGATATTAAAGTCCCTTGAGGAAACCATGCCCTTCATTCACCTGATATTTCTTACTTTTAGGGTAGAGTGAAAGTAGCAGTTTGCCCCTAGAAAATCAAAATATTCAAATAATTTGTCATTTCAAATGAAAAGAAATACAAAATAATAATAATAGAAACCTTCCCTGCCTTCAGTAACTTGTCAGAAACCCACCCTTTCTCCATTGTCTTCTCTGGTTATCAACCAGACCTAAAGCAGCTCCAAACATAAATGAAGGTCTCCAAAATGCTTCCTCTAAAGACTGATCCAGAGTGTTCTCTCACCTGCTCAGCAGCAGCATTGGTCACATGGATCCCTTTTATCACTGGCCCTGGGCAGAAATGACAAGTGCCAGCAATTCTTGGCTTAGTCCTGGGCTCTTCCCACTAGAGATGATAAATGTACCTACACTGGCAAGCCCTGAGTCTTTCACACCTGTTTAAGGCTCTGTTAAACCTTTTAGGAGCATTTCCCAAAACATTCACGTAGACCTTAGCCCACTACATTGCTGGTGATAAACCATTTACTCATAGTGCTGCCCTTTGAACACTAAAAAACAGAACAATCCCTAAAATCCCTCAAGGTTGGGCTACAAAACGCACCTCTGTCAGCCCTCTACCACAATTGTCTTACTCAGGGAAAAGTCTAAAGTGTTTTGTCCACTAACAAAACAGGAGATATGGACAAAACAAAGCAAAGATTATGTTCTGGGTGAAAATCAGTGGTGGGCTTCATTCTTGTTTGATGAGGAAAAGGGAAGAATCTATTTCCATAACAGGGGCCAGCAGCCAGCAGAGTTACCTGTGTTATTTCCTGCTCTGGCAAGTGTTTGATATAAATGAACTGAGACAAATGTTACTGTCCTACTTATTTAAAAATATACATATTTAACCTTTTCTGTCTTTCCCAGCGATGCTATTAATTATATTCCAAATGCTTTAGAAACAGCAATCATGCAGCACAGACATCACATGAAGACAATGTCCTTATAAAATCTGCTTTTACATTCCACTTCACAAATGAGCAAACTGCAGCACTGAAATGCCTGGTGTTGGGGAACTAAATGATAATCGAGTTCCATCTGTCTACATGAGATCATTCAAGAGGCTACAAGTCCATGACAATTTGATGACTAAGATCCCCAAGAGACGACCACTGTTGGAAACGGAAATGGCTTTCCTCTAAATTCTGAGCTCATTCTGCACAGTTTCCTATAATTGCTTACTCAGACTTCACAGGATACCTTCAGAAAAAAGCCCAAATCTTTCTGACAGTGACTTGCAAATAATTTTAGGCCATAGTATTAGAGGAAATTTCCAAAGCAGGTGATAATTTTGAAAAGTATTATAGGAACTTAATAAATGTTTACATGCAGAAATTGTTGGATCACAAGCACTGGACTTCTTGCCTAGAAAATTTTAAGACACTGGATATTAGAAATCCTTGTTTGCAATTCCAAAAAAAGAGTTTTCTTCCTTAAAAGTATGCAGCAAATTTTGATAGTAACAAGACCTCGGAAATTGTGCAAAACTTACAACCACTTGACAAAAATAGAAGCCTTGTGTTGATTAAACAATCCATTTGATATTATTTGTTTGCTTCTAATGTTATGAACTAATTTTCTCAGGTGTAGTGAGAATCACAGCATTCCAATATACTGAATAACCTTCACAGGTAGTCTAAAGCTCCCTCTTGATTTTTTTTTCTCTTTTTTTTTCTTTTATAATTAATCAGGTGAACAGAAGCAAATGATGGACTTTTAATTGAAAAGTCAATCACCCATGTACAAGTGAAATTTGGGGATACATCAGGTATCTAAGGTACTTTTTGTACACTACTGATTTTGGTCTAATTTACATTAATAATCTAACATTAAGAAATTAATATACTTCAGCTCTTAAAACAGGTGCAAGTTACATGTTATAAAATGTGGTATGCTACCAACACCATATATAACAGAGAAACAATGGTCTGAATAAAAAAATAAAGGCAAAAATCCAAACTACAAAATGTGAAAAAATATCAGCTTCTGAAAACAATGAGAATAAAAATGAGTGTGTGTGTGGGCTAATTCTACACTTCCACAGAATAAATTCAAACGATTATTAGGAGAAAAGAAAGTGTATTAAAACTGTAGGTTCACACAGAATCATTGGGTTTAGAACCAAAAAGGATCCAGTGATTCTGATTTTCCCAGACTGCATTTCTTGTACCAAATAAAAACTCTTTATGGTTGTGCAAGAAAATATTTTAAAAATAACGTTAGCTACTGACGAAGGGTTGTTGCATAATAAAGAATCTCCTGATCTCCTGTGGCAATCTCCTTCACAGGCAAAATGACACAATCCATTTTCTTAGTAAATCTCATTAGTAGTATTTAAGACTGCAGAGTTTGGTGTCATAAGAATAGATTCTCTTCACACTGGTAAAAGGAATTGTTTTTACCCTCATTTTAGGTTCTGAGTAGAAAATTCTTGACTGTGGAAGAGATGTAAAAGATTCACAGCTGAGGAGAGGCTGCTTCCACTGATTCTTTAAGTTTTGGACTAATTCTTTGATCTATGACTTGTTTTCCACATCTATCATTTAGCAACAGCACGAGCAGAACACTGGGTGTAGGAATCATGTCTGAACAGAGACAAAAAACTTCTGGGACGGAGCAAAGGTGAAGAAGCAAAAAGCATGAAATAAATATCTTTACAGAACGGCATGTTGGTTCCTGGGCTCTACTGGGTGGGTATGGCCTCTTGCACTCAGACAGCCTGCTTGATTTGCAAAAATTCTTCAGGAACACCAAAGTATATTTGCTTGGCTTAGAATTATTTTCCACCAATTTTAGAACCAGCTGGATCTTTCTTTTTCAGGCTTATCAAAGTTCAGTTGATTCTAGCCAAAATTAGCAATTTAACTTCTAGTTAGTGACTTTGGTAAACTTTATATCTGGTGTTTAAGACAGCAAGTCCTCACTGATTAACATCTCACAGAGTGTTTATTCCTGTTTGGCTCTCTCAATTTATAGTTTATGAAATGCCAGAACCAGAAACCTGTATTATTATTTCATAAAACTGCTCAAGTAAAACACAAGGCAACACATTGCACATACAGTTACTGGACATCTTCTAGGAAGGCTTCTTTTTGCCAGGAAAAAAAAATCGGTTTCCAGTTTCTTACATAATTTTAATGCTAGAAGATATCTCAATTTTCTGTGCCTGTCACTGATGGTTTAAGTGGAGACAACCTTTTCATACACATGCAGTACTTTAAACCATACTGACTGAAAGGCTGTAATCCAAAAACCTTATGGTTTCTCTTAAACTTGACACAGATGAAAACACCAGCAGAGTGAGTTAGGCACTAAAACTGCATGCACTAACCCTTAGTGAGGAAGAAACTTGAATTCGGATCCAGTACCAAGTTTAGCAACCATTTTCATCCATGTGTGTATTAGTATCAACCCCAAACCCTCGGTCTGATATGGCATTTCAATCTGCTCAAAACCAGTTATGAGCAGTCCAGAGATTCTTATTTGCTGAAACCATCCTAGTTATCAGTTAAAAATCTCACAGACACACCTGCTGACTAGTGAGTTTTAAGTAATTACTAAAGTATTAAATACAATGTCAAAGCTAGAAGAAATTTTTAAAAATGGTTATTTGGACTATTATTCCAAGACCTTAAACACATATTCTATTTTAATCTTGAGAACAAAATTCTTAAAATTGCCTTAAATCTGAGCTTGATCAAACTAGGCAGGCACAGATTCAGATTTCCTGAGGTGTGCTGAAGGTTGTTCAGTGCAGATTGGTAGGCCCAGCAGTGAATAAAAATAAATAGCAGTGAATTCACATTTGAAAACTGCCTCCACTATTCTACACTCGCTAGTATTTCTCCTTTCTCAGGGATCACAGTGCTATGCTGAAATTGGTGAGGCCATCATCAGTGCTCCTTTTCCTTCTAATCATGCAGACCTAGACCTGTCTACCAGGTATGAACACCATGCAAGTGCTTGGTGACAAAGGCATGGGAAGTCTCTGGCTGCAGGGAAGGGGTGGTGTGAAGCTTCTGTCGCTCATGTGTAGCACTGGTCTGTCCTCTGTTCATCCCTGTGTGGAAATGCAGCCCATGCTGAAACCCTGGCATGAGTCACACTGTTTGGATACACCCACAGAACCAGGGACAGGAAATGTTCTATATAAATAGCATGCTAGTTAAAAAGAAACTGAAACCAAATTCAAAACCAAAACAGACACCCTACACCTCACTATTTTAATGGTGGTTTTTTGTTTGTGGGTTTGTTTTGTTTTGTTTTGTTTTTTTGTTCCACTTCAAATCCCAGCCAGAAATTATGAGTTTGGAATTCAAGGTTAATAAAGCAATATCTGGAGATTGCTGTTCTCTGGTAGCCTGTCATTCATCCTGTCACCTGTGCACAGACATCCTTTTCTTGCTTGCAACAATAAACAAATTAATTTCTATTTCCTAATTCTTCTTGCTTGTGCCTCTTGAGTTTTCCTAGCAACCAGCAGCAATGAAGATACAAGTGTTGGGGGTCCTAAGCACAGTGCAGTCAGCAAAAAATATTTTACACTTCAAGCACTTTCAGACTCTTTTCCTTACCAAGATTTCTAACCTATGAAAATTTCCTAACAAGAGCAGGATAAGATGGGCCCTTTTTCTTAATAGATGGTCATTTCGCAGGACAAGGTGTTTTGCTAACAGCAAAATGCTATTAGTTCTGGATAAGCAATGACTTGCATGATGTAGCATTTAATTAATAAATGCAATTTATATACACACAGTGAGCCATAAAGATGACAGTATGCTCCCAGAAGATTTTTTGGTAATTAAATTTTATATCTTCCCAAACATTTTTCTCTGTGTTCAAAGGCAAATATTGACAGTTCCTCTTTTTAATTCTTTTTTTTTTTTTTTATTATTTTGGACTCTGCTGATAAACAGGGTAGACTGCCAAAAACTACAGAAGAGAAATGAAAATATGATGTTAATGCTTCTGTAACACATTACTTACTGTGGTGGCACAGTGGATGTCTTTCCATACATTGGCTTCCCTGGAGAGATCTGAGACTTCAAAAAGGTTATCAAGAATAACTTCCCCAATCATGTCATGTCTAGAAAATCTGTCAAAATCATAAACACTGAAATGCAATTTCCTGTTGCTGAGTTGATCATAGGCTACAGGAAACTGAAAGGTTTCATCAAAGACAGGATTTAATGTCTTTCTGTGAACTCGTGTCTGAAACTTCTTTTTCCTATCTGGAAGCAGATAAATCTTAACGTAGGGATCGGATGTTCCTGTGAAGTCTTTAGCAGGCAGATCTAAGGCTTTGACAATTGTGACAGCCAGAAGTTCATTCTCATAATCATACCGGAGAGTGAAGTTAAGTTTTCCACATGTTTTCACATCTTCTTGTTGCCCATCAGAATCCACAGACTTCTGTTTGTAGAGTTCTGGTTTTATTCTCCCAATGCTGGTTGTGGTCTCTCCCCTTTGCAAAACCGGGTCTGTCCCCAAGTTAAAATCAACGCTGGACACTTGCATCTGCCTTGGCAAGTGCCTCCTGAAAGAATTGTGCCTGCACACACACACGCACAGATACACACACACAAAAAACAAGCCATGGTTATCTCTGGGAAAAGACCATCTCTCAATAGAAAATTTAAGAACAAATTAGTGAGGGCTCCTCTCTTTAAAAGAATTAAAAAATAATCCTCTCCACACCCCCTTCAGTGTTTTGCAAGTGTTAAAGCATCCTTGAGAGGAAATGATCATTCAGAATTAATTTCGTGGCCTAGGGGACACCCATCGTCCCAGAAATAAATACATTTATAACTTTGCTTTCAGACTGTGCAGCTGAAACTGAATTCATGTTCTTTCACAGAACAAGTTGACAGTTCCAACATTGCATGCTTCCACTTTTCTAGGGCCTGAGTAAAGTATGGTCAAACTGAACAAAAAAAAAAAAAAAAAAAAAGCTCTTGCAGAATTTTCATCAGTACTCTCTGGTTTTTGGAGGTATTCCATGGTGGCTTTCCAATTAAATATTTACCAGCTCTCACAGTGATGATGGTGAAAGGCGCCTGAAAGGGAAATGCAGAGCTGTGTCTGGAGGTTTTTAGCATAGTGCTTCGCCATCCTACAACATTTTATATTCACCTGCTTGGTATCTGCTACACTGAGGTGCAGGCTGCCTTCTCTAAAAGCACTGGGAATATTTTGTTCTGCCTACAACGAATTTCAGAGTTCTGTCAACAATTTTCTGCAATTGTTTTTTTTTTCTCTTTTGTTCTCGTGGTCTGCTGTGCCGTGTATTAGAAAGCTGATTCCTGTACCACTAGCAAGAAACAGTATGTTAAATTCCTTGCAATTCTGAATACAATGTTGCATAAACATATGTATTTATGGGCTTATCTTGGCTCATGAATCTGAATGGAAAGTTGTGCCATTCCTACGAAGAGCAAAATCAAACCCCTGGCATGCCATACAAGCTTAGAGTAGTATAAAAACACTGGTTTTAAAAGCTTCACAGCATTTATCATCAGCAAATGCCATAATGACTACACTATCCAGTTTATTTTTTAGGCATTTTCACATTTCCTTGGTACTTCCCTACCCCAACAATCTGTGCTGCAGAAGATTACCACCTCCTCCTGTGAGCACACTTAGTTGCCATTAAAGAACAATCCGATTGTCAGAATTTCCTCTGCTTTTTGCAATCAATTGCTTATTAATGCCACATGCAGCCTTGCCTTATTGCTTGGTTTCTCTGTGGTGTTTTGTTCTGAAAACAAGAAGTGTCACAGCTGCATGTTTCTTTAAATCAGAAATTCGAATTGTCCATTTGAAAGCAACCAGGACTCATTTCATAGATATTATTTGTATTTTTGCTGTAAGTGAAGAGCTTGCAGAAGGCATGAAGCACAAACTGCCGCAGTTGAGCTGAGCAGAGATACAAGAGTGTAATTTGCAGCTATTAAATAATAGACAAGAATGTTTCCCCTTTCAGCTGTCTCAGTCCTGCTAGGTGCAGGGAGCAGTCCTAGGTCAACACATGAATAGGGCAGGGAGAGCTTCATAGCCTACACTTGAAGTAGCTCAAAAAAATCCAGGTGTTTGGATGTCAAATTTAGATGAACAATACAACCCTCTTGTAACACACTTTGCCTTTCTTTCTTTACAGATAGACAAGTTGAAAGATTTTCTTCTCTCTTAAATGTTAAACCTCCCTGAATTTATAGTGTCTAATGTCCACGTTGGAAAGGAGTGAGGAATGAAAAAGCCCTGACTGGTCAGAAAAGTGGAATATTGTCCTCAGGGAGTTTCACAGCTGTTCTTGTGCTTTTGCCCTCCAAGAAGTGCAACCTCATGGGTGTGCCAAAATGTGGGGGAAGAGCTGAACTCTACCCAAAATGTAGTGCAATAAATTCCTGGGCAGGCAGCAGTGTAGGGACTATCTTTTTAATGTCTTTGACTCATAATGAGGTCCAGGAAGATCTGTGTTACTGCTACTTCTGTCAGCGCTAAGGAAACCTGAGCAGACTGGCCTTCCTGAGTGCTCCTCACACGCTGTACTACTGAGATGCCCAGAGAATCACAGAGTCATAGAATAGTTTGAGTCAGAGAGGACCTTAAAAATCATCCAGTTTGAATCCCCCTGCCATGGGGGTATTGTGTTCAAACCCTGCTGTACACTGGCAGCAGCTAGAACTGCCTTTGCAGGGGAAAGAGTGAAACTGATTGTATGACATCAGTCTGAACATAAACAGGTACATGACAAATTCTCTGTTCTTCAACTTCTCTTGCATTTTTGACAATCTGGGTTAGTGTGAGCAAAAGCAATATATAAGACCCCAAATCCATGATTTCTAAGGTACCAACTTTCTTTTAAAATTTCAGACTTCATGCATTTCAGATCTTCTACTGAATTGCTGCGAGATGTCACTAAGAAAAAGAATGTATTTGTATGGCTGTTCCCTGTGGGAATCAGCAGCACTTTTGCTCTAGTAAGCCAAAGTCATAATTACACAGTGCCTAGTTCTGTTCTGAGTCACAGCATTTCACCAAGACAGCTAATTGGTCTGTTAATTATTAAGATGTTTCATTGTTGTCATGGCAACATATTTATTTTCCTTTGTTCTGCAGTAACAAAGGGATTAATGACTGTGATAATGAAAAACAAGGATGTCACAAAATCAGGTTGTTAAAATGTGGCAGAGCTACCAACACCTTCAAATCCAGGTACTTCAACCTCTACTGACTCTTATGTGCAGCACTCCTACAGTAGACTTGCCTTCCATAACAGAACAAATGCATTTTGAGTGATAGCAAACGTGTATGTAAATCAATATAAAAGTGTATTTTCATGGGCATAATGACACTATGAAGCTGATTTCTAGCTCAGTAAGACTGCCACATCTGTGACAAATGGGAGGGATAGGATGCTGATTTATGATATGACTTGAGATTTATGAGGGGTGACTCAGGTCAAGCTTTCCTAGATGGCATTAGACCAATCTTTTGGTCCAAATCCAGAAAAGGCCATGATCACTGGTGGTATTTAAACAGAACAAAAGCTTCTCTCTTCTCCTTGCAAACACTAAAATCAACAGATATGTTTGTTTTTCTTTAACCTTAACAAATCCAAGCACCTCACTTTTGCCTTCGTGCCTCTTGGGAACTGACTAGCTCAACATGTTCCCCTCCAGCTGGTACTAAAGAGCAAAAAGCATGTTCTTGGAAAATACAGGTGAATGGTTGAAGAATGGATTTTCATAGAAGGAATAAACTATATCGTAAAATAATATCACGAAGTATGGGAAAGGGTAGTTCTCAATAACACAGAGCAAAATTATTTGCAAATGAGCACCACTTCTGCAGTTCTTCTGCTGTAGTGTACTGGTTAATTGGTGTCAAGGACTAGAGAGATTTTAACAAACAGATCTTTCCATATTATCAGGGAGTATGAAAAATATGTAATTATAACTAAACAGAAATATATAATTTTCCCATACTAACATGTCTCTGTGTTAAATGTACAGTCTAAAAAATGTGATCAGGCACATTTGATTGTTGCTCTGATTGGCTTATTAAAACCCTCACACTTCAATTACAATGACTTAATACAATTTCACTTATTTTATTAAGAGCTGATGGATGCATGAACCCATCATAGGACTGGTTACAACCCCTTAATTTGCCCCAGCTCAGGTGAGATCAGTGTACAGGAGACAATTCAGTATATCTACATCCAACTGTATTCCTTTGTCAATGGAATACATTTAGGTGGGGGTCCATCTGAATCCCTCAGGGCTCCTGAGGACAAGAAGCAGTGTTGCATTGAAGATGATGCAAAAGAAGTTCTGTTACCTCTGCATCTGCCATTGGTGCCTTTTTATTTAGACGCCCCCAGTCAAGGACACCAGAGTCAGGTTTCAGTCATTTTGCTGGTACATTATTGCCAGCTGGGGTTAACACGAAACAAGGAATAATTCAGAAACCCGGTCTAAATGTCCAGCCTTACTCTCATACATGATATTCTTGGCAGCAGCAATTCATGTGGGCTGTTAAGTTAGGACTCCGATTAAGACAGGGAGGGTGTAGATAAAATGCATTTACAAACAGAAAGATCACCATTTCTGGGTAATTTTTAAGGCACATGTCATTCTAAGCATATTTTGTAAAAAGAAGCAGAATTTTTCACCAAACTCTGAAAGAAGGTGATGTTTCCAAACACTGCTACTGATTGGCTGTGATGGGACAATCAGGTACTCAAAGCACAGGAACTGCCCCTTTCAGAGGAGATTTAACCCTGATAATCTTGACAGGATAAAAAGAAACCTCTCTTACAAGGTTGCAGAAAGACTGGTATTGAAAGGAGGTTTTACTTTTTTAAAACTGTCCTTGGCTTCACAAATATTTTGTATTCATTTAGATCCCAATCCAAATCACTCTAGGGACCTGTGAGAATATTTTCACTGCCTGAAGTAGATCTGGATCATATCCCTGGAACTTCTCTCTTCCCCTAGAGTGCCACTGGAATAATTCAAGTTCATTTGCCAGCCAGCTATTTCTTCTGTCTATTCAGGAGGCCAGACAGTCTGAATACTTGGATTTGATGGATAAAACTCTTTCAGTTAATATCCTCTTAGGTAGCAGTGAGCTGGATAATGGGCTTGTCATGCTAAACTGTACCAATTTTTGTTCCTCTGTGTTTAGTGTGACAGTTACAAGCTCATAATTATCTGAGTGTTGTGGGAATGTTCCTCAGTGTGGTTTGCATACCATGCTCCTGTTCTGAGCAGATGGATACAGTAGCAGGAACCAGGCATAGCCAGGGTAATGTGGTTTAAAGCCAGCTGGAGAGTCTCTTAATTCAGGAGATGCTTTGGCTGCTAAAGTCAGTCAGACCTCCTCTAGCTGGAGTGCTCTCATTTTGGGAGCTTCCTGTGGCTTCCTGTTGGCTGTTCCATGAGGTTGGAATAGCTGAGAAAAAGCACTTGAGCACTCACTGCCACAACGAGTGCACTGAGCTGGACAAACACTGTCTTTAGGGCTCCCAGGAGGCCAGCAAAGTATGTGCCCACTCAGTGTAAAGCACTCGTCTTCCCCTCCTTTTGCCTCTAATTATTGTGAATGTGAACCTTTGTTTTTTTGTTTGTTTCTTTGGCTTTAGTGGGCTTTTTCATTTGGTTGGTTTGGGTGGGTTTTTTTTTAATTTTTTTTTTTTTTTTTTTTTTTTTTTTACTGGTAACATGTTTCCTTAGCAAATGGCATTTTGAGAAAAAAGCTACTTCCTACACAGTATTTGTACTGTAACTTATGGCATTACACAATTCTTCAAGTTCCTCTTTTAGCCTTAATTTTCCCAATCTTTGCTTATAAAACAACCCCCTTTTTATTTCAGGATTTGATCTTTGCAGTTCATAGTTTGTTACCATGTATTAAATTTGCTACGAGTGTTTCAAGAAAATCCCATTTGAATCTATAGGTCCCTGCACGTCTTCACTGCTTTTCAGTATAAAGTGGCATCTAATGAAACATTAAAGTTTGTGTCCTTCACTTTCATACTAAAGAAACCACTAAGGAATGCTGTGTGCTTGTCATTTATTTGTAGACTTACATGGAATCTGAACAGCTTTAAGATCAGCTTTAAGGATCTGTATTTTTAGGCCGGAATTTTAATTCCTTTGTAATCAGCAAACCATGTCTTAAGGAAATGTGCCATCAAAAATGAGTCTATCATTTTATTTTGTTGAGAGGGAATCTTTCATCTCGAAAACAACTGATATATCTATAAAAAAATCTCTGTGAAAATCTAGACTTGCAGTTCTTTAAAAAAACACTGAAATATGTTTTCCTGTAATCAAGACCCAAAAGGGAAATGCTTAAAGTAGCAACATCTATCTTTGCAAAGTAGTAGAAAATGTAGATTTCACTTTCATATGTTAAAATGATTATGAAACTGAAGGGACACTAAACGTTTCAGAATATTCTGTCCAAAGAACAATGTGGCTTCACATTCACATGACTGATGTTTCACCCATAACTGTTAAGAAACATCTGAATAATCCAGGATCCTGAAAATTTTCAGCAGTGTTCCTGCTCTACTTGTTGCTGGGAAAGGTGCCACAAGTGCGGGTGCCTCTGACTTACCTTGATGAGGACGTGGGCTCGGTGATCTGCCTCTGCATCCGAGCATGTCTGATCAGGTGCTCTTTCAGCGCGTTCTGGACCTCTGCTGGTATATCAGGTGAAGTGTGGCTGATTTTCAGCGCAGCTTCCAGTACCTTGGTCGTGGCTTTCCCATTTTCTTTAACTTCCTTTTTCTCGCTGTTCTCCAAAACCTCCGTAGGGGCGCTGGAGTTGCTCTGCGGGACATTACTGGTGCTGGAGGTGAGAGGTTTGCTCCTCCAGCAGGGCCAGCACAGCTTCCAAAAGACAAAAAGCGAGACGACCAGCAAGGCGAGCCCGCAGAAGCTGACGACGACTGCTAAGAGACTGACAGAGACGTCTGCAAGGAATTAGGAAACAAAAATCGTCGTGACAGACAAACATGCAGAGAAATAAAATTATTAAAAATGACACAGGCAAGGAGATAGAAGCATTTTTTATTATTATGTTTGTGCAGAGCTTTAAAGTCCTTTTTAAGATTGCTACTTTTTTTTTTTCCTTTTCTTTTTGATATCTAAGCGTGTAACATTTAGATATCATTATTTTCTAATATCTGCTTCACAAACTGTCCTTTAATCATTCAGGCCAAAGGTCAGTGTGTGTACCACTCATCACATACTCAGACATCCTTCTCAGGAAGTTTCCTTCTCAGGAAGTAAGGAAACAATCCCCAAAACTCTCAGCCATTGTTGGCTAAGGACTTTGAGATCAGTAGGTGAAAGAAATATTGACCTATTTTGCTAAAGCAAAGTTTTTATAATCAAACAACAAATATCCTCACTGAGATTTAAAGCAAACACATGAGAATTCAGTTCCCAAATCTAGATTTCTAATTTTGGAAAAGAAGCACCTATGTAGACAGCCCTCTCCTTATGGGTAATGTACACATCCCTTTACTTACTGGCCTCCGGTGGAGGACACAGCTCCTGAAAACATCAACAACTTTAATTTCAGTCAGAAAGGCTGATGTTGATGCTTAGCCCTTTAGAACGTATATTTAGAACATCAAGAACATGTAGATGAAAAAGTTAAGCCACAGTTAACATTTTCTATCAGTACACATGCATGTACATGCACAAATTCCTTCAAGATTTGCCAGACGTCTGACTGTGTGCTTCAGAAACATTTTTAAATCTAACATTTAGGCATAAATAAGTACAAGATAAAGTCTGTCATAATAGGAGATTTCTGTGGTTAAATTGTCAGCTCTGGACCAAGACTGTGTTAGACTAAGATAGCACAGACATATCAGTATCTAAAATTCTGCTGCGAAAATGCAGCTGGCTTCAGGGAACACAGTGAAATGCCCTGAGCTGAACAGAGATCATGCTGTACACTGAGCTACTCCTGCTGCCCTGTATTTGACTTTTGCTGCCAAAACTGCTTAGAATATTCAATAGTCTGGCTAAAGATTGGAGAATGGATTTCATACCAACAAAATACCATGGACACACTTGTATTTTAGGAGATGGTGGATCGCCGGGACAGCCAGTTAAGTCCTAATTATGAGTTTTATTCTATGTGACATGGTCCCATTTGATTTTTCCAGTATCCTGTAGCATGATAACCAAAAAATCCCATTCCTTTTCAAAAGAGCCTTTTATATGTCTTAAAATTATTCACTAAACCCTGCTTAAATATCCCTCAAGCAAGAGCTGCTGTTGCTCCTTGTTACAAGTTTTGACAGTTTAACAGCTAATACTTTGTATCCATAACTCCAGGCTGCAGGCCACTAAACTGAATCACTGGAAAAGTGCTAAAAGAGTTTGAGCATATTTTTATAGATTTTGCACATGAACTAAAAGGTATGGATTAGCTCCATGAAACAGTATGTACCTCACCAGCCCTTATGAGGATTGAAGATAGAAAGATGGAGCAGAATGATGAAGATAGAAAGCTGAAGATCAAAATTTGGGAATGTTTTCTTTATTAATATATAATATGCAGATGCATCTCTCAGTAGTAAACACTGAACTTCCAGACCACTCCTCATGAAAATTCATGAGAAAAGCAAAAACGTATAGAAAATGTTGTAGTGTGGAGATCATACCCTCACAGCCAATTCCTAGCCAAGGATCAGGAATTAGAATAGGGAAATGATCATTCTTCGTGGGTGGTTTGGATGTGGCCCTTCTGTTTCAGCATATGACAGACATTAATAGCAAGGAGAGAGGCTCTTGCATGACCTCAGTGCCAGGGAATTGTCTGTAGTGGGTTGATGGACAGATGCCCGAGGCCCATCAAAGCTGCTCTGTCAGTCCCCTCCTCAGATGGACAGGGGACAAAATACAACAAAAAAAGCTTGTGGGTCAAGAAAAGGACAGAGAGAGACTGCTCAGCAATTATTGTCATGGACAAAACAGACTTAAGGAAATAAGTTTATTACCAATCAAATCAATGGTGACTAATAAAACCAAGCCATAAAACACTTTTCCTCACTCCTCCCTTCTTCTGGGGCCCAACTTCACTCCTGCTTTCTCTATCTCCCTCCTCCAGCAGCACAGGGAGATGGGCAGCGAGGCTGCATCAGTTCATCACATGCTGTGTCTGCGGCTCCATCCTCTTCAGGACTCCTCACACTCTTCCCCTGCTGCTCTCCTCCAGAGTGTGGTCCCTGCCGCAGGAGACAGTCCTGCACAAACTGCGGTGTGAATCCTTCTCACGCACTGCTCCAGTGTGTCCCTTCCGCTGGGAGCAGAACTGCGGGAGCAGACTGCTCCACCATGAGCCCACTACAGGGTCATGAGTCTTGCCAGCAAACCTGCTCCAGTAAGGGATCCTATCTCCACAGGTCCACAGATCCTGCCAGAAGACTTCTGCAGGGTGGGTTCCTCAAGGGTCACGGCCTTCTTTGGGAATTCACCTGCTTGGGATTCACCTGCTCCATGGGCCGCAGCAGTGAAGATCTGCAGTGGGAGGCAAATCACTCTTGCACCTAGAGCTCTTCTTCCTCTCCTTCTTCACAGACCTTGCTGTCTGCAGAGTCATTCCTCACAAATTCTGACTCCCCTCTTCCTGCAGTTGATGCACAGCAGATTTTTTTTTCCCTTTCTTAAAAATGTTTTCCTGCGACCCCTGTGTCTGGGGGGCTCAGCCTACGCCATCCTGGAGCCAGCTGGCCTTGGCTCTGTTGGGCATGGGGGAAGCTTCCAGCAGCTTCTCACAGAAATCCCTCCTGCCACCTGTTGTGGTTTAGGTTTGCTTATTTTGGGGTTTGGCACTATTTATGTGGTGGTTTTACATTTGCTGAATTTGTTTGCTAACAGAGATAGGATTTTGGGAGAAAAAGGCAAAAGCAGGCTCAACTTAGAAGCAAAACCAGATAGATTTTATTAAAATACACTAAGAGAGGAAAATAAGAAAAGAAAAAAACACCCCAAATTAATTTCTAAAACCAACCCTTTCTCTCACTACAAACTGTTTATTTTTTACAAACAATGTAAAGAGGCAAAACTCAGAACTCCAGGTCAGTACTACTTATTAAACAATCTTTCATTTGGTCTTTGAGAGAGAGAGAAGCCACTTCTGTGGTTTGGTAACTTTCACACAAAAGCAGTCCACCTAGAAGAATCTGCATTTGTGGACCTTCCCATATCATGTAGCCTTTCCCATGACTACCTATGGGCCACGGATTTCACAAAATTGGGGTGGTACTTTTTAAAAATGAGCTGTTTCAAAAAAACAAAGGATCTTTTTCAACTCAGGGAGCAGAGATGGTCTTTTCACTTCTTCACTGGCAGAGGGCTTCTTCTCATCTCTCTCTGTTCAACTTTTCATGGGGGCACAAAAATGCTCACTCAGTTTATCACAGATACTTTTGCCCAAATGCACGAATCATCTCCTCAATTTGTATTGTCGACGATTGAAAAGATTATCCTGTTACTAAAATCCATAGGAGATTTTTCAGCCTAGAACCAAGGCAACCTGTCATCTCCACTACTTAAAAGTCACTCTTCCTTTACTGACTTTAAGATCTCCATATTGCCCCTTTACATGTCTCCAGTTTGGCCTTTTTTTTCATCTCCGAGAAGGGTTAGAGTTTTAAGGTCTCAATCTGTGTCAGGACAGAGTTAAAGCTTGCCCAGGTCTGTGGTGGTCAGGTGATCTCTGCCAGGGCAGCTGCAAATGTTTCAAAGCCATGCCAGTGAGGGGGCAGGCTGATGGATACCTTGTCTTCCATCCCTCCATCTGATGGTGCCAGCTGCTCGCAGCTGCTCTGTAAGAATTTTAAGGTCCTAGCAGGGAGATACTGTTTCAACCAATGACACCACCAAAACCTGGCCAGGCAAACCCAATACACAGTCAAAAAATCAATTTTAATGTATTCATACAGAGGTAGGCCTCACTGAAGAACCTTCTTTGAGAGATCGAGCCAGAAGAATTGTCAGGCAACCTGGCCAAATTTTTTTCCTGTTCTCAAAGTGTGACAAAAACTAGAACTCTGGAAAATGTTGATGGTCTGCCAGGAATAAATAAAAACTAAGAAAAAGAGAGAGGAAAGCAAAAATAAACTCAATTTTGGGTGATTTGCAATATTTCCAGCTCAGTCTGGGGACGGTTGGCAAAATTAGGTTATATTTCGAAAGGAAAACTTTTACAACTGAAAATTGTAGGGTTTTTTTCCATTTGGAAAATGTTGAAGGAGGATGTTTTAACAACTTTGAAACTACTGGAAACATTTCAAAACCAGAAATATGAAAATTGATCCCTTCCAGCAGAGCTTCAATTTGATGAATAGATACTATCAGCTGAAAAACATTGCATCAAAGCATTTCTAGCCAATTCTAATTTAAGTTTTTCACTGCAAGACATTTTTCAAGCCTTCAAATAACTTGTTGTCTCCTTTCAACACCTACTCCTGTACTTCAACTTTCTCTAAGCTGTTTTTTTCTATTTCCATTAAACTACTTCAAAGTTGAAAGAGCTCCTGAAATCTTTACAGAAAATATTTTTATATCCATAAAATAATCCCATGAAACATCTAAAGTCTCACGAGCAGAGATAAGGAACTAATTCTATAAACAGCAGTAGTTTTAATTTTTGGTATTTTATTAGTGAATTAAACAATTCACATATTGAATTTCAGAGTGCAAAAATTACAGGAAAGACTTGAATTGCCAAAAAATTCATTCATTCAAAGAAGAGTTCATTATGGAAAGCAACTTAATTACATTTATTGCCACAATTGCTAAAAAGCAATTGCTATGCCATAAAATAAAAATTGACATAAAAAGCATATTTCATGTCCTTCCTTCTGTCAGTCACTCAACTGAGCAATTACAAGAGATTTATTGTTACGTGAAGACTGAAATCATCTGAAGAGCAGTCAAACCCTTTGTGTGTTAGGCTGGATATGTCTCTTATATTAAGTTTTTACAGGAAGTTTCTTAAGAATGCAAAACATTAAGAGAAAGTTCCACAGACTTGGAGCTTCTTCACATCGCTGCCAAGGAATCCTGGTTGGAAAGAAAAATGGGTACTGAAGGATGGATTTATCATCAGACCAGGGTTGCACTTCACATACATAAGTATTATTTAAAGATATAGAACTGGTGACAAATTCAAAGACTGCCTAATTTTTAAGGGCAGAAGAAGATATAGACACAGCTGGGACAGCATTAATTGTCAGCATTGTGGATAATGTTTTCATTGGTCTCTGGTCCAAAAGAAAACAAAAGCCATCTTGAAAAACTGTTTCTGAACTGGTAATTTCAGCTTGTCTGCCATGATTTAGATTCATACAGAACCGGACATCCCTCTGAAAATTCAAAAATATTACAGAATTATGCATTTCTCATTCTTGTTCTTATGCTTGGTATACTGAGGAATATCAAGATTCTCTTTTTCCTCACACCATCCCCTTCTGGACAGTGGGAGATCTTCCAATGACTTCATTTCACTCCTAAATGTCATATTTCTACCCTTGATAAAATTTGATAACTGAAAGCATCCCGTTTCCTCATTGTTTTATATTTAAAACTACTCCTTCAAGATACAGAATTTTGAACAATTTTATATTTCTCATTTAAGAAAGGCATCTCTATCAAGAACCCTCAAAAATTCTCTGTATTTTTATAAATATCCTCTGATACATTTCTGCCATAAAAGTCTCCTTGATAGCCAGTCTTTTGTATCAGGCAATTACTCCAGAACCATCCCCATGTGTTGCTGGTTTTGTTTGTTTGTTTGTTTTTGGTTTTTTTTTGGGGGGGGGGTTTGTTTGTTTGTTTGTTTTTTCTTCTTTTCTGGATGCTAGGAAATGTCTTGTGCATTGGGTTCAGTACTACGGATTTCAAAAATTTTTTGTTTGGATCTGGCCTCGGAAAAATTCTCCCCATGGATCTGTTTGCAAACATGCACATTGGCAGACTTCCATTTCAAAACCAAATTAAGATCACTTACATTTTAGGCAACATCTGCCTCATGAGGCTGAATTTGGAAAAACATACTCCACAAACCCATGATCTTGACCGGCGACAGAAACACCACACAGTGCTGTGATGTAGATGCCCAGGTGTGTGAGGGTCAGGCACATCTGATGCAGACTACACTAAAGAGAATGCATTCGTCTCAGAAAAGGAGCAAGGGTGAAAGGAACACTTGGGGAAAGGCAGGGTTCTAGTCTCTTCTGGCCCATTTGTCTATATCTGATCTTGGTTCTCTTAAATATTTAAAATGCAATGTCTATAACCTGTGTTCAAAGATATTTTTCTTTAACTTTGAATTTGTTCTCTTGTTCAACAAGCCATAAGGAGCTTCACCCTTTCCGTAATAAAGGAGCTTTTGTGTCTGTAATACCAGGAGCCAGATCAATCAGATAAATTAATGTCTCTGATTTTCTAGGATTTGAAACGAAGCAGGGCCCTTATAAATTATAGAAGGTCTGGGGCCAATAAATCTTCCCTATCCCCACACAGATGAACTAGTTGGTCCAACCCATCATATCTCCTGTTCGGTTTTCCTTGGGGAATTTTTAAGCACATAAAAACTTGCTGGTATTAGCAGATCTTCCACAATTACCTGCAGATCTTCCACAATTACCTGTGTCTCATCCAAATCCCTTCAGATGGGGACATGATGCTCTAGCAAGCCTCAGAAAGTGACAGGTGCAAAGTCTTGTATTTTCTCTCTCAATCTGAACCTGTCAAAGCACCTGACTTAGATATCAAATGGCAAAAAAGCCTTTCACTTAAAAGAGTAGGTGTGACCTGCTCTCCTGCACTCTTGGAGAAGCGTCCTTAGAAGATCTTCCTCAAACTTTTACTCTGGCCTTATTGTGAATGTGCTCCCTCCCTGTTAATTCATTCTGGTGTCTGAATTTGTTCCATACAGCCACTACCATCTTCTGGATGGTAGATCACTAAATGCTAGCAGAATTCTATGGTAGCTTTTTTCCTGACAGGAGGGGAAACAAATGAATTCAGGGATCACTGTGATTTCCTACACAATCACAGCACACAGAATTATCAATCTTTTGTCAAAATCAATTAATCTAAGCTATATTAGAGATGATGTTCTCACTTTTGCCTGGCTGGGTCTGTAAGTTATTGATCTTCACTCTCAAGGCTCCTTCTGGTGGGCATGGTTTTCTGCTTGTTAACTCTCAATCCCAAGAGGAGGGACTCTCAGCTAGACCCACACCTGCCCATTTGGCTTTCCATTAAATTGAAAAAAACCCCAGCCTTAGGCTTGGTTCTGTGCAGTTCCCACACTTTTGAGGATCTCTTTGTGTCTACAAGAAGCCCTCATTATCCTCTTTCAGATGAGACAAGTAAATTAGAACATATAAGCTCACTGACTGCTGTTCACCACAAGCATAAAGGGAGGTTCATGCAGCTCAAGTGTCATTTTTGAATTGTCATGGTTATGTTATTCGTACCCAGTATTATATAACAAACATCTCACACATATGACAGGACCCAGGAAAACACTGTGTCTCTTCATCATCTTTGCAGATTTGTCCTCCAGATGGCATAAACCTTTCTGCATTTCTCCCCCTTATTTCTTTACGAAATGTGTATAAAGGAAGATTCTTTTGTAAACCTCATGTTTTTACTGTGTACCTCTGCTGTCTGCATTGTTGTGATTGCCTTCACGTTCGTTGTAAATAAATCTGGTCTCAGTGGTACTTTTACCGCCCCCCCCCCCCCCACCCCCCCCCGTTTTTCCTTTGTGCTGCTGAATTAGATGGATTTCTGGTTTTCACAGCTTGTTTACACTGATTTTGTAAGTTACGTTTTTCAGTAACCCTGCACTTTTTTCCCACCAAGTCTTCTTTCTCTGATAGTAATATTGACCTAACCAGATGATGAACTGTATGGAGTGTAAATAATTTGGTCAGTCTGTTAACTGTTAAAATGTTTATTGTTTGATTTTCTCACATTCCCCTGTAGCAGAGACACTGTTTCATTTCTCTGTAACAGAACACTCCCTTGTTTCACACAACAGTTACTTTATGACAAAGAAAAATGCTCCTTTCTTGTACGATAGTCCTACACTGATCACAGTAGCCTTCACATTTGTCCAAGCTGTTTCTCATCGCCTTCATGCTTATTTTGGCACAGTTGAGAAGAATTTGCAAACACTCTATAGGGTAAATCTGTTCTCCTCACTCCCCTAAATACATCCAGGCAGTGCAAGCATAGCCACAGCTCATGCTGTTCGTGGATGTGTGTGCACTGTGTGCATGAGCACAGCATGTTCAAAGGAACCAGGACTAAATGGAAACCATCAGTTGCCATCCAGCAGGTGGAGAGCTGCCAGAGAAGCTTCTGACAGCAAACAGGAGGCACATGCCAGCTGCAGCAGGAGGACATAAGACATTGCTCTTCGGGGAAGAGTGAGTGTCTGTTACAGGCTGGCCTTGTGCAGGATGCTCCAGTGCTTTCTTACTCCTTCTGTACTTTTATAGCAACCTGTCAATCAGGGCAGGGTTAAAAACTTGGTCGGTTAGACTGTTATGTTAACTGGATAACTGTCAGTAGAATATTTACATGAATAACAAATGATCCCCTAGAAGCTGATGCTCTTTGCATGGTCAACTTTCAAAAATCAATTGTTTGACAAGCAAAGGAGCAAGAGTGAACACCACTCTCAAGATATTCACTACCCACTCTAGTGGGCCAAAATATGCCCTCAATGTTTGTTACAGAGCTGGTTTTCCAGCTCTGCAGTAAACATTGGTCACCCATGGGAAATGATAATAAGAGAGTAAAGTTTTGCATGACCAGCAGGCCTAAAAAAAGGCAAAGAGCACAAAGTACCCACCATTTGCAGAGGACATAAAATGAATTTTAAACATGTGTCCCTAGAGCAGAATGTCCAAACTCCTCTCATTATGCTGTATGCAATTGGCTTAATCTTCAGAAATGCTCACAACTGGGACCTTTGATGTGCTTGGTTCCATTGAAAATGAGGAGGGATGCTCAGCTGGAAAAAATTAATTAGAGTCCTTTATTAATGAGATAATCTGAGCCAAGATACCAGTATAACCTCACTGTATATATGAGTTTGGGACAGTTATAGAAAATTAATAATTCACTAAGTTTAGAGGTAAATTGTATTATATGAAATCCTGCACTTTCAGCTCCTAACTATTTTCCACCTTTATTCTTATAATTGACATCGTAATTATTTTGCCCAACTGTATTGGAGGTGTAAAATAAAAACAAAACATCTGCACATCTAATTGAGCATTTTGCCAAAGATGCTATAGCCTTCAGAAGAAAGCTCACAGTCATCTAATCATATAAAGGTACCATAAACCTAAAGAGCTTCCTCATCTTTTCACTTGAGCATTTCCCTGAGATGAGCCAATTAATAGTTCTTTTAATTACTGGGGCAGAAAATATAACAACAGATGTCTATATTCATTTGTCTAAAGCTCTTAGAAATGGAAGAAATTTTCTGTCTTGTGAAGATTATTTGCTGTGAGTTCTGTATATTGATTGTTCAATACACTAAATATGATTACCCCTTCTTGACCCAAGAAGTGAGCAGTAATTGAGGGTGCTAAGGTGTTGGTGCTGATACTGAGAGGAAAAAACCTGTTGAATAATCAATCTTTTCTTTGATGTAATCCTCTCTGTCCCTCATTGTCAGGAAACCTGAATATCTCCCCCTTCTGCTTTGTTGCTTCATTTTTTTATACTCTGCCTTCCCAGGGCCATACTCACCATTTTTTCTTCTGACCATGTGTCCAGCTTCCTTCTCTTTGTTTGTTTGTGTTATCTTTTTTATGCTTCTTTCTCCCATCTAGGCATATACACTATCAAAAAAAAATCACTGCCCAGCGTCTCTGCTTCCCTCTGAAAATTCCTGGGTCACAGGGTCAATATTGTCTCACATTTTGCTTTGAGCCTCTGACTGGGTGATGCATCTTCTGCCTCAAGTAGCTGATTCCCCTGAGAAGCTTGGCTGCTTTTCATGGTCTAGCTGAACAGAAAGCTATCACTACACTCACTAACATAACAACATCAATGCAGTTCTAGCTGCATTTCACAGTGCTTTCAACTTCCAGAACATGTTTTCATCCTTGTATTAAATAGAAACAAACTATCTGGTTTCCTTTTTTACCATCTACTCTTCTACTTTCTGAAAGGTTGCTTACACTGTTCTTTCCTTTCCAAATGTCTCCTCATGGTTTACAGAATCGCAGATATTCTGAGTTGGAAGGGACCCACAAGGATCACCTAGTCCAACTCCTGGCCCTGCACAGCACCATCCCCAAGAATCACACTATGTGCCTGGAAGCATTATCCAAATGCTTCTTGAGCTCTGTCAAACTTTGTACTGTTTAGACTTCTCTCCTTTAGTGACATCTCATTAGTGATTTTTGCCTATTTTACCTTTGTGACACTTTTAGGTATCTTTTTGAGACAAGGAAAACTGAACGAAGTTAACATTTCCACCTTTAATGAAGAGGATTTACGGTTGTTCAATGCTCTGGACATTAGCTTTATCCATAGAGATGACAAGGAACTCTAAGTGCATTTGAAGAGAAGAAGAGATATAGCATGGCTCACCTTTCAATGACACCACTTCTCTCAGCTTTAACTGTATTTAGAGTATTTCTGCTCATAAAATTAACGCAAGTTATATTTATATCTTATCATACCCAAGCGTTTACATATTAAAATATTGTCAATTATCAACAATGACTGTGTGTCTGTTCCTCCTCTGGAGACAGAGTATGTTCATTAGCAGTGTTGTTGATGAGATAATGCTCAACATACTGTGCATCTCAATAAAGTTGATACCCATCATCTAATACTGGTTTCCTTTTAAGGAGGAAAAAGTGAGATAGAGGAATTCAGCTGAGATGTGGTACCCAGAGGTTCCAGCTCCTGTCTGTTAACTATTTTTTCCCCCTAATCCAACAGTTGTAAGGTAGTTAGGGATTACAAACGGAAACCCAAGAAGATCGTTGACTTTTAATAAATATTTAAAAAGAAGCTCCTCTTATTATTCACAGTGCAATATCAAACCAAGTGTTGAAGATTCATATTCTCTAAACAGCAGATCTTGGTTTACCTCGTGGAATGTTTTGTGTCCTTCATATCCCACCTGTTTATACACCAACTTTGCAGAGCCAAATTTTCCAGGCTCCATAGGGTAATGCTATTTTCATTCAACCTTCTACCATTCCGATCGTGAAGATTAACACAGAGCATGATTAGAATATTCATGATCCTTTCTGGGGGAAAGGCTGCAGCCCCCTCACCCCTCCTTGCCTGTCTGCCCTGCCTGGCAACTGGGTCAGGCTGGGCTGAGTAGGGCAGGGTCAGAAAACAATGATTTTGATCTGAGATACTACGAATAGCCCGAGATTTGTGGTAAAATCTGTGGGTATTCAAAGAAAAGAAAACAACAACAAAAAGCCCATCAGCTGCGGAGGCAGCGACAGTGCAGCTGGGGCACACGCTGGGAACCTGCTGCTTTACATGACCCGGTGTTAATTTATTTAATTTGCACTGTAACACTTGGCATTTGCTGGCCATAATGCAAGCTGTTCATTTGCATTTTTGGACAGACAGTAGAGGTTATCAATCCCGTCTAGCAGAAATTAAACACAGAACTTCGAGCAATTTTCAAGCCCTGTCCTAAAAATAAGTGTGAAGAAAAACAAGGTGCCCAGAGAGCACCACATGGGATAATGCAAAAATGAAGAGTCTGTTCCAAAAGGTGCAGAAAATTCAGATATCAGGGACCAAAGGCACCACTAATAGGACTCAAAAATCTTAATTTCAATATGAAAATTTTTGGAAATTTGGAATGTTTAAACTATCCCGGATTTTCTCCTTCCACCCTACCCAAAAATTTCCTGGACAAGTGTCCTGGGCCGGACCGAAGTTCTGCCCTGACTCCACAGGTTCCCGCTGCCTGTCAGACGGCTCTCCTGCCTCCCCCAGCGATGAGCGCAGAGGATGCAAAACACCCAAGCCCCGCTCAGGAAGGGAAGACTGCGAGGCGGGACTCGCCGAGCCGCGCCCCGAGCCCCGGCTGCGTGCCGACCCGTGCCGGCTGCCCGCACTTCCCGCTGCCCAACCTGTTGCCCGGGTCGCCAGCGCCACTCGCCAAACGCAGAGGGACGGTCGGGGACAGGGGAGGGAGAGCGGGTGCAGCCCAGGCGTGCCGCGCCCGGCGCACGGACCCGCTGCCCGCCCGTGACAAGAGCATCGAGCGCAGCGCTCTGCCCCGCTGCCCTCCCGCACGGCCCCGCACACACATGCAGCGGCAGCAGCAGCCCGAGGCCGGGCTTTTCACATAGACAAACTCCCGTCGTGGCGAAAACCTTGCCGAAGCGGAGCTGCGGGTGGCAAACGAGCGAGCTGCGGGGGTACGAGGAAGTCTCCGGCGGTCATTTCTGTCCCCTCGGTACCTGTTCGTTCTCCCCGGCCCCACGCCCGCACCGTCGCCCGCTTCCCCCACGTTTGCCCCGCAGCGCTGGTCCCCGCTCCGGCGGTCCCGGCGCTCCCCTCAGCGCTCCTCGGCAGCCTCGGCGGGCTGAGAGGGAGCGGATTTTAAAGCGGGCTGCGTGCCTGCCCCCCCTTCCGCCCCCTCCGCACGCAGGGAAAGCAAAGGAAAAAGTTGCGCTCTCCGGCCGCCCACGCCTCGCTGTCCGCCCCGCGGCGGCGGCGGGGCCGCTGTGGGTACCTGTGCCGCCGATGCCCTGCCGGGCGCTCTCCAGGGGGAAAATGCCTGCGCACTTCTCCCGCTCCACCTGCCCGCCCAGGCACAGCTCCGAGATGATCTGCAGCGCCTTGTGGCAGAGGCTGCCCACGCCGTCCTCCGCCGGGAAACTCATCTTGTGGCCCGGCCGCCGCCGCTAGGCCATGGCCGGAGCGGGACGGCTCCGCGCCCGACCCGCGCTGCCTCCCGCGGGGAGCGGAGCGGGGCGGAGCTGCGGCGGCGGCGGGAGCGGCGCGAGTGAACCGAAGAAGTAGTGAAGGAGCGGGGGGAAACAAAAAAAAAAAAAAAGAAAAAAAAAAGAAAAAAAAAAGGGGGGGGGAGGAGGGGAAAAAATTAAAAAGGGGGAGAAAAAAAAATAAACATCCACTTAGCAACGCCTTTTGTGTGGCTCCGTGCTCCGGCAGGCGGCTCGGCCAATGGCAGCCCGGCGCGGGGGGCGGGGGGCCCTCGCATCCCCCGGGAAACTTTTCCTTCCCCCTCCCCGCGGCCCCGCTCGGGCGGTGCGGTGCGGTGGGCGGCGCGGGGAGCGGCGGGCGGAGCGCCGTCCCCTCCCGGCAGCAGGACCCCCGGCACCGGGGGCAGCGGGGGCAGCGAGCGGGACGTATCGACCGGTCCGAGCTCCTCGGCCGCTCGTCGCGCCGCCAGCACCGAGCGGAGCTGGTTCGCCACCGCTCCGCTCGTTCTTTCCGCAGCGTTTATTCATTCCGAGGTGACCTCGGCGGGGGCATCTCCAGCGAGAGCGACCGAGGCGCGTCCAGTAACTTCACTGAGCAAAGCACCATCGCCACTCCGCTTCTCCGCAGCGGAGGAAGCGGGACGGCTGACTTTGTCCGTTTCTTTAACTTCTTAACTAGTCAGAGGAACCTTACGGTTGTCTGGTCTGTTTCCTCAACAAATTCTGTAAAGTTGGGTTATTTATAGATAAAAATCTTGGAGGTACAGCGTGTGTTTGAATATACCTCTAAAAATCAGTGCAGCATTTACCGCAAGTAGTTGTTTCAGTTATTGGCTGTGGAGCTGAACAAGACTTCATCTGTTTATTTGTTCATCTACTTACTGAAATTCCGACACAATTTTATGTTTGTGAGGGAAAATTCCTCTAGTTCACTGGCACACATATGCCTTCAAATGCTTAATTCTGGCTAGGCATAACTGGAAGGACGTCTGCTAGCATTTTACTTAGCAGCACTGCCCGTAGTCTGCTGCTAGGGTGTCTCATTTTCATGGGCACAAGAAGTTAACTTTTGTGCTGCTGTGCATTCTTTTCCCTCTGAAATTAGGAGGTTTTACCAGTTACCTGTAAATAAATATCTCTAGCAAACTGTCAGGTTTAACAGCTGAAAACTTTATGACTATCCTTCCTTAGCTGAATTACAGAATAATTAAATGAATTATTATTCCAGTTTTAATTCTGAAATTCCATACTTGCTAAAAACACGAGAAGATATTTCTAAACCCCAGCCTTTTGGTGTTTTGAAGGAGCATGCATTTATACAGATGAATTCATACACATGCAGTTTTCAAAATCTTGGGAAATTGATAGACTGGGTTGTACACAAACTGTAACATCAACACAAAATCTGTTCTGCAGAGCTTTTTTCCACAGAGACAGCACGTATTTCAGAAATATCAGACACTATTAAAGAAATTGTTCTCCATTCAACACCCTTCCTTGAGACTAGCATTGTCAAAACCCTGTGTTAATGCTGCAAAATGTTCTGTCAAATGTTAGAATGTTTGGACTGTAACCAGTCAGAGCACAGAACGTGGAGATCTATTTGAAGACTCCTTTCACCCTCATAGGGACCTAAATCTGTATAATCATTAAAATAGTCTTGCTAGCAATAAAAAAGTGTGTAGATATTTTCATTAGAGTGAAGGCAACTGCTGCCTACATGCAAACTTCAAAATATGAACATATTTACTGTCTGTGTGACATTTACAGTCCTGTTCCCAAAATCCTGTCATGCATCACCAACTAATAATTAAGCAGTCTGTTTATCTTTGAGACATACCCAGAACTCTAGCAAAAGCTAACAGGACATACATATACATAGAAAAGGTCTTAATCAGAAATTGGTTTTAATGAGAATAAGGACTGCATCTAAAGGCTGAGACCTGAGCTCCTCCACTTCTGAACTTTTCTACAGACTGTGCCCATGGATGTATCACACAGTCCACAAATGAAATTTTCTGTCTCTGAAGTGAATGGCAGCATTGTCACTGATTGTAGTAAAGTTCCTCACATAGACCAGTTTGCTATCCTGCTTGTTTATTTATGCAGTGAGTCTTTTTGGTGCATTTCTATATTGCTTGTCTTTGCACACAAGAACTTAATTTCAGTGAAAATCACACCACTTTGGTGTTATTGCTGTTATTGATGTATACATAGAGGCAGAAAAGCCCAAATGGGTGTACGCTACAGTAAATTTAAAAACAAAACAAATGCCTGTACTTTTGAAGATTTTCAGGTAGGTATCTGGAAGTGGATACCCAAGTCATTTCTCTTAGATGTCCTAAATATTTTAAAAAAATGCTTTTAGGTATAAAGGAAACAATAGCCACACTAACTAGGTACAGTATTACTGTACCTTTATCAGAGGCATGTAAAGCATCTAAATCCTGTTCTTCAGTAAGTAGTATGGATAGAAACTTAATCAATAAAATAGTTTTTCTCAGTCTAAGAACAATGTGATTAGTTTCACTAGGAGATTAATGATTCTTCTGGTGAGATATGCTGACTAACCTGTCCTAAACCAGTTCCAGAAACAATTTTTATTGTTGGAGTCTAGTTATTGATGAAGAAGGTGTTTCATTTTTCTGTTGAGGATTTTATTCTTATATGTAAATTCAGATTCCAAATCACAGCATTTTTCTCCAATATGTTCTTTCAGTGAAAAACTACTTTTTCTGCATGTGGAAGGACATAACAGCTTGTTTTCGAGCTACTCCCACTTGCTTTGATTTTCAATAGCCTGGCAATTTTTAAATTAATATGCAGCTGCATCTTGTGTCCTGGTATCCACAAAGACCATTAATTTTCCCTTTGGGAGTGGTCTTACATGGTTTTTTAAGACACAGGAACCTCTTGCCTCATGGATCCCAGTCGGTGCCATCAGACCAGATCACACCAACTCATGCTGTGCCGACTGCTGGTCATTACCAGGTTCATACTGCCCTGAGAGCTTCCTGTTGAGTAAGGGAGAAAATGTCTCTGTTCTCAAATTAATTGCATTGTATTCACATCTTCATGCTGTCCATGAAGTATCCTACCAGAGGTAAGGGTACTATGCTCTGGAGAGGAAAAACTTGGCAAAAATGCTCAGTTCTGTAAGAAGTGCTCTTTAATGAGGACTGTGTTAGGGGTTTTGAAGTTTAGGCAATGTAGGTAACCTATGTATAAAGGCAGATAAAATTTTGGCCTTGGTCTCTTGATTTGGAATCCAATAAGGATGCCAAAAAAAAAAAAATAAAGTGTTGGGGCTTGGGAAAAGAGAAATTTTAGCATTCAGCTTTTAAGAAGATAAGAGTAGAAGAAAAGGTTGAAACCATAGGTTACAATCACAGTTTGCCTTTGCAACAGTTACAAATACATTTTTTCCCTGATAAGATCTCTGTAAATTCCTTGTAAACAGCAAAAAACCCCCTGAAACATTAAATATTGCTTTACTCTATCTACAAGACCCTCCACTTTTTAATAAGAAGTGGAGAAAAAAAAATGGCATACAGCATTCCAGGAGCCAGTCAAAGATGGATGTTCCTAACCTGTGAATTAGAATGAAAGACTGCCACGAGCCCATACAAACAGGGACTCTCCCTCAGTTTAAGCAGTAACACAAAAAAATTCAAAATTTTATTTTTTTTTCTACCGTTCCTACCATTTTTTGTTCTTACTTCCACACTTTCATAATATCTGGTACTACAAAGTCTTCCTCTGGGTTGCTTTTCCCAACTTCTAATTCACTGTGAATTAAACTCATAATCATAAAGAAAGCTCCCCATATTTTGTCCAAACAGATGCTTCTTCAATTTTCAGAAATGCTGAGCAACTGTTACTTTATTTTTTTTTTCCACTTGATTTGGTGCACTTGGTTCTTAAGACTACAAATATGAGCAAAGATAGTCCTTCAGGACCTGCACAAAGAGATGAAGCCACTTCTGAGAGCCAGCAGCTAACAATTTAGGCAGTTTTATGAAGACATTTTTTAGAAGATGAATGGCATGGAATAAATGACGACTTAAGATAAGTCCTGTAGAATAATTGTTTAGGGACAGAGGACAAAGTGATTACTACTCTATTTTATTTCAAATGGTGCTTTGTAGATGATACATGGCCTTGACAAATTTTTGGTGTCTTGGAGCCCTGCATCCACTGTGAGTTGCTGTTTTCATTTTTGCTGCTAGTAGGTAATTACATAAAATCCTTTTTTTTTCACTGCAAAATCCTAGGCATGGGGTATGGTGGTTTTTATGGCTGTTTGAGCAGAAGGAATGGCAGAGCAATCAACTTGGAAGCCAGATTCCTGGAGCTCATCCTGGCCGATGGGGAGAATGGATATAGCTGGTGAGAACTTGGTGAGTCCAGTGGACAGGCTGTTGGAAGAGGTGAGAAGGGCAGATTAAAGACAGTTTCGTCCTCTGATAGTTCTGCTTTTTTTTTGCTTTTTTTTTGCTTCTTCTTTTTTTTTTTTCTCTACTAGATGAAGTATTTTTTGGTCCAATCAACCTTTCATATACACCATTTCTCAGTTGAAGGGTTTCCTTGTCTCCTCTCTGTGTTTCCACACAGTCTGTCATTTTTCTTTATTTTCACCTAATTTTTGAAGCAGAAGAAAAGCAAGAAGAGAAGCAACGTGTTTGAGCATGTTTGTGTGACATGATGCCTTAAAAGAACATATTCTATTGAATCATAGCATATTAGCAATCTCTGTTGCCATATTTCTTCCTATTACCTTCCCTTCTTTCTCCTAATTGCACTTACTGAGGAATGAGGTTGTGACTGGCATTAGCAAGCTTTCTTCAGCTTCAGGACAAGATATAGTATTGAAATAATTTCATGATTTGCAAAGTTGGTTGGTTTAAAGAATCCACAGAATAATTGAAAAAAATTTTTTTTTCTTGTCTTAGCATACTTTTCAAAGTTTTTCCTGAAAGCCAACTCTCTTAAAATACTCCATAGTAATACAAGCCAACCCCAGGTTTTGGTGAGATAAGGTATTTTTTGCTACTAGACTTGTTCAATGCAGCCAGGTTTTGCTGATTAATTTGGGCTATTCCTCTGCACCTAATGGATTTCTGTCTCTATGTGCCTCCTAGTGAGATGGCTGTGAGCATGCTCCTTAATGATTTTCAAGCTCTATTATCAACCTAAACACAGATATAGGAAGCTTGTTTGGTGAATGTAATTTTTGTTCTGGTTTGGTTCCTCTGTACTTGATTTCCATGGTAGAGTGCTTCCTACAACAGCTCCAATTTTATTCTGTTTAAAAAATATTTAATTAAAAATCCTGATAAATTAAGGATATTGTGGCCCATTTGGTTGTATCCTGCTCTCACAGCAACACTATTTAGTGAATGTATGATTAGGTCCTAATGGAACAGCACAAAATCATTTGTGGTAGTGCAGATACAGCAAAAACGTTTGCTTTAAAGGGCAACACTTCTGCTGCAATACATTTAATTCATATCATAGGATAATTAGAATAAAATAGATCAACTATTATGAAATATCTACACTATCAATAGCCACTAGAGATGCACATGTAGATAATAAAATTACTGCATCTATATAAATCATTGAGTTCCACATAAAAGAAACTAAGGTAATCCTCAGCATTGTCAAAAGAGTAAGCTCCATGCTTTTAGAAGATAGCAGCTCTGCCTCGACATTCATTCATGATAAATGACCCTCATTTCAGCATTTGTGGAGCGCAGGAGACCTTTATCCTGTGACATTGTTCTATTCCACTGTCATTATTTCTTAATTAGCTCTGTCATCACTAGTTTGGAGCTTGGTGTATGTTACTGGTCAAATTCAGCTTTGACTTAAGTGGGTACAGGGTAATTTGCTCACAATAGAAATTATGTTCATTTGTGTCGGGACTGTGCTTAATTCTCGGCTCTTAACAAGTGGCTCATGGTTCAGTTTCCTTGTTCTCAACAAGCGCTGGAAAATAAACACAGAAAACTAACTTTTAGAATGAGGAGATGTCACTCACACATCTGTGGATGAGTCTCACCCTGCTCCCTTCCTCCTATCCTTGTCCCCTGCCCCACATTCTGCTGGGGGACAGGCAGAGCTGTTGACTTGTATCTGACTCATCCTGCAAGCCAGGTCTGCTACTTGCACAGTGAGAGGCGTTCTTGGAAGGTCTGATAGTGGCAGCAAGAACACAGTACTCCTTGACCATCCTCAACCAGAGAAGTCCTCTTGGGAAATTGAGAACTAATCAGATTGTCTCTGCTGTGTCTTTTGCACTTATAACTCCTGCTACATAATATTTCGGCTGGGTCATGGAACCTTAGCAATGTGCCCAGTCATAAAGTGATACCTCATTTTCTGGTTTTCCACCTGGACCATGGTAAATAAATTCTGTTAGGTTTAAAAAGATGTTTTCCATTCTCTAATAATTTGTAATTTAATTTTTTTCAGTGAGCGAAAGGAACTAATCCCTGGTAATTCTAATTAACACAACTCCAATTTTGTATAATCGTTCAGTTCAGGGATTTCTTCCTAGCCCTGAATTGCTGCGCTCGCTTTTGTTTACATTCAGGGGAATAAGTCAGACACAGTACCCAAAGACAGTGTATTAGTGCATGCAGAGAACTGTTTATGGGGTCTTCTATCAGCAGAGTGTGGTTGCTACTGACTGGAGTCTTTGGAAGGGGTGGGGGCAGGCAGTGTGCAAAGCTTCCCAGAAGGGATGGGAAGGAGCACACAGGGACATGGCATCAGGTTTTTTCCCAGCACAGGCTGACAAAATGGGCAAGACTTCCCCCCTGGCAAAAGTGTGCTGCAAATTTCTGCCCTCAGCCTCGAGAAAGCAGGATTTCCTGGTGGAGACCCACAACAACTGGGGCTTTGCAAATGGCACAAATAAATGGTAGAAATGCTGATCCCTTCCACCCCACACTGAAGTCTTGTTACCCATCTTGAGTTAGTAATCATATCACAAAGTACAATATTTACAAATTTCCTGAGCTGGTGTGTGAACACTGTGGAGATTGACAGCAGCAGAACCTGCCTAAAGGTCACAGCAATTAATAATTCTGAATTCTGTATTATGGCTATATTATTTAAAGCACACTTTTTAAAAAGAAATATTTATGGAGAGAAAATATTTTTCAGCTTGTTTGAATATGCTGTCAGATTGCCCCACCACATTGATGAGAGTTCTGGGATGCATATGTGGGTGTTGGAAAGGATAAGGATACTGGGAACTATACCCACAGGAACAACCCAAACATGCAAAAATCATGTCTCAAATGTGGCTGAATTAGGAAAGTTTTCATCAAGATTTCATATCATGAGTCTCTAACTTGTCATGCAATTATGGCATGTATACATATAAACAGTATTTAAATAAATAAATTCTGGTGAGGCACGAAGTGAAAGGGGTGGGAACATTTTCAATCATTCTTGGTAGGACATCTGAGTTTCTAAAACATTGATTCACTAACTTTCATGGGAAGCTTCTCCTGATATCTTGTCTCTGTGTCCTTACAGGGATGTGTTGTAGTGTTTTATTAAGTCCAGAAATAACTATCTGAGAAGGAACGTGATAGCACTGTAGAGGATGCTCTACCATTTAAAAAGAAAATCTATACCTGCAAAGTGGCATTGCTACATTTGTTTTTCAGAATTAGTTCTCACAAGTACTTTTTCTATTAAAAGTGTTTTTCGCAAATGGTTTCAAAGCATATAGTCAAAAGCAGCAAATATAATAATAAAATAATATAATGATGCTTTGAATCAGTCATATATTAGCTGACTGAGAGCAAAGTTCTGGAGTACTGCAATTACAGCATCTTCCATTTACTGTAAAATTCAGAAATGAAGACACAGTTTTAGGGAGAATCACTGCCAAATAATTGTGAACATGGAGTGTTTCATATTCCTAACCGTGAATGATGCACTTAGGGAGAAAACTTGGAGAGGAACTTTAAAAATGCAGGTTTTAAAGAAAAAGTGAGGGGAAAAAATAAAAGCAATCTTTTTTTGTTAACTTAAAAGCTTTTGCATAAATTCTGAATCAGGCACTGTAGACAGCAGTTTCTTCTGCCCAAAAAGTATAAGTATATGGCTGCACTCTTCTCCATATCAAATTTGATTTAATGGAAAGAAGCTCCCAAAGAAGCCACTTGTAGGTCTAGCTGTGAGACTGGTACTATATTCATGTTTTGATGAAGATTTGATATTTTGCTTTATTTCAAGGCAGCCTAAAAGTTCTTTTTAATATAATAGATAGTGAATCCATTGTTCCTGTCCATTAGCTTAAAATCAGAGGTCTCAAGTTCTGAAGGCCTTAGCCCATAAAAGAAGAGTGCAGAAGAATTTATTTGTCTTTCCTGCATTTAGCTGTCTACAGTGTAAATGTTTTATCTGTCATCTGTTCATAGCTTATGGACAGAAATGGGTATCGTACTGTGAATTATCTGAGCCCTCTTACTTGTTACCTTAAGATGAGATAAATGTTTATTTTAGCATACCTATTCTCCACTGACTGTGGAGGGATGCCAGCTCAAACAGGAACATGAATTGCAGTGCAGGACAATAAGTCCAACCCTGAGATTTAGAATTTCAGTCTTGTAAGATAATGGCAACCATAGAAAGCACCAAAATGTTGGAAAATTCCATGGAACTATGGAAGTAAGAGTTCTGGGGAAAGTGATTCCCCTTTCACTAGCCTTTCAGTTCTTACACAGACTGATCTCATGGGAATTTTTTTGTTAATTTTATTTATTTTTATTTTTTTAATTTTTTTTTTCATGATGAACATCATCTGTGATGGAAGCTGTAGTCCAAAATGCGTTTGGAATCTCCTTGTAGAACCTTCTCCATCAGCTCATCTTCTGGGAGGCCAGAACCCTTCCAGTGATCTCCTACATGAGAATATGACTCAGAAAACATCCACAGGTCCAGCTGACATTGCTATGTGGGTATCTGGAATTACTTACAATGAATACAGGTGTGCCCTCTATAAAGTGGTAAATCTGTTCAAAAAATGAACTCAAATAAACTGGACTGGAACATCCTTAATAAAAGAATAAAGTAAATGTGTGTGTCTGCACACTTGCAAATGCACTTGTGTATGTGTTATAAACATTCTGTATGAGGAACAAACCTAAAAAACCCCTGTATTTGTAGCGATTTTTCTACATCATCAACAAGATAACATTCTGTAATTTCTAAATCTGAAAGTAATCTGAGCTCCTTAGAGAGAACAGTAAGATTGGGAGCCAGTGACCTAACCATTTTATATCAATATTTTTGATATTGATTGGCAGTGATGTTGAAAGTGATTTTTTGTGGAAGAAGGATCATGAGGACGTAATGGAGACTGATATTTAAGTGATCCATTTAAAAATTTAGAAAAAGCTGTAGTGCACAATATTTATGTGATATTTGGTGAGCAAATCTAAGGAAGATAGAGTGAAATAGAAAAAAAGACTGATCTGATACAAATTTTAGTCAGCTACTCAAGTGGTGAGAATTAACAAGTTAGGAACTACAGAAACATTGGAGAAGCTAAAATCAAAGAAAATGTAGATAAATTGGGGAAATAAAAAATAAATGAATATTTAAAGTTATGCCTGCTCTGACTAGCAAGAAATCTCCCCAAATAAGCAATTTTCTTCTTAAACTTTGCTTAAAGGGTAAGAGAGGAACTGAAAAATAAAAGCAGGCTAGAACAGGAGGTAATGGACTAACACATATTAGTGAACAGTGCCTTGTGTCCAGAGAGAATTGGTGAAGGTGGCCAATACAGTTCAGAAGCACTGAGCTGTGATTCAGGAGCAGGTGACACATCATATTTATTACAGTGGGATGGAGAGAGCTCTATTGGCAGGGGATCTGCAGCTCATACACTTGGATTGGCAGTACCAGATAGCAATCCCTTATCCACATTTAGTAACCAATATGCTGAAGAAGCATCATACTTTGCTGGTTTTATCAACCAGAAAATTATACAATTTTTTGTTTTGTTACTTCAGCCAAAAACCTGTATGTCCTTTGGCTGGGAGTAATCAAAAGTGACTCAGTTTTTAAAAAATATATATGCCAATATGCTATAAAGACCTTAAGAAATATAATAATGCAGCATTTTAAAGTATGAGTTTTGTCTAATCTCTATTGAGTAGATAAACCAGGATAGTCCATAATGGATGGGAAGCTTGTTGAACAGTAAGGATTCAATTAGCTTTCAAGATGAACATTTCATTTCAGCTGTTTAGAGAGGCAGAGATTTGCATATTTATATGCATGTATATGCATAAAGTATATATATGCATCAAAAGCTGGTTTCTTCGTGTCCAAATTTCAGCCACCTGCTGCTTTTGCTTCCTCTAAGTTATTATTGTCCTACAGCAGCAGAATAGTCCTGAAGTTGTCTGTGTAACTGATTAATATTATACAATATCTACTCAGGGCCACTCCAGAGCCACTTGAACTAATGAGGAGATTCTTGTTAAGTTCCAGGGGTTTTGGAGCAAACTCTCAAGAGATGCCTGTTACTCAACAAATGCATTGGATTTCTACTGTTATATAATCTTAGATAATAATGAAAAAATGTGTTCAGAGAGTTGAAAGCAGGAGGCACAAATACACCATGTTTTAATATACATATAAACACATTCACATAATGCATTTATCTTTGAAGCAGTAAATTTGCTCTAAAGCCTTTCATGTATCAATACATACATCTTTTAAGAATGTACAACTCTCTACTGTTTTTTGTTAGCATTATATCTTCGGATACTAAATAATTAATCACTTCATCTTACTTTTCAGTAGAGGGCACTCAGAACAAATCGTAGATCAAAATAATGTATAAGAGACACTAAATATAATGCAAAGTATTCATTAAAAACTCTCCTGAGTCTTAAACAAGGCTACTATAAATTTACATCTGTTTCATATGATAAGCAACTCTATGAAAAGATAAAACTTTTCAAAACTTGAGCTGTGTCTTGTGCACATTCTTATGTATTTCACAGCGTGATGTAAGCAAGCTATTAAACTTTGAGAAAAAGTAGTTTGTTCCATTTAATGGATTAACTAGCCAGGGTCTAATAAAAAATTTAACAACTTTGTAATGAACTAAGCCTGTCCTCTTCTTCCGGATATAATGAATAGTGTGTATAGGTCTTGGCAATAGACATCATTCCCTTTTTTGGTACAGGTAATTTAAAATATGCAAAGCTGAAAACATGCAGGCTTTATTTCCAGCAGAAACTGATCTGTATTTGAGAAGAAAATGGTCCTTACTCCTCACTAGCTTTATCTAGCTTTTACACCAGTATAACCCTAATGAATTCAGCTATCACACCATTATAAAAATAAAAGTGGTGTGTAAATCTGGACAAAACAATTTGATTATGTTGACTTTCATAAAGAAAAATGTAGATTCAAATGAACTTTATTTTAAATAGAATTCAAGAAAAAAAATCAACCTGTGTCACTTAGAAGACTTTTAAGAGGCCATGAAAGAAGTAACAAGTAAGTGTAACAAATTTAAGGCATGAAAATTTTTGATATTTTTCTTTGTTATGTAAGAGCTCCAATTTGGGAAAAAGAGAAAGAAAGAAAAGAAAGAAAAGCTATATTTCTTGGGTTTTGGGTTGTTTGGTGTTTTTGTTTATTTTTGTTGGTGGTTTTCTTTGTTTGTTTGTTTGTTTTTGTTTTTTCCAAACAACTATCTAAACTTAGGTTATGTATATGTAGTTTATAAAATTAGTGCTTTTTGAATGAATGCTTAGTAACATAAGCCCACAACTTTTGAACACACACAAATGTTCCATGAACACTTGGTTTTTGTTCATGAAGGGCATACATGGAAATGTGTGTCTATCATCTATTATGTCTGGATTAAACCCAGAAAATGGAACTGTGTTCATCTGTATCTTCATTGAAAGAAACATCAATCACAGACTTTTACTTATTTCTTCCAAAGATAAACTTACACCTTTTTATACATTTTTTAACTTTCATTTTATTAATCCTTGTGAAATGCTAAAACTGCTGTTTATCTACAGGTTATGTACACCAAGACAGCAAATTTTCTTACAGCTTTCCCAGTGGGTGATTCAAATTTGTTTTGCTGGAGAAGAAGGAAATTTCATCTGCACGCTAATTCTTCACTGGGCACAACTCATTGGAAACTGGCCATGATGAGGTTAATCTCCAGAACACTGTTTTTGAGACCAAGGGACAAGGAGCACTGATATTTGGTGTGTCATTAATATGGCACTCCCCCGGCTATGACAGTGATAAGTTTCTATGAAACTAGCACTGGTAATCATCCAGAGCCAGGCACAAGTTCTTTGGGACTAACCACTGGGTATAAGAAGAAAAATTGAAAACTCATTTTATTTCTGAGCTAAATTGTCACCAGGATGTGAGGCTGCTTCTGCAGAGGTGAAAAGCTAGGAAACTAATTTACCACATTGCTAACTCTAAAGGTTTAGCCAGCCCTGTTTCACTGTGTGACATAATTCAAGGCTTTCATTGTTTCAAATATATAACCCTGGTGATTTAGGTATTGACTTTAAAGATCATCATAGAAGAAAGTTTATTGTATTATCTCTCTTCCATGTCAGAAAAGTACATACTGTGAAATTAAAGTAACACATAATTTCTCATAAAAGGAAGCTAGTCTGTGCTCTGCATTGATTGGGGGGGGGAAATCTTTATCACAAAGTAATTTAAATGTGTTTTACAAAATTATGTGTTATGTTTAAAGACTGTGACCCAAAAAGGAATACATACACATGGTTATGGTCTTTGAAACTGTCATGTGTGTATAGTATTTTATGTCTATGTGCGAGCATTTTATACTACAATAATACTTAGGACTGCTTCAGAAATACAAATGCTGAACAGAAACACTGAGTGATTTTTTTCCATACTGCACAGATGTACTTTGCAGTATAAATTCTGACAACAAGCACTGGACACACAAGACACACCTGCAGCCCTGGTTGTGTTTCAGATCACATATGCAGTTCCAGCTGTTCCCTTGTTCCGTGCTTTACTTTGCATCTTGGAGTGCTCTCGGAGTTAGGAATTGGATTCCTTTCTAAGGGAAAGAATCTTGAAGAAGAGATCCAGGATTTTTGTCTGACAGCCTATGTCCACTATTGATTATTCATCATTCATTCATTCATTCATTCATTCATTCATTCATCCATCAGGGGACCACCTTGAACCTCATTAAAAATGTGACAGGGGCATTGGGCTCTCAGTATCAATGGTTTCATCCTGAACAACTCTACTGTTTGTGCTCTACTACTGGTAACACAGTCAGTGCCAAAACAACCCAAAATATATATTCTTTAGATATCTTAACAATTTTCATTAGTATTTCTTGACCGATAAACCATGCAGAGGCAGTTTTTCATGAGCATTCAAAAGCTGAAATCTGTGCTGTGTTGGTTGATTTAAAATGTGTATTCAGATCAGATGGGAAGCTTCATATCCTGATTAACTGAGGATGGGAATGGAATGTTTATGTTTATAAATTCAGTTTGCTTTCCACAAATATTCTCCAGTGGTCACTTAAAGTTCAGTGTTTCATAGATTTCTGCCAAAAGGATGCTTGCTGTAAAAGTCAAACACAAAAAGGTTCATGATTATGAGCATTATGAGAGCAAATTAATCTTAGAAATGGTTTTACACTGTTTACCCAGGACTAATTTGGTCTACGTCTCTTTCAACTGCAGACAACGTGGTTTTTGATTGTTTTAATACACATTTATAATGTTAAAATATTAATAACTACAAGGAACTTAATTATTTGCACTCGAAAAATAAAATGTTAATGATGGCTGGAGAAATCTTTGTTTTGCATAATAGCATCTACTGTAGCCACAATAAAATACCAAAAGAAGACTTTTATCTATTTTTTTACTAACACAGCACATTTTACATTACTGAAAACATGATTTTTTCCAAATACGTGTTCATACTTAAATATATATGTCATTGCCCTCATCCAAAGACATCTCTAAATGCTCTTATATGGTATAAAAATACCAGATGCCAGATCAGCTTAGATAAATGAATAAAAGTGGGAATGCATAAGAAACTGTAACTGCCAGCTACATTAAAAGGAGTTTCTGAATGTGCGCAAGCTTTGATAGATGCCCCAACAACATGGGCTTTTTAGCCTTCCCAAAGAATTACAGAACTTGTAAAGAGTGTTCGTTGTATGGTTAAATTTTATTTTAATCTTAATTCTTAAAAAAAGTATGTTGGTGAAAGAGGAAAAAATTTCACTCTGCAATTTTTTCTTCATGAGCTCTGTTGTTGGGTCTCTGGGTAGGTACAGAAGATCATCAGCACAAACCCACCACCAGAACCGTGGTCTTTGCACTGATTTATCGAATCTGTATTCAGGAGATTTAGAGATTTAATGGCTCAGTTTTTATGGTAAGCATAAAGCAGAACAATCACCAAGCTATGGCAAATCAGCCGTGTGTTGTTTGGCACCTTTTATTTACCTGTGTTGAGATGGAACTTTGTACCACCAACCTTGTGCTAACATTTAAGGAAATACATGCCTCAAGTTCTTGAGTAATAAATGAGCATGTACATTACTCATTTACATATTTTTTTAATCTCATCTTTTAAAATTCTATTTAGAGCTTGCCTTGAAACAACACTTTATGGAAGAAAGATTTTTAGGACATTTTCACTCATCAGAAACATTAGATTTTAAATAAGATATACCCCAATAAGCACTTTATTTTCAGTTTTATCTGGCAGTTACATGGGAAACTTGTCTTGTTTCCTAATTGCTGGAACAGAATTAAAATTACATTGGTCCTAGAAAAGCTTATGCTTTTTTCCCGGCTCTGGAGAAGAGACGGTGAATTCTTTCCTGTGAGGGTGGTGAGGGACTGGAACAGGTTGCCCAGAGAGGTTTCAATGTTCCATTCCTGGAAGTGTCCAAGGCCAGGGTGGGATGGGGCTCTAAGTAACCTGGTCTAGTGGAAAGTGGCCCTGCCCATGGAAGGGGGTTGGGACCAGGTGACCTTTAAGATCCCTTCCAACCCAAACCATTCTGTCATTCAAAGGGTTTGAGCCTGCTGAGGGTTTTTGTGCCTCCAGAGTACTATTAGGCATTTCTAATCTTTGCTATGGCTGAATCATATTTTGCTATGGTGTAAGATCTTATGTCTTCACTGCCACAGATCACTGCAAACACTTCAGCTGAAAAAAAACCCCAAACCCCACACTCTATTGTACATATTCATATTAGCCTAATGATGCCAGGACAGTCATGATAAAGATAAAAAAGGAGTACAGCCACAGTGCTGTCAAACTAATGCCAGTGTCTATCCATCTCCTTAACTTTAGGACGGTGGCCAGTATTTTGGAAAGAGTGCAAGAAACACGGAGAGCTCTTTGCACTTTCTTCGGAAAAAGACTGCAAGATCCTTCCCTGTCCACCAGCTTCTAATAACCTTCCTGATTTATGGCCAATTAATTGTGTTAATAGCTGCCAAAACACCACTCTCCTGAAATTTTCTCTCCTGATCTAGAGTTGAGATTCTTCAAAGCAGTAGGTCCATATCTCTAAAAAAAAAAAGGAAAAAAAAAAGGTGTTGTTCTCCAGAAGCTCATATCTTAGGCTCAGAATCAGATTCTATAACATACAGGTGTTTTTACATATCTCCTAAATAAAACTTTAAATCACAGCAGCAAAGCAATGCGATGCAGCCTTTTCCTGGTGCAGAGCAAGGTCTTGTGTGCTCACAGTCTGGCCCCTTTGTTTTCCAGTCTGGTGGCACAGTGCAAACCCACCATCAGTGCTGATGCTAAACAGCAACTGGAAGAATATGAATCATGGCCAGCCCCCTGCCATTTTAGCTGGAGGGCTAGAAAGCAGTAACTTAAAGAGAAGAGACTGAATGAAATATTTAGGCATTGTCATGCCTCAAACTAGTGCAGCAAGTTCTTCCAAAGCTTGCCTGTCCTTTCTGCTGCTAAGAATTGTAGTCAAATTCCTGCTACTGGCTCTGGGTTGATGAGACAAAAAGATTATTGTGTACACAGCCAAGATAGAATGAGATTTTTCATTTTACAGGAAATAGCAAGATCTTTTACATGAGTTCCAGAATTCATTATTCTATTTGATACAGGAAGAAAGTACTATGCTTAAAAGAATGAGAAATGGAACGTGCCCTTCTAGGCGAGGTATTTGTTATTCCTAATGACCAGGTGGATGCCACCCTGATCAGGCTGCAGAAAAGAAGAGAGAAGAATGGTGTGCACCTGCATAGGTAAAACCATGTTATAGATGCAAGAGCACATTCTGAGCCAGGCAGTGCTCATTGGAGGCTATTTTTTCCCAAAGTCAGGACAATAAAATTTTCAAGGTTTCTGCTCTTGAAACTTGGTTTTGCTTTATCTCAAGACTTCCGGTTCTATTAATATTGCATTCCTCCAATACCATCAGAAGTGGGGACAGATACAGGAGTCTAGCATTTCTAGTTCAGAAATGTGAAGAAAGTAAAATTCTCCTAGGAATGCAGCACTTGAAAGTTTAATTTCTTTTAGTTCCTGCTTTTTCACAGAAGATTTGCACCACAAAAAGGAGAATTAAGATTTTTCCTTACAATCATTGTAAAGGAATCATTTGTATAACCTAAATTTAAGATAAGATATTGCAGTTGATACCTTTTTTGTTAATGTGGAACTCAGGGGCGTAAGTGAGGATTGTTGACCTTTCATTGTAGGCCAAGTCTCAAAATAGTGAGAGTATTGGTGAACTGAGCCTTGAAATGATCAGGATTCTTTGTAGATCTGTCTCCATTTGCAAATTGTTAGTGACAAAGAGGACAATGAGTAAAAGCAAGTGAACAGCTTTTGAGGACTTAACCTCCAGTTAAACCAATTTCTTCACTCTGGTGTGGCAAATTATTTCCTTGCCCATTTTTGGCACAACGAAGAAATCATGTAAGGGGTTTTGCAGCTGGAATAAATACTAGAGGAGAACGGCAACATGGTGGTTTCATGAGCTGTCTGGCTACTTACCTTAATATCAGTTTAGCAAAACAATCGAACCACGGATCATGGGTGGATAGAAAACAGCACATTGTTAAAATACTTCAGTTGGGGAACAGAGAGGAGTGTACTGAAGTGAATAAATCAGTTATAAATACGCAATATCAATCAAGTAAAGTAGTAAAAATCTAAGCCTGTCATCACATTTTTGGAAGATAGTTGAGTGCACTAATGCCAGGAACAGGGACTGCAATTGGCTTTGAGATCATCTCTGAGGAGACCAGCAGGGACCTTGATGCCCTGTAACTTCTGATTTGGGATTAGGACAGCCTATCCCAGTGCAGTGATATAAATCCTTGCACAAATTTTATAAAAATGTACAAATTTTGCCCCAAAATTAGGTCCATCCAAATGCAATGTCTGCTAAATTACGCTACAAAATCCGTCTATGAATTCATTAAACTGCATCAGCTTTCCACTGCTTATCTTCCACACCTGTATTTTGCTCCAGACTGAAGGAATGATTGTTCCATTCTACAGGATTTCTACAAAGGCTGTTTCTGCTTACTCATATGAAGCACCACATTCTGTGTAGCTCCTTAAGTACAGATTCGGCAATGAGGAAATAGATGTGGTCATTTTAAGAGTAATGGCCTGTTCTAGTGAAAATGAAGTTGCCAGAATCTGCCAACACTTGCAGCATTTGGCAGGATATTACAGGAAAACATACACTAAACAAATGGGAGGAAATGCAGGGAAAACCCGAATATTTCTCTCCCGTGTCTTGAGCAGAGGGAGGGGAGAGATAGAGCAACTCTGTTATATGTCAGCTTCCTTGTGCCCAGCGGTGGGAAAGGGAACTACTACAGATGGGTCATGGAGGCAGATTGAGAGCTTCAATAAGAAGTGTTTGGAAACAAAAGTAGAATTGGCAAAAATGGATTTAACCTACTTATAGAATTCCTGTATGAAGACCCAGTATGGCTGCATTCTTCTTCAGACCTTTGGGCAACTGCAGAATGCAATTGCATATCTGGGATAAATCCTTTTAACTGGAAATAGCAAATAATTGTTCTCAGTCTATGCGTGATGACAGGAAAAAGATGAGTTGGGAACTTTTCTGCACTGAAGGCTTTCTACAAGTGATGAGTGGTCAGTACAGATTTGCCCAAATCCCAGGTGCAGGTATTAGATAATCTGTTATATGAAATCACTTGATATGAAGTTCCTGTGCTATTGCTGATGAAAAGATTATACATAAATGGTAATTCATAATGTCTGTCACAATCAACTGAAACAAAAAATATTCACTCTGTTGCTATAGATTCTGTAAAATGATTAACAAAGTGACAGCTTTAAAAAATGTTCCTGCTAGATTTGTAATGAAAGAACTGCAGTGTAATCTGTATTTTGCTGTATAGGAAAGAATATAATATAATATAATGTATTATCAGAGATGGGAAAAGACAGATCTAAGAGCTTATGTATGGCATTAAACACAAGAATTAAATGAATTTTGGATGGTGCTAAGCCTTCCTAACAGTCCAGAACAGGCATAACATGTCAGACTGACTTTTAATAAAGAAGTGATTCTTCTACTATTTCATTTCTTCAAAGCTGGAAATTTTTAAAAATTAAAATATAAACAGATTTTATAAACAAGCAAATAATTTTCATTGAAATAAGAAGAGTACTTTCTAAACATTTCAGAAAAAAATAGTGAAGAAGCAAAGTCTGAACACAAAAACCACAGAGAGGATTGTTAGGTGGTCAGGGACCCGATCTTTGTTGTGAATGATTATGGTGAAACAAAGAACCTGGAATGTCAGGATAACTAATCATCTGAAGATTTCCCAGAAGATACCTAAATGTTGGAGATTTAAAAGTTCAAGGTGATCTTTGTGGCAGAAAAATTGCTCACACTGAGACGATCTGCAGGATCCAAAGGAGAAGTCCTTACCTTCTGCACTGTCTGCAAGCAAGAGTAGTCAAATATTTCCTACAGCCAGGAAGGCACATTAACCATATTAACCTCTGAAGTGCAGCCCAGCAAGCAAGGGCAAGGGCAGTTCCTCAGGGTCTTGATTGGCTTTCAGAGCCTCCTACAGAGATCCAAAGGAATTCTCTGGCAGGTTTGTGACATAGTTACTGTCTTTTCAGTCAATGCTGAGTGACACAGAAGGTCAGGATCATCATCTTGTAGAGCTGGTTACCAATCTAACCAGTACAGGAAGAGTAGCACTTTGCAGACTTTGTTTTATGTGTCTACACATAAAACTCTTCCCCTGACAGTTCCAAGTTGCAGAAAGGAAGGCATCTTTAGGCTGCCATTTGCTCTTGTGTGATTTCTTTTCCTGAGAACCACAGGCAACTGCATAGTGTTTTATCTACTAAGTGCCACACTTACCAGAAGCGTTCACATCGACCTGCTACTGCTTTTAATGTACAGTGGTATATAGATGATGGCCCAAAATTTAGATAATACACAATGGGCTCAATGTAGGTGAAAGTATAGGCTACAAAAAATTACTAAAACAGAATTAAATTTTCAATTTAGAAATGAATATTTTCAAAATTCTATTTAAGTTTATTTATGTGTTTCCTGACCTTCAGAGTCTACCTGCTTCCCTGGATATGTACAGTACCATGCCCTATTTTGGTTGGACTGCGATTTGTTTATTTTTTAGCTCCTTTAGTTCACAGAAGACTTTGATTTCATGTTTTTTCACTTGAAGTGATGATGTTTTAAGTGTGTGGTGGTCTTTTTTTTATGTGCTGGGCAGTTCAGTACTTTTAAAATATTTTTAAAGGTTTTTTGATTTTGTTTTGTTTCTGGATCAGTTACCCACTCATTTATCTTTTCTTCCAGAAGGTCCACAGGTCTTTGTAGTTTGCTGTGTGTTCATGAGGATGCAGCACTGAATTTTATGTTTGGTTACCTTTGCTATATTTGGTTGGAATTTTATTTTGTGTCTTCATAAATTTGAAATGATTCCTTTGACTCAATATTTAGGTTTATGATGCTTTTAGCGAGATTAGAATTTGAGCAACTGCATCTTCCATGATTGAGATTTAGAGCCATTTGAACAAAGGAGAGGAAAAAAGAAGCAATCACATCTTTAATTATAAATAGCCTTGATCACAGTGAGGACTATTCCATTAAGGAACTCCATGGAAATGAGAACCATAGAGTAACCAAGGAAATAAAAACTTGGACCATGTCCTGGCTAGGTATGAAGAGTGGTCCTTGCACCTCTTTCCATTATGAGTGGTTATTAATAATTAAGTGTGGGGTTTTTTTTAGATTTCCTGATTCCTTGTTGAATAGTTAAGGCCATGAATGAGTTAAGGCTCAGTCAATTTTATTCAATGCACATCTTTCCATTAAGATCATGTAAATGTAAAGGTTTAACCCTTGTCTCTTAGGAAATCCATGTTTTCTCCCCTTCTGTTATGAATATGGAAGTGTTCATATGCACCTGCACTTCCATGCTGAATAGCACAGCTTCACACACACCAACTGTTCCAACTGAAGGAGCTGTCAGCGTTTTCCTTTTCATTCCCGACTTCTCTATTACAGGCTCAGAAACATCACACTGAATTTCTAAGCAGAAGGATCAAAGCATAGCATTCAGGAATTCGGTGACAGATTTGTTTGGCACAGCCAAAGAGTGAGACCACTCTGGAGGATGAATGCTCCGAAAACTGTTGAGTTGGACCTTTGATTTGTGTTCTGTGTTCATTCCTGGTGCATTATTTGGGGAGCTGCTTGTGTGGTGTTTTGCCAGCCCAGTGGAAAACAGTTTTAAATCTCATCAATGATAGAGTCTAAATTAAGTCTGGGTTTTGGCTAGATTACTCTAGGTATTCTGCTACAAACCAAGCCTGCAATCCTATGGTGTGCATTTGGGTATTCAAGGTTATGATTCAGCAGGTTCAGCAAATAGCATGCAATCTGAGAAATAACTGGCACTTTAGAGGTAAAAAACTTCAGGAAAACTTCACTCCTGCAATCTTCTTGCCTTTTATCCACTGAATGTCATTTTAGAGATATAAGTGCTTTTCAGAATTTAAGCAGACAGAAGTTTAAATAAGGTGAACTTGTTCAGCTTTCCCCTAAAATCCTAGCAACACTTTATACTGCTAGAAGCACAAAGAAGGTCCTTATTATTCCCTTGACAGGTAATTTTCATGCAGAGAAATAGAAATTATGAGTTTGAACTAATGATGATTTGTCTTGTTTCTTCATTGGAGAATTTTCTTCCTATAAAATAAGTTAAGAATTCAGCATTCTCTATACACAAACTGTTATGATTTGGAGAGGTCAAAGTCATGAGCAGAGAATAAGGTCCCATTCAAACTGCAACCCACCTCCGCTTCTTTATTTATTTGATATCTTTTGTGATGGCTGCAGTAATGCTATTCCTAAAGGCCACTACAAAGATGGGAAGGGAAAAAGGGGAGTAATGTTCCATTCTACTACACAGAAAAGATGAGGGAATCTCTGAAGCACTTAACTCCCTAAAATGCTTAGGAAATTCTTTCCATTTGCTCAAGCAAGTGGAGCTTCAGCTCTTTCCTGAGGATGTGGGCGCTTCAAGAGTTTACATCAGGCTAAGCTGACTGTTCTTTCCTTAGCTTTGTCAGTGGGTTGGGACATTGCATCAACCTACATCTCATGGTGACCCTGTGTGTTTCTATTGCCTTAAATAAAACAAAATATTTAGATACTATTTATATAATGGTTGAGCTGCAGAGACTGTTCTTTGACAAAAGGACATTTAAGATCAGTGTGTGGGCTGTGGATACATCTGAGTTATCATTTGTGTTTTCACATTTACACTAATTTTTCATGAGCTTCTTCTTCAATTGCAAATGTCAGACTATCACGTAGGAATCATACTGTAGATATGTGTGCTAGCATTTTATCAAATATAAAGAAAATATTAATTCTGTAATGCTGTTATTTAGACTGTGCTTTTCAATTAATCATGCTTGAAGTAGAAGCAATGTGTTACACTTAGTTTCCATATACAGTTAGCCAATATTTAAATTCCTTAAAACATGTACTTCTGTAAAATTACTCAGAGTGAGCATGCAATTTCTCAACAGGCATGCTAAATAAATTAAACACTCAAGGAATAAGACCTTTCCTGAAAATTCTTGTGAGGAAAACATGTTTTGTAAAATTCTCTCATTTTATAGTTACTCTTTAGACATTCCTGGAAATAAAATTCCAGTTACATAATTGTGGAAAGACAAGGATTAAAAAGACTTTACAGACAGACATATCAGCAACTGAGGCAAAGGAACCCTTTAGAGCTACTGAAGATCTGCCTTGGCATTGACTACATTCACTATAAATGCTGACTTAACCTGTCTGGAAAACTGAACTCGAGAGCAAATAGAAGACAAACTCCTGCTCCCAGTCTCACAGATTATCTAAAGGCATATATTACCATCCCTAACATCTATGAGAAACTGGAATATTGTGTTCACCGCTTGCTGTGTATATGTAGGGAAGAAAGCTGCCCTTGATTTCTAAAATAGTTTAAATACTTTTGTGCTTTTAAAAACTATAACAATGTAATTCACTCAAAAAATTGTTCCTAAAATTTCCATAATTTTAGAGTTGGATGTTCTGCTCTTTCCACGAGTGTGCACATGCACAAGTTCCAGAGAACTACCTGCAGGCTGGGCTACAAAATACCAAAAACTGTGTCCTTCTAAGCAGTCATTTTTCCTACTGTCTTGCCATCAGTTTTCTGGAGGCGATGCAGGCTCATTAAACCACTGAGAATGAAACAAGTAAATAAATAAGTAAAAGTGTAATACAGCAACACTCCTTTGACAGCAACCCTACAGGTACAGTGCCAAAACCCAAATGGAATCAATCATTAATTACAAGTTTTGCTGGACTTAATGGAATCTGGAAACAATCTAAAGTGCACAGGGCATGGTAAGTAGTGATGAATGTCAGGATAATGGGAAAAATTTAGCTTTCAGACATATCTACTGCACATTAAGTCTGATTGGTCTTTAGATCAAGCAAAGAGGACAATTTCAGGGACTACAGGACATGCCCAACTCATATAAATCAATATACTGCCTATTGAGCTATTGGAGCATTACTGATACAGATAAAGGGCAGATCTACTCCTGTATTATCCGTTCATCCTTAAGAGCAAAGTTTTGCCAAGAAAGAGCTGAAGTTAGAACTTTCTAAAAACACACAAAATGCACATAAATTGGTTGAGCAGGACATGAGGCTAGAATCATTCAAAGTGTTCACAGACCAGAAAGCTGTTCTGAAGGAAGATCTTGCAGGCTGTATTGATGTACATTTCGTTTCTGGGTAGAGATTAATATCACTGTATATATCTCATAAAGCCATAAATGATTTTTATTTCCCACTGTATTGAAAAAAATTCATCTGTCACTTTTCTAGGACAAATCCATTTGAAATGGTAATGGGAAGAATTGCTTGGATTAGTGGTCTTTTGGATCCAAAGGTGAGGCAAGATAAGGATACATACAAATTACTAATTGCTGGTACACAGAATAATGTTGGAAATAGTATTTTTAAAGGCAGAACCAGAGCATCATAGAGTCATTTTTAGACTGACATGTACATCATGGTTTGTAACAACTTCAAATATACTTTTAACCCATAATTGAATTTTTCTCCCTCGGAAGTTGCTATGAAACTCCTACTTAAATTAATTAGAATGGAATTAGTATTGTACAGTCATAGAATTACAGAGTGGCTTGGGCTGGAAGAGACCTTTAAAGGCCACCTGATCCAGCCCCCGCAATGAGCAGGGACATCTTTAACTGGATTGAGTTGCTCAGAGCCCAGTCCAACCTGAATATTACTCTGAATATTAAGGACTTTTTTTATTCAGCTCCTCACCCTCTCACATATGCTGGCAGAGGAATGCTCACCCACTTGTGGGATTTTACATTTCTAGGGGAAATAATGCCTTTTCAGCATTTTATGTTCTCAGGAGAGAAAGAATGAGATTGGGAAAGAAAGACAGGCAGTTTAATCTTTTACAATGAAATCCTTGGTGTAATCACTTGGGGAAATGTTAGTTTAAGCCAGGAATGTTGAGGGCGTGTGTTATGCAAGAATCCTCTTGCGTTATTTTCCCATTTCTTAAAGCCTTGACTGAAAAAACTAAAAGCTTTGTTACCCCAGCCCTTGTGAATGACAGAGAGATGCTATCAGGCATACCTTCTATCCTCCTATAAGTGGAGAGAGTAAAGATAAACCTTCATGAGATTTACCAGTAATTCATTCAGGACTGCGGAGGTTAAAATTCATTTCCACCTGAGCTGGGTTACAGGCAAAGAAGGAATTCTGTATGGTGGCCTATGGAATGGTATATTTGGAGTTCTGAAACAGACAGATATCTATGAATATGTATGAATATGTATGAATTCATTCTGTAATACCAAATTTTGTGTACTGATTTCTGTTCATTTAATCTGGACAGCTCCATGAGTCTATGTATAAACCAATTTTCCAAATGAATATGAATCTTGGTTTGTTAGCCAGGTTCTATATCACTGTGAAATTTGATGATGCTTGTGAATGGGCTTTTTAATTTTAGAAAAAAGGCCCTTTAACACTCACTTTAAATGAATGCAATTGCCTAAAAAAACCTGTTCCTCACTTGGTCCTTAATGGAAGACAATATTGTTTAAAGTCTCCATAATTAACTAAATGCTTGAGTACCTGTGCTATCTGTTTAAGAAAGAATAATGATGCCTATTTCTTTCTGTAGAACTTCTTAAAATTTGCTCTTTAGCAAGTTATTATTTAGAAAGCCAAACAGAATTTTTATGAATTTAGAATATTCTCGCAGAGAGCTGCTGCCCCTAACTTTGTTTTTCTCTTGGTAAAGTTGTATTATCATTGGCTTCATCTCCTTTTGTCTGGAAAAGAAAATGTGTCTTCTAAATTTATAGATGCTTAAGCTGAATATTTCAATCTTTGTGTTCTGTGGTTCTCGGTTACAATTACAGGGAGCTGCTGAGAGGAAAAGTAATAAATATTTTATTGTTATTTTTATTTTCCCTTATTGTCTAAGCTTAAGAACTAGACAGTGACTCTGGCTAATGGCAAGTAATGAAGTAGGTCCCCGTCAATGCCAGACTGCCCATCAACCTCTTCTGGCTTGCCAGATATTGGTTTACAGGGTTGGCTGGGGGAACACAGACCCAAAATCATGCATACATGTTGCATGCTCTTCCCAGCTAGAGTGTCAAATGCTGCTGAATTATTTTTTCCCCTCTTTTCCTTATAAAAATGGCAGCACTTGATATTTAAAATCTGCATTTTTTGATATTTAGGATAATTCTTAGGACTCATTATGTAATATTCCTCAAAACTTAGTATTTTCTCCAGTTTCACTGAATGGGATATGAATGATATGCTGAACATCAGAAATAATGAGTTATGATGTGTCCTTGTTGCTCCCTTATGGGCTAGAGAAGGTGTTTCCCACCTGCTTTGAGTGATGGCATTATGAGAACAAATGAGTGAGAAATTGCCATGTTACTGTGAAAAGTTTGTTTAAATACCTAGTGTTCAGGTGAAACACAAATTCCTGACTGGTACAAATAGGTCCAGACTGGTTTATTTAGAAACAAAAAGCTATAAATGTGAAAAATGGAAACAGCAGAAGAGAAGGAAGACTTATAGGGGTTTTAGGTTTTTGTAAAAGGAACCAAAAGTTAAAGGGAGATTCAAAACATTTGCAAGCTACAGGGGAAAAGAAAGTTTTAATGAGAGGAGTGAAGTTTTATGTTAGAGTAATTGACCAAATTCTAGCATAAATTAGAAAGAATAGTTTAGTGGCTTTCTTGTCTATTCTGGTGAGGCGTCTGCTGTTGAAAAGACAGACTACTGGGTTAGACAGACTTCAGAACTACCCTGAGGACAAGTCTTACATTGTTAAGGATGTTCTTGAAGTAAGCAGATTAAGATGGGGAGAAAAAAGAAAAAAAAACTGTGCAAAGAAATTAGATGTGGGAAAAGTTACCTCTCTTTGCACTGAATTATTTTTATGTCAGTCTGAGAGAGTGCTAACTTGAACTTCATATACAAGTTGCAAAGCCCCAAAGGAATCTGAACCTGCTGGACAATTTGGTCCTTGAAGTTGCTCTCTAAAAAAACCATTAATAAATGCAGATAGAGACCATCAGGAAAATAGAACAATCTTCTGGCTTTAATAGCTTCCTTTCCAGAATTTCTTTGTTGCTGTCTCACAGTTCTCCATGGTATCTGAGTCCTGAAGCTCTTCTTGAGGAAGAAGTCTAAGCCAATCTCTTCTCATATTAGTCTTTGAACAAAGGTAAACTTAAATTTTATGTCTATATATTTTAACAACATCTATCTGTCTTGAGGACAAGAAACATGCCTGGGTAACTGTGCCTGTGCTCTGATCACTTCACTAAAGATCTTTTTGCAAGGAAAGGTAACAAGAAGGGAAGAATTGGTTTGTGATTAAAGTCTGAGAGTAGGACAGTGGGTCCTTACTCTCTCCATGGTTCTGTAATATTTTTCCTCTATAGATTTAGGAAAACTATATGGTTTCTGAGCTGTCTATACCTCAAAAAACACATGCATACACGCACAAAAGGCTCAGGGGAGGAAATTATTTATTTCTATCTATTTTTTACCCATCTTTGATAAACAGTTTGAGTTAGGATCTGTCCCTTTCAAGTATCTACCCAGCACCTAGCAAAGCAACCTCTGGGATTGCTCACTTCTCTTGTTCATATGTAATATTGTTAACCCTAAATACCAAAAGAACAACAACAACAACAAAAAACCCCAAAAAAACAAAAACAACCCCCCCCCCCAAAAAAAAAAATAACCCAAAAGGAGCAGGTGGGCTACAAAAAGAAGAGAATAGTGGTGAGAATTCATTTGCTTGTCAATCTGACCTTAAATAGAAATAATGCAAACGGGAGGATGAAAGGATTAAAAGGGAATTTCAAATTTTACTGTTCCATAAGAACAATACTTCTTATGAATTTCTTACAGAAATTTTACTGTCTCCATAAGCAAATATGAAAACACCAGTCAGTTTTTACAGTATTTCATCCAGCTCTCAGCTGTCCAGGGAAAAGCCTCTTTTGGGGGACCTTTTCTGGATTTTGTCAGGTGTTTTGCTGGATGGAAAATTCCATCTATTGATGATGTAGTTTATTGGTTTTGCTCATTAATCCAACTAAAACCAAAACAAGGGAAAACAGCCTTGGTTGATACGTCTTTTCTCTTCTCTTTCTTTTGGAAAGAGTACGTAATTTTATGAGCCATGTGTGGGTTTGTGGGCAACTAGTTTTCATGTAGGACACAGCAAGAAGCCCAAAACTGTTCCACACCAGGCAGCTGACGCAGGTACAGCAACAAAACATTCCTGGGGCTGGCAAGGGTCTATACCAGCCTTGGCCTGCGTTAGTCCTGGGTCACTGCCTCAGTGAACAGCATGGACTCATCTACCCTTGGTTTTCAGGAGCTCAGCTACTGTCAGTTTAGCTCTGCCAAACCAAGAATTCTATCCTTGAAACAAGGTCGGATTATTTTAGAAATGTTGCAAGGCAAAATACTGAAAAATAGTAAGATATATCCAAAATACTGATGAAAATATTTATGCATGCAGATGAAAAATACATGCATATTTTATATATAAAATAAATATATATTTTATATATAAAATTATACATGCACATAAGTCTTGTATTCAAGTAAGAAAGTACTTGGAGAGGTTATCACAATTTCAGCATTATTTGGAAGAGGCTAATATATTAAGAATTCAGATAGCTGGTGTTCTACACCTGGTGCTGCTTCCAGAAGGAATAAATTACTATTGTTAATCTATAAAACTCCTAGCTCTCTAAAAGCAGGCTCCATGCTGGTCTGCAGTCTGCTGTTGGGAGTGATAGAACCATTTAGCTGATTCAGAAGAAAGGGACAGACCACGTCAGGAGGTCTATAACTGTTATAACTTCAACATATACCCAGGGCCTATTTTTGCAGAATTCTATTGATGTGACTGAAGTATTTTGGCACAGAGAGTGAGTTAGGAAAAAGGGGAGAGGCAAGTACTAAGGTGTGATGGATTCTGGGCTCAGCTTGCATGGGTGCTTTCCCTGGACAGAATACATTTATCCCCAGACACATTTTATTCAGCTTATGCAATTATAAAACATGAGTAATGCTGGATTAAATTGGGTTAGCAACAAAAAAGTGAAACAACCTTAGCAAAGTTGAGCACACAAGCACTACACAGTCTCCCAGTGTTTGGCAGATGTTTATTTGAAATCATTTGGTGCCCAGGATTAAGTTTCTATTTAATGACAACAAAATGTAGAAGATAGGAATCCTGACCACAGGAGATTTGTTGACAAACTTCACTTCAAGGGTTGGATCTTTTTCCTCACTTCAGAGTAGCTGATCAGCACTTCTTACTTTCCTTTCAGTTCTTTATAGAATACACTGTGATGGATCATATCAAATCTATTTGATCAAATCCATAGTAGCCGAGCAAAACAGTGATTCAATGATTATTAAAATGGCATGGAACACTATCCTATGGCTGCTACTGGATGTATCTTAGCGAAGAGCACATAAAAGTATAAATATCATGGTGCATAAATATCTATCTGGGGGAAAAATCCCGACAACAGAAGTCTTTTTAATCTAGCAGACACACTTATCATATTCATGAAGAAATGCAAATACTGTCTTTTTAAAATTATTATTAATAGAAGGGGCAATTAATCATCAGAGTAATTTGTCCAGGGGGTGTTTTAGCTTCTCTGTCACTTAGAGTTTTAGAGTGAAGATTAAAATGTCATCCTGAAAGATTTGCTCTGATCAACCTGAGGTTATTGGACTTGATGCAGCAATTAATAGACAAACATCTCTGACTGTAATGAACAGGGATTTTGGCTAGAAGACCTTATCTCTTCTTTTTGACATTGCCACATCTGGCTTTATGTTATAGGTCAGGGTGAACTTCTGAGGACTCAAGAGAGGCTTGAAAAGAGTAAAAGCCATGGATTAGACTCCCTCTGAGATAAGGACTGGACAATGTGCTGGACAACAGGTTCTAGCTGACACTATGAATGATGGGACTGAACTAGACAATTCCTGGAGGTCTCTTCCCATCTCAGTTGTTAAGTGGTTCTTTAGCACAATACATTTTCTTCCAAGCTCATGTAATTTTTACCCTTTGGGACCAGCATATCTCTGCCCATCCTCAAAACAAGTAAAACTGGGGACACTGTAAAGGTATTCACAGGTTCTACACAGATGCCCACTGTTTTCCAAACTGCACTTCGACTGCCATGGTATTAACCTACGATGTCATCAGACTGGAAGGCAAAATAACCCTTCAGCCTGTCTGGGTATTTCTGCCCCTTATGCATTGTTTAATGTTTATTGGTTATTAAAGAATTGAACTTGGCTGGCTTGACAAGAAAAGCAAGCTGGCACAGACACAGGATTAAGCCTGCTGTTAACACGGTAGAACAGCTGAGAAGACAAGAAGGAAATCACAGAGGTCCCATCCAGCCCTGAAAAGGATTAAATAAAGATTAATCTGTTCAGCAGAGATTGCTTTGGTCAGTCTGTGGGTCTGGGCACAGAGAACTGGGTGGGTCATGGGGGCAGTGGGAGTTGTGGAGAAGCTCTCACTCAGCAATCACCCAGGCTGCTGTGTGGTGCTGTGTCTGCCCTTGGGAGAGGAGGCTGGTGCAGTGCCTGGTGACTATCACGGCTGCAGGCAGCAACATGTGGTCTGGACTGGAGTTTAGATGCTTTGGAAGGCCCCCTGAGGCCAAATTGTGGAGGGCCTTATGCTCAAATGGTTCCCTGAAGCTGCTGGCTGCCTTGCTGGGGTGGCAATCTCAGCAAGCAGCTGGAAGCAGGTTATTTTCCCATGGCAGCTATCTAGAGAGTTCCAATGGAATTTAATTTAATTCTGCAGTGGTTTACTGAAGGCAGTCTCCAATGATATATTGGTTTCAAAGCACTACATTTTCAGCTTCATCTCTCAGGTAGCAATTCTTCTAGATCTCCTAGGCTTCTTAAATAAAATATATCTTCTCTATAATTCTTCCCTATCCCCTATAAAGAAGTAGGAACAGGCATATGCCTGACGCAATGTTTTATATGCCACAAGTATTGTTACCAAGCAACCATCCCATGCAGCTTTGGCAGAACACAAACTTCTTCAGTCACTAACCCTTCAAACACCTGAGCCAAGATGTGCCAGCAGAAAACATCAGAGAACTAGGTGAAGCGATGCAGTAGCAAATGATTTTTTTGAATCAACAAATGATTAAGGATAATTACAGTACATTAGGTCTGTGGTTATCATGAATGTTCCATAAAATGTTCCCACAAATGAGTATGTTTACTTGTATGTGAAGAATAATAATATCTTTTTGTGAGAGAAGGAAACCTCAGTAATCACTAATCTATAAATTTTTATTATGGCAGGTTCAGCGCATTCTGTATGAAATTGAAAAAACATTCACAAATTCCACCCCAAACTAGAATAAAGGGAGAGATGAGACACTTGTCAGTTGCAACCAAATGCTCTCCCATCAGCACCACAGGTAGTAATTTGTGTCAGCACAAAGCGAGCGTAAAATTTATCTTACCTCACAGTGGCATTGCTGAAAATCCATTCCACAGCCATTAGAATAAAATTTCTGTACTTTGCTCAGATTTGTGTCTCTGAGGCTTTTTGGAGTCTGGAAGTGTGTAGGCAAAGATGAGGGATCAACAGGTTCAAGTTATCAGGACCCAGTTGGCTGCAGCCACCTGAGAGCTGCTGGGGACTAGGTGTGGGGTGTCCTTAATTTTGCCCAGTGGGTTAAAGGAGCAGAAAACAAAACAAATCCATGGGTATAGATACTGTCCCATTCCAACTGGAGGACATGAGCATTTCCCAAAAGAGGCCAGGGGGGTAAGAAGTTCCAAAATGGGTGCTCACTACTTCAAAAGTGGAAATTTCTATATTATCAGCCTTCTCTTTTCTTGTCTGCTGGTCAAAGGAGTTGACATTCTACAGGGGCACAGCTTGGTTCCTCACAAGAAAAGGTCTTATAGTCCATCAAATCTCCTCTTAGTCATAAATAGAAACAGGAGTTAGACACCTTTGGAAAGGAGAGCCAAACTTTGTGCAGTACATTCATCTGGCTAAAAAAGAGAACTGGTGGAAACCAGCGGAAAGGTGATGAAATTAATGGTGCTCAAGGTCAGGTATTTGCTCAACATTGGCATCTGCTTTGAAAATGTAAATGTTATGAAGTTCATCTGTAAATTATAGCGTGCAGAATCTTGCATATACAGAGGCCAAGTTTGTCCTTTTCCATGCAAATAAATATCCAAGAGCTAAGAACAACAGTGCCTGAGGTCCGTTCGACAGCTGTGTGATTGAATAGGTTTGACAGATCCAGTCCCTCACATGCTGTAGATGCAGCATTCAAAAGTGTTTGAAGACTTCATAACACATTGAAAAACCCACAAGTCTGATGCTGGCCAAATGACTCACTCAAAGGCACAAATTTCTCTTACTCTTTGATTTCTTGGAGATGATTCCAGGTTAAAAGTTCCTGAGAAATAATGCTAGCTTCCAAAATGTACCAGTTCTCACAAAGCAAGACATTTGAGATATCATTATAGATTTTGCCCATTCTGTTTTGTGAGGAAAAGGAATCATTAAGTAGCTCATTCTATTTTGATCTTTCATGCAAAATTTCTTTGAATGGCCTCTCAGTGAATGCAAAAGGGCAGGAAGAAAACTATCTATGTTATTTCCTTCAGCATTTTTGTGGTTTGAGGGCTGTCTCCTGTCATCACAGATCATGTCTAAATGTGTGATTTACACTTGGCTTGTGGACCCTGGCTCTTTGAGACTTTGTCATACCATTTTTATTTTTTTGTAATAAAAATCTTCAATTAAATCAAAGGAACTATACAAATAGCCATGACTAAAAAAAGTGTTCTGTTTTTTGAGGACACTACAAAAGCAGGTTCATATAATACTAAAGGTTTAATGAAAGTTTCTGTGCTGTTTTCGAACTATACACGACATATGTGTTCCCATTTTTTATTTAAAATCTTGCAAATTTATGAATCTCTTTTGAATGTTACATGCCAGGGTTCCCTGTTGCCAAGACAAACAAAACAAATGACAGAATCTTCTAATCCTTTTCTATTTCCTTCCAGAAGAAAAAGATCATTACAGTCTGGCTTCTTCACATAATGTGTCTAGAGATTTTTTTCTTGAATTCTCTTTTGAATGTATTATTTTAATACAATTTTTCATGCAGAAATACTTGCTTCTAAGTGCTCTTCCTGTGGTATGAAAAAGAATACTAAATGTTATTTAAAGGTGGACCACTGACAAGTTTAGTATTTCTTTGAAGAATTGTCCTGTTTTAAAATGACTTATGGTAGCACTGATGCCTGCTAATCTGGACATTGCTGTTCCTGATCATTATTGCAAACAGGGCCATAAAACTCATCTAATAAAATGTTCTACTGCAGAAATGAAATATTGTCCAAGTCCAGTCTTTCTTTTTTTTTTTTTTTATTCTTTTTCCTGTGAATCTGTCAATCCTAGAACTACATATCATGCATGTTTATCTTTGCTATTTATATTTTCTTTTAAAATATCATCTGTCTTCAAAAGAAATAATTTTTCTGCATATCATCATTTTAGCTAATTTCTACTGATCTGATATTGAAATATTGTAATATGCAATTATTCATTGCATTTAGTAGCTGTATGTAGAAGTAACATTTTGAGACCAAATAAAAGTCCATCTGAAAATTAAGGGAACTATTAGAATATCATGCCCAAATTTTCTGAACAATATATGAGAGGTAGTTTTTAATTGGTGAGTTTACTTTTTACCTCCATGATGTTATGTTTTCATGTCACAGGGTGAATATGCATGAAGATTACATTTGTAAAATCAGAATTAAACTCTTTCCTGTCAACTAATATCAAAGCCAAAAAAAAGACAGAAGAAAAAGGGCTAGTCTACTCAGTAGGTGAAGAAATATCACAAGCGGCTAAAAGTAATTTTTCCTGAGTTTAGTATACAAAAAGTGTAAATTTTTTTTAGCATCCCAAGATCCTAATCAAATCAGATATTTTTTAATACCGTTGCATAAACTCGTGTACATTACTAATCAGAAGTTCCTTTAGAATTGAAAACATATTTTCATATCCATATTATGAGAAAGGGATTTCAAACGTTTTTTCACAATTTTTATTTAAAAAAACCTGCAGTAACATGACATAGGGATAAAGGTTTCATTCAGAGTAAGAAGAATTTGCTTATTTTTGTGGAGATTCTCTCCAGTTTCAAGTTGGGTAAGCAAGTCCAACAACAGTGTGACAGCTTTTCCCACCGAGGACACCACTTACATTCATCTCCAAGTTTTCCTGTGGAGTTATGTATTTAATATTCCTTCTCCTGGGAAGTAAATGCAAAACCCAAATGAATCACTGTGGAATGCCAGTGTCCACTCAGCACTGTTTTGTCACACAGTATCTCAGCTCTTACGGACACTGGAAAAGTAATCTGATATTTCACTTTCTGTTTCATTTTGGGATACATGCTTTCCAGCTTGTCAAGTACAATAAAGATATGACATGTGCAATAACCTTTTGTTTCATTGTGAATAAAAATGTGTTATAATAAAATAGGCTGGCAGAGTTCCATCAGCCAGAACACTTTAAAAAGTTACTTGCTGCAATTACAAAGCAAGTAAGTGGAGGAGGGAAAAGAATGTCAGCTTGTCTTTGAAACCAGGAACAGGCAGGGTCTCATGACACAAATTTATTTTTTATCATTTCAAGCACAATAAATCAACTAATAAATTCATTATTTATCTAATCTGCATTTCAGAGATTTTCTTAATCAATTTTTGCACTTTCTTTAACAGTGTGTGCCTCTATATACGGCTCTATTGCATTAAAAGGTGGTTAATTCTGCTGGTATCAATCGGTTGTCAAGAAAAGCAGCATGAATTTCCTAGAGAACTCTACCTCCAGAGAGTCCATGCTCAGCAGAACTTTCATCTTCCAGCAAAAGTCAGATTTAGATAAAACGCATGTCTCTCATTTTAAACAACAAGGACAATTTCTTTATACATTTTTCAAGCATGCATTTCCCTACTGTCTTGTTTCACCAGAGGAGATTTTATCAACATTTGATATATTACCTGCTTTTGCCCAATTTGGGTTAAACTATAAGGATAATAATTACTAATGTTAATATTACAAATGTTTTAGGGGCTTCTTAACCTGCATATATGGTAGGAAAACAACCTCCTCTGTCTTCCTGTGAGTTAATCTGGAGAACTCTTGTGAAGATTATCCTCCATTGGTCCTCTGAGTTCTGACTTTCTACATTATATCAAACCATTCATCATGGAAATCCTGTAGCCTGGCTCTTGTCTTTATTAATTCAACTCTGTCTCTCGCATTGCTTCTCTTGATCTCTTTGTTTTCTTTCCATTACCACTCTTAGTCTTTAGGTACTTGCACAGGGACATTGCTGAAGAGTAATAATGGAGACAGAAGTGCCCTGCATTTCTGCCAGCTATCTTTATCTTTTAAAAATATTTCATTTTCCATTCCTGCAAATGGAATTTCTGAACATTTATAGGCTTTAAACTGGCCATGATGAGTGTTTGTTTGCTTCTCAAAATATACCTTTAAAATAATGATTGTTGTTGAGAAGATAAAATTACCTTGATATGTAAGTTATAAAATCGCTCTTTGATAGGTAAGTTATAAAATGGCAGAAAAAAATCAGCGTGTGCTGTGCTGTATTCCCTAAGAGAAAAAGATGTAACTTCATGGGTTCTCAAAATAACTATAATACTACATGAAGTTTCAATGACAGCAACTTGCTAGAGACATCCAAATGGATTTTGCAACAGACCCTTCATCCTTTGTGTAATTATCAAACAAAACATTTCACATGAAATCATGTGGCTGCATAATTACAGGAGCACCTTAAGCACTCTGATTCACCAGTGTCTCAAAGAAGTATGCTTCAATGGGTAGGACATTACATTGGTTATCGTGAGAAACAGGTAATTTTCTCAACTTTGATTGCAGTGAATTTTAGACACTTAATGTTTGAGATTATTCATTTGTAAAATCAGTTTGATAATGCTTGTCCCCACTCACATATCAATGACACAGCACTTTTAGCTATGGTACCTTCAAATACAGAGGAGGACCACAGATTTTTTGGAAGAACAAAGACTTTTAAGAAGGGGGATGATTCTGAAACAGGATGTTCTTTTTGGTTTTCCGGCTCAACAACAGTGCAATACTTAACATAGAAGTATTCTTCCATCTGAAAGTACTCCCAGCTTTTACAGCCACAGGTTTTTCAACATTTACTTCTCCTTAAAATAAGATGAATGTGGCAATTCTCCTGGGTCTGCCATATATTCTCTTCTGACCAGGGACATGACTAGAATAACTGTATGTGTAAGAGTGACCAGTCATCCACAACATGGTAAAAATTACAATGGCAAAGTGGTTGCAGGAAATAAACCAGGGAAAAAAAAAAAAAAAAAAAGAGCTGAGAATGTGAAGAGTACTGCTAGGAATATCCATCAAGACAGTGCAAGCACAGGTAGTTTAAATTATATGGAGATCATGTTGCCGTAATGTTTTATTATCTGGCTTGAAAGAGAAATATGGTTCCATTGATGAAACCATGATTTTTTTCTTGCCTGTTACAGAATTAGAATTTGTTTTGCTGGAATTCATTTAAATTTCATAAGTCAGGGCCATCACTTACAATCACCTCCACATTCAGGTAGTTGCTGATTGTCAGCTGTAATATTAACTACACATTTATTTCTGCAGAAATGTGTCTCTGCAGCCCTGTGTACCACACCTAAAGCCAGTAAAATGCTCAGGTCAATCCTTGCCCTGCTGTCCTGTTTAGGAATGAATTGCATTTTTGTCTTTTTTCAGGGCAGAGGGATACTACATGTCCACTGGGACTTCAATATGGGGGAGAACAACTGCACTAAACTGTGCACAGATAGTACACATTCACTATAGGAAGGAATTTTCCCCTAAAAATAATGTCTGAAGCTCACCAGGGCAGGAAGAGAAGTGAGTTGGTTAGCAACAGTCTGTGCCTCATTGCCTGAGACTTAAGATAAATTTATTTGCTTAATTGAGATTTTTCAGTTAGGTGAGTGTTTGGAAGTTATAATGGAAAATAAAATCTGATCTACAATCCTTCCCAAGAAAAATATCACTGCCTGTTCAGAAACCAATATTCAATTCCTTTAAAGGCAGATGCAACACACAATCTTCTGTAGCCTTGGTACAAGTATTGTGTTTGACCTAAGGGGAAGGGATGCAGGGACAGCAGAAGGGTTTTAATAGCAATCCTGGTGAAGGTCTAAGGTGAGGGCAACAACTCTTAAGGATAAAGCAGCAGATACCTCAGACCACCCAGGCCCTGACATCTCTGCTAAGGTGGCTGTTCAATACCAGTTCCATGATACTCATCTCACACCCAAAGCATGAAAAACACCAGCTCATTTCCAGTAGGACCTCAAACATTCAAGAGTAAATATTACACCTCCCTCATTTCCTCGGTGGAGAGGATCCAGAATTAGGGAGCAGCTGACAGGTTTGCTGCCTGGTGGAAGGAAAACCAGCAGGATTTGTGGGTGCAGGGATGCAGCCAGGCACAGCTCTGAGCAATGCTGCTGGTGAGCTCTTCCTTGTGCACCACTTGTGAGGAGCTCACTCTGTTCTATCACCTTTCACAGCTCCCCAAGCATAAATCTTCCCTGAGCTTCTGGGAAGGAAAAGGAGGCAGCTAAAACAGACAGAAAAATTTCTTAACAAAATATGCAATGCTGGAGGCACCTTGGAAAGATAAGAAAGACTTTGATTTTTTTTCCCCCCAAAGATGAAAGAAACAGATTTTCAATATAATCATAAATTTAGTATAAATTACTTAGCAATTGTTTTAGTTTCACTCAGCTAAACACGTTATTTTCCTCCCCTTTCTGTTGGATGTCTCAGCTATTTTCAGCAGATGAATACGTTTCACTCCAAAGAAACAGAAGCGTTTTCATTGCTATTTGGAACTGCAGATAAGAGAAGTCCATGAAAATAATTTCAGAGACAGACTACCTTGAAATTTATGTGACAGAACTCATGAAACATCTTTATCATATCTTCAGAAATCACAGTCTCTCTCCACTCCTAGACTGAGAAAAAACAGAGATATCAATTACTATTTTAAGAAGTTGCCTGTTCCCTCCTTACAATTTTAGGAGTTCTGAGGAAGCATATTTTAAGGCACTGCATTTTAGATATGCTTATAATCTGTATTTTTGCAGTGTTTAACTTCAATTAGAGTTGGTGGAATTTATTGCTTAGAAATTTCTACAAAAACAAGATTGTTCTGTCAATGCTTTGAGGATTTTTGCTTTTTTTTTTTTTTTTCCATGTCTGATAAAATTGCAAAAAGATAAAACTTATCACAAGGAAGATATTTTTAAGAGAAAAAAAGCGACACATTAAATAAGTATAGTTTTGGAAAGTGACAATTTAATGAAAATCAGGATGCTATTCAGTTTATATTTACACTGTAAAAATACTTGTGCACATATCTTTTAGAAGATTTGTCATATAAAGGGTGAGTTTATGGCTTTGTAGTTGAAAATAAACCATTTTTAATGACTTACATACTTTCCCCATGAAGTAAAGCAGAAAAAAAGTAATTAACCACTTAGGAAAAAAAAAATGTATCTACAAATTTTGCTTCTCTTTTAAACAAATAAACTTCTACTAATATTTCCTGCAAATAAAATGAAACCTGGTCAGGAAACAAACAGGAAATACTTTTGTCTGATGTGTTGGTAACATTCAAGATATTATGCTACTTCTTTTTCAGAAAACTTTTCTGATGTTCATGTTCACTGTTTGAGGGTGAAGAAACAGCCTACAGAAGAAAAGAGAAGAAGGATTATGGAGACCCAGTAAAGATCAGATATTGGCAGAAACAGTGACTGAAATATCTCTCTGGAGGTGAACTAAATCATGTCTTAGCCAGGAAAAGACTTCCTAAACAACATTTAATGGTGTAGATAATGGGATGTTCTTTGTATTAGTGCAATATAATAGACTTTATGGTAAAATTTTCTATACCTCTACAGGGAAGACAAGGATTATATATCTCTTTAAGGGTTATAAAATGAGGAGCACAGTGAAAAGTGGTTGAGTACTGATTATCCTGCAGGCGAGTAAATTTGAGTTGATGGACTCTACTCACAATTTTCTTATAGCTGGAATAAATTCTTACATGCTTAATTCAGATTGTGGACACCTGTGAGGATACCAAACACTGAAATGGAAATAAGTATGAGACCACCTACATCTAGTTTTGAGGATGGAAGCAAAACAAAAATTTGTATTAGGATTAAAAGGAAATATGGCTTTTTTTTTTTCAAACTGCAAGCAATATACCATGCAGGGAGGTTCCTTAACACCTGCAATATGTGAACACCTTTTAGTTGATGATGGAGAAGCAATGATCTCCCTACTCTTACCTGTGGTGGCCATGAGCTGAGTCTACCTGTTTCAACTGAAGATTGAACATGTTGAGTGAATATTTCAAGGCTGAACATGTCGAGTGAATTTCAATATTTCAATATAAGGAAACAAAGAAATGGACTTGGCATAGAAATGGTGAACGTAAAGCTAATTCCCTGTAACGTGTGCAGTGGTGCAGCAAGCAGACAGGCCTCTGAACTTCAGCTGAATGAACTGTAAAATCAGGGAATGATTCAATGAAATTCAATTCATTTGGGTGTATTCCCTAGAGCAATTAGAAGTGTTATAATTGAGAATAGCATTAAACCATTAAAAGGTTCTAGCCAGAAATGGATCTGTATTTAATTCCTAAATGAAAAAATTACATCCTAGAAGAGATGAGGAGACAGAGTTTCCTGAACTGAACCTGTCCTACACCTGCCAGCAGGAAGCATGACCTGGGCCAGGAACGCTCCTGACAGTGAACAGAACCTACCTACCCTGCCCTGAAAGGCAGAGAAACCAGGTAACCTTTCTGAATTTCAGAGAGTAACAGAGGAAGAAAACGAGGGGTAAATGATGGCTACTCTTTGTAAAGACATCAGTGGAATCTCTCCAGAGAAAAAGCAGAGGGAAACAGAGCTCATCCAGAGACAGAAGCATTACTTAGGCAGCTTGGAGGAAGAGAATATAACTACGTTTCATGAACATCAGTCCAGGAATACTCACCTGAGCACAGCCCCTATATCACAGTTCAAATGTTAGAACCAAAAATGAAGATTTTGGCAGCAGACAGGTGTTTTGGTTTAACCCCAGCTGGCAACTAAGCCCCACACAGGCCCTCACTCACTCCCCTCCGGTGCGAAGGGGAGAGCATAGGATGAGTCAGAGTGAGAAAACTAATGGCTTGAGGTAGAGACAACTTAATAGATAAAGCAACTTGTACTGTTCTGCTTGCAACTCTGTAAGGAATTGTAACGACAGTGCGGTTCTGTACCTGCAGGATCTTTTCCTGATGATCCTCCTGTGACAGCAAAGGAAGGCTTGAGAAACAAGGAAAAGCTTCATTACATGTAAGATACTTTACACACTTTTGAGGCAAAAAAACCCGCTCAAAGAATAAATTGTGCTTTAATAGCACACAAAACTCAAATTGACTCTCAAGTGACTGTTTTCTGCAGGAATTCAAGTAATAATAACAAAACACTTTTTAGGAAGGCAACTATCAGGATTTTACAGGAAGCACTGAGGTGCAGTAATGAAAGCATGGAAAAGCAAAAGTTCTTTTCTTTGGACCTGCTGGCCACAAAATGGAAGCATTGCACTTCTAAAGGGATGATGCCTAAAGCAGCACCTGACATCCATATCAATGTGCTGCAGAGCTCTACAAGCAGCAGGAATCTGGCTATACAGGGAAGAAGTTAAAAATAATAAAGAGAAGTGTCAAATAGCCACTAAGTTGTGGCTGAGATCTATTCCCCATAGCCAGAAGTAGTGCATGCAATAACAACCTCTGCTATGAAAACATCTAAAGCGTAGTGAACCATACATGCTGCACAACTCAGTATAACTCTATAACTGTCTATCACCCAAAGTATTCTGAGCTGGGGGAATGGGGAAAACACTGACAGCAGCACAGGTCAAAACTGAAACAAGACATTGTAATGAAAATATCCCATTTCTGCATAAATTTGCTCTACAAACAGTGCCAGTGGGATTGCTTTTAAAATGCCAGATGTAGAGTAGATTTAATTACTATGATCTGGATTACTAAGAGTTCTGGAGCACGAATAAGTAGGAAATAAAATCTCCAAATACTGAAAAATTATGATATACATTTAATACAATTCCTGCATAAACCAGGCAGTGTTGGCATGCCTTGCAAAGGAAGAATAGAGGAAATAACTGTTAAATCACAGTATTACTTGTAATCTATTAAGCAGAGATCAAAGGCAAAGATACTGAAGAGTTGTGTTGCTCAGTTACAATCAGATGGAGATCTGCAGAGGTCACAAGATGGGCCTTCTCTGGCACATTACAAGGTTACAACTTCTGTTTGTTTAAGGAAGAGGAAAAGGTGCTAGCAGAAGATGACTGACAAGCCAAAGCACTTCTGGGAGTTGTTTTCATAGCTGCATTAAAGAATCAGAAGACAAACCAAACCCTAAAAACTTGGCACAAATAACACCAGCCAAGGAGAAACTTCCAGCTTATGTTACAGCTACACTTTTTATTGCAGTTTTTTATCTGTTCTCTTTCAGTCTAGTTTCCTATGTCTGCAAGCACATATCTGTTGTTTATAATAAATTCTGAATTCTTTTGCTAGCTTAATTCAGGTTTCCCAAGGGAATACAATGTGGTGTATTCCTATGACAGAGTGAAAACAAGCAGCCAGCTATGGACACATTATTTTGTCCTGTGGAAAGGTGCAGTCTGTGCTCAGTGCTTTGTAGTTAGCCCTGAATCTACATTAGTGTTGGTACAAGAGTCATAAAGTCAATTAAACTTGACTGCCTTGATTGCTGCCCCCTGAGCTACCTGAGAGAGGATATGGTTTGGACTGGGGAAAATGCATCAGGGGAGCAGCCATGCTGCTATTTTTAAGGTGAATATATTTGATTACTCTTGACTGTAAGCTTGAGGGTGCTAAGGTAGCATGCAACTGAAGCTCTGATTTTCCTGTGTTTAGTTTTAGGTTTAAGCTTCTTGTACCAAAGTAGGTTACATTCTGCTAATTTATGAAGTTCTTATGATCTGGTTTCTGCAGAGTTTAATAGCAGCATTTACTGTTTAATATTCCAGCCATAATCCATACTCAGAGGCAATAGTATTTCCTCTTTTTTATCAGTTTTCCATTTTGCAAAGTGACATATGCACTGAAATGTATAATTTCATATTAAAAATAATGTATGATATATAAAAATAATGTATATTTTGTCTGTGGGGTCTCCATCAAATATCTCATGCATGGGATTCAGGTACATAAAACACCCTTCTCTGTCCTTGTTCTCCATTAATGGGTTCATATACAGATATTTAACCTTGAGTATTTAATGGCAGGATCTGGGCACTGCTATTCCTTTGATTGAGGTGTCTTAGTCCTCAGCTAAAACATTTCATTCCTCCTTGATCAGGAAAGCAGAAGTCCAAAAGTTCTCTCCCCTAGTGTTAGATTTTACAAGGATTTCTTCGCTGCCACATTTGATGAAAAGGCCTCTGCAACTTTCTCCAGATTTCAGACAAATCTGTTACTTTCCAGCTCAAAGAATCATAAACTCCTCAAACTACTTCTTTCAGCTCTTGTTTCTTCCCTAACCTTTTGGACTTTTCCAGACATTTTGCTGAAAAGGAACCAATTGTAAGCCTTCCACACTCCAATTAGAAATGGAATCTTACCTCTTTTTAAAAGGTTAGATATATGAAGATTATGGTGAAGAAATTGTCCTATTTTCAATAATTTGGACAAGGGATAACCAAATTCTGAGAAAGAAAACACTTTTCTTAGAGAGATTCTCAAAAATGTTTTAAATTTCCACTTGTATTTACCTCCAGTATCCTGTACCTCTCCAGGGCTCTCCCTGCCCCTTTGTGTCATACACTGCTGGCCCCGACACAAATTCCAAGACTTAGGTTTGGGTTTAGGACACCAGGCTCCTCTGAAAGAGTCAATTTTCCATCTAATAAAGGGGCATCTATTACAAATGGCATTATAAATTTTCTGTGATGAAAGTGTGGCCATATAGGAAAAAATATGGATTCTTGACAGCATTAGTTTATTGATGTCCCTCAAAACATGCTGGTTTGGCTCTTGTGTTTTAAGCCCATGTGATGTAAGCTGCTATGAGGAACCCATTAACTCTTTGAAGGTGTTGTTCAAATTCCCCAAACTGTTCAACACTTAGGTCCTCAGCATTACCATCAAATTACACAATATGAAATTTTTCATTTGACATGTGCAGCTCACTCTGGCTGCACCCAAATAAGAAACATCACATAGATCTCTTGCGAATTTACTATTTTGCTTCCCCTATTGTATTTCAAAGAACATTCACAGATGCAAAGATATTTGAAAATTAAAGCTAATAAAAAACCTAATTTGCTAATACTTCGACATCCCTCCAAGGGCCCGATCTTGTTTAAGCAAGGGAGAAGGTCCCTTTTAGACTGAAAAGATTCCTTCTTCCCTACCCATAGGTCAATCAAGACGGAGATGGTAGACAGGCTATCTAAGTCCACTCAGTCAAAATCTAATTAAAATGTATCCTGATCCATATGGACACCAAGAATACTGAATTTAAAATTTAGAAAAAAAGTTACATTTTGATAAGATGATATTTTGATGATATATCCATCAAAACTCATCATTTCAGTTATGCAGGAAATAAAGAACTCTTAAAATTATTTCTAATTTAAATTGAATACAAATTAAGCATGCTTTTCCTCCCCGAAAAATGGCTTTCTGCAGACATCTGTACCTAAGTGCTCACTACATTATTTGGGATTATGAAAATTTTAATTTTACGTCATCATTAATTTCGTTAAGATTGCATTTATTATTTTATGTGCATTTCTAGTATTTCACTAATGGTAAAGTGTCTCCTGAAGTGTTCTCTAATTAGCTAGTGTCAAGCTCCTTCACTAAAATACAAGTGGAATGATCATAGAATATTTTGGGTTGGAAAAGACCTTCAAGATCATCCTGATCAAACACAAACCTAACACAGCCAAGCTCATCACTAAACCACGTTCAAAGTGCCACACCTACATGTCTTTCAAGAGCCTCCAGGAACAGTGACACAAGTACATCCCTGGGAAGCCTGAACAATGTTTAACAACTCTTCTGTGAGGAAATTTTTCCTAATATCTCATCTAAACCCCCCCTGGTGCAACTTGACACCATTTCCTCTTGTCCTACCATTTGTTACTTAGGAGCAGAGACCTACAGAGCAATTTTTTCCATCATGACTTTGAAAGTAAAAAAAAAAAAAAACCCTAGTAAAATCATATCCAGTTATTTTACTGGTCATCCATTTCACCATTAAAAATAGCAATGCATGATGGAAACATTTCATGAGAAGGAATGCAAAATCCTGAGACACCGTAAGTTTTGAATTTAACACATTTTAATATTTTTCAAAACAATCTGTTTTAGAGGAACCCTTTGCATTTAAAAGTTTTTCAAGGAAATCTGTTTTGAGATATATTTGAGAGCCTGAAACATGGTCAAACAGAAAGCTGTTTGCTGATGAAAAATGCCATCTCCAGGTGGGAGAGAGCTGGAATTAAAACACAGTACTGGCACAATACCAGCTTAGAGGAAGGTTAAAGTTGAGCCCTGTGCATGACTGACAACGCTGTTGTGTGAAAAAGAAGTTAATTCACCAGCTGTTCGTTGAAAAAAATAACAAAATACCCCTGCATCCCTTAAAAACCTCTCATTCCAGGAAGAGTGTTGCACCACAGGCCATGCTTTAGCATATCTGGTTTATGGGTCATTTCTCATCTATCTGACCAAGTACCTCCTTTCCCTGAAGTCGAAAGTCAGCAGACAGCAGGCTGCTAGGTGGATTCCCTGTCTTGAAATGTTCTCCCAAACTCCTTAATCCATTTCCCTTTTTTAAAAAAAAATAATATTAAACTAATTTTTACTAATATTAAACAGACAAACAAAATCGTAGTTGAACAATAGAAATCAATAATAACTTCTCAGAGGAGAAATAGAACCAGAGATTTTGAGCCATGTTTGGGCATCTTATCTACATTCTCAAATGGCACCTCATACGAGAAAATGGACATAAAACCTCAAATATTAGAGTGGCCCTAAAAGTAGCTGCTGAACTATGAATTTTACAAAAGAGTTTTTATGATACTATGATAGTATTCACTGTTATTCCAATTCGAAAGAAAGGATGAGAAGATACTATGAATGTTCAAATACACATGGAAATACGGCATTAACATTTTTCTTGGAAGACTTAATATATAGATTTGGTCCTTCTTCTTGTTGTTGTTTTGTGTTTTGATGAGAAGCATTGTTTGCTGGGGTGGGCTTTTTTTTGTACTTGGACGTATTGCCTTTAATATATCATTCACAGAAAACTCTTGATTTTTCTTTTTGAATAACAGCCCTACTTTTCCCTTATATCTGAGAAAAATTTATCTACTCATTAAACAGTAGAAATATTTAGAATAGATCATTCATGTCTGCTTTTTCAGGTTTGTATTCAAGTGAAATTTTAATTTTAGGGAGCAGACTGGCAACGACAATATAGATAAATAGTGATAAAGGGTTATTACAACAAAATGATATTATATTAGCATTATGCTAAATGCTTAATGAAAATTACATTGAAGAGATTATTTTCTTTAGAAGAATGTAAAATAATAGTCAGAGATATTAAGTGTAGCAAAAATAACTAAATGAGCCTGTTATTCACAAAAAGTAGTTGCTCAAGCATATATTAAATTCCCTAATTACTTAACAAGCCTTTATAAATGCAATTATTTACAAAATTTAAATAGTTGTTGTTTAACAACAATTAACAATACTTAGAAAGTGTGGCAAACAGAATAAGACTCTGGATATTTCCTTTTTCTATCTGCAGGTTTCAGGACATTTATTCTCATGATTTCTAAGTGCAGTTGAGATTTTTTAACTGCTGTTTCAGTAACAGGCTCTGACCTTTTGTCACCTATATCTACAACTTTAAATTTATAGATTCTTATTGGTAACAGCTAACTGTGGCAGCAGAAAGGTCAGTATGGATTATGCAGAAGGTCCATTTCTTGGTTAGTTTTTCCTGACTGCACTGAAGTCCACAGTGCTATGAAAACCCTACAGAAAATACCCATGCCAGTGCAGTTCTTGCTCATTTATGTCTATGCAAACACCAGCCAGAGCAGTGGCTGTTGGTGTTCTCATCCTCACAGAATGGCTCTGTCCACACTTATCCCCTCCTGAAGGATGGTTGTTTAGCTCCTTTGCTTTGAATTATTAGGGGAAAACTTTCTCCAGTATTGAGGCCTTACCAGGCTTACTCGTTTAAAGATCCACTTGTCACAAAAGTAGTGCTGTATTGATCCTTTGCAAATGATAGGGCTGTAGATGTGTACTAGTATTCCCATTTTGCAGTGATTATATAGTGGACATGGGGAACATACAATTTCTCCACCGTAATAAAACACTGAGCTTTTTGGTGCCATGCTCCCATCTTCTTTACTCCACCTCTACTTTTTATATAATAGCTTTTTGTATTACACATCCCATTAAAGAAAATATTGTATTTACCTTTCACAATCCTAAAAAAGCTATATTCAGGCTAATAGGAACAGTACTTTAACTCCAAATCTGACCTTTATCATTTATTGCTCTCTCCTTTACTGCTACACTCAGCTGGGTAGCTCAGTAGGAAAGGACAGAGCCTGAGATTTTTGGGTTTGAGTTCACTGACCCTTTTAAAGCAAATGCTCTACAACTTTCAGTCCTGTGCCTTGGCTGCAGGCAGTGCTGGTGTTCTGGCTGTTCTCTCTCTGTTATAGTGAGAGCTTTCTCTTCGAATAAAGCACTCGTTTCAGAAGAACAACAAACTAGTCTCATGTCTTTACCAACCCTAATCTTACAGGACAAATTATCATTAGTCATGTGTAATATGTATTATCAATCCCAAATACTCAAAATTAATAAAATTTACTCAAAGGAGGGCGATTGGAATACATGGATTTATGTTCCATGAAAAAAAAAACCAAATTGAAATCTAAAGCAGTTCAAGGTGTAATTTTTCCCAAATGACTGTTATTCTTAGATGAGAAGAAATTTTATCGAAGTGGGAATTTTGAGCCTCATCTCTTAAACTCTACTTCAGTCTCACAGATATCAAAATATCCTGTAAATTTAAACTCAATCACATTAAAAATTACCATGACTCAAAAGGAGCAGCTCTTAAAACTGAAACCTCTGGTGCTGAGGATGCAGTGAACACACCACATGTGGTTTTGGGGGCAAGTGGCAGAAGTAGGACTCCAGTCTGATCCCACGTCCTTGACTTGTGGCACTCTTAACCCACGGCCCACTAACATTTATTCAGCATCTTCCAGTTCAGTTGGATCTGAAAAGAATGAGTTCATCTCATGAGATTATGGGTTCACCTGAAAAGAAACCAGGTCATGCACTCCAAAACTCCATGGTGGGAAACAAAGCGCAGAAAATGGGGATGACCAGGTGAACCCCTGAAGAAATTTCTGAAGAAATTCAGAAGCAGTCACAGGGGATCTGAACTAAAAATCTAATGTAGACTCCCTTTGGCTTGACCTTACACCTCCCACCTTTTTAAGAAAGACCAAAGAGAAACCAAGTTTTTAGCTTTCATGGCTACTCAGTAAATGTGCTTCAATTATGTCATAATCCATGGAAAGAACCTGTGGGAGTACATTGGAAATATTCAATGTGGAATAAAATATAATTTATAAAGAAGATTTTACAGTGATGCAGTGTTTAAAATTGTGTTCTTTCTGAAAAATAAATACTTTAATTGGTGTAATGAAATTTTGGGCATTTTGGGATCAAATCTCCAGGTTACAGGAAAATTCTGCCTGGACAGACATCTGGATACCAAGACTAAAAATGCAACTAAGGTTGGTCTTCCTCGGATATGATAATGACTAATAAAAGCTACAGTCTGAACTAGTCTGTAGACAGGATTCTGCACTTAGGTTTCCCTTGAACTCCCTCTCCAGTGACAATTGGTACAACCCATCAGGATCAGAAAGATTACTCAGAAGTCACAAAGGAGAATTTAAGAAATTATTTGATGATGTGCATGAAGGATTCAGGTCTCATTCACTTCAGCACAGTTGCTCTTACTCTGTGAGGCTGCCCTTCATTTTGTCACCAGAGACAGTAAATCCATACCGAAAACCAGGTCTAAAATTACTTTCCAGAACAGCTTGTGACTCCTGTTTTTTAACTTCCATTTTGTATTTATATATATTTTTTTACCTATTAGTCTGCAATGTTTCAGTCTCAACAGTTTCATAAGAAAAACAATAAGCTTTTTGAATCTGAACCTTTGGTCTTTTTCTACAATATTCATTACCAGAGCATTACCAAATACATTTATATATTTTCAAGCTGCTAAAAAACATAAACTTCAATATTAAATTGTTTCTTCAATGTAGGAAGTATTTTCCACATTGCCTTAGGCCATTTGACAAAATTTTGATTATTTTTTTTTCTTGAGGATAAGTTTGAACTCTTATTTTACAAATAGTGAATGTGTTTAAGTGTCACTGTTTTAAAAATTACCTACTTAGTTTATTTTTAAAATATTAAAATATAAAAGGCAAGAACACATTTATAAACCTCTATTAATGAAAAGAAATTAAAATTTATTTATAAAGTTAATTTTTCTAGGAATCATTTTTCCTAAAAAACAAAACAAAACAAAACAAACCACAAAAAAACCAACCCAAAAACCCAACAACCCAAAACCCAACTGAAACAGTTTGGGAAAAAAAAATGGTGTGATTCTTTCACATTTTTCAGTAGGAAGGTATTGAATAACCTACAAAGTTATCTATATAGTTTTAAGGATGCTGGATGAGGAGGAATTAAATTATGAAGCAAAAATTAAATTATGAGGCATCTTCCATTAGTACAGAAATAGTCCCAGCTATGTTATTTATATAAAATATGCCCTTCCTGATAATCACATCATAAACAAGACAGTTGCTTATTGCCTTTTTTATTAAGTTAATTTATTACTGCAGACTCAGATATGAGAGGCTCTGTAAATGTGCGAGTATGACTGTAGAGGCACAGATATACGATATCTAAAACAAATTATTGAGGAATTTCAGAATATGACTGCCCATTGCTGCCTGTTGGTACAGTCTGCAATAGCACAATGAAAGGAGAGGAGGTATTTTTTAGCTTCAAATTAAATTCAGAACTTTTTATATCAAGTCCTTAAAAGCACCAAGAGTTTTTAAGAAAATGGCACTCGTCTCTTCTGGGACTGACTGCAGCTCCCTGTACTCTGTGTCTCTAATCAATGGAGGCCGATTGTGCCCTCAAGAGAGGGAAATAATAAAGTCACACCCTCTCTCTGTGGAGCAGCCACTCCCAAGGGGATGCTAAAGATTTAAATGTTTAAGATTTTCAAGGCAGGTGGGTTAGACCTTGGTTTCCTGACTCTTATAAAAAATCCCACATCACAATAAAATGAAATACCTTAAACCCCCTTTGTAGTTTACACAGCTTTTATTATATCTGCTCATATGATTAATGATGAAAAAAGAGAAACAGTTATGAAAAATACTTAAAAGCTCAAGTTATGCAATGTGTATTGACCCAGCACTCATAAATCAGGAATTTTTAATGACTGTATCATGCAGGTGGACATCAAGCAAAAAAAAAAAAAAAAAAAAAAAAAAAAGCCATGCATCCAGTTTTTGAGCATTCACAGAGGTGTTGTTGCTTATGTCATGAATTTTGGCTCATTGCAGTATAAAATAAGCTGTTCAGGAAATCCACAGCTGTATGTGTAATTAGTGTGGACTTCAGATGCCTCCAGAAAGCGTGTGTTCAAATCTGAGGGGTGGTATGGGTCTATTTTCTAATGTGAAGCATTGTGAGGCTAATTTCAATCCCTGTAAATGGTTTTAAGTTTACAGACACTCTATCAAGAGAAGTTTCTCATTTCTCCTGTCCCCCAAGAGGGTGCTTACACCCCCTGTATAACTGTGTAACAGCGTCCAATGGACACAGGCCCTACTTCTTTCTTGATGCTGTATTTCCTAAGGTTCTGAAACCAGGGAGCAGCAATGAGAAGACTGCAAAGGAAAAACAAGAAAAGAACTATTCAATATACATCTATTATAGAAAATTTTTAGTGAAATGAGAGATCGTGAGGATTATTACATGAGCAGCAAAATGAGCAAGAAACAGGCTGAAGGGAAGATATTTATGCTGTATAGCAATAGGAACTAGGAAGATTTACTACAATTCTTGAGATTTTTAAAAAAAATATTTTCAATGCAGTAAGTATTAAAAAAAAAGTATGCTGATGGCATTTGTTCAAGATGCAGAGCAGGAAGGGAGAATTACATAATCACAGAATGGGTCAGGTTGGAAGGGACCAATGTGGGATCACCTTGCCCAACTTCCCTGCTCAAGGAAGGTGCTCTCAGAGCACATGGCACAGAATTGCACAGCAGTGGCTGACAGATACACAGACCTTAATTTGAACACACCCTTTTAAGCTCTCATGGAGCATAAAAAACAATATTTTTGCAGAGTCCATTCATTTTGTTGATTAGATACCTTAAAGACATTTATTAAAGAAATTTCACACTGTAAAACGAAAATACCTCCATTGAGAAATTAATAATGATAACCGAGGAGTTACCAGTTAAAAAGTACAAAGGTGCTGAAAGATTTGGAGGCACCTGTGGATCAGATTGTGACTCTGAATTTGCTATCTCTCTGCAACTCCTGCTCTGATGGGGGATTAAGAAAAGAAGGTATTTTTGTGTCAATGTGACAGTAGATGTCCTGTCAATGTGTCAAGTCTTCACTTCATATGAGGAACTAGAATAAATTGTCTTTTGGAGTTCAAATTCTCCAAATAAAGTAAAGAAAGAAACAAAACAAATGAATTCACGGCATGGAGCTAATAAAAAAGACAGCTCAACAATTTGAAGGAACAGAAAGCCTTTTATTTTTAATTAGATTTAATTTAATTAACCTTTGATTTGATCAGCTGAGTAAATCCCTAAAACTGCATGGGCTTAACATGAGAGAGGGAGAAGACTAATTTATGTTAATTAATAAGGGCCTGAGGAAAATAAAGCTAGATAAATACAAACACAACTATACCGACAGTTAGTTTACAGCTTCTAATACTCAGAGGACAGACATTCTTTCCTACAGTGGATATCCAACTGATTTTAAGTGAGAATTTGATATGTATATGAAATATAATTGATATTTTTACCTGTATCAGCAAGGGACATCATTACAGGACCCAACTGATCTGCTTAAACCTATTGTTTATTGAAAAATCAGTCACTGCACAGATTGCTCTGAGGCAATTCGGAAGCAGCAAAGTGATACGTTATGTACAGTCAGCAAAATGATTTAATTTCCCTCGTGCCCCAGTGTTTATGCAGCACATTCTCTATGTTCTGGTAATATTTTTCAATAATTAAATTTCTCTAATAGCTGTAAAAATTCATAAAACATCTTACTTTCATTAATTTAGGAGCCAGTGTTGAATTTTGAGCAGCAAGCTTTCCCAAACTTCAGTGGTTTTGCCGATGTTGTGATGAGTAGAACTAGTGAATTGATACATATTAGTTAAAGTGACAAGCAATTAGTCACACCAAATTACATTTGTTTGTTTTGATAAAACTGGGAAAAAGTCAATTTCAACAACAAGAAAAGAACTTTGGTTGATCTTGTATGTTTTGTAGAGGATCACATATTCCATCCTCTTGGCTCTTACTGCCTTTGAGAATTTGAATTCTTTTCCAACTTCTTTTTACCCTCCACTCTGGCTTCCTTTCTTCTGATACTACAAATAAGTTTATGTCAAACCTTTTCTGACCAAAAGTGCAACTTTTTTCTGGATACAGTGCTTTTTTGACTCTTGTTTAACTTCTCTTACTGTGAGCCTTTCCCCATTTAAAGTGCAAGTGGAGCTGAGACAGAAAATATTAACATTACGTAAACAGAGAGGGAACTTTCAATACACTTTGTCTGAGCCAAGGTTTCCTAAATGTTACACATTCAGAAAAGGGAGTTTAATGTGCACAAAACTGGCTTTTCTTTTCATGTGATCGTTTTTTTACTTTACTCCAGAAGTGAGATGCTCCCTTTTCCTGCAAATCCCAGCCACTACTTCATGATACAAGAAAAGTAAAAGCCACATCACAGAATCATTAGGGTTGGAAGATGCCTTCAAGATCATCTAGGCCAACAATCAACCCAGCCCCATCATGATCACCCCCAGCCCATATCCCCAAGTGCCACATCCAGACACTTCTTGAAAAATTCCATATTTATTTGAGAATATTTTAGTGCAGGCTAATGCAAAAACAATACCAAAATTATTAATATAACATCTTGTGTCAGGCTTTGATGGTTTCAGGGACAGCAGGCAATGGGTTATGACTGGAAGGTCTCAAGTAGTTGGACACAGAATGCTTAAATACACAACACCCTTAAGAAAAAATAACTGGAAAAATGCTAACTCAGAGAAAGCGCACCTTTGAGTGTTGTGTGCCTGTGCTTGTGTTTGGATATATGAATGTATCTAGGCTTAACTGTAATTAGAACCTGAATTAGTATTTAAATAAAAGTATATTCTCTTATTCATTAGCCTTGTATACTAGTTTCAGAATTATCCATATTTTTCAATTAATTGAGCATTTCTTACTTGATGTGGAAGGTCAAAGAACAAAGCCACAGAATAACTGAAATCAATGCTATTTTTAACTAATAACAATACTCCTTAACTGGAAGAAGGTCATTATATTGCAATTCCCTGCTGCTTTGTTATTTTCATAAGCAGTTTATATAATAATGAGCTTTGAGAAATCCTACAACTTGTACACTGTTTACTAAAACAAGCATAAAGTGTTTAGTTAAACTCAAACAAAAAACTATAATATTTCATCAGAGTTATTAGAGTTATTTTGTAGCATCTGCATATCAGGATCTTGAGGCTTCCTGTATGATTAAGAGATCATTAAAAGCAAGTACATTATAAACTGGAGATACAAAGACAAATATCATACTGGAGAACTTCTCATTTTAAATGTCAGTCAAATGTCAGAGGGACATAAGTCCATATCTGTGCTGACAAGAGGCTGCTACATTTAAGCTGTACAAAAACACATCTTTGCTTACTACAATGAACTGGAGCTGTTCTTTGAGAAAGAGTTTGCTTGTCTTTGGGCCTTCTCCATGACCCAAAAGGTTACCTTCTGCTTTATGAAGACCTTCTCAAGCTGTTCCATCTGGAAAATGTCATACCCAGCTGTACTGGGTCATTTGCTAGATACAAATTTTCACCTAAGAGGTCTTCTGAATGTCCTCTGATAACACAGATCACAGGAGACGCTGCTCCATCATGTGAGGCTTGAGAATCACTATTGATAATTCAGGTGTATTAACCTTCCATATTAACCTGATGTCTGGCATATTCCTCCTGGGTGGGCTGGCATCCTCTTCCTGGACAGCGACAAGAATGTCACCAGGGCCCCAAGGAGGAGGGAATTGTTGTGGGCCACGGATTCACCATTTCTAAGTTCCCCTCTCCTTCCCCCTGTTCAGAGTGAACATGTCCATTACTGGGACGGATCTCTGGCTTTATGCCCACCTTACACTCCTTGATTTCTCAAGGATGTGCCAGGTGAGTTACCACCTGCCAGAGCAGGAAAAACTGCTTCCAGGATTCCTGGGATATGCACAAAGATTGAAAATGTGAGAACTGCCCTAGATTTTTTGAGTGGTTTCAACTTTGAAGTATTATGATGTTGGGGGTTAGGTTTGTTCCTTCTTTCTCTAAAGAATTTTTTCCCCATAAGTCACCAAGGAGACCAAGTGTTGGATACTTGAGAGCACTTAGCTGAAACAAAGAGGAGGACAAAGTTGGAAGGGGGAGATAATGCAGGTAAAAGACAGAGCTTGAAGCAGCTGCGGGCTGTTCTTTTTTCGACGTTCGGGAAGAGAGAATGGTTGGGCTGTTGCTGGCTGGAAGAGTTTCACTGTGGCCAAAGGGATCCAGTCCTGGGAAATCTACTATCACCGGTTCGGCCTGAATCCTGAGCCTTCTCTGCCGCCCGCGGGAGCTGGGCCAGCCCTGCCTCTCATTTGGTTTCTTCGGCACTGCTCCTCTTGCTACAGAGTGACCCTGCACCCCCTGCGCTGCCGGGACATCCTGCCCCTGCCTGCCGGGACACTCTGCCATCCCAGCTACCAGCCCGGGACTTTTCCACTGTTCCAGCTTGGTGCTCTGAAGATCCTGCAGGGGCACCGAAACCAAACTGTCCTGGGTTTTGTGAAACAAACCCCTCAAGGTTCTTGGAACTGTTTTCTTTTGTTATTAATGCTGTAGTTGTTTGGGGGTTTTTTGTTTGCTTTGTAATACATACTAGTAAAGAACTGCTATTCCTATTTCCCAAATATTTGCCTAAGAGCCTCTGATTGTAAAGCTATAATTGGAAAAAAAAAAAAAAAGGGGAGGGGGGGGGAGGAGGGCTTACACTCTCCATTCCAAAGGAAACTCCAGCTTTTACCTGGCAGATACCTGTCTTCCCAAAACCAAGACATATGATCAGGTTAATTTGCCCTGGATAGTGCAGAGACTTCTCTACAACCACTGAAAACAGAATATTAATAATATAATGCATTAAGAATGTAAAAGGTACTCTCAGGCGTGTTTGAGAGCAACAAGGAGCACACAGGAGTTTTAGGATGGCTGGAATGCTGAATAAATCAAAGTGCATGTGATTTTATGCATACAACTGATGGATATCAGTAATATCCATTACTAGCAGGACCCAGAACAGGTTGCTTCCCAAATGATTTCCAAGTTTCATTTAAGAGAAGCTAACTTAATGACACCAAAAGAGAATTTGAGAATGCTATTAAAATTGCACAGTGTTGCTGACCATGCTTTTAGTATTTCAGCTTGTTGCCTAGTGCCAATTTATTGAGAGGTATAGACATACTAGAAGCCACCAAATATTTAAATTCCCTCTAGAGCCCTCTAAGATTGCTCAGACTCCAGGCAGAGTGCATTACCTACTCTCTATGTCCTTGTTTATCCATTAAAATGTGCAGTGAAAGAAGTAGAAACCTTGTAGTAGAAAGGTTTGTCAGTAGGAATAGTGTAAATAAAATTAAGGGGTCCTAACCCAATCTGTCTCCCAGTATCACCTCCCCGTTCCAAGCTATGGGCTGCCTGACAATGCTATATTCATTATTTTTATATTCATTAAAGCTGTCTTTACAAGAAATAAGAGGTTTAGCCTACCTCCAAAAATTCAAAACACAACAGAACCAAAAATGAAGGGAAAATATATTTCATTTAGCCCTAGCTCTGCATTTCCTTGCCCTTCATCTTATTGACCAAGCGCTTCTATCCCTTCCTATCCTGCTGACACTTTGACCTTCAGTGAGTGTGTCCACTGCAAACCTGCCCAAGCCAGAGGTGCCCCCAGCTGTTCACAGTCAGGATGCCAAGTGGCTGCCATGCTTCTGCCTATGAGCTCTGTGGAGACTGGGCCCTCCTGAGTGCTTTTGAGTCAGAAGACACCCTCCTGGATGATATTAACCCCTGGATAACTACTGGGACTACTCTTCTGTCCAGTTGCTTGCCTTGAATCACAGCCCCACTGAAATCACAGGAGTGCTTGTCAGGAGCTGGAGTGTTCTGTGCCTGGCCAAAACCTTGTATAAGGATGATATTGAGTGTAAAACACAGAACATTTCATTTGATGCAGGTGAAGCCATCTATTGTGATATAGCCCAAAAACTGGATTCTGAAAAACTCTCAGGTGTTCAAATCTCTTCATGAAGATGCTTTAGAGAGTTCTTGAATTTTCTCATTCCAAACAGCCAGCAAATATACCAAGCAGAACAAACTTTTTCTCTCAAGGTGGAATCCATAGGTCTAGATAAAAGCCAAACTCATTAAATACTGTTTTGATGGTTAATGAACATAGATTAGCAGGCTGTTGGATAGATGTGTGCAAATTTGCTCTTGATGTTTTCCTGCAATGAACTACTAAAGAATATTTTCTTCTGACAACTCTTTAATCCCTTAGTTCAACTGCATGCAAATCAAGTGCAGTGAGAATATGATTACTTTTTAATTGATGATTTCCTTCAGCATCTCATTTCTTTACCTATCAGCACAATTATTTTGTCTCATAGCAATGAAAGATTTCCTTTCAAAATAGAATCATAGAACTGCAAAATTGTAGGGGTGTGAAGGCACCTCTAGTTTGGGATCTCTAGTTTTTCTCCCCTACTATACAACTGAGTTTTGAAAATCTCCAACAATGGAGATTTCACAAAGGCTCCAGACAGCCTGCCCCAGTGTGTGACCACCTCTACAGTAAAAAAAAAAAAAAAAAAAAAAAAAAAAAAGGTACTTTTAATGTTTAAAATAATTTCCTCTATTTTAGTTTGTGCCCATTCCACCCTGTCCATTTCCTGGCACAAATAAGAAGAGTCCATCTCTCCTTTTGTTTTGCAGTGAGGCTGATTTCGATACCAAAAAGTTCAGTGAGTTCCCCCATGTCACAGAGCCAGGCAGTGACAGGGGCAGAAGGAAACTTAGACCCTCTGGAGGGGAAATATTTGTCCTTGCCAAGGCTACAGCTTCAGCCTTTTTACATGGTCTAAGGACACTTTTGAGATTCCTGGGACTGGAAAAGTCTTGACATCTTTCCTTTTGTGCAAGCAGTAGAGTTCACTCCTCATGCCTGACATCTGTGGACTGCTGGTTTGAAGATTTTGAGGGGCTTTTTGTAATCTTTTAGTGACAAGAGCTTTTCAGTGATACAGATGGTTTGGAAAAAAAATATTGATTTTCTTCAAGGTGCTTGTAAGTAGCACTACTTCACTGCGTGGAACTTGGTCTCTTTTTGCTGAACTTCAGTTATTTTCCAGACACCAGGATTTGTCTTAATGTTTATGGTGAAAAACAGAAGATATGTTATTCTTATTGTGGCACCCATCAGAGATAGCTTATGTCACATGTACCATTCATTGGTCAGAAAAGGCTCAGACTCGTCTATTGCAATTACCAAATTTCCTTTTTCAAGCACAAATAAATCACCCTTTATTCATTAAGAGATGAAATTAAACAGTCTGAATTTTCAGCATTCTGACCCGTATGAATACTCTGCTGATTTCCTTCAGGAGGAAGAAAAAACTGGCTGCTAAAATAGCTGCAGGTCAATCAGCAGTGATCACAGTGCAGGGACACTTGCTGCACCAAGAGCTCAGGGAATGCCTGAAAAACCACCTGAGACCTGTCAAACTTTCATTCCTATTCAGGCAGAGAAGTTGGACTTTTTCCTCTTACTTCTTCCATAATAATTTAGGAACAGTGAGAGCCCGAAGAGGATGTCAGTTTTCAATCAAATCAAGTTGAACTAAAGCACAGAGAGCCTGCATTTTCATGATGAATTTTCAGGCTCTCCTAAAGCCCAGAAATCTTACAGTTTGATGGATAAAACCAAGTAAAGTTGCTATTATTAAGATTAAGTCCTATTATGATGATGGCATCCAAGGGCCCCAGCCGGGATTGAAGCATCTTCTTCCCCTCTCTGCCTTTGACTTGATGAGACATAAAATAACTCATAAATGGTGCCTGACAGAAAGAACTTCCTGCCTATGCAATGCCTGTCTCTTCTCCAGCCTGCTTCTTACCTTGCTACTGAGTGTGCTGTGAAAAACACTAGGACTTTTGTACAGTAAGTAAATAATGATAATTATTTCTCAATGTGTTTATTTTCTTCACCCAGTTTATTTTCTCTCTTATCCAATTTTTGCATCCTTATTTCAAGGACCTACATCAGTTTTGTGCTCACTTGCAACACTGATTTTCCATTCTCCCTTAGCCTCATTCTTTCCTCATTCTACCCTTGAAGGTTCTTCTGTCTTTCATAGTTCTTTCTTTTATACTTTCTATGCCATGTCCATTGTGTCAGATTGCCAAGGCAGTGTTCACTCCAACCAGAAACTGGAATTGCCTACATGACCTTTCTCATACTGTGCTTGTATAAAAAGATTGGACTAAGAAAGAATGATACCAGGAAATCAAGAAGACCAATGATTCCGTCTGACCTTGACACCAATTCATTGCTCCATGTTCACTTGGTTTTCCTCATCTGCACCATCCTGTTATGCCCTGTGGGTATCTTACAACACATTCTTAACTTCTCATCTGGGATCAGAGTGACTGAAGGCAGGGATATTCTTACTCTATAAAATTTACATCACATTGATGATTAATACAGTTGATATTTCTCTGATGGATATGCCTAATTGTCAAATGAAGAAGTATTGAAATGGATATAAAAGAGGAAATCCCCACTTCAGACAGAGGGTCATGCTTTTCTTTCATCTCCCATGTGTCAATCAGATTATTGAATTATTGGGTGGTCAAGGTTGGAAGGGACACCTACAGGTCATCTTGTCCAAACACTCTGCCCAACCACCAAGATGGATAACATACATTATTCACAAATTTTCTTCTCTTGTCTCCCAAAATTCTGGTGTTGCCCCTCAGTCCTTTGGCCACACAGTAGAAGTGTAAGGTCTCTATTTTCCTGGCTTAGAATTACACCCTATCTACAAATGAACATTGTAGTTCACTGCCTTCTATGCAAGCATTTCCCTTATAAATTCTAATCAGATCTAAACTTAATGCTCTTTATCTCTATTTTATTGGATTCTGCTGACCTTTGTGCTGTACCTTTTTCACTGTCTTATTCTTCATTATTCCCCTTAGACAATCCTTTTGTGTCCGAGACAAACTGGAAAAAATTTTGCAAGAAAGAATAGAGATTTGCCATTAATAGGACAGACAGAAAGAAATCTGTTGAGTAATGAAAAAAAATTTTTTTCTTTTTACATTTAAACAATATTCCAAGTACTCTTTCTGTGAGTTGTCATAATGTTCTTTCATTGACTGTCCTGCTGCATATTCATCAAGTGTTACCTCCTGGCTGATCAGAACTTTATTGCTTGTAATAGAGATGTCATCTGCCGTCAGATAAAGACCTTGATCCAGGTTTTCTGTGCAGCATTAATAATTGGGAACAGCATCTGACTCTCTCCTGAGATTAGCAGCACGGTGATCAGTGCCAGACAGTTAATAAATTCCATAAATCGCCGTTATGATAAAGTTGGGACATTCAATGAAAAAGTGAGCCATGCAAGAATCAGGCCGGCAAGATACTTAAGGACACAAAAATCTAACAAGGGAAAAAACACTTACAGATAAACTGCATAACAAGAGAAATATCATGTAGGAAGTTCAGACTGTTTAATAGCCTAGAGAGTTATTCATATATGATGTTCTCAAGACAACACTATGATGGTAATGGACAATCTGTACTCACTTGAGTCTCTCCTAACTAATTTCAGTAGGACAAAAGTCAGAATTAGGTATAGGTTTAGTCATAGATGTTACAGAACTAAGTCACTTAAAAAAACCCCTTATGATCCTACCTTACAATTTGGCTTCTGTTCAGATCAGCAATTCACATTTTAGTGGCTTCAGAGAAAGAAACTTTTTGTCATAGATGAAACATTTTTACAACACCAGAAAGGCAGAGTCTAGCAGGTGGGACCCAGTCAATGCTTATTTTTTCAAGGGTCTGCTTTGCTGTGGATTTGCACTGAAACCTAATGCGAAATAATTTCTTTTCTCTAAAAGTAACATCAGCAGCACAAAGCAGCTGGAAGCTCAGGTACTCCTCATCACGAGGTCTGCAGTGATCTGGGGTACACAGCCTCCCCCTCAATGTCAGTGATTTTAAGTCAAACTCTGATAGGTACAGGAAATTGTCCCTGTCTAGGGAGTGCCCTGGGTGACAGAGGGGCTGGTCTCTGTGTGAGCACTGACACCTGGATGTCTGCATGCAACTGGGTGTGTATAAATGACATGGTGCAAATTTATTTGCTGGGTGGTCAAATGGTATACGCCTAGCACACAAAGTTCTGAGACTCTGAGGGTTTTTTGCTTGTTAGACATGGGACATGAGAGCGGCCATGGGGAGGGATTTATTCCCAGCATCATTACCAAGACGGCCAAAATCTTTTTTCAAGGACAGTCCTCAACACCAAGTACAGTCATTGCTTTAGAAACACTCTAACTGGCCTTTGAAAAAGTGTTCTGACTCAGGAACCCAGGCAGCTGCATTCCTGGAAAGTGTTAGATTTCTGTGGAACATATCGCAACAACGTCTTATTTCTACTTTCAGCATGCAGGCAAAGCAGCAGGTGAACTTTAGTTAAAGGCTTGTACATAAGAGGCACACAAAGCACTGTCCTCTCCCATCTCAGGCTTTTCATGTAAATCTTTTTAATTCCCCTGGACTTAGCACCATTTTGAAGTGCTACAACTTTTACCAGACCAAGCCTTTCAGCCCCCTCACGTCCTCCTTTGAGCCCAACACATCCTCCTTAGAGGTTAGTACAAAGGAAGTTAAAATGCTACAGGTAAGATTCTGCAACTTTGCTGAAAACCATGCAAAAAAGTCACGTGTCTGTTACTTTTAAATGGTTTCTTAGAGCTGTGCTTTTTTGTTCCTTTTTATTGAAGCAGATCCCGTCCCTGAGGAGTAATCAGATTGTTTTGCTTATTAGTGTAAGAGATTAAAAATGGTTATACTTTAATTATTAAAATAACAGAGACAAAAGCTAATTTTTCCCCAAGACAATATAATCACTATAAATTATGAATTTTGTATCAGTCATTATTTCTCATAAATTCTGTTCACTGCCATTTTTATTGAAAAGAACTCCAGAACAAATACCTACTTATTATATATTTTATAATTTATTATTGGTGAAAAATTTCACTAGTTTTTAATAAGGGGAGGGTTCACCTACTCCCTCCTGACAATGAGACAAATTACAATTCCCCTTTCTCCAAAATTCTGGGCTGATGTCTACCAAGAATGTGCCAACTGCAATTGATCCAATTCAGTGCAGAACATATCTGAATAACTTCCTCTGATTCCTTCTACCCTAGCTTGCAATTATTTTATTTTTAAGTCGACCACTACCAACAAAAAGGGAGCTGAAGTGTATCCTTTTGTAGTGCGAAGTACATGAACTTTTGAAGATAACAAGGTGAAATATATTCATGGCTTTATCTTTGAACTACTTCATTTACATGAGTACTTTAAGTATGTGTCAGATACAATTTGCTTTTAATGAGTCCTTAATGAGCCTAATTACATCCTGCAATTCAAAAGGCTGTCTAATTTTCTCCCTAGTCAAAGTTGCCCATTTGTTTTTCTAACTCATTGTAATCAGGACGGTATTTACTGCCCTAATTCCCTGAATCATGAGTCTCTTGTTTGAATCAGGTAGAGCCAGCGATCCCTGGCTTGAAAAGCAGCAAACAACTGGCACAGTAGTACCAACCCTTGAACAAAAAGATCAGCGAACACATTACCTGTAAGAACAGCCTCTCTTACGTTTTCTAATATCACTGAAAAATACTCGATTACAGAAGTCATAAAATCTCAGGATCACAAAAGAAACTGAGTTGGAAGGGACCCTTAAGGATTACTGAGTCCAATTCCTGGGCCTGCACAGCACCATCCCCAAGAGTCACACCATGTGCCCAAGGGAGTTGTCCAAACGCTTCTAGAACTCTGTCAGGCTGCTGCTGTGACCACTGCCCTGGGGAGCTGTTGCAAAGCCCATGATTGGTGAAAAAGGTTCTTTTTCTAATATCCAGCCTAAACTTCGCCTGATGCAACTTCAGGCCATTCCCTTGGGTCCTGTCATTGGTCACCACAGAGCAGAGATCAGAGCCTGCCCCTCCTCTTCCCCTCATGAGGAAGTTGTAACTGCAGCGAGGTCTCCCCTCAGTCCCCTCTCCTCCAGGCTGAGCACACACACCAAGAGACCTCAGTCCCTCCTCGTGTGGCTTCCCCTCAAGGCCCCTCACCATCTTCATTGCCCTCCTTTGGACACTCTCCCATAGCTTAATGTCTTTTTCATATTGTGGCACCCAAAACTGCCCCCAGCACTGGAGGTGAGGCTGCCCCAGCGCAGAGCAGAGCGGGACAATCCCCTCCCTTGCCTGGCTGGTGATGCTGTGCCTGATGTACCTCAGGACAGGGATGTCCCTCCTGGCTGCCAGGGCACTGCTCACTCGTGTTCAACTTGCCACTGACCAGGACCCCCAGGGCCCTTTCCACAGCACTGCTTTCCTTCATTCTATACTGGCTTGTTTAATTAGATTAGTTCTATTCCCTTACTGGCTGGAATTGCTCTTTTTTAGTGTAGCAACATAAACACATATTCAAGCAATGGTAAGAAGTAGAAGCCAAACCAAACAGAAACTCCTCATAATACCTGTGACTACACAGCTGACCTCTCTGTGTAAAACTGAAGGATCTTCTCATGGGCTGTGAAGTAGCACTTTGCAGCCTCCACAACAACAGGGTAGATATATTGTCAGTAGGATTAGAGGACTTCTCTTCTAATGGGATTAATAGGATACTCTCCTAGATGGGATGGGATAATTCCTCTAGCTGAAACACAGCTACAAACAAACAATTTCTTGTTTATTTGTAACTGAGGGTGAATGTAGAATTTTGGGCTTGCAAAGAAAGTAAGAAAAAAAAATTCAGTGTAGTATACAAATAAAGAAAGAGAACATAATAATTTTTTGCATATAAAAAGTTTGTAACATAAAATAGAAAATGTAAATTAAACAAGAGAAAAAAAGAGAACATAGTGAAGAAAAAATAAGGATGGGGAAACATTCATTTTACTGCAGAGATGATGCAAGGCTTGTGATATAAATGAAACCAGATTTTTATCTGTAAAATTTTGGAATGTATCAGTAGTATTAATGCTGATGTTATTCTGATGTAAATCATTATGGAGGTTAGTCCCTTAAGTCCAAACTCAACGTATATTAAAGTTATTCAGAAACTTTACTTGAAGAGACATCTGGATTAAAGTATCTCAATACATAAACTGCACTCAGGCAAAAAAAAAAAAAAAAAAGTAAAAAGTATGATTTGCTTAAGAAGCCGGGTAATCTCTCTGGGCTAAAAGAGATAAAGAAATAAAAAGAAAATTATGTAATTTGTCTTTGGCAGGAAAGGAACAAGTGAAATGACACCGATTTATCTTGAAAGAAACAAAAATGGAAGTAGGAGAAGGCATGAAAAGGCAAGAACAAGAATTCTGACTAAAACTCTTTCAGTTTTTCCCTAGGCTAAAAACAAATTGCTAAATAAACACATTAAAACATTCACATCCTTTTACAAAGGAGGAAATAATCCTCATTTCACAGACAAGTGAAGAGAGGAGGGATGCAGGCTCAAGCAACGGAGGTATTGTTATAGATAGGTAATATGACGATTGGCTCTCGCAATTAGGGGATGAACGTTGTGTGTTTGCTAAAAGAAAGTTTTATTGATGTATGGTTATGCTGTCGTGGTTTGTTGTTTGGATACCCTCCGTTCCCCCCATGGTCCCCTTTTCCCTCTGTATTGTTGTCACGGGACAGCCTTGGCTGTTGGGGAAGGCTTGTCGCTAGGGGGGCATGGCATGAGCACACCTCACCTCCAATCAAGTTGCAAGAAAGCAGTCTCCACCAATAAACAGCAAAGAAGGGTTGACTGACAGTCTTTGGGTGGGGCCAGGGTTCCCTCAGGGATCCCCCCCCCAGGGGTATAAAAGGTGGAGCAGCCATTTTTGTAGATGAGCTCATGGCTGCTGGGTCACCTACTCGTGCTGCACTGTCCTTTTTCTTTATTCAGTCCTTTGTTGTATTTGTTAAAGATTAATATACCTTCTAAAAGTGAGAGGTCATTTCTCACAGGTATTGATGCTTTAGGATGTCTCCCACCAACGATAAAATTCTCCTAATCCTGTTTATCTGCTGCTTTATCAAAGCTGCTGGTGCTGAAGTTCTGCTTGCAGTGTGCCCAGAAGCACCCCAGGGCTGAGCACAACCAAGCCTTGTTGGAATTAAAGGAGGAATAGGTGCTCTTCTGATGGCCTCATCTCCAGGGCTTCATCCCTCAGAAGTCCTCAGACATCCCTCTTCTGTCAGAGAGCCAAGCGCTGCCCAGGACACCAAAGGAACATTTGCTGCTGGCTCCTCAATTTTTTTTCTGTGTAGTTCAAAGACTGTCAGGCTGCAGGAAAAAACAGGCCTAGGTCTCATCTGAATCCACACCTGTTTCAGCTTGGCAGTGACCAAGCTGTGCAGTGTCCTGAGACAGACCCTTTTTCTTTGTCTGTGCCAGAACTGTTCTCCTTTGCTTGAAATTATTAAATATTTATCAGACCAAAGACAGAGAAGAGGGAGTGCATGGATTTGTTCTCTCTCTGACCAAATAATTTAGACTCTAAACTCTAGTAAGGGAAATTTGGAGTCTTATTTCTGCTCCAGACAACTATTTCAGGTTTTGTTTCCCATATTTTCTATTAAATTTCTAGAAATCTTTTATTTCTCTAAGTTTTATTTGTCAATCCCAGCTGCTGAATATTGGCCCCAGGGAAAAAAAATTCCTTCATAAATTCTGTCATCAGATATCTGATCTAAACCCATTGAAATCAGACTTGATGTATCTATCTGCTTGATAAATAAGTTTATCCAGCTGCAGCCTATGATGATGCAGTCAACCAGAGGAAGCCAGTAAATCTGTGTGCTTAACAGACTGTGCTTAACATATTTTTCCTGACTGCTGGCTTGCTGCCTATCAGTCAGGAAAAAACATTCTTCTGAGTCTGAATACACTGTTTCTTCTGTTTTTATCTACGTGAGTTTATATCACAATAAGAAATTAATAATTATAGATGAAATATTGATTTGGATCTAAATCTATTAGTAAATAAAATTTTTAAAAAGGCAAAAACAACGTCCAAACCAAACTCAGAAATAATTGCCAAAGCTTCCCATTACTTCCAAGGGTAGGCTGTCACGCCTGAGAAGTACTCACCAGACGTTTAGAGTTTGGAAAAAGTGACTCCAGCATTGAAAGGCACTGCCTCAGGCATTCTTTGCAGATTCTGGTCTAGTAGGGAGGGTGTGACAGGAAGTGTAGGCACTGCTATTTTAAAGAAAACAAAACCTCTCCCACTCTTTTATTTACCACCCTTACATCCATAGGCTTCAAACAGGTTTAAGATTCAGTATGGGAGAACTGCTTGTTAGAATCAGGCCCATAACAGTTTTCAAAGCCCTGCATATCAGAAATTTGCTGACTGGTATTCAACAAGCTTGAAAGATAGATGCAAAGAGCCATAAATACATGGCTGGAAGGGACCTGGTGAAGATGTCTAATCCAATTGCTTGCCACCAGGCAAGATCAAATGCAGCGAAAATATTTCTGACAGATGTTTATCCAGTCTATTCATAGGAATGTCAGTGATGGATGTCGTTGAGTGTCTCAAGACAAAGTGTTCTCAAGACAAAGAAGAAAATTTCAAAATGCGGCCTTATGTTCTAGGACTATTAGAGCTAAATTATGGCTGTTTGAGAGCTTTGTTATACTGGTACTTATCTTGATTTACATTAATATACATATGATCCATGGGGTGTGGAAATTATACCTTCTGCACAATGTGCTGGCAATTGGGACTGTGACTGGAGATGTATATGGTGAATCATGTGGTGAATCATTTTCAGTTAACTGCTCTTATGAAATATAGAGTCTTGCTGTGTAGCAATGTGGTTTAAGGGAAGCCATCTTTAGCCATATTAACAATACAGACTGACATCTTCAATTATGTCCAAGTGTTTTGACCATAAATGTCATTAGAACCTAGGAGACTTTATATTCAGAAAGTTGCATGTACACTTTAGAAAGGTGCATACATCACTCTGCTATTTCAAGAAAAAAGATTATTACTGAAAGTATAAACCGCAGTGCTCGTAGCTTAGAATTCCTGAATACTTGTTGAAAAAGTGAGTATGCTCATGGAGTTAAACAAACATACACAGGTTGATGCATGTGCAGACTTCACTACATTTTTTCCTTTGTCTAGTTTCAAATACCTACTTGGCTTTGTCCGTATTTGAAAGCAGAAAAAGAAGATAAAGATTCAGCTTATCTTTCATGGCCTCAAAGAGAAATCAGTCTGAGACACAATTAAAAAAAAATTAATAACTTCTACAGAACCTTTTCAAAAATATTTTAAATCTTCAGACTGTCTGTTTAGATTATTTATGAAGTCAAACTCTTCATTTTTTACAACTCTGTGGGGGCTCTGCAGCATTAGGAACCTTTGTAACAAATGGCTAAGCTTAAACCAGAAATTAATCAAAAGGCTAATGTGCTTAAAAACGAGGAAACCGCACTAAGCATCTAGATAGATATTTCTCAGGTTTCCATGTTGAAAATGCCCCTTGTACAAATAAAATAAAATAAAATAAAATAAAATAAAATAAAATAAAATAAAATAAAATAAAATAAAATAAAATAAAATAAAATAAAATATTTCATGATATTTTAACATTTTCTGATCCTGAGGCATATTTAAAACATGACTTAGTGTGATTTGAATTTTCAGGGCCATGCAACTGCTTTTTGAATACTTTTTGGAGTTTCTCTAGAAACAAATAATTTCACAGTATGTGTTTAATGATACAATCTGAACTTGAAAACTAAACAAACTTGGGAAAAATGTCGGTTTTCCCTACTAAAATACAGGAAACATAAAAAGATAATTTTATTCAGCTCTGTCAGTGACCCCTTCAGTCCAATATGACATGGTCTAGAAAGGAGCACTGAAAACAGAACTCAAAAGACGTTATTCCTACATCATTGTGCCTTTATCTTACTTCTGTTGCTTGTAAGAAATTTTTTCAGCAAACATATTCAAAAAATAAACAGCAACACTTTTATGAAATAACTTTCAGTTCGTGAGATACACTCTTTCATTCAGTCTTTTTGGAAAATGAGAGATGTTTCTAAGTTTTAAAGAAGTCCATCAAAACCATAAAATGTGCATAAAATAAATGCATGAATTTAAGTATTAGCTTGACTCTTGCTAAACATAATAGAAAATCCTTAAATTAATAATATTTCCAATGACTATGACCATTTTTTAGCCATACTAAAACCATTTTTTTTTTTTGGTTGGTGAATTACAAAACTTTTTTTGTTTGATTTACTACAGGAGAGAGTATTCCTTTTCAAACCTCCTGTTTGTATTTTGGTGTACCATCCTGCGCTGCTATTGAAATCACAGGATCTGTAGGAGCCACAGGAGGATCTGGGTGCATCAGGGACAGTCAGAAGGATGAAACATTAACTTCTCCTGTGTATCAAAGTCTGTGCTGAAAAATGAGAGATGAAAGGCAGACTCATTCAAAGGCTATCATCAGTACCCACATTTCTGGAAAGTGTTCAGCATTTTTCATTCACTGAAAAGAGACACTAGATCATTCCTGTCTCACAGTCCTGGTTTTTTTTATAGGGTACTGTCGAAGACATGCACACTTGCAAGGTAAAGCATAGTGAGGCAAAGTGATTTTGAGGGTCTCTCCTACAATCTCCTAATAAATAGGCAAGTACAGCCGTCCAAGAAATGTTGATTTTTTTGACTGTCATGCTAATTCTCCACAGTGCCACAAGCACTCTATTTCCCTCAACAAATAATTTCTTTCCCTGAGAAAACCTTTTATTCAAGTGGACATATATTTTCATAAGATACCTTCTTTTCATACAGTAGTCCTAGGTCACAAAATCACAAATTCTTAAATGTCAGTTCTTTTTCTGGGATAAAGACATAGATTTTTGAAACTAAGTTGTGTAGGCACCTTAAGAAAAGTTCTGCTTTCTCTGGTGGAAGCTTGCATAATTACAATTTAATCAAAAGTTTTTTAGCCCTGCTGATAACCATCTTTGGGGCACCCTAATAATAAAATAGAAACAACAGCTATCACTGGAAGTTTGATCTGAACAGGCACAGCAGAATTTTTCTTTGTAATTTAAGAAGGTTAGCCTATTTATTATTTTTGTAACAGAAGGGCAGCCTTTAAATCTGCCACGTAAATATGTTGGCAGGAGTTCTAGTTGAAGAGACATGAGGTTTTCTTCAGAATGAAATAAGCCTCTATCATGCAAAGGTCTGCAGTACAGATGGCTACAAAATGTGTGTTTGTTGAACAATTTGAAGAGTGAAAAGAGCTCCAGCCTGTGGATATTAGGACTAAGCTGTAGTTTGCAATCAGGTGCCAGCTCTCTGCCTCCCACTGTTCCCTCTTCCATGTCACTAAGTAGAAGCACAAGTTTTCTTAGATTAGACCAAGTACTGAATTATAGAAAAGGGAACTGTCTTGCTGAAGGAGAAACCATGCATCAAAGATACGGTGTTATTCAGGTTCTCATCTTGTACAGTTTCACTGAACTTTAAATACTTTTGAGCACATTTAATCTTTGATTTTTCAAAGGCACTCTGCCTTTGAGCCTCAGTTCTTTTTTATCTTTTTGGTCTTGGGAACTCCTGCACTTACTCTAATTTTTTTGTGTCATTACTTCCTCTCTGTGAAAATATTTCAGGGATATGCCACACATAGTCACAAACACTAGCAAGTGCCATATTATCTTTCCTTTATATCTAACTCTCTTCCAAAGCAGCTGCAGTGTCATAACTGATCAGGGACATTTAATTACTATAACAGTATGATAAATAGTTAGGAAATACTAAAGTTTTAGTTGCAGTGGTTGTATTCTTCTGTGTTATACTTGCTAAAGGGACTTAGTAATGTTGATAATACTGATTTAACAGGGCTGAGATTAATTTAAATAGAATCTTATTTTAAAGAGGCATCTCAAGAGTTGTTTAAAATTGAGGGGAATTTGGGTCAAAGCAGACATCTGGGGAGAAGCAAGTGAAAAGTAACTGAAGATTTAAATTTTTTTCTTGTGTACCATAGTAATATCAATAAAACAGAAATGAGCTAATTCCTGGACTTGTTCTAGCAGGCACTACATTAAGCCCACTGTAATACAGATATAAGCTCCACTCTGTGAAGGATAGGACTTACCTTTTAGTACCTTCTTCAGGCTACCTGGAGTGTTTCACACTGTACAATGGTTGCTTTATTAAAAGGAATCCTCAAAGTAGTTTCTGAGAAATGCATGACAGCTTATGTAGTCATACACTATAGGCTGTTCCACTGAGAGATTAACAAGTATCCTTCAGGCATCTATTTTAACAACACTTCCCAGAGAACCCAGCCTCTTAGAAAATATGTTTTATTCATGGATTATCATGTTTCTGTGTTTTAAATATTTATGGAAGTCATAGTCCAGTGTGGTCCTTACTGTAGTGCACGATACAAGCGTTTAATGTGAAAGTGTGGACATATTAATGTAAAAATAATATCTAGTCTTTCCTTGCAATAGATATGGATTTCTTTACTGAGTAAACTGCAGTGATTACACTGATTTTTGTCTGTTTCATTCTTCTTTTTTCCTTCATTTTGTCTTTGACTAATTTTGAGGTTTTCAGCACCACAGAATTATCAAGACAGCATTCTGATTGAAAGCAGGCTTTAGTATGCCTATAAAATGCCATTCTTTGTGTCTGCAAGTATTTCTCAGGGTACATGAATGGAATCAATTGGTCCTTTCTTCTAAGCACAGGATTCCTTCAGGAACATCACATATTTTCATTTATTCTGAAAGACAATCTGAAACAGGCACCCTGGCTTTTCAGTTTGCAGGCATACACAAGCCAATATACCTAATTAATTCCTCATTAACCTTTGTGTTGGAGAGGCAGATACCCAATGAATAGGAAATAGAAAGAAATGAGTTATACATATACAAAAATTTAATTTTATAACTGCATTTTCAAAAACTAGGCAACTGAGATAGGCTTTTGAGTGGATGCAAAAATATATATTTCAAGATAAGCAGGAGATAGTAAGACTGACCGTTTCAGTAAGAAGAGGGAAATATATATTTGAAATCAAGAGGGTTTCAACTTCATCAATAGTCAGCAAGAATTCAGCTTGTAATATAGACAGAATCAAGGTTAAGGAAACTCTCAAATGGTTGGAACGAATATAAGTAATATATTATAATGATGAATAATGCGAAAAAAGTGAAAGTGGTCAGTGTTATCTGAGGAGCTATACCAAGAAAACCTTGAAATATTGGACAGGATGAACAGCAAAAAGGAGTCAGTTTCCCATATCTGGTTTATGGGACCAAGAGATGGAGAAACAGTGACAGCAGAGAACAAACATAGTTTATATCTGATGCCTTCTTAAGCTCCCCCTTCACATATTTATTTATTCTACCCTAAAAATGTGTCAAAGCTTTGTGAACATCCAAAGGCAGACTGTAGGGGAAGGTGCAAGGCAGGAAAAAAGATCTTGGGTAGAGTACTAAATCAGAATGCTGCCCTTGAAAAAAGCAAACCAGTGAGTATATCTTTGATTAATAGTTATTTGCATATTGGTCAAGGTCAAGAGGAAAAGAATGGGGAAAGTTGCAGAAAAATGGGGAACGTTGCAGAGAAAAAGTCCCCTCTGCCCACCTTGCTCATGTCTATTCCTCTCACTTTCCCACACCCTGGAAAATACTCTTCATGGATGAACCTTACAGGAGTTAAAATGTTGCACACAAAACAACCTCATCTTCTGAAGAATGAAATTTTATCTAGTCAACAGGAATTAGACAGACAGTTACAAAATTTTCAAGCTCTTATTGACCTTGTTGACATGTGTAGTGGGTTTCATAATTTCAGTAGAGAAACAGAAAGCTAAAATCCCAGAGGAAGAGATAATTTTAACCTTTCCTTCATGTGTATATTTTGCTCTTTCTAGAAGATGTAATCTAAATACCAGTTAAACTAACAACTGAATATTTTTTACAAAACTTGCTCCAGCTGTGAAGCTTTGCAGTCACATCATTAGGATTAACTTGTGATCTAAATGCTATCTTGCAGCTCAGTTATCTGATATTAAATATTGGATGCTTCTCTGTGGAAACCATTTTATTACTTGCCTAAATATTTCATTCAGAACACTCATCTGAACTACTGACTTGGATAACACAGAAAGAGCCTGGAAATGTCTGATGGAAAAAAACAAACCAAACCAAAACAAAAGAAAAATGAGACTGTAGGTTATCATGCAGCCAGAGCTTTATGACCTTTTTTGAATCTCCAGTATTTAGAACAAAGTAGATCAAATGAGGAAAAAAATAGGGATGAGAGATATCTGACAAGATTTATAACACGGTGTGATCACCACAAGTAACAGTTGGATATAATTTCACCTTGTGAGAGCAGTGAATCTTGTGACAGCAACAATGGTGGTATGGATGTTTCCCATTTTTTCCATAAATGTGGAGGGGTGGTCTGCAATCAATGGAATCAGTGCAGAATATCAGCTGAACCAGTTAACAAAGTTCTTGGGGGGATCACCAGAGGATTACACAGGTTGTTGTGCAGAGTCGCAGAGTTGGAGCAGCAGCAATGGCATTGCCCAGTGCAATGATCACATGCCCAGATTATCTACCACTCTTCAGCCTTGTATGGGACAAAGTAAAAATGCACTGCTTGATTATTTTCACTCTTGTCTGTTCTAGTTATTTCAATAGTTAGGTAGCACATCCTTGTCCATCCATTCAGTTCTACGTGACTGAAACATCAGATACACTGAGATGGAACTATTAACTTTCTAAAGAATTGTTTTTACAGAAAAAATGAACTATCCCTCTACAAAAGTAACTAAGACTTCATTGACCAGGAAGGAAAAGAAGTCCTCATTCATTAGTATTTTCAAAGACAATTCTCTTCTTATTTACCTTTCTTAATGAAGTTTGCTTTAGTAACATATTTTTGTTGCCTTGTCTCTAATCCCACATTCATTTATTAGCTCTTCTCCATAATCATTCAGTCACTGCCACTTTTAGGGCTATTTGCTCACAGAAGATAATAAAACATTAGGATTTTTGGTCCTAATTAACTGCAATTGGTTCCACTGCAATTTCTGTATGCAAAGTTTTACAGCCCGTGAGCCCCTGCTCCTCTCTTCTTGTATATAAAAAGAACAGCAGGAAATATTGGCACTTGTTTTGGATCATGAACCTGGAAAAACAGTGAGCTGTACCTATTGTATTATCAAATTCTACAGAACTGGATTTGGGGCCATGCCCATCTGTGCCTTCTCTGCTATTCTTTTATTCAATCAAAGAAGAGCTAACCAAATAATTAATTCCCTGTCCTCTGAACTGAAATGCAACATGCAATATAGTTATTTGTACCAGATCAAGTTCACTTCTGCCACCCGAAAAAAAAATGCTGACTGGTACAACACCGTAAGTTCAGATCCATATAATTGAAATTCTGCTATGCATTGGCCTGAAAATTTGACCTATGAAGTAAGCACAGAAAATTGTATTTGCTTCAAAGACATCCGCAGTAACCAAGCACAATGGCTTTTCAAATTTTATTGGATGCAGCTATTATCTACTTAATGGGGTTTCAGATATGTTGGATATCTGCAAGTGTAAATGAGACAGTTGAAACACTCAAAGGCTTTAAGTATTGTACTTACACAGGCTACTTGTTATCCACATTTTGATTATTTCTCTGAATCATTGTCAACAACAGTAATAATAGCAGCAGTATTAATAATCCAGCTGGGAATCATTCTTTGATGTTCTTTATGTGGCTAATTATGAGAACATAAAATAAATCCTACTTCTGGCATATCTGCCAGCAGTGTCTGTTTACATCTGAAACTGTGAATTCATGTTGGATCTGTCAACAGTAGCTGCCTTGGAGAATATGTTTTACATAAACAGTGAAGGAAAATGGCCTGAATGGCATGAAAAGAGACTTAACCTTTGTGTAATAGATGGGTCAGTAACAGGGTATGGTTTGAATCATATCTTACTCATTATTTTTATTCCATCTAAAAAGCAGGAAAAATCTGAGATGCCAAACTGTTATGTGTGTCTTCTTTGAGAAATAAGAGCTTATTCCACACGGAAACTAGGAAAGCAGGTACACTGAGGTATCAATGCTCTTCCTTCTGAATCTCTCCCTCACACTACTGAGGGAATGAGTAACCATTTGTGTGTGGCTGAGCTGCCAGCTGGAGTTGCCATGCAGCAGTCAGGTAGCATTGTCATCATGTAGACAGAAAACTGCCTGGTAGTCCCTCCATTACCTGTCCATTAGCTCCACTTTGGAAGCTGACTTGCAATAATGGATTTTTCCTGTTGTGAATATAGCAGTAGGTATGCAGGAGAGAAATAGTTCAAGTCAGAGCTACCAGATGGGAAGGGAGATGTTCAGGACATTCAAAATAACACGGAAATGAGGATCTGAAGCACAATTTGGAGTTAAGCTCTACCTGTTGGATGCTATCGATCTAAATTACGTTTCATTACACTGATGCAATTGCAAGCCACCTTCGATTTCCAGCTGGATACAAATATTTTCAGTGTTGTTATTGTTTCACCATCTAAATTAAATTCCCTGTTTGAAACTTTTTTCCTCTATTGATTTTTTTTTCCTGTTATGACACATCAACGACAGACTACATTATATTTTCACCTGCGAGAAAAATAGGTTTCTATCCAGGAGGCTTTTTATGCTTTGGATTAAGGCTCTTTCTATTACAAATAACCCCTTCTAGCAAGCTTCAGTGTATGGTCTGTGTTTGTAGGCTAAAGCACTTTCTCCTTTTAGGAAAACCTAATTTAAGTTTTACCTGGCTCACAAGATGGATAATGCTCCCACTGGTAAATCCTTCCTGATCTAAATAGTTGAGTGCAGACAGCCACATGTATGGAAGGGAGAGAATGCTGGGCAGACAAAGTTAAAGTGAGAGGAATATTTTGAGTGGTTTCTAATGGATTTTCTGTTTAAAGTTGGAACTTGTGTTTGATTCTGAAAATGCTTTAGCTTATAATGATTCTCTCCAGAAATAATGTAACAGCTCCTCTGACAGCAGCATTTGAATCCCCACTCTTGTTTTTCATGCCAAGTAACCATAAGATGAAAAGCTAAGGTGGCCTCAGAACGTCTGTAACCTCAGAACGTCTGATACTGATCTTTCTCCACCTTCTAATGCATTCTATGAGACAGATGGAAGAAACAGAACTGTGGGACACCAACTGAGTTATGTGACATCACCTCATGGAATAATATTTACTTGTGTTACATGGGGAAAAATCCATTTGAAGTTAAGGTAGTATTTCCTTCATTAGGCTGTTGTGTGTAAACGAATGCCGCATGTTAAAATATGCATGTCTATGTGGACATATATAACAGGAAAAATTAATTAATTAGGGATATATAAATAATACAGATTTCCAAAATAAGTGACATGCTTACCACAGCCAAGTGGTCCTTCACAAACCATCTTCTCTCTGTCAGTTTGTCATCCACTATGTATGGATTGATGGCAGAGCCACACTGCTCTGTTTACGATCCTGCTGCATTGTAGCTACAGCAGATCATGCATTCATTTCAGAAGGGAATCTCCCGGTGGTCTCCTTTAGCTGTGTTCACGTCACAGAGCAGTCTCAAAGCACAAAACCTGTATTCCTTCTGGGTGAAATTAAACTGGATGATGCTTCCAGGAGAAAACTTAGTGCATCCCAGCTGCTAATGAGATTTCAGTCTCATGTACTTCTCTCCAGAGCTAACCTGAAGGAGCTCCTCAAAAAACCTCATGGGAAAAGGAAGGGCTGTGCATGCAAGAGTAAAACTGATTGTTTGAAGAAGGTGTATTGAACAGACTAGATTCATAAAGGTTTAGGAGGATGTGAACACCATTTATTTCAGTGAGTTGTAAGATGCTAAATATCTCTCTGAATCTGGGCTGAAGCATTTGTTACCTTATGCAGCTGCTTTACAGGTTGATTCTCCAAACCATTGCACCAAAACAGAGGAGCAGCTGCATCTATTACACCACAGTGGTGAATGTGGTGCTGCCCTTGGATCAACTCAGTGACACACTTTTTCTATTCCTTTTTATTCCATTTACAGAGAATCTCTTCAGAGTCCTCCTCGAGGCTGGTGTTAATCACTGTCGACAAGCAAAGGTGCAGTTGAAACTCTCAGAGACTACAGCAGCTCCTGATAGACTGCTGATAACTTCCCATCTGTTTGCAGTCAATTCTTAGTGTGCTCTTATAAGGGGGAAAGAAGCAGCACACAGAATTATTACTTTTATTTCTGCTTTGTCTCAGTACTCAGAAGGCTGTACAAGGGTCTTCCCCTCTAATTTATACTGTAATTTATACAGCACCTGGGCTGTAGAAGGCTGAGGTGTGCCTGAACTACCTGTTGCTCACAGTGGGATGGGTCAACATGAACAGAAGGGCTCATGTTCACTTGGCATGTTACCTCTCTCATAACAAAATGTCTGCTTTCAGTAAAAATATAATGAGATCTTCACAGCTGTCCAAATAGCATATGTTTTTTGGCAAAATGAGAGACCAAATTGGCACACGTGTTTTATGGAGGCCTAATGTTGGGAATTGTCAGCTCTAATCAAGAGACTATTTAGTAGTGACCTCCTCAGGATGATGATAAGGTGCCTTGATTTAGATTGATTATTGCTAATTCTATGTAGCCTTATGTGGGGATATTTTGCAATAAAGTACATACTGCACAAAATCCTTGACCCCTCAGTAGAGAAAGAAAAGGAGAAAACTTTATATAAGGGCACATCCTTGTAAGTCAGCTGCTGTGATTTTCTCATGTTTTGTCAAGAATCAGTCAGGGAAATAGAAAAGTGCATCCTACAACAATAGCTGTTTTATCTGGAGAAAGTCCCATTCTTTTTCCTTGAATGAATTCCCATATCTTGTGTTCTAATCCAAACACTGATTAACAATGTTCTAGCTCTTTGTTTATTTGTTGCTTTTTGGCAGACATTGTGGCTTTCATACTTTGTTCCTTAATTACTTGCCATTTCACCCCGTGATTGTTTTCAAGACTCTCTAAGCACAGCTCCCACAAAAGATTCATTTTCACAGTGTCTTGTAAAGTATTATTTATATATTTGCTGCCAGGCAATCTGGCCCCTTTGCAAAGGGGATTTGTCTTGCATCTTGAAATAATGCTGCCTGCAGAAACACAGAAAATATTTCTTGTACTCCATTAATGTACTTTGAGAAGAGCTCTTCTACTGCTTGGCACTAGGTCCCCTAACTCTGGCCGCTTTTGAGGATTCTGAATTCCAGTAATGTGAATGGAACCCTACTTCCTGAAGAAGAGAGAGGCCCTTAATAATAATAGTCCTGTATTGACTTTTCATGCTCAGGCATAAACTGTATGAAAGTTGGGTTCACTCCGTGCAAAGCTGGTTAAAGATCATAAAAGGAGATGCTGGCTAGTCTTGCAAGAGGGGAATCTTGCCAAACCCAAAAGTTATTCTGCTCTTTCTCATCCCATTTTCAATAGCAGGAGCAGAAAAGCCTTCCTTTTGGTGATGTCCTCCAGCATTACGGCCAGGCTTGCATTTATTCTTCTCCTACAAGAGCAGCAGGATTTTGCCCAGTTCCCTTCTTTCTCATCTGCTTTCACAGGAGGATAGCAGAAGGAGTTCACAAAGTGCATTTCTCTGGTGCCCAAACTGTGATCGGGTGTGAGAACAGCACTTTGAAGGCTGGAGTCCTGTACTACGGCAGAACAGAGAAGAGGAGTCCTATGGTGAGAAACCCCTAAAAAACCCCATGTATCCTCTCATCTCCTCTCCCAAGATACCATCTTGCTTTGTTTCTGGGAAGATGTGCAGACATAACCAAGAGTGTTGCAATGGTGGCAGCTATAACTGGCCGTGAAACTCAGGAGGATCATAGGTAAAATTAAGAACAAATAAGAGCAAAAATGCATTTTCTGTGGTATAACTTTAAAATAACCATGTTTGACCAAGACATTTAGTGACAACTAGAGACTGAGTGTACTAATAACCCAATCTGCAAGAAAATTTTCCCAGTCAATGAGTCACAGTTGGAGGATTATGCACACTCATCAAACCTTTGCAATGAATTAAGGTATTTGATTCAGTGGGAACTAGAGCATAGATAAGTGCATTAGGTATCATATTGCATATCTGTAAGTGGAGTCTGACCCCACTCGACTAAAGAAGTCATTCCCCTCAAGCATCCCTGATCTTTTCTTTATGATTGTTCTGTTCTTTATGTCTGTTCAATGCAAGAATAACTTACAGACTTGCATAATACTGTGAGTGTTTTTGAAAAATGAGACTTTTTTTTTTTTTTTGCAGTAAAGCACTATTCTGAAAAATAACAAAACAGCCTTGGCATCATAAATCAAGAAAGGGTTGAACCTGATGACATAATCCTGAGTCAATCTGTTAATATTACACTTAGCATATCCTTCCTGTGATTTTCTCAGAACAGTTTTCACTGAACAAGAGTTGGTTTCAGGTTAGGTTGTATTCAAATAACTGACCTCAAGACTGTGAGGATTTTGCTAATGTCTGAATAAATAATTCAGAACAGTTGGTATGAAAGCAGCCGTGGTCTCTTCACTCATTTGCTGCTCTTTATTCTAAGAAGAAAAAGGAAAAGAATGTGATTAAAATGTCTTCTGATGACTCTGACTGAGAGTAGGTCATGATAGTTAAATTATTTCAAGTATTATAATTTCTAAAACTCTACATTAAAATAAACATGTCCTTCAACTCAGGAGTTGATTGGTTCTTTCCACTGACTACAAGACTGGAGGTGTGGATAAAAGAAGTACATATTTTTCTCCTTGTTAAAAATACTGTTACATGATACAGTAAAATCTAATTGTTGTTGTTACTTGACTAAGAGGAATTTCACATATTGTATCAATCTTCTGGCTTCAGGGGACAGTGATCTTTCTTGCATGGATGTGAACTACAGTGGTATCTCTGAGGCACAAGCAGGCAGCAGAAAGAGACATGGGCAGATTTTGGCCCAGTTCCTGAGTAAACCACACAAAATCAGCGCCACTGAGCAAAGCCTAGGCAGCCAGCAGGCTGCAGCTGATCTCCACGTGTCACACAGAATTTCACTGGACTTTCTCAACAATGCATTTAAGCTCACCACTCTGCTCAGAGATAATGCCACCCATCCCGTGTGAACTACCAAGCAATATTGAACTCTTCCTATCACGGACAGAGCTGTCATGAGGTTCATACCTACCAATTTTACTGTATTTATTAATTTCACATGTTGCTGAGAAAAAGTATGTTCACTTCTCTAATAAACTGCACAGATGCATTTCCTCAGAGCAAATGAAAAATGAAATACCCTTTGTCCAGAAACCAAAGCAGATCATGTGGCAGACATACAAATTCAGTGTAAACTTGGACATGACCAGAACATGAGGTTTATTCCAAGATAAATTTGTACTTTTTGTTACCTTCAAACAGTGCTTGAGTCCCTCTCATTTAAAAAAAAAAAAAAAAAAAAAAAAAAAAAAAAAAAAAAAAATAAAAAAATAAAAAAATCTAATAGCTGGCACTGCGAGCCAGGAGCAGTAGTCTTACCATGCTAAAGGTGGGTCAACCTGATCCCTCACTGATTTACCAAACAGACAAATCCATCATTTCTTGTCATGCTGCTGTCTAACAGCACACCAAGGTGTTTGAAGAAGCGGAATTGGCTGCACTTTAGGAGTCCATCAGAATGGTATTGAGGATAAATGTCAGCTATTTTTCTTGCATCCTTCTCTTGTCAAAACTGTAGTAATTTTGTCTTTTAAAGGACTAAAGAATTATAGCAGGTTCAGTGTCTAAGCTTAGCTTTCTGTAGTGGCTGTCAAAAATATTTCCCAAACCACTCCTATTTACACCCATGGAGCTACCAGGGGATGTATGTTCACCACAGTAAATATTTAGAGGATTTAGAATGACTGATTCACTGTATAGGTGAGAGAGCCAGAACCACAGGGTCCAGTTTTGGTCCAGGAATTAACTTTCTCTATAAACCATCTCCATATGTCCAATACATTCCATGGCTTTCCTTTCAGTTCAGTCAGCTGATACATGTATTAGAACACAGCACCAGAGACTGTGGTGATTTTTAGTAACTATATTTTATTTATATAACTAAGTAAAACACATATTTATGTATGTATTTTAGATAAAGCCTGTGTCATGACACTCCAAACATAAACACAGGTCTCATTATTTTCTTACCCCTGCATCCTCTGGTAGGGATCATACTGGACAGGGGAAGGAAATTTAGTGCATTTGAATTTCTACTACTGTATGCCCAAGGTAGCATGAGTGGAGTCCTGATTCTACTGAATTTATCCCATGGATTTCTTTAGCTGGGACATTATAGCTCATGAAACAGTTATTACAAAACATACACAGTAGAGATCTTTCCTGCTTTTATATTTATCTTTAAAGAAAAAAGTAGGGATTATTGACATTGTAGGAGATAAGCATAATGGTAAATTGATACGCAAGAACACATAAGAAGCCCTTATTTGAACTTGATTTGTCACAGCCTTTTTGTGTACCATTTATGCATCTGATATTAATGGATGTTCCTTTGTTGTATAAAAAGAGGAATAGAAAAAGAAATGTCCTTCAGAATTATAAGCAGAGGGAATCGTTAAAAAAAACCATATTAGTAAGATAAGTGCAAAACAAAAATTACTGAAAATGTCTTCTGAATTTTGGGTTGATAGCTAAATAACTAAAATTCCTCTGGGATGAATTATTTGTCATTATTAATGTATCTGCAATTTGGATAGAACTCACTGATGAGACATGCATAAAACCACCCTCATTTTCAGAATGAATCATTTCCTGCTGACATTGTCTATCATCTCAGAGCAACGCAAATACTTCTGAAAAACAGAGAATGACATGTACACAGACTCTCAAACTCGGACTTTTTCCATTTGTGGTTAATGAACCCTTCATGATTTTCCTTATTCTGACTTGGTTGATAAGAAATCCCTTATAATTTCTTATGGCTAAGTGCATTTTTACTGTCAAAGATGTTTTGCCATCGATATAACTTTTTTTATAACTTTTTCTTATATCATCCCTTTCTGTTGACCAGGCTCCAACTTGTGTGCACTCCTTTATCCCTCAGCTAACACCAAACAAAAATTTTCTTGTTTTCCTGATATATTCTGCTCATTTCTACAAGGAGCTGCATTCATAGCTTTAGCTTTTTCTATATCTCCTTTGTTTGTTTTTCCTCTAATACACAACAAATATCCAATAAGACAGGGTCTGAATTCTTATTTACAACACAGTTCCATCAGAGTGCCTTAGAGGAAATGAAAAATCTGACCCTCTGAAGGCACTCCATAGGCAAATTTTTGGATGGGGCAATCTGGTTGTTTCCTTCTGTTAAATGTTTTCATTGTGCTCATTTCAGTGCAAAATGTATGAATATCAGCATTTATTGGAAAGAAAGTTTACCTCCTTCCATGTTTAGAGGCAAAATAGTCCCTCCATGGAAATCAGATCTAAAATTGTCCCTTGTTTCAAGGGAAAAATCACACATCTTCATGACCTCACTTAAAATTCATTATAAAATACTGGATTTTATGTTAACAGATAAAAATAGTTATTGTTAATCTAATTGTATTTAAGCTCATTGGCTATCACCATATGATTCTTAGAATGAAGGAAATCCTGCAAAACCTCAGCAAAAAGAAGTTTGATGGTGGTTGATGAACTACGAAGCACATTCCTGAGAGAAAGATGCAATTTTCACCTAGGCTTTTTAAAGAATGTCAAGGAAATGTACACTATCCCTTTCTACTGCTTTCAGGCTGAATATTGAAGAGACATCATTCCATTTTTATAAGCTAAGATGGAACTTGAAAACTTGTTGGGTGTGACTATGCTGATTTGGAAAGGAATATTTTGATGTGACTTCCATAGTGAAAGCCAAAGCAACAGATTAATTCAGCCTTGAGATGGGATTTTCACAAGCAAAATTGATTCATGTGGATTGATTAATATCTCCTTGTGGTGTGTCTTCAGTGTGCTGGCACACCAAGCCACATATAGGGAATTGAGTATTGTTTTCCCTCCTTGGAACACTTTGCCTGTTGCTGTGTTAGTCAGCCACAGAGAAGGAGATTGAGGGGATGCCTCTTTTGTAAGGGTGCCACTAGAAACTGCTTAAAATAGGTCTTCATTCTTGCAGTGTCAAATTGTCACAGTGAGCAAGACGAATCATTATTTTTAAGGGCTAATAAAGTAAATCCCACCATGAATCAGGACAAATATTCTCAGAAGACTGAGATAAACCACCATTTTCTTTTTACAGGTGCCACATTAAAATTGGAAAAATCCTGTAAATATTTAGAGCCATGTAAAGAATCTGTCTCGCTGGTTTTGGATGATGGCTTCCACAGATATATTCAAAAATCCACTTGTAATGCCACAGCGTCTCAAAGAGTCTCTGCATTAATGTCTGCTCACACACAAATTGCTGGAGCAGGTTGGATTACAGAAACAGCAGTGACTCTGAACTGATAATTTGTTGCAGATAGAGGCCATGAAATGTTAATTACAGGACAGGAAAAACACTCTCCTTTATGTTACCACTTTTGCCTGGGTGGCCCAGTGAGAGAAGATATTGTTGTAAATTCAAATTAGTCAATGCAAAGCTGGATTTACATAGCCTCAGTGACTTAATTGGAGAGAAACAAGCTGATCCAGATAAAAAGCATGACACCCCTAATCTGTTTATGCACTGGGACAGATGGTAAAGCCACATTTGGTTTTACCTACAGAATCTCCAGCCACATTCTCTCCTTGTTCCCTGGATACTACTCCTCTTTGCTGGGCTGTGCCTGCCTTAGCACTGCAGCAAACACACAATGGGACCCTGTTTAACTTGTCAGTCAGGGCATTCAGTGGAACTATTGAAATTCAGCCAGGTGGCAGTTCCCTTGTTTTAGAACAAGTCATTATAATCTGGTACTTTTGAAGGGCACTTCTGCTTTTGGCAGCAATAGGTGGACTAATGTCAGCTTATTTCATGTCAAGAGAAATGTCAATGCATTAAGCAAGGCCTTAGATGATGCCATTCACTTAACGTAACTGACACCTTGCAGAAAGACATTTTTGGAACACACACACACATATATATATATATATATATATATATATATATATATATATATATATATATGTTATGCAAGGGGTTAAGATTTTACTTCTTTTTCCTAGCGGTGCTGTTACAAAAGCAGATTTCAACCTCTTTGCTGATTGATGTCACATAAATCAACCTCTGAGTGTTAGTGTGACCTGACAGAAAGCTCATTGGTGTTTATCACAGGGCAACCTGGATGGGGCTTGGAGCAACCTGGTCTAGTGGGAAGCATTCCTGTTCATGGAAGAGGGGTGGAGCTGTGTGATCTTTATGGTCTCTTCCAACCCAAAACATTCTATGATTCTCTGAGTCAAAGCATTTGCTGCCCTTATAAATACCATGAGATGGCATTTCCTTTGAATTATGCTTCATAAATCATTAATATTCCAAGATGCTAAAATTTTCTTCCATTAAAAAGAAGGTCCAAATGGGAGTAGTGACCCACCTGCTGCTGATTAAAGTGGTCGATAATATGGCTACAAAAATATGTCATATCTCATCTTTTTGCAATTTAATATAACATTATGCATCTTCCTTGGCTGGTGTCAACATCATCTGTGCCATCATCAAACTGAATGAATAGGACTTTGTACTGTATATTAGAGGTTTCAAAAGCTGTGTTCAACTCAAGTTATCCAGTCCCTGTTGCAGTTAATCCACTCACCAATGAGGACTGTCAGGCTACAGCTCTGAAGGCTGGATGCAATGTCGCCAAAGTGCCCTAGAAATAAGACAGCAAGTGAGGACTCCTTAAACCATATGAAGATAAAAGTTAAGGTAACTAACCCATAGTTCTCTGAGGTTATTTGAGGTTGTTTGAAGAACTCTGAGATGGAGTACAGTTAGTCTCTAGAAATAAATGCCTCCCAAGTTCATCTTTTGATTTTGACACCTGTTACTAGATTCTGTCAAATTGTGATAAACTATTTATGTACCTTGAAAGTTTAAGCTTGATTTGCCTGGTTTTGGATCAGTGGATTCCCTGCCTATTCTGGCTGAAATGGAACATTTTCATTTCTGCATGGCCTTCTCTCCAGGGTGGTTTCTCTTGTTCCTATTATCTGTAAAAATGTCTTCCAAATGCTACATATTCCTTTTAGCATTCCAGTCAGTCTGTGAGCTTGCATCTTTAGCTCATTTCATTCAAATGACTCTAGTATTACCTCATGATGTGTTCACCTTAAGCGACATAGCTTTGCATGTATTCTCCTCTAATTAGGTTGCCTCGCTGTCAATCAGAGACAGCAGAACATGTGTTCAGAATGTTCTAGGACATTAAAATGATTGATGGCAGAAAACAAAGTGTACCAGTCCTAAAAAAATCTTCTGATTAATCCATCTTGAAAGCAAGTAAAAGATGTTTTTCCTCAGACTATAGTGCTTAATTTATTCAAGCAATAGGTTTTAAAAGTTCAATGATAGGGCATTAGGTGTTTTTTTCTTTTTTATTTTTCCTGATCAGCTTAAAGAGGAGATTTACTCAAAACTCTCCCCAGTACATATATTTTGGACTTACTAATCATAAAATAAGGGTGAAAATAATGAATGATTAGGGTTGTTTTTTCAAAAAAAGGTAAATCATGTCCTGATTCAGACTCTTCAAACAACAAATCCTTAACTTCCATTTCCTGAGGGCAGAGTAAATAAATAGCCTGGAATACAGGTGGGATTCAGAAAGCCAAAGTGGTCCCTCTGGTTCTTCAGTGTTCACAGACAACCTACAGAGGATTAATCCTGTTGGTGCCCTTCGAGCAGTTTCTTTTTCTGGGAATATGATTCCCTTTTGAATGTGCAAAACCTCTCCAGAGATCCAGATCTCCTGGTCTGTTATCCAATCACCAGCTCTAAGAGCATGGTGCCAGGCATCACAAGATCCAAGTGGTCCTGTGTTTTGCAGCTGATAGAGGAGTCAGCTGTCATGAATCCTCACTCAAGAATATAAGGATTAAATGTAGAAAAAGAGAACACTACAGCCATGATTGATGGCAGGTGTGAAATGCTCTTCTTCCAAAGAGCAGGAGAGTTGTCTGGCATTTGAAGGCTTGACTTTGTTGACTCTACTGCAGAAGCTAAGAGCTTCAGCTTTGGAAATTGTATCACCTGGGAAAATTAAATCTTTCAGAACACGTTTTGAAAGGTAAAGAACAGGCAACAAAGCAGTGAAAGAGAGAATAGTGAGAACTGCAATTCAAAGAAAAAAGACACCTAATATATATTCTACTGTGGTTTAAGTATCAAAATATTTTAAAAATACATATGAAATCAACTGCAGAAAGATATTTCTCTCAGTACCAGAGCAAAATAGTATTGGGGAACCAATATGCAACAGCAAAAGAAGAAATCTGTAAAAGAGCTGTTTTCTTTCCCTAGCTTGAAAATGCTTCTTTGAGAAAATTGACAGAAACATGAAGCTATCTGAAATCCTTCCATATGTGTTGACACACACTGGGACTTATGGCAGCCTTTGAAACAACACACTTAGTCAAAATATCAAGGATTTTGTGAAGGAACTGAGGGAAAGGTGAGTTAAAAATGAAAAAGAAAAAGGCAGAAAATAGTGGAGATGTCATGTAGAAAGTATGTGAAGTTGGAGATACCAGTTCTAAGGAAAAGTGAGAAGACCTGGAAGAAAGTGGGAAAAGTAAAATAACTTTGTCAGATGAAAGCTAACAATTTTCTGGAGCAGACAGGAGTTTCATTATATGGATGAGGAGACAGACCTTAGGAACTGAAATTGGAGGAATGCAACTCTGAAGGGGGAGAGGTGGAAAATCTCTTCTAGAAGTCCAAGACATGTTTTCAGGTTCATAAGTTCTCTTTGGAATGCAGTAAAATTGGCATTACTAAAATTTAACAGGAAGATTAATTTGAGTTAGACGTTAAAGTAACCCATTTAAAGTCTGATATTGTTCTTACTGCTGTTGTAAACATCATCATGTTTGTCCCCATTATGTTTGTTTCTTAAAAACTCACCAGAGCAAGCAAATTTCTGTATATTTTCATATCCTGAGAAAATGAAAAGGAATAGGACGTGTCTCAGATAAGTAGCAATCTATCACTCTACTAGGCATTTTGGCAACATGAAATGCTAGTTATTTCTTTTCCCTGAGAGTTTACATCTTAAATAGACAGCAGGTCATGGAAAAATCTAACAGACAAACAGGGTGAAGTGTGTGTTACCTCAGCACTTCAGTTTCACTCATTTTCTCCAAAGAGATAAAGGCAAAATGGAAAGGAAGGACACAGATTCTGGAGTGGGTAGGTTGTGGGAAACCCTTATTCATCAATCTCAGAGGAGAAAACCCGAAACAGCTTCTTTCCAGAACAGGCACTTCCTTCAAATTAATTTTTCAGAGTCATGGAAAATAGGGAGTAAAACTGATAAGGAGGAAATTAGGGAAAATAAAAGCTCAGCTAAGCTGTCTGATATTTCCAATAAACATTCTCTGCCCAGCATCATTTATGTTTCAACAAATTAACATGTCCAAATTAGCTACAAATTTCTATTGAGCTCTACTTTTACCACATAAACAAGGAGAAATGTTTTGCCACTCTTTAGTTCCTTAGATATATACTATCAACTAGAAAGAAAAAACAAACCAAAATAAAACAAAAAACAGCATATGGCACTCCATGAAAATTGTCTGAGAGATCTCTGATTTGTTAAATTTCAGCTAAAAAATCTTAGAACTCCATGTACAGTTCAGAGGACTGGAAGAACATCACGGCATTGGCTAAAAAGGGAATAGTTTTTAACCTTATTTGATAGATAAGTTGAAAGCTTGAAATCAGGTTACAGGCTGAATCAGAACTAATCTGATATAAATTTGAATTCTGACAGAATTAGCACCATAGCTGTGAAAAAAGACCTCTCCATGTATTTCTTCTTAGATAAGATGGATACAGGAACAATCTTTACTCTCTCTTTTCCTCATTTACTCTCTCACAAAAAAATTCTTCTGGAGCTTCCCATGCCATCTCAGTTCCCCTGTCCACAGTGTTAATATTGCAGAGTAGAGAAATGAACAATAAAACTGATACTTTACCCAGAAAATTGCAATGGGGAAAAAAATTTCAATCTTTTGAATTTACTAAAGAAAGCACTGCAAGATTACTTACTTATAGTGTGTCCGTGTCTTCACGTGGGGAAAACACCCACAACACTGGGAATTAAAGGACTTTCTGTAGAAAAGCAATCAGGACAAGTTGCTGGAACCTAAAGTCAGACACGCTGAAGTTATAAACTAAAGACATATCTTTAACCAAAAACTTATTAATTGATGAAATAGAATAGCCAGGAAAATTATAGATGACTCAGTTATGTGCTTGTTGAGGCCGAGATACAATTCCTCTCTGGAAGGCATGTGTTCATTTTGTACAATCTCAACATAGGAATGGCTGGTGAAGTTTAGCAGCCTAAAACATGCTGAGGATTAGAGTGCATTGTTCCTTAAGGCACTTATGAGTCTAAGAATCAGTACCCAAGTTACTTTGCTAGATATATAACAGCAGGATACTTGCACAGTAAATTATATGCCAAACTTTGTATTTTTGTATTAACAGAAAATAATTTTTATTTTTAAAATTTGCTTATAAAATGGGCCTGAAAAAGCAGAACAAAACAACCAAAAACAAACCTCAAAAACTCATTCTAAATTGGCCACAAGTTATGAATGTTCAGTGTAATTTTTCAGTTTTCTCTTGAATTAGCATTTTCCATGCAAGATCTGACTCACATCACCTTAGAGTCACAGGCCCTGAGAAAACATGCACAGTCCTGCAGTCCCAGTTCTGAAGATATAGGGACTGGGAATATTGAGAACTCTGGCTCCAACTGAGCTTCCTAAAGCTCCCTGAGCTCCCAAGAATTTCAGGATGCTATAGCATCCAATAAGCAATCCACAAATGATGTCTTGAAGCTTGGCAGATATATAGCAAAGATTCCCTTCAATGAAGATATTTTGGGGTCAAAGACTTCACATTTCCTTGAAAAACTGTTTCAGTGGGAATTTTATGGGTATCTTTAATGCTAACAGATTTAAACTAAAAATCTGTTGTCCAAGTCCTCATGATTTCTTTTTCTTGAGAACAAGCATTTCTCAAATTATAAAGAATTCGGCTAATGCAGCATGTTTGTTCCCAGCTCAGAATGTTTCCATTTAATGAAAGGAATACTTGATGTAGCTGTTGCCATAGAAACAAGACATTGTTTACATAGGAGCTGAGATAGAGAGTGGTATGTGTGAGTGGGGCTGCAGAAGCTGGGTGAAGTATTGGAACTGCACAATCTCTCCACTTCTGTTTATTATGGATTTCCATCTGAATTTGTTCTAGTTCCTTCTGGATTTATCCTGTGCAGGGATGATTTGTGTACAAATGTTACAGTTGGTTGCTTGGAGCTATAGAAGAGTACAAAATAGCCCAGAACAAAATCTAGAGTAAAGTTACAATTACCAGACCTCAAGATTTCTGCTTTTTGCAATGTTAAAATATATCAGCAATCAAGCACTGTCCTACCTGGCACCTGGCTTCAGTACTTATATTTCTACACTCAGACTCACTACCAGAAGTGCTGATGTCTTTTTGGGTGCCAAAGTCAAAGATCAGCTTCTCAAAACCTCAGCATGTCAGGCCATGAGATATTTTGAAAAGATGGACATCATTGCCTGAATGAAAACTGCACAACAGGGTGGATGTAAAAGTTATACAACTTTCCAGATTTTAGAAAATTAACTTTTCAGAAGTACTTCTATCTTTGTACTCCTATCCTGCCTTTTTCTGGGGGCAGGATTAAGTAGTCTACATCTAGCGCACCTTTTTCCCCTGAAACATCCTTAAAGGTCTCCAGTACTATGGACTCCATTGCTGCCTAAAGCAGTTGAGCTGGCTGATTATTCCCACCAAAGCGAAGGTCTATGCCCTTGCCCCCATCAAAGAACATCCCGCTTGCTTCTTGCTACCAGGTGAACCTCACCAGGTCTGATTTTTCAGATTATTTCATACCTTTATCCATACCTCTTCCATCTAATTTTTTTTGTATATTTATTGTTAAAAAAAAAATAAAAATTAGGCCATCTTTTGTGTGCAGACTCCTTTAAATGCCACTGAATACTTCAGCCTTCGCAGCATTATCACCTATTGTTTCTCCACCTGGCTGAATAATAAAGCAGGCCTGTCTTTTATTTTGCTCTTAATTACTTTTACTAAAGAATTTATTGTTACTCTGTGTTTCCTTTGGTAATATTTGCTCATTTTTTATCACAATAGCCAAAAGACACTCCTTTTTTAAGCAAAATATTGGCATGCAATCAATTGCTACTCCTATTAATCATCTAGCTGCACCTTTGATACTTGTTGATCTACTTCCTAAGGTCTTGGTCAGTGGTCTGTTGTTTTCTCAGGGAAACATTGTGTTTCTCCCACTGATACAGAGCCCTGGGCTGTAATGGCCAGGCATTAATTGAGGTTGTCTGGGCAGGTCTAAGCGCTGTTTAGTGCTTCTGTGCAGAAGCAGTAGCATGTTGTTAATAAACTGACCAGACAGCTCTCTTAAAGCCAAGTATTATTTATTTATCCAATGCTTTTCAGAGAAAATCCATCTTTATGCAATAACTGTCTACTCACATGTTTAGCTCAGTGATTGTCTACACGTGGTGATTTTGATAGGTCCAAGTTTCCAGCGGAACCTCTCTAAGCTCTGGGCAGAGTAATGGGTTCCTTTTGTTCAAGGACCAACTTCTTTAGCTTGGGCATAGAGAGACATATGTTTTACAGAAGAACAGATGTGGTTATCATCCTCTTTCCCAGAGATTAGAATACCTGACAAATTTTTTTTTATATATATATATAGCTTTTGATTCACCTGTTTGCAGCGCTGGCAAAATGGTTTTCTAATTTTGGGAGATGCAGCACAAAAAAAAGCTGTTGCCATGGATCCCCTCCCTATCTTTCCCTTCTCACTGTGTTCATTTGGAAGCAATTTATCCACATCCAGCTGTTGCTTTCCTGCTTTATTTTTTTCCAGTGTTTTTCTCTTAAGCAAAATTGATATATTATTTACAGGATATGTATTTCATTGCCAAGGTTGCCTATAAGGATCCCAAAACTGCTGCAGCAAGGTATGTGTTGCAGCTATTCCAGAAAACCTCTTCCCTATCTTGCCTAAAATATATTTATATGGGCTAATAAGAAAATGGATCCTTTTTGGTTTTTTTTCTCTTATTCCTGTTCTACACATGCACTTTCCCAAATGCCTTTTCAGGTTGCTCTGGCTCTTCATTGACAGGAAGAAGGTCACATTAGAATGTCATCAGTCAATGCTTTGAAAGGGGGGAAGGCTTTTTCAAAGGTTTAATATCATTTAGTTAACTCCTCTTTAAAGAAAATCATTAGAATTTACTTTCAAAGAGTTTGAGTGTGTGGTGAAAAGGTAATTCAAATGGTTATGACTGTAAGAAGCCACCATATATGACGAAAAAATAAAATCAACATGACAAACAGATACATCCTATCAAAAGCTGTCCCGGAATTGTAGTCACTGTGATAAGTCTGTATCCAAGTTTTGGTTGTACACTGAGACCCGAAATGTGAAGTCTTCTGTGATTAGATTTGCTGAGGAACCCAGAGCTGCTGCTATGGCTGTGCAGGAATCATTAGCAGGTGTAAGGCCAGAAGAGGGAGGGGATATTACTGTATTATTGCTTAAAACTCACTTATTGGGTTTGGGGATACCAAAGCATTCAATGGGTGAGTGAGAGAATTTATGGCTGGACTACAAAATTTTTTTTGAATAAAAAATTATCTGGGTAGCATCTCTACCTGGTCAAGCCAATTGGAAGCCTTTCTTCTCCTAAATTTTATCTAAGCCGATTTCTTCCAACACACAGCTGAGGCAGGTGCTGGAAAATGGACATTTGGAAAATGCAGTGGGCTAACAGAGCAGTTGTTCAAATTGCAAGCTAGTGGTTGCTGTTTGCCGTTAGGGAAAAAATCCTAACTGCCAGCAAGATTATTGAGGTGTTTTTAGTGCATAGAAAAGCACATAAAGCTACTCTGGGAATGGTACAGTGCTGTGCTTATTATATCCTTGTGATACAAGCCATGAGACAGGAGAGTATTCATCTCGTAGCCTATACAATGACCAAACAAGTATAAAAGTAAAACTTCTCACTTGGTGTCACTGAACTTGTACACCTCAGGCACTGGTGGCAGCTTTTTGTAGGCAAGCTGCACTTTTTACCCCTGAGTGGGATAAAGGGCACACAGCAGATAAGAGCCTGGTAAAGGTTAAAAAGCAAATATGTGTTTGGCTTTATTTTACTTTTCTTGAAGTTATTACTGTGATCAGTACTGACACAATTTGGAAAGATCAATGTGAGAAAAACATATAATTCATGTAAAATATTTGTCTAAACCTGTGACAGGATGATTTTTTTTCCTAAGAATCCTATCATTATGAAGACACACAGAATATTGTGCCCCTTTCGACTGCTGAGGAAATACCTATAATATATGTTTTTAAGCAGAGAAAAAAACCAAACAAACTGTTAAGGTAGGAGAAAATTTTAAAAAGGTTACAAATTGAAGTTCATGTGCATTCAAATAGGTCAGAAAAATAAGATAGGCAATGCACAGCATACTGAGAAAAGTTCATACATTTAAAAATGGATGCCTGAGATGTAGATGTTCAAAAGCATCAGTGCTAATTTAGGAGTAAATTTTAAGTTCACCCAGGTCAAGCCAGTTGTGACAGATCAGCTCAGCTTTACTCTGTTAAGAACTTTGGTAGTTCAGCAGAAAACAGCAGTGGTTCAGCTACTCACTAAGCTGCAGCAAACTGGAAGTGAGCTTGTGTATTCCTGTGGAAGGATCTGTTCTCTCTAGCCAGGACCTGCAATATTGTCAATACAAAACTGTCTGAAAGTGGAGCAGGGTGGAGGCTGCAATTACAAGTGGACTTGGTCAGGACTGAGCACAACTTGTGGAGGCTGAGCACAGCTCTGGGGAAGACAAGGACATTTTGGTATAAGGCATATAGAATATTATTTATTTAAATGTCATAGAGATATTAGGGGATTAATAAAACAAAGCCAAGACCAGACTTGCAAACGTGTCATTCTGTATGATACTCAAGAGCTGGTTTGGTCAAAGACATAATCTGTGTATGAACAGAGGAACAAAGGAAAAATGGAATGGTGTGTATTTTAAACAGACTATCACAAGATATGTGCTTTCATTTTACAGCATAATTTCTGGAGGATTATATAAAGAAAAACAATTAAACAGATAAACCTGCTTTCAGGTTTGCTTCACCATTTATAAATTTGTGTTCCTAATGGAAATAGGTCCCTCAGAGGGCTAAAGCAGAGTTTAAACTTCAAAATAAAACTTGAAATAGCACTTCCATATTTAAAATTATATGGAGTGAATGACACTTTCTTTCAAACATTGCCCAGTAGCAGAATATGTTCTGAATCAGAGGTGATAATTCGAGCAGGTTATATAATTCCTAATTTCCTTTCTTATAAGCCACTGTTGTGTTTTGTGTTTAGCAACCACTCATCTCATCCTGAAACAAGAAGCAGTGAATCAAGTTTATATATAATCTCAGAAGTAAACATGTGATCCTTGTGGAATGATAGGTGGATGTAAACACAGAAGATGTTTATTCACTGCTAGTGTTCAAACTGCTTGATTTTCCCTTAGGAATATTGGGCCAACTGTTGCAATGAAGGTGTCTGTGGTGTGAAGGAACACTTCACAGCAGTGTCCTTATCAACGTACTGGAAGGGTTTATAGAACACTCTATTGTCAGTTCCCTGACAGAACTTTCTATCATACAACTCTTTTTGGAGACATGCATCTATAAATCTGACAGGAAAGAAAACAAATTAGCTCTGTTCCCCTCTGTATGCATATAGAGATCTCTGTGTTCCTGGCAATGCTTCAATGCCATCTCCCCCTCTCATTGGTATGTCTGTCTTACCTCCTGGTGCTGAGTTGGGTACTGTTATTTTTATTAAAATTATAAAAAAAATATTTTATGGAAGGAAACACTGGGTTTTTTTCTTTCCTTGACCTGTACCCCTTGGTGTCCGGAGAAAGAGCCAGGGCTGGACCTGTCTCAACAAGCTTTGACAAGCTAATATATCAGGAATGTTTCCGAATAGACCTAGTGTCAGGCTTGCAGGACTCCTACAGTATAAATCATAACTCAGCACAGACTCCCCCCAGTCTAATGACAGGAGTCTGCAAAGTCTTTGCAATCTTCTTTCTCATGTGCCCCATGACAGAAATGAATTGTATAAAAATATTTAAGCCTCCCATTCTCTCAAAGGCATGAGAATCACTAGGAAAATGTCTTCTTTTTATTCCTGAAAAGTGATTCATAGGGTTTTTAATCCTCATTGGACAATGGCCAGAAGCTATGATAAACAGAATCTGCCTTTCAGCTACCTAGTATTGACATTTCTAATTCTTCTGCTTCTTGATCTAGCTGGACTATAAAGAAGATGAAAAAATAACTTCCTAGTTCATCTGGCTGTTTTGATCCCAAATGAAAAAGCTTTCTTTTTGTCAGAGGAAAGGCGATGGGTCAGACAGATTTTGGAAGCCACAGCCTAAAAATTCCTGAGAATGTTCACATTATTTTATATTTATTTATATTAAGTGAGAACTGATGGAAGGGTCAGAGAGTTGCATTTTGGCAGTCTCTTGCTCAGGCAGAGATTTTCATTTCACTTCTCCCAATGTCTCTCACTCGGGGAGACTGATAAGGGCACGGAGCTAAAGATAATCCCATGAGAATGATGGGTACTCTGAAGTGCTGCACTGCAGAATGTATCAAGCTGAGCTACTCAGAATATTTTAATAATTACCTGGTATTATATTTAACAAAGTGGAAGGAACTTGTGGAGATTCATCAGTTCTAATGAAGTTTAAGGGCAATGTCTGAGGCTCTGGGATCTCTGGTCATTTCCGTTGAGAGAAAGAAGGAACAGGAAAGCTTAAAGCGAACATTTTAAATCTGAAAATAGGCTTTTTGATGTAGTTTCGTGTCGTTTGAGATCATTGGTTTTGCCTCATCAACAAACTTATTTTTCCTAAAATCTCAAAAGCTGTCAAAGCTGACATTCATGAATTATTACCATTCTTGAGTTATCTGTGTTTTAAAAATCATTGAAAAAGCTTCCACAGGAGTTAATGGGCCCTGAAACAAATTATCAGTGGAACGGGACTGAAGTGCTACATAAAAACTGCTTCTCTCTGTATTAAGAAACAACTTTCTGAATTACGCCACAAAACGAGTCAGTAATATCAGATGATCCAATATCTATGAACTGTATTTCTGTGAAAGCATTGATGAGCTGAAATTCAAGCTTTAGTGAATCTGTGTAGGTCCTTTATCAGAATTTGTTCGGATCAGAAAGTTTTTCTAATGGGCAAAGACTGAATTATAGAAGACCATCTCAGTTTGTCTTCTAGATATTTTCTTGTTTTCTTTATTTTATTTTTTTAACCTGTAGCTGTTTTAGCCAGGCCTAACAGAAAAAAAAAATCTTCAGGAATTCTTCTTTCACACTTCTCTTTTTTAACAAATATTGGTCGTAAGCCATCCTGACAGAAGATCACTGAAGGAGTTAACTCAGATGAAGGAAAATCATTCTGAATCAATCACTAAACTTGATGATGGAAACCTAAGCATGGGTGAAACACCAGCATGTCAAAAAAAAGGTCTCAAAGACAAACTGAAAAGTCCTGCTTGAGAGGGGAATGCTCCACAGAAGCATGAGCCTGCAAGCAAATAAAGGAAGAGCAGGTCCAGGCACTGCATGGCAGGAGCAGAAACAAGAGAAGAAACAGGAGCAGGAGCAGGAACAGGAGAAGAAACAGGAGCAGGAGCAGGAACAGAAATAAGGGGCAGGAGCAGAAACAAGAGAAGAAACAGGAGCAGGAGCAGGAACAAGAGAAGAAACAGGAGCAGAAGCAGGAACAGGAGAAGAAACAGGAGCAGGAGCAGGAACAGAAATAAGGGGCAGGAGCAGAAACAAGAGAAGAAACAGGAGCAGGAGCAGGAACAAGAGAAGAAACAGGAGCAGGAGCAGGAACAGGAGAAGAAACAGGAGCAGAAACAGGAGCAGGAACAGGAGCAGGAACAGGAGCAGGAGTAGCGTCAGGTGCAGTTTGCCTCTATCAGAGCATTTTGCTGGCCATTTTCACACAGCCAGGGTGTTTGCAAGGTGGCTGCAGGAGACTGATAACTTGCTCAAGTTATTTGTTGTTGTGAGCACTCCCCCACCATGGGTCCCTGGATCACATCCTGCCCTGCAGGGTACCAGCAGCCTGCTGAAAAGAAGGTTCCTGTCTTCAATTACCTTCCCTCATTCCAAACTCAAGGGAGAGCCATGGCAGAGGGCCAGGATTATCTTTACGAGACCATTTCCATTAAAGCCAAGTGAAAGCTTTTACCCTTCTTAATCCCTGAACTCTTCTGTTCCAGAAAACAGAACTAATCATGAGTTTTTCTGGTATTATTAAATAAGCAAATATGTGGCTGAATGATACACTGCCTGTTGTTTTATCTCAGTTTAAGGCACAATATGCTTCCTAACCCCATGACATCTCTTTGTGTTTTTCATAATCAGAAAAAATGTTGACATTTAGATTCAGCACAGCTTTAGATATCAAAAAATGGCCCATTTAATGAAAAATCTCCAGCTCACTAATTAGTTTCTAAAGTTGGAATCAGGTGTTTATAAGCCATTTAAGCAAAACAAATTAGTGTTCTACAGAGACTGTTGTTGGCCAGGCTATTAACTGAGTTAAAATACTCTTTAAAAACTTTGTAAAACTGAAAAGCAGGAGCTTTATGAATGTCAAGTCTTCTGAAAAAGAATATTTTTTTTAGTATTTAGTACCATCCCTAAGTCTATTTACTGATATCTTTGAATAAACACCTTCTAATTATTTTTTATCCAATCTCAAAAGTAATGCTTGCAAGTCAAGTGTGAAAGGAATGGAAGAAGATGACAAAATAAATTCCTGAAAAGTATTTGAAATAAGTCCATTTATAGTAGAATGCTTGTCTAATTATAAGGACAATCACCCTTGGTGAATATTGCAGGTGTTAAACAATTCCCATTATTTTCGCTATCTAAGGCACCAAGCCAGTAGTCAGTGACACAGATATTTGACTTTGGATACCCACACCACAGTCTGCTGAAACTGCAGCAAAGCCTGTATGTTTGCAGAGTTGGGCATGTCCTGTTTAATTTGCACAGAGTGCCACAAATACGCAAAGTGAGTGTAAAAAAGGCATAAATATAATGGATCTGAAAATAAGCAGTTTACTCCCACCCACCTCCAGTTTGTTTAGTCCAAGTGTAAGTAGCTATACAGGAGAAATGAGCAGCTGGATCTTTATATCTGGGTGATTTGGGTCTGTGAAGGATAAACAGTCTTTTTGTAAAAGGGAAAAACAGCATCCCAAACTCAATCCTGTTCACTTCCTGCTAATACTTCATAGGCCAAGTTCTCAATTATCTTCTTTCACTCCACACTCAAGGGAGAGTGATGGCATTATCTTTCCAAGACCATTTCTATTAAAGCCAAGGGAGAACTTCCCTTTCTAATCTCTAAACTTGTCAGAAAATAGAATTAATCATGACTACAGCCTGTGGTCTCAGGGAAGACAATGAGGCTGAATGTGTGGAGGAAAACATGCAATCAGATTAGTGGCAAAATCTTACTGTGATTTTGTTAGTTACAATAACATTTAGGGCCATACCTTTGCCATCAGCATCAGAGAAGATTTACCAGTGATTTTGAAGTGAAACAGTATTATTTAGTCTTGACAAAAGTGTCCAGTCTTTTCAAATATATTGAAGAAGTTAATTTCTCACAGTATATATGTTATTGAAAATGATATAACCAAATCATCATTGACTGAGCAGCTAATACCTGAATAAACTAAAATATGATTGATTGGTGGTATTTGTTTGTCAGGAAGCACTAAAATTATATGGCTAGAAAAAAAATCTTCTTTTGATTTCTCAGATTCCTTCAGGTTTCATCATCCTTGAAACTTTCAGTCAGCCCACAGAGAGGGTCAGGTGCAATTCAGACTGTACCTTGGGAAAAAAGTGTGTGAAACTTCTGCAAGATCATTACATTGCAGTTTGTTGCAGTGCTTCTCTTCTTTTCTCCTTCTACTGAACTGAAAGAAGTAGAATGAGTCCAGTTTCATTTCTTACATATTGGACTTTTCCGTTGTTCCTTGCCACTGCTGCAGACAGGACTAGGAGATCTTTCTCATATTTTCAGATTGTCAGTGGTCTAGAGGAGAGGACTCCTACACTGTAACCTTGGAAAAATGAACTTCCAACTTGTTGACTCAAACTTCTATGGTAGTAGAAAAAAAGAATTTTCAATTCATTGGCTGTGCAAAGACCTAACACCCATCAAAGTAGTTCAAGTCCAGACAAACTGAAAATGCTCTGCTGAATTTTTTAACAAAAAGAAAAATTTAAAAAGGTGAAAAAAGCATTATACTTAAAGTAAAATTCAATATCTCCTTTTCTCTTGAGAAAATGCAACCTTTTAATCTACTGAAAATTACTAGACTTTCACAATAAAAAATCCTTCTTAGAAAAAAACAGCCTTAAAACTTGTAATTTTCTTCAAAGAAACCCAAAGTTGTTGTAAGAAACCATTCATCTTGCTATTAAATATAAACATAATGCTATTCTGTGCTAAGCTCTTTAGGTTAGCAAAATTACTTTTCTCGAGGTTCAAAAGAACCTCCCTAACTCTCTTTTGAAAAGTACAGTGACAAAGAACAGCACTGGAGGGGATTATTCTTGCTGCACTTGCAGGAGATTATCACCAGGGATGGCTCTTCAATCAGTGCCACTTGAGGCAACTGTGTGCAACAAAGGAAAGGTAAATATACCTAGTCAATCTACTTCCTATTTAGATATCCCTGAAAATGCTGTATTATCACTTCCATTCACCTCAAATACCCAAAGTAGGCCATCTCACTTTTTATTTCTGGTTAGTTCCCCGATGGATTGGCTTGCTGGCTACAACAGGATCGCCTTCCAGGTCTTTCACTGCACATGTGCTGCCTTCTTAGATAAGAGCTACTTTTTTCCCTTTTTCCAGGTGCCTTTACTTCTGTGAGCAATCAGCTTATTTCCTTGTTCATAAAACTGCATTATTCTTATCAGTATTTTTCTCTGTGAGCATCAGCAGGGAAATGATTGCATGCCAGGATCTTAATTATTCATTAGTTTATGGCCAGTTTCTTCATACAACTTTCTCTGTTATGATTTCAGCTGCTACAATAATAACCGACAACAAAATTGTGCCTAAAGCAACTCCCCTTCTAAAAAAAAAAAAAAAAAAAAAGAGGTGGAAGCAGATGCTTGGGTTGGATGTCTGAAGTTTTTCTTCTATTTAATGAAAGCCCTGGGTCGACTTGTATTTAATTTAAGTCAAATAACTTACCTTGCTTTAAATTGCACCCTCTCTGCAATTTGATGCCAGGAAACCCATAGCGAAGGGTTCATCGTTTGTCCACAGGAGGAAATTATTTTTCTCTGGTGGATCTCTGAAGCTGAGAAATATATTCTCAGAAGAGACCCAGCAGCGTAAATGCAGCATGAATTTTTTAATGTACTCACTGTAAACCGGCAAATGAGATGCTGCCGACTATGCTGAGCACTCTAGTTTTCTTCAATTCACATGTGAATATGAGCTTTCTCAGCTGTTTTTTGTTTGTTTGTTTTTTTAACAGAATCACAAAAAGTCTGTAATTCCCAATATGTTCAGTTTTTAAATCTCTCAGAGTATTCACTGGTGATAGTTTGTCTGACAGATTGTGCCAGTTGTATTGAGAGCTCCTTTTACATTTCTGTGTTTTTGCTAGTTCGTTGTTGAAAATATATACATATAAATAAAAATAAACATAGATATAAGTGCAGTAGCAGTTGTTTTTAGCATTCCCTCTCTTGTATGAAGAAGGCAATGGCTTTGAAGATGGACTGTGGTCAAATAATGTTAATATCTGTATTAATTTTCTTTCCAGCTGCAAGATTATGAGAAATTTTCAGCAATTAGACAAAATGCATCTTTTAATATATAAAATATTTTATTCTCTATTAGCCTTCCAATATATAAAAGGCTGTTAGAGAGAAGACAGACATCTGTTGTTTGCTGGGTACGGGTCTAGAAAAAATTCATCTGAATTTGCAGCAAATAGTAATCAGACTAGATACTGGGAAAATACCCAAAGTACATAAAGGTCTGCAAGAGGTGATATAGAAATGTTGAATCTCTTGGAGTTTATAGAACACATTTAGACAAATTTATCAGCTGTGGCTCAGATATACTTGATGCTTTTTCAGAACAAAGGAAGGGACTTTATGGTATTCTGGAGTTCTTTCCACAAACAAGTGCCTGCATGGATGGTTATCTACTTAATAGCATAACATAATAATTTATGCTAACCACTATCAAATCCCTGGTTTCTGCTTGTTACATAAAAAAATTCTGGTTTAATTACAATATTAATCATCCCTAATTGATAATTCAAATTCAGAAAGTGCCATTCCCTGGTTTGAGGCACATCTCTGGGCTCGATTTTAGCCAATGATCCTGTGCTTCCTGGGGAGACCTGGGCTTCCAAAGCCTCTGGGGCTTCTCTGGTAGCCCAGCCTGATCAGGTCTTATGAAAGGTGGGGTTTAGGTGTTACCTAAAGGGAACACTTTCCATTGGAAACCCATTAAACATCCAGCTGAGGAGTCTCCTGCTCTCTGGCTCTCACCTGAACCCCAATGAAAGGGAGTCTTCCCATCTTTTCACCTGACGTAGTGAGGTAAGTGAAACTATGTGGTACTTAAAATCTGTTTTGACATTTGTCATGTATTTTTCATAGGTAAATCAAACTTATCTGTGTGCTCCAAAAGATATTGGCATGTATGGAAAGGGAAAAGAAAATCTGGACAGACTGCTCCAGTACATACTAAAATTTATTGTCATCTGTTCAAATGTGTTAAATGACCTGTACCAATTATCCAAAAGCATTGTATTCCTGGGACTATAAAAATGTAGAGTTAAATGGAAGAGATAAGTCACTAGTCTTTATGAACTAGCTGTTTTATAATTCAAAGTACAATTCTCTTAGGAGAAATATGTTCCTTAATCATTTCAACTCATCTAATGACCCTCCTTACTCATCCTGTTTATAATTCAATTTTCTTTCAAGTGAAAAAAAAATAGAAGAAATGCATAAAATGCATCCATATTGCAGTCCTTGGGAAAGAGAGTCTCAAAACACCAAAGAAATCAAAATGCCTGTTGCCATCTGTGGCAATTCTGCCATTTGCAGCCAATATGATCATTCAAATCTTTATCTGTCAACAGCATAATGACATGCTGATTAAGCAATAGGGATATTAAAGTTCAACAAATTTGTTTGAATATGATCTGCATGAAAGATCCTATGCTCCTTTTGATTCCTAAAATCTGGCTTGTCAGATGATAAGATTAGTGGAGCACTGGTTGTACTTCATCATTTCACTAAAGTGGATACCTGTTTGTAATAGAGCTTCTGTTTCTTCTCCTTCACAGTAATTCCAGGGATGTCATGTAGGCTGTCTCTTCCAAACATTTTTCCAAGGAGTTATTACTCTACAGGAGAAACCACACCACAGCAAAAAAGCTCCCTGCTGGAAGTCAGTCCTGAACTTAATTTCCACCTCATCTCAGAAATGACCCTGATTGTGAAGAGATGTATTAAATTCCCAGCTAAACAATTTCATTTAGAAGAAAGAGAAGAAGAAAGTGAAAATAGGATAAGAGAGAGTAGTAAAGGGTCTTGCTGCCCCTACAATTATGAGGAATACCTACAAAATGCTTGTATAAAGTCAGAGAAATCCCGAGTCTTCTAAAAATATCCTTCCAATCCCAGGTTTGAGGATCACTAAACTCTGGTTTGTACATTCAGCTGATGTTGATTGTCCAAGTGCTTTTGTGCTGGGGAAATGCATATTTTGTAACAGCATATAGAGGTGGTCTAAAATGACAAGATATTTTGGGAGAACATCTCAGTTTCCCTCATTAAAATTGAATTTATTTTCCCCCCATTTATTAAAAATGAAAAATTCATCCAACAAACCTTATTTTTTTAACATATAACTTTGGTATATCAAAGAGTAGTAAGACACAGAAAATACCTGAGCACCTGATCAGTTCCTATAAAACTTTGTATTTCCATGTAGTAGTCTACATTTATCATCATTGTTATTATGAGATGGTCTGTATTACTTTCTGGCCTCTTGGCTTTCTAATGTCTTTGCTTTGGTGTAGCTTTTTTCCTTAAATAAGTCAAATCCCATGGAATATAAAACCTGGTATCTCAACATCAGTCAAATGCTGGTGGTTTTTTATTTTTTAAATTCTTCCCAATCTTCTCTACGTACTTTTTTTTTTCCTCCTAATTTCTCAAAGTCCATATGTGGCATTGGTTAACCTTTAATAAGAGCATACTTGCTATAAAACTGAAATATATGCACCAGCAGCAAATAGTGAATGGGCTAGGCAGGGGTATGACCTGACTTATGGTTCTGTATAAGCAAGATATTTTCTTTTCTTGCTGTCTAGGGGAAGAGACAGAAGTGTTGCTGCCAACAGAAGGAACTGTTCCCAGAAATGAACAGTGTGTGCGGCTAGGTCTGCATGACTTACAGCTCTGGCTGCTGCTTGTGAGACTTCTCCTGCTTGTGAAAATTAGAACTCAGCTGAGCTGAAAGACTGGAAAAAAAAAGGATGTTCCAGACAGTGCTTTTGTCACGCTGTTCTTGAATGTATGTTAGTGGAAGGAAAGCCTATAATTTCCATGTTCCAAATCAGAGCCTATGAGAACTCCTTCTCCATGGCAATTCAGTGTCTGGATTGGTATCACATCCCTATGATTAAAAATATTGAAGTACTGCAACATGTTTTCCCTAATTTATGCTCCCCACACCTTTAAACAGTTTTTCTTCTCCTATTACTGTCTTTTTGTTGATTTATACATGAGAAGCCCTGTTTTCAAACACCTTAGCTGCTTGACTGACAGAGATTTTGGAGGTAGCAGTGGCAGATCCATCCAGTGTCAGCATTATCACGTATCTTACAGACTCCTAAAAAGAAATAAATTACCTGATCAGAAACCGAGGTGAGAACAGTCCTGATGTTCTCCAGAGATTTCAGAAATACTTTGGTGATTTTGTTTTTAATTCAGCCAGCTAAAAGTGGCTAGCTGAGCTGAGGACGGAGTGTGGTAAGGAAGAGGATAAACTTCTTGGCAGGGATACTGCTGCTGCAGTTTAACAGAGATATGAGTGACTAAGACTCAGCCAAATGACAGAAATATTTGTGATACTTTTTTTCAAAATATCCTCTCATAAATTTAGTTTAAGAAAAACAAAGCAAATAAGTTGAGAAATTACAGAAAATATTTGCCAGTGATTTTTTTTAATCAACTCTTTTTCTTTACAACAAGATTTTGCAGTTTAAAGGCCAAAAGAGCCTGGTGGAGGAGAAACTTTGTGAAATTTGTGTTTTATGACATCAGATAAAAAAATGCATGTGGTCTTTTTGCCAGACCCAATTTTGATGTGGGGTGTTGTGTTGTTTTGAGTTTTATTTTTAGGTTGCGAGACCCACACAGTCTAGCTCAGATGTCAGGCAATGGTGTTCTCTGGTCAATGTGAATTACTCATGATGCACTGACTGGTAGGGAGGAATTTGAACACCAATTGAAGGTATTCATATTATCAATATTGTGTTCTCATATTATCAACAACATATTTTCACCTTTATTTTCCCAAAGACTGGCCGAGGCACAACTGTCTGTACACCTGAACAATCTGCGTAGATGCCAAAAACTATGGCAAACTTGTGAAGCTTGAGAGAAGACGTGGTAGGTATTTAACACTGCTTCACAGATATATATTTCCCCCCAAAGAGCTTTCAAGCCATCAATAATATCCTACTGAAAATAAACAAGCCTGTGAGCAATGCAGCAATGCCTTCACAGCTGGTGAAAAGACTGGATTCCCACAGGCAAATGAACCCCTTAAGGTACTCACACATCTCACTTCTGAACTGGAAGAAGGAGATACCTCCTTTGCCCCAGATTTTGACCCATAGGCAAAAAAAATGCACCTTTTTTTCAAATCAGAAGTGGCACTTCAAAGAATTGTGGGCAAAGCCTTAGCTCCTGAAAGAAATAGCTAAGATGATCAAATTAATTAAAAGAGTGGAAAAAACCAAAGTCTAATTTGGGCTGAAATTGATGTTGCTTCTGGCAGTTGGAATGAATCAGGATGACACAGAAAACATTTGGAATGGAGCAGGCAATGCTTCTTCAACTTCAGAATGGTTCAACTCCATTTTAAAACAGAAAATATAGATCTTAGCAGGATCGGCTCCTGCAGAAATGGATATATATGATGTATAATTGCTGAATTAGGGGTATTAATCTTTCTATTCTGTATTAATCTTTTTATTCTGTATAAATATCTTGTAAAGCTGTCATAAACCTTGTGGGAAAGTCATACTGCAATTGGCATGCAAACTAGGTGCATTCTATTTGACTTCTTAGGATGCAGAGGACAAACGGGTTTTTTCCATCTACTCCTTTCCCCATGCTCTTCTCAATGGTCAGACTCAACCCTTTGTTAACTTCCAAAATCTTCTTAAATGTGTCACTATCAAATCCATGCAATCCTTTTTTCCCAAACTGAAATCTATGTTTGTATAAGGTAAAGGTAAGTGAACTGGCAGGCAAGGCTGAGGAGGAAACTAAATTGAAATAGCAAGCAAAAGTCCAAGGGAAGACAACAGTGTTATGCACAATGAAAGGCATTAGTGAAGAGCAAACAGGTATTGGTACCACTTACCAGTTGAAATAGTCTTCAGAAAACTTAATTTTCATACTCATGGTGTATGCAGGTTTGTGAATGCACAGATGATAGATCTGAGGAAAATATAGTTGCTCAGTTCTCAGTGGACAGATGTGATTGAAGAATTGGTAGTTTGAATTTGTCCATAATATTTCCAGATCATCCTGATCTTGTGTCCTGTACAGTCCTATTTCAAACACATTCATGAGTCCAATTTAGTCTTTGCATAGCTTTGAAATAAACTGTATGGAAACAGAGTGACGTCATATTACATTATTGGCAGCTTTGTGAAAATCAATTATTAAACTGTGGGATTCTCAGGCTGTGGGAAAAGTGCATATAAGAGTGTACTATTAGCACCACAGATTTATGGCTGCATTTATTTTACTTTTAAAGTACTATTTCTTTTACCACTTGAAGCATTTTTAATTGCTGCTCTTCAGTCCTACCATATGATGGGCTCTCAGAAATCTTGATCATGAACAAAAGTAAAATTATTCCCCTTCACTTCTTCCTTCAATATTTGGATACAAAATATTCCTCAGAGTTTCATATCTATCCATGATTATCCCTTTGTGACAGACGGGCTGTTAAACTATTTAACAACATGCTTATAAAACTGTGATTTAATGATAACGTATTTTCCTTATTTCCAGGAGGACACTTGTCTTGGTTATGGAAGATTAAATAGCAGACCATATGTGCTGGCAAGGGGTCATAGCCCTTGAATCTTTCACATGGCTGATGGGATGTATATCACATCTTAAAAGGGGACTGAAGGACTGAGCAGGCATATTGCACTAAGGCAAAGGTTTTAATTATGTGCTTGGCTTTTAGAGATGGCTCAATAATATTTTATAAAGGGTGTTTTAGCAGGAAAAGCACTTGGCGGTAGCGTTAATTGGTTTAGAACTGTAAATATTTGATAGACCATCTGTTGGTGACAGCACAGCAGAACAAGAGCTGCTCCATTTTGACTCTCTGTGGATTCTTGAAGAGCAGAGACACTCATTTCAGATACTGAGAGCCAGGCAAAGATGAAACTTGGGTCTGAATCTCTCATACTTCGAATTCTAATCAGATTTGCAAGGCAGGATTTTCCTCAACAAATGTGGTGCAAGTGCACAAAATGGGCACAGGGCTTTGCAGATTTTTTTTTTTCTTTTGGCTCATTGGGAGCTCACAGGTGTGAGTACCTTCTTTGGACAAGTCACACTACTAAACCAAGAATATTTGATTTTAAAAAAGGAAAAAAAATATTTAAAAAAATCAGGTGACCTTAAAAACTCAGAACTGACAATAAGGCTGTCAGCATGCTTATTTTTATTTTGGACTCACCAGAACAACTTCCCTATGGGGAAATTTTTGTAGAAGTCCAATCTTCAAAACACATGTGGGAAGGGACTCTACAACTTTCTGTTGCAAAAATTCGGATTTAAAGTGCCTCAAGGAGTCTGATGACTTTCTGCCTTATGTTTGAACCCTCCATTTTTGCTCTCCAAACTCAGCAAAATTCCAGGGTAGCACCTTCAGCTCAGCTTCAGTTTAACTTTGCACCCACTTTGCTGGCTTCATTTACTCTTTAATTTCACTCCTCATGCCCCTTTTTTAGCTAAGCGCACATTTTAGCATAGTTGTGAATGGGAGACTATTTGTAATCTATTTTTTGCTTGTGTGTGCAGTTGAATTTACATGAATCTCAGTGTACTATAATATCCTCTGGGTATGGATGTTCTAGGAAGCTAGAAATTGCAATGAGCCCATACAATTGTACACCAGCATTATCCAATACTAAAACAAAGTAAGAGAATTTTAAACAGCATTGTGTTGGAACTGGAAGACTAAAATCTGTAATTTATGTCTGATTTAAACAAGTTAATGGCACTCAGCAATAAGTTCTTCTTAGTCTTTCTCCTCCCCTCCACAGCTTTAAATGATTTTTAAATGCTTATTTGAAGTTGTATCCAGACACTATGTCTTGCAGAGGTTTGTATTTGAGGAGGAGAGAAATAACTTGTAGAAAGTGCTGAAGAAAGCAAATGCGTGCCTTAGCAACACCAGGTAAGAAACCAAGTGGGCTTGCTTCTCACCTTTGTTTCGACTGCTGGCTTACTTCCTCATGGCTGGGTACAGACTGATCCTCTCTTCATTTCTGCTTAAATCACCTCCAGGGGCAAGGGAAAATGTGCTGGACTGGCAAGTATAAAACCTCAATCAACTGTTCTGAATATGATTTCTGCAGTCCACATCTTAAAGGCTTCCATGTGTTTTAATCTTCGTTGTCAATTTGCATGTTCACTTCTCCTTAGTGTAAACACCTCGCCAGGGATTTCTTAACTAGAGAGAATTTAAACCTGGTTACTTTGTCCTTGGGAAGAGAAAGATCAGCATAAAATGTCCAGAGCTTTCTAAATATTTGTTTACCATATTATGAATTCACTGAGTGGGCAGAACTCAGATTTTCTCCCTAGAATTTAAAGAGGAGAAAATATCCCTTTCATGAGAAGCAGGCTTTGAAAGTTCACACACAAGACTATTGATGACTGATTTGAACCAATGAGATAAAGCAGCCTGGGCTTCTACCCATCCCTTTTCTTTCAGCTGCCTAGTTCACAGAATCACAGAATGCAACCTGTTCCATCTTTCTCTTTTCCTCTTCCCTTCCTTTTTTCCTTTTCCTTTTCTCTCTTTCTCTTTCTCTTTCTCTTTCTCTTTCTCTTTCTCTTTCTCTTTCTCTTTCTCTTTCTCTTTCTCTTTCTCTTTCTCTTTCTCTTTCTCTTTCTCTTTCTCTTTCTCTTTCTCCTCTTTCTTTCTTTTTCTTTTCTTTCCTTGTTTGGAAAAACAAAACCAGGCAAGCATTAGGAACAATTGTTCTCAAGTGCTCTCCACTGAGAAAGATTCAAATGTACTGAGTTCACCACCTGACCACTTGTAGATTAGGAGGAGTAATATCATTAGCAAAAGTGCACAGACACAGAATGAGGGTGTATTTACCCTTTGTACATCAGCTAAAATAACGTTTCATTTAACTCTTTGGTAACTGAGAAGAAGGTGAACCACAGCTTGTGAACTGTATTGAAATGACTCCTCATTTTTCCGTCTTTCATGGATAATTTAGCAGCTGTCATGATTATGTCTGAATTAGAATTTTGAAGAGATAATTCCTTTTCTTTCCCTACTATGTGGAGATTTTCCCAGTTGCACCATGAGCTCCTACATGCTCTTTTTGGTGGTTCATATTTATGACATTTTATTAAAAAAATTCAAAGATGAGAGAAGAGATGTCTCTCACTGCAACTTTGGCTTTTGTGCCTGTGATTTCTGGTCCTAACATGGCAGCTGTGTCAATTCCAAACTAATATTGGATGAGAACCTGATGCTTCTAGGTGGGTTTTTTCTTTTCTCCTTCTTTTCCCACCAAACATGAGCCAAATTTGAAGCCAACTCAATTTGCATTATTGTGACAAGTGCCAAAGAAATTGCTAAGCTTCCAAAGGACATGACAACTTCTCCTTACAGTTTTTTTCTGTCCTTCCAGAGTAGCAGGAGAATTTATCCTTAAACTGATTTGACATCAGCAGTGTTTGAGAAGGCTGAGCAGCATAGGGAGAGGACACCTTCATACAGCTCTCATTTTGCCCATTTTGGATTTGTTGAAGCCTGTAGCCCAGTTTCTCTGTGTATTAAGGCATGAGAGCTGACCAAGTAAGTTTTTAATGAAAGAAAAAGGTGGGTAACAAGGGAGCAGAGGGAACAGGAGCTTGGTTCAGTAATTTCCTAAGTTTGAAGGTAGTTACAAGATTCTTTGTTCCTTGACACACATGCTAAACCAGACAAACAGCACTGTCCTTGGGGCCCCATAAGTGTGTGCACTTTTTGCAAGGTTGCTGCCCGAATGTGAAAAAGATCAGGTTTCCTCAGACTATTGTTCAACTCTAAGTGAATGTTGCCTCTCACCTCTAGTTATTTATTGCAAATGGCATTTTGGGTGACCCAAGAAATCAGGATCTGGGACCTAATTTCCTTAAAGGCACCATTTTGAAAATCCTGTTTCATTTTGTAAAGAAAGTCAACAGGGATTGGATTTCTGGCTCTCAGTTACACATGAAAATAGGCTTTTGCTTCATAAACAACATAAGCAGTTGATGTGCTTCAATGTTCCTGGTTCTCTGAACCTCACATTATTTTTAAAATTTTCTCTCAGGTGAAGACCCGTACCTGTGTTTCAGAGCTACTCTTCCAGCACCACAGGATAAACACCTGAAACAATGTGGGACTTCCTGGCAGCTCTGGAAGCATGAGAAGCTGTCCGATGGGATGGAGTCAGACAGTCATAAATAGATGTTGAGTGCTGTAATGTGACAGATCAGGTCAAACATTTTTATTCTGTCAGTTTAAATGATATTGCAGACCCGAAGGCTTCCGACTGGCTGAGTTTTAATCGCTGAGGTAATTTTCCGTGTGTGTTTTTCTGCAATGCTGCTTTGGGCATTCCACGGCATTGAGCACAGGTTTTTACTGATTCCAGTTAGGAGAGAAATCTCTGCCTAATTTAGGAGTGCTATGGTTTTTCAGAGACATAAGGGGTAGTTTTGATTTCATACTCACACCATGTATTGAAATCAGTGAGCCTTAGGAATTAGACAGATACAGTGGAATTTAAGGACACTTTTGGCACTTGAATGGAATATATGAGAAGAGTTATAGTCTGTGCTGAGTTTCTGCTATAGCAAGGAGGATTCTAATTCCCTTAGGATGAAAGGCTGTAAGGATGTGAGGTCTGGGACTGCACTACTGCACTTATCATCTCACGTTAGGGAGTATGAAGGGAGAGGACAGCAACTGTGGGAAATACAAGGGTGAAGCATTTAAGAACAATCCTCAGTCCAAAGTGTGTGGTATTTTTTGGACCATGGCAGGATCAGCCATCTAATGCTCATAGAAAACTGGTTTTAAATAAGTAGATATATTTTTCAGAAAAGTCCTCTTTTCACATGGCTAAAATGTATGGTTCTGAGTGGTCTTAGTAGCTGGTTAGAAAGAGTTCAGTAATATTAATTTTATTACTCAGTGCCTTACCTCAGACATTTCTATGACAGGACTGAGAGGTGGAAGTACCTTGAAACAAGGTGTGGAATTGCATTAAGAAGCACAGAAATTAATAAATTCCGAAGGCCCGTGCATACCTGCTTTCTTTGAAAACCCTGTGAGATCTGAAGGGGAAAAATATTTTGGTTATTATTTTTTTTTTTGACATCCTATCTATTTTAGTTTGAAGAAGTATCTCATCAGAACAGCTATGTAACTTCTGCCTATTTTGCAACTTCTCATTCTTTAGCCAGAGAGGATGAGCAGTGCTGCAGGAGGGCTCATGGTCAAGCAGGCTGAGGACCAGGGTCAAATAATCTAAGATTCACTGAAGCCTCTACGCCCCCTTGTCAGCAAAGATTTTGGGAAGGTGTGTCTCTGGCTTTGTGTACAAATGTAGGTCAAGTGACCACAGAAACACAGATCTGGGGTTTAAAGCTGGATCTCCTTATTTATTACCCAATTCTACTCAGCATCATCCCACAAACTCAAGTGGATTAGTCACCTATTGACTTTTTCTTTCAAGCCCTCAGAGATCATAGTAAAATTAAAGCTTATGCAAATTTGATGGCTCATAAGTGGTCCATAAAATGTCAGTTAGTTGCAGGTGACCATAAACTGCTTTTTAGACCTATTTTCATCCTAATTTGCATCATTTGCTGTGTGTAGTCAGCCTGCTATCATCAGGCTCATACAAGATCAGTGTTCTGAGATTTTGACAAGTCAATCTCTACTTTAAAAACCCTCAGAACTTTTTCTTTTGTTTGTCCTTTTCTGCCAAAAAGAGATTTTAATTCCCCGTGGTGGACGCTAGAATTTCTCAGAGCTTTTAATTTCAATCTTCTAACTTCAAGGCAAAAATAAGCTAAAATAACAGAAAAAGATCTTACCCATAGTTTGTGGGCCCCAAAAGTCTGTGTGCGTGGACAGGCATACAGCTTGCTCCAATTTCCTGTGACTCCTGGATATATTGCTTCACTCGCAATATTGGATAATTTTAAACATTAGGGGAATGTTTTCCCTTTTCTAATTGCAAGGGCTATAAATGATGCTTATGATTTGTCGTCATTCAAAAACAGACGAACAGTTTAAAACTTCTATCCAACTCAGTAAGTTTACAGCTCAAATTTTCTTCCTCAGCAACAGGGACTGAGCACATAGGGCTGTCAGCTGGCTGTGGGGCATTGGGAATAAGGGTGAAGCTGTGCCTTGGCATTAAAATGGGAAAAAATATCATAACCCAAGGGAATCCATGGTATGGGACATGATTCAATCCTGGAAAGATAAACACAAAACGAGTAAGGAAAAGACATACCAGTGCTGGAGGGTTGAAAGTCTGGAATAGGGCACCTCAGCTGAAGGGCAGGATTTGCAAATGGTCACCTGGAAACCTTCAGGCTGAAGTTTTCAAAAGGTGTTTGACAGGGAACTGGCTGCCCAACTCGCTGTTTTCACACATAAGTGGGCTCAGGGCTTCTTTTGTGAGGGAAATGCTGTTCTCACTGGAAAATTTTTCCTCACAGCTGAAAACACCAGCTGAAATCCCTGCATGGCTCTATGACCTGTCAGCAGAAAGGCCCTTCTGATCTGCAGGTCTGTGCTTGCACTATTGAATCCCAGAAAACTTTAGGTCATAGAATCAGTAAAGATCACTGAGTCCAACCTAACAACCCCAACCCCACCCCAAACCCTGTCCCTGAGTGCTACATCTACATACCTTTTAAATACCTCTGGGGTGATGGCCCAACCATTTCCCTGGGCAGTCAGTTTCAAGGCTCAGCCACCCTGTTGGCAAAGAAACTCCTCAAAAACTCCGTCCAAACCTCTCCTGGTGCAACATGAGGCCATTTATTTCTGTCCCTCCACTCATTATTCCGGAAAACAGACTGATGATAAACATAAGGCCTTTTTTCCTTTATTCTGTCTCAATCAGTTTTAATTAATGTTAAAGTCATCTAAACTCTGGCTGTTCTTGAAGGTCCTGCACAGGAATGTTCCTTTAAAGAAGCATTTCCATTGCAGTCAGAGAAAAAATGGGTATAATTTCTGAAGCTCTCTCTGCTTACTCCCCTAGGACATGCCTTTTTTATTTGTAAGATGAGATTTTCTCACTGATTTTCCTAAGATTTTTTTTAAATGGTCATACTTTAATAATTCTCCTTTCCCCCCCTCTTTTAAATAAACATTTAAACAGTTAATGAGAAGAATATAATCATGCCCTCATGCCTCTTAAGAGTTTTTCTTCCCAGAATAAATCCTTTGACTTCAGAGAGCTGTGTTTAAGAGTACAATAGATGGGGGGGTTTTTGTTTATTTTTGTTCTAGGATTTATACAGTCAAGTGCATGGTGTGATATATTTACAAAGGTTTTCTTCCACATTTGTTATGAGGATAAAAATATGGAGGAATAAACCAAAAAAACCCACATCTAAAAGCTGAAGTATTTTCTCCAGATGACACCTGAGTAATATTTTCTTTTTGCTTCGAATGGAAAGATGACAAATTTAAATTAGAGTCACATTGATAATCCGGAACAAATGTTTGATCACACTTGAAAAAGCCCCGTAAAATTATTTCATGATGTCTTTATGTCTGTATTTTTGAGTCATTTCATGTATCTGTAGGCATCATAGGAGCCCTAGGACTCCTTAGTTTCTTTTTCCAGTGTTACTCTGTTCTGTCACCAGCATTAACACCATCAAACTGCCAGTGAGCACAGAAGCTTTAGAAATAATGAAATGTCACTTCCATTACAGAACAATGTGGCATTTAATGATTTAATGGGACTATGCAAAGTTTATTTGCATTATGATTCCACTGCAATGATTTTTCCTGGCAGTCAAAGCTGCCAAAAATATCACTGAATGTTAATTTAGATGAACTTTAAAGGCAGCCACATACAGAGTGACCTGAAATCAAAGCTCTTGGTCCTAGCCTTCAAACGAGGCAACCCTGGAGGGTGTAATTAGAATCTTCCTTTAACCTCACGGGCATCAAATCTGAGAAGAGGACATGGCAAAAGACGCCCCCCACAATGAGCAGATGTGTCATTCTCAGAAGCAAAAATTAGAGTAACATAATTAGCTGGCAGAGGCAGAAATACCCCTGGATTTAGATATCATTAACACAGTTAATTAAATATCAGAAAATATTGCATGAAAATATTCTGGGGAAAAAAAAAAAAAGAAGATTCTATTTCACAGTGATGGAAATTTTAGCAAAGTTTACTCATCTTTCAGCATCAATCTTTCAAACATCAGCAATTCTAACTGTGTTGGTCCTTTAGTTATTTGAGTGAAGGTTGTCAGAGTGCATTAATATGGGCATTCACAGCTGGGATGGTTTCCCCCCCTAAGAAATATAAATATTTTTATTGGCATGTGTATGATGATTGTACCTGAAAAGAAGAAACCAGTGACTTCTGAAGTCCTTGGTTTTGCCTGGCTCTCCAAAGACACATACACTCCACAGGGGGATTTTAAATCAGGGGCTTTTATTCAGTTTGCACAGTGCCGGCTTAAGAATTGAATGAGTTGGTTTTGTTCAGTTGCTTTGGTTTGGTTTTTTCTCAGATACCAGTTTGTTGAATGAAAAATGAGGTTTCAAATAAACATCAAAAAAATGGGTTAATTTGTGAGAAAAAGTGATAAATTTTGGATGTGGAGATTATTTTCCCTGTAATTTTATAAGAATTTTAATACTTTTGCTAGATATAAAAATTTTACAATTTAGCTAATGAAATTTAAAACCTGGCTAAATTTTTAAAAAATATATATATCCAAACAATAAAACAAAAAACGCCTTGAAAGAAAGACAATAAAGTATTATGAGAAGAAAAATGAGAGAAAACACAAGGAAAGAACATTTTCTTTTGAAAATAATTGGTTTTGCTTGGAAGAGAATAAACACACTGTTCTACTCTGTCAATAAATACAAACCAATAAAGTGTTATAGTTCTGCTCCAGTCCCATTGTGGTAACACTATTTTGTGTTATCAGTAACACAGATAGCACAAAAGAATATTTTAATCCTTCTGAGGATGCCAGTCAACCACAATCTAACAAACCTTCAGGTCCGAGGCGTTGCTTTCTCCTCTTAATACAATACATAAATAGAAAACACAAACCCAGATTCACTTAAGGTTTCTTTTACTCCTTGAAGTTAGAAACGAATTAGTACCGGCTTTAGCTAAAACCAACCAACCAAACAAAACCCCAAACCTACCCAAACAAACAAGCCAAGCAAAACAAGACAGGGTTTCTATCTAAAGACAGAAACTGAACGAGTATTAAGAACATGAATCTGAAGATGGCATGACAACATTACTATAGAAAGAGGACAAAAAAGAGAAGGGTGAAGTTGTGCATAAAAGCAAAAAAAAGTACCCACTGCAGAGGGATGTCAATTTTTTTTTAAAGCAACTTCTCAATTCCTTGGTTGGAAGGCTAATTAACCTAACAGCAGGATCCAGGCTGAAATCAGCTCTTTACTCACTGTAATCACTAGGATCACAGTTTTCTCAGGGCCTGAGGAAAACAGCCCCTGCAACTTAATTCAGCTCCCATGTGCTTATGCATAATGACAGTGTCTTTAAATATTTGCTTGAATGGTATTTTTCTGACTGGAACCTCGGTGGACAAGTGACTTTTGGACAAGGATGGGAAGAAATCCTTGGCAGCAGAGCCTCTACCATGCTGGCTGCAATAGGGAAGACACAGCAAATGCAACAGGGAACTTCAGGAAAAGCTTATTTTGAGGATGAGGAGTGGTATTTTTTTCCTTCTCCCTGCTCATGTGGCAGCAGAAACTGCCTTCAGCCAATTTGTCTCTAGGTGGCTGTAGTTTTCCTCTGCCTCTTCATAGGTGTCCACCTAAAACTGTTGCTTCTCCCAGGGGACTTTTTTGGCTCAAACTGTAAAATAAGTGTGCATTTCATTGATCTAGCTACTGAGTTAAGAAACACATTTTCTGAAGGGCCATGTGTTACGTCTGGGCAGCAACTAAGGACTCACGCCTTGATGTGAGCCTGGGATATCTACAGTCATATTGTGAGAACTTAGTGGATTTGCTCACAGGGCTGAAGTCAGAATTTGCAACTGAAAATGGTATTGTGAATACTTTTTTTAAAATGTACTTTACTACCCTGAGGATTTGAAATAGATTACTACTTTTCCATGATAACTAGCATTGCAATAGATATCAAAGACTGGTTCTTAACTTTTGTGTTATAGAGTCTGATGCAATCAAGAGTGGTAAATAAATTTGTTGTGACATCAGTAGCACTCAGACCCCATTCCGGTGTGTGGTGTTACATATAATATATCATATATTTCAGTTAGACATCCTGCTGCCATAGCTTGCCCTCAGATGTAACACTGTTATTATATCAGAGCTGCATAATTTAGACAAGCCCTTTTCTACTGAGAAGAATCTGATTTTATTATGGAGACTAAGAATTTCTAAGTAGTGTTATCAAATGACAAAGTGAGGAATCAGATGAATTTCCAGTCCAAACTCACTTCACCTAACTTTAGCCATTTAATGATTAGGTCTTCATGGTAGGAGTCAAGGAGATGGTGGGAGATCTGTGCTTCCAAAGAGTGATTCATTTCAACTATTTTAGACCCTTCTCTTGAGAGGGGATGAATTATGCTCTGTAAATGCACTTCCACATTCTCTGACTATAGCTGGGCCTGGATGACTAGATTGCATTAATCACCTACATTATCATAGCTGAATTTAGATTAAATGATGCATGAGTGTATTCTCAATGTATACTTCAGTGCTCAGGCACTGCAGGGCCTCTAAGAGGCTGTCATCTTCAAAAGGATGAGACCTATTTATTTTCAAAAATTTTTAAGACACAGTACCTCAAAAAACTAAGCAAAACTAAAAAATTCACCTCTTTTTCCATTCTACTTTTTTTGTAATTAGCAATTCTTTTTCTACAGGTCTGCTTGGGGAGGAATGGCATTGTCTTTTATAGTTAGAAAGACTGGTAAGAATGTATTTTGATTAAAAAATAAAAAGAGAATAAGAAAAAGAAACAACAAATAAGTCACAGGTCTATGTAACTAAGTGTTTCTATCAATTATTTCTGAGGGATTATTGCTTTAAATTGAAAGGGAGGAGGCATGAAAAATTAAGCAATCATGATGAAACCCTGAGTATACTGAAAAAAAAAATCCTCCATGGAAAAAAAATATTTCAGCATGCCATGTAGAATTCACTTCTATTTCTAATTTCAGAATGTTTCAAGCTTATAATAAGAGGCTGTTGAGATAAATTTTTTCCCAATAACTGGTAAGAAACAAATCCAAAGCAAAAATTACAAGTTGTTTTACTTGTGTGCTGGAGCTTATACCATGAGGAAAGCTTTCTTCTTCACAGGAACAACAAGAACTGGCCCATAAAGCATAGAGATGAAAATCTTCCAAGGTAACGCTTTACCTCTGGGAAAGAAATCTAAAACCAACGAGCAAACAAAGCCCCCAGCTACTCTTGCACTTGTATCCTGGTTAACGGAGAGTGTGTCACAAGCATCCACAGCTGCTCTGTTTCTGAACGCACCAGACAAATGAAAAGGCACTTTAGCAGAAAACGAGACTCAGTCTATCTCCAATGAGGTCAGTGCTGTTTCTTAAATTTACTAGCTGAAAAATTGGCTCAGAGGTAATTTCTTTTCTAGCCTGAATGCCAAAGCTTTCATGAAATATTGTGAGTGCTTTTGATAACCCACTGACATATGCCTATTATGCTCTGCAGTGGTATTAACCTACGAGAGATGCTAAAACGTGACCCACAATTAGAATTTGACATATAAAGCGAACTGTAGTAGGGCTGCTGAAGTACAGTTCCCTGACATCTGGCTTCTAAGAATTACAAAAGAACAGTCAAGTACCAGGTTGTCTTGCTTCTTCTCAAGTAATTAAAATTCACAGAGGGTGTTGTTTGCTGACAGTAAAACTCCTTTTCATGCAGTCAAGTGCAAAGGTTGTGTTTGCCAGATTTTGAATATAGAAAGTTTAATATGGAATGGGGGCTTATGCTTGCCCCTTGCTCTGAAAAGGCTGCCTGGGTAGGCTCATATTATCCTCACATTTTTACTTCACTGCAATTTGCTGAGTGTGGCAGTGAAAGCTGAAACATATCAAAAAACCGAAATTACTTTGGTGTTCTGAAATAAATTGTAAGTTACCACGGCACTTCAGTTTTGTAAAGAAACCATTCATATCTATTTGAAATGTACAAAAATAAGCTTAAAAATAATAAAAAAAAATATATTTCAGATTCTTCCATGAACTGATCTAGCTATTAGGACAGTCATCTGGCAAATATTAGTTTATCCTCATATCACATGACTGAAAAACTCTTGATTATCAGCCTCATTTAACACAGAGAGCCTGATCTGTTGGGATACAGGCTCAGTCCAGCTGCTCAAAAAAGTGACCATTTAATGCCATCTGTGATGCTGCCTCACCTCCAGCCCCTACTCCGGGTGAGTCTGTACCTGCCATAGATGCTGTATCAAGCCAGCCTAACACAGATATTCTTGAACAGCCCAAGTGGAACAGCTGAACCAAACTGTAAGGGATTTTATAGCTGATCTCTGTCACTGAAGTGGGAAATTGACTACATTTCAACAAAGAAATGTGCAAGGCTTGTTCTTGGCCAGTACCTGCATCACATTGTTCTTAACACACTCCAAAAGTCTCCTGGAGAACAATCCTGGCCCTCTCTTCCCCTTTCTTCTACCCTGCAGAGCACTGTGGTTATTCCTGATGTGTTAAAGGTTTCCTTCACCAGTACCATTGATGATGGGGGCTCATGGGCTGGACAGGCCCCTGGCAGCTCCTTCATCACATCCTGGTACCATGAGTTTTAATCACATGCTTTTTCTCTGTATTGGGCAAAGAAACAAACAAACAAACAAACAAATAATGCTGCTTTTTTCTGCTGGATATTCCATAGGGTTGTCATGGAATGGACATGGATACCCTTGCCAACAAAACTTTCTGCTCTCTTTAGTCTTGTGGGTTTAGTTGTTGCTCTTTTATTCCCTGAATAGCAAGCAGTGAATGTCAGAAGTGAAAGACAGGCATATTTATGCCATTTCAGTTAGAGCAGAATAAATAACTGGTTGTGACTGCTGCCTGCTTGTGCCAAGCTAACATGTAAATCACCCTGTACCTGAGCTCAGAATTGTCCTCAGGCCCTCGCTCTGGGGTGGGAAGAGATAAAATGAACATTCATTAAAAAGAAAGAAAAAAAAGTCACCCTGTCATGGTCCATCACTCTTTCTCATGACACCCAGTGCTGTACTGCTTTGGCACACCTGCCTCTGAGGAGGAAGAATAAACTTTGGGAAACGTTGTACGATGACAACTTCCTATTTTTGGTACTTCCATGCAAGGGTGTAAAAAATTAGAGAGAATTTATGCAAGTCTCCTTTCCAGGCTGTGATGGGATAGAGCCATATCATTCCTTCAGCATAACGATCAAATCACGTGAGCCTGATTGCTGTCATCAAGACATTGACATGATGTAAGGGAGGCAAAGTTTGTAGGGAAAAGAAATATCCACTCCCTGAAATGCTCAGCCAACACTTAGTAATGAATAACTCATATGAGACTTTTTGCAACTTTTTCTTCGGTGTGAATCAACCCTAAATGGATTGACATTTTCTGCAGTGGATTAATTAACTAAGAATAATAGTTTTAGCACTGTATTTTTATAATTCCTCTGCTGTACCTGATTTACAATCCGTTGATTGTGACTGTTATTCTGGATTTTAATTACTCAGGTAATTTTGCATTTCTAAAACATTGATGGTCCGCTGATGCTCATTGCAGTTTTAATCTTTACTTTCTACAAATATTCTTCAATATTTGTCCACAGCTGTATTACTGAATAATTTTACCGGGAAATTTGGTAAAATAATAATATGAAAATACACAGAAGACATACCTTCATTAAAAATTCTGGCTGTAGTCTTAGCTGTATGCAGAAAAAGTATTCTAAAAGAAGATTCAAATACACAGAACTTCAAAGGTTTGGAAATTCCAGATTAGTGAAAATATGAGAATTTTACATTTGGTCTTTCACTGTATCTCCTTCAGCCCTTTTTTGTTAATTTTCAAGTTCCGGTATGGTTTGGAGATTATTATTGTTGTTGTTACTCTTTTCTTCTTCATCTTCTTTATTTTTTTTTTTCCTACCACAAGCATTTATTACATCTGAAACAATTTAATACATTTATACACTTATTACATTTGAAAACAATTGAAAAATTCACCTGGTCACATTCTTTAATTTTGTTTATTTTTGACTTATGGCCACCAAAACCATGCCACAGTTGGCAAAAATATTAGTGAACCATTACTAACTAGTCCTAGAAATATTGATATATTTAGATATAGTTAAGAGTAAAACTTTTAGCTGAAAATTAATTAATGCCTGAAGGAAAAATGCAATATCTTGTATATGATACATCTCCACCGAAGTGTAGACTCATTTTCTTTAGAAATATTACTAAAACATGATTAAAACATGAAGAAGAAGAAAATATTGTGTAGAAAAATAAAATTTAAACTAAAAAATAAAGTTTTGAAATGTGTGGAACTTTTGGCAATTCAGCCGCCACAATTCCTCTAGGGAGGTTTCCAAGGATATTTCATACAGAATATTTTCCACCAAATTGTCCAACAATGTGTGTATTTCCAAGTGCAAGCTGGATTTGCAGAACAAGTATTTTCTCATAGCAAATTTCAACTTCATGTATCAATCTGTGCATTGTACATGAAATTGCCTCTGCTTTTTGGTGTACTATCCAAAAATATTCATTTTAGATGTCAGTGGGAAAACTTTCCTTGGGTGTGTTTTGAATGAATCAATTTTTAGCTTAGTTAACAACATAATTATTGCAACCATTTGCAAAGTGGTTGCAAAAAAAAATGCAAGAGGATTGTATTGCATGCAATACATGTAAAAATACAAAAGGATAACTTTATATGTCTGTGCTTCTAAAGCAAAAATCATATGAATACAAGAGCAGCAAATGTATTATGTTGGCATGACAACTGCCACTTCTGGTCTGGAGAGCTGAGAGAGGAAACATGCATACACAGAGGAAGAGCTGAGAGAGAAAACTTTGTGCAGGGAAAAAATGGAATTAAACCAATCTGCCTCAAATATTTCCAAGGAAAGGTCAAAGGAATTTTGTTTAGTGACTTTTTGATACTGGAAAATGCTAAGAAATATGAAAGTACAAAGGAAAAATCGCTGTCCTGTAGTATTTGTGGGGTGTTAGAAAGGAAAGCTAACACTCCTTCTGTTGTTAAGAAGGAAACTTGAATCCAAGTTTCCACCATTTTAATTTCCTTGAAAACAGAAGATTTTCCATGTTTTTTAAGCTTAAGTAAGTCATGGATACAGTGATGACATTTTTATGTAACAAGTTGTTTTTTAGGATAAATACCCTTCTTGTGTTTCCACAGCTTGATTCTGTTATGAGCATAATTTGTGGAATAAAAGGGACATTCAGGAAAAGAAGCAGTTTTGGTGTCTGGGGTCTATCACTGGACTAATTTCACTTAACACACAAATGAGGAGTTAAAAGGTTTGGCCCCATAGTTCTCAAAGTTAAAAAACTGAACCAGACTAAACAATATCTTATTGATCACTTCTCATGCCATGAAAGAAACTTGAAAGTGAGGATAAATTCTGAGATATAAGGATGCTTTTCCCTTCAGTCATCGAACATATTAAAACTATTCATCCTTGGTAAGCTTAGATTGTAAAACAAGAGAAGCAGAGACAAAACTCAATGACTGGGTATTTGTGAGGCAACCATATGAGGATAATATATGCCACAATCAAAGCTTCATGTGGCTTCATGGCTTGGTGAGAGTTATTCCTGAAAATGCAACAAGAAATTGTAAATCAAAATTACCCAGAATTAGACAGCATACTTTAAATTACTATGTAAGTGATTTGCATGGTTGCCTCACTGCTGAGCCAGATCATCTTACAAAGAGTAGCAAACTGAATGCACCATCTCTATCCCTTCATTTTCTCTCACTCCCAAAAATAGTGTTAGGGACATCTTTATTTTGCCTGTACAATTCATACATTTTTCATGAAATTCCTTCTACTTCTTCACTCTCTGCTTCAAACAAAACATTTCCCTGTGCTGAAGCTAGTCTGGCTTGATGAGGGAAGGAGAAAGCTAAGGGTATTAATAATTTAGCAGAGGACCTCTGGAAGCAGGAGGGAGCCAGGAAATCACTGAAACATGGTTTAGGATCCAGAAGACAATTCAAAATTGGATCATAATAAGAAAATCATAAGCGGCAAGGTTCATAAAAGGCTTTCCAGATCCTTCCAAAGTGAAAAGAAGAAAATATAAAAACAGATTCACTACCTAAGAGAACAGGAAACTGAGTAAGGAGTGATGCAAACTCATGTTCTCAGTGAACTCCCTGATTCAATTTTTACACAAAGACACTCAGAGGCAACCAGATGCTTAATGCAATTATATTAACAGTGCACAGGTGTGCAGACCACAGTAGGAGAAAAGAAGAGACAATTTCAGAGAATTACAGAATTTATGGCGGGGGGTATTTTTGTGTTCAGGGCCTGATGAAAATCATGGAGAGGGCTAGTTAAAACAAATTCATAGCATTTCATTGCTTTTATTATTGAAAGAGATGGAGGTCTCAGGAGACTGGAAAAATTTGGGAGCTTTTATTAAAAAAATAATGTAGAGAGATAAAGTTCGAGAATGAAGATGATTCAGGCTAATTTCATTAACAGGAAATAGACTTAAATGTTGAAAAAATAATAAAAATATATAAGCATGTAGGAGAGTAATAAAAATTTAAGAATTTCTTTGAGAACTAAATTCTCCAAGCAAATAAATATTAATTTTGGCATGGTTACTGGTACAAACAAACACAGGTGCAGCACTCTCTTAAATTCTGTAAAGCCTCTGATATTAACTCATAGAAATAGGAAACATAAGTTGGATAAAGAAAAATATTGCAGGGAATATTGTCATAAAATGGGCACCTAATTTGCTGAAAAAAAAATCTGCTTTGATCTGTCCATAAAGGTTTCTGTTAAAAAGAAAAAAGGCAAACTAAGCAGGTTACAGTCTCTTCTATGCCCACATTCATGTCATCACTTCCATGAAGGATTCAGATGTTGAAAATTATAATAGACTTATCAAATACCCAGAACAGACCAAAAACTTTTCAGAAGACAGGAACAAATCAAAATAATGTCAGCAAGTTGGAGAAATAATCTAAAATTTAGGAGGGAAAAATCAGATAAAGTCAAAGGTAAAGTCCATAAGAAGAGCAAGAAGAAGAAAAGCATAATTAAAAAAAATGTGATCTCAAGGCTCATTGGAAGTTTTTCAAGAAAAGTATGGTGAATTATAATTAATTGGAAAATCAGCAGGAATTAGTTACAAAAACTTTTAAGTCTCACTCTGGGATATTTTACAGAGAGCACAGTTACCAGGCACAGAAAATAACTTTTTCCTTAAACTCAAATGAAGCTTTGCCTAGAATAATGTCCAGTTCAGACCCATGGTTTTGGGAATCACTTGAAAAATGAAGTTCAAAGGAATGATATTTTAAAGATCTGGCTGAAGTCCAGAAAAAGGAAGATCAAGTGCTGTGTCTCTGTGTAACCCATTTTCCCCTATGTTTACTCAGCAAAGTGAAGAACAAACTGGCTCAATTTTCAGAAGTATTTTAAATCAGAAAGTAAAAAAATATGTTTGTCTGTCAGCACAAATAAGTTCCAGAAAAGGGGAGTTTAGGAGGGAGCCTCTGGATTCACCTTTACAAAATTAATAATAATAATAACAACAATAACAAATTACTAATCAAGAGAAGCATGCTGCTGTGACACATGCATGGGAGCTGAGAGGAAATGACCTGGGTGATTCTCCCCAGATAGTGAATTTATGCTTCCAGGTTAGCCAAGGCCCTGCTCTGTTTCACTGTAGTCAACAGGAATATCCAATTCTTAGATGTGTGAGCAGGGGCTTCACACCAAAGGGCAGGGAGTAAAAGTTCTCCATGTCATTGTGGTGGCACTGGACACAGAATGTCACTTGCTCATTAGTGTGAATCTTTCCATAATTGAGCCTGCCAAAACAGGCATAATAAATATTGGTTGGGGATTCAGACTCACTGATTTCTTGGAACAGGTTAGAGCTCTGATTCATGAAGCTTCTGAAGCAGCTTGTGACTTGTGCATTTGAGTCATCTCACAAACTGAGTGTTTTATTACATGTATAGAATGTAATTACTTCCATTAGGGTCATTACATCCCAAAATTTGTGGTAGAACTCTCTCACCTTTTGTACACAAAATCAGGAGAGGCGAAACTTCAGAAAACACATTTCAGGAAATGCTGGACTGGATTGCCAGGAGAATCCCCAGGCAAATCCCAGGCCTTGTCTGTGCCTGTGTGCTGCACACACTTTAACCTGATGGCCCGTGTCAAACACTGCACACAGACCATTATCCTGCCCCCTCTTTCCCTGTTCTTGTTGGTATGGGAACAGACCTCTACCTTCCAACTCCACCTTCCTGCACTCCCACTCTATGCACACATCTTTTCCTTCCTGTTATTATTAGAATTAAAGGAACCCTCTTGTGACTCTAGAGTGACAAACCCCCCAATGATTCCTGTGTTCTACACAATGACAGATATTTTTAAAGCTCCCGGGGGAAAAAAAAATCATCTCACACAGTCCAACTTAAGCAGTTTCACTTCTCCCAGGAACCAGGTTTCATTTTTCACTTCTTTATTTCTTGTTTAATCATTTGCCCCTTTTTATTTAGTAGGGTTTGACACCTACTTTTGAGTAAAGACAAGAGCCATGGAGAATATATTTATTCTATTACACAGGAGGCCTTAAAAGTAAACATGGGGTTATGATGCTGAATGTGGTGCAAGGAACCAAAGCACAAATCTACTTAAAGAACCAGAAAGTTTTATTAATATTTTCAAACACAAAATGAAATTCCACCTCCAAGTTATGTCCTGTGAGATCAATGATAATTGCATTTGCTTTGCTAGGATAAACACCTCATCTTATTGAACATGCCTTCCTTTTCATCTTTCCTGCATGGAATAGATTGAGTATCCCTGTGTTTTGCTTTGGGAGGTGCCTGCCAGCAAATGAGAGTTGATGAGAACACATGAATCTCACTGATGATTATGTCAAAAAACAACGCACTTCCAAAATGCATAAAATAACTAGGTTTTTAAATAAATGACAATTAAAAAGAAAAAAAAAGAAAAATACGATTTATTGGTCATGCTGTGGAAGTACAAGACAGGATAAGGGTTCCCTGATTCACTCTGAGTGCACATACCTATTAAATAATCCTGAAGAATGTAAAACGCAGCCACGTGGTCTTCAGTCCATTACAAAAATAGAAAAAATTAAAGATTTCTAGAGGGTGATACTAAAGAATGAAGTACTAAAATGTATGGCTCATAAGAACATTAACGCAATTCTTAAACCCAGCTCCTTTTGGAAAGAGAAATACATCAGCATTCGGAAATTTCTGACATGGACACATCATATGAGTGGAGAGATTGACTGTACTTTTCCCTGGAGTGATGAACTCCTGATAATTAGAGAAACCAGGATAATTAGACAGTGATTTGACAGGTCCATCATTAGATTTGAGGATGTAAATAGCATGATGCACTATTTGAATTGTGTCATTATCAAAATATGAACAAAGAAATGTGAAAACTTTTAATTTATTCAGACTAAAATCAGAAGGCAATGTAAAAGAAGGAGCTATTGGTATAAACATTCATTTTCAGAGATTCATCACCCACAGCTCATATAGATTTATTGAGTTCAGCAAACAGCTTTTATCAGAACAATTTTGACTTTAACACTGTTTATTAAATATGCAGAGAAGGTCCAGAAGAAAAATTAGCAATCCCAGAGTAAAAACAATTACATCAGAGTTCTATAAATTCTCAGCATGAATGTTCTGTAGGTAGAAAGTATATTTATGACTCGGAGTGGAATGACGTGCTTTTATTTGTTGCAGCAATCTTGTGTGGGAAGTAGGTATCTCAAAAATGCATGCTTTAAATCATATTATGCAGTGGATACATGTAAATGGAGGTGTTTGGTTTCTTGTAGGATTATTTTTATGATGAATTATTACATAATATAGTCTGATACCATGATACCATGTAATGAAAAAAAGCCCTTGAAAAGTTATTTTGTTGCTTATTTTAAAGAAGAATAATTTGCTATATTACTTCTTACTTAAGATTAGAAAAGTTAGGTAAAACTTAATATTTAGATGATAATATTATAGGAACACTATATACCCAAACTAGAATTCAACTTGGTCATTGCAAATTAAAATTGGTTTGAAATGCAGAGTTTCAGTAAATAAAAAGTTGTATTGATTTTAAGTATCAGAAAGTTCTGGAGACAAAATGCAATGCTGTTCTTATTGTATTTATAATTATCTTCATAAATTTGTGCAATTTTTAAAGCACAGGCTAAAAATCCATTCACTTGGATCAGCATTCATCAACACCATATTAACTGGTGGCCTAGTCAAAGAAGAACTGAAAATACATTTTAATGCATGGCAACCAAACACAAGAGGATCAGTTAAATCAGTTCACTATCTGAATTCTGTAATTAGTTAAAAAATAAATCTCTGCATAACCTTTTCTCACTTCTCAGAACTTAATTTAGCTGTGTTTCAATATCAGAAGTCTTTGTTCCCTAGAAATAATACACAAACACACACACAAAATTTTGAAAGAAATTTTTGCACTGTATCCTCCATTGCATGAGTGGGGTAAGAAGAATTCTTCCAATACATATTGCATAACGGTGAATTTTCATTCACTTCTTCCCCAGAGCCAGAAATCAATTGAAGTCTTTGGAATTATGCCAGCGTATATTGGTTTAGGTTCAGAGTTTTGGTGTAGAGACTTCTGACTGTAAGAAATCATAGTGATCCTGAATTTATTAGCATATGCTGAGTTCTAAAATGTGTTTTGAAGGTACCGAGGTACTTTAAAATATCCAAAAGCTGAAGAGGAAAGAGACAATCAAAACATGAACTGAAGTGTAGTCTGTCCAACCAAAGTTTTGATTTAAGGGTCATTCATGTCATTTCTTGAAAAGAAAGAAGAGGCTGCGGGAGAAATCCAACAGAATTTAAGAAAACTGTCTTATCATTAAGTAATTCAGTGCCAGCTTCTTGTCCAAAACAACACAGCAGTGTGAAATGGAAAGATCTGGTTTTTCATGTAAAGAAATATTGAATGGTTTGCTTCTATTATTACTCTAATTCAGTCAGTCTTTATTAGAAAGCAACCCCACTGATATCCGAGAGGAATGATATAATAATTCCTTCGCATGTCTTCTCTTAAATGTTAAAAGTAATTATCACGTCCTTTCCCAAAGCTCTCTACCACTGGTTAGCAGGGATCTCAAGGAGTCATGACCTTATCGCAGAGTGAGCAGCGCTTTGTGAGCAGCATACCCATTATCTGTGAGAAAAAAAAAAGGTGTAATTTGTCCTTTTGCCTTGGCTTGCTGGCAACCATTGCACAGCACAATCTCTGAGGGAGTTACTTCAGTGGTACCACTTCACTTTGCTTTCAAAAAAGAGAAAGATAAAGAAAGAGATGGGGTAAACTCCATCTAAGCTGCGCCATTCAGGCACAGGAAGCATTCAAACCCCTCCTAAGTGTGACAACAACATCTTCATTCAAATCAAAAGGTTACAATCTAATGCATAAAATAACTTTTTGCCACAAGGAACAAGACATCAAATTATGATGGGGAGACTTGTATTAACATCAAAACTTCCTCCCTTGTCAGCACAGTGATGTATTTGACTTCTTTCAATGACAACTGAGCATAACTGGTTTAAAATGTCCTGAGTTTTCACACCTATGAAAACAGGTTAAGGGGAAGCAGAATGTGTCAGCCTTATAAAAAAAGGGTCAGGTGTTTCACAGAACATAATCTCTTATTTTTCATTGTCAGACTGATTATCAGGCACACAAGGAATTTAACAGGAAGGGAGAAAAATAAGCTGAAATAAAAACAAGGGTAAAGAACCAGTCTTCTGTGGCAGGATTTCTAGCAGATTTAGGGTTGTGCTTCTGTCAAGCCAGTGCAGAAAATGGATTTCCACTCAAGACATAAGAAATATTTCTCTCTTACTGAAAATCTGATCACTAAATAATAATGTTCTAGATTTTATTTTATTTTTTTAAATGAAAGATGTTGATACTTAAACTGTGACCAATTTGCTACATGTTTGCCTGTTTTACTGGAATCACTGATTCTGAAATTAAGTTTTCTTCTGTCTCTGTTGTGTCTGGACAATTTGAAATGAAAACTGCCCCCTTGCTGGGCTCAGAGGTATGTAATTCCTGGGAAAGATCTTTGTGTTTGTCTTTCCCCATTCTGATAAGTGGTGTGCAATGCAATGTGGTGTTAGCAATGGTTTTTGTTTCCCAGAGGATATGATCTAAGGAAGGTTTGCAGTAACTTTTTAAACTGTTTATAAATTGGTTGAAGGAACTGGATTTTTTTTTAATTTTATTTTTGCAGACTTCCTATAATGAAGATATTTTTTATATGTGAGACCAGAGTGTACAGCAGTCCTGATCTATTTTATCTGAATGACTGAACTTCCTGGGCAGATAACAATTTGCTGTCTTAAATGCTTTGAACCGGAGGTGCACCATCATCTTACAAAGGAATTAACTTCAGGAGTTATAGCATCTTCTGGTGGGCAAAACATTCAGCTTCGAGAAACCATTTTAATTGTGATTAACTGCCTGCTGATGCCAGTTAAAGGTTACAAGGCTAATTCTTTCAGTAGCTATAAAGCAGTATTCACATTGCTTGGCTTAACCATCTGAGTTAGGTACCTGAATAAGGAGTCTAATCTCCATGAGATGCCCTTGAGCAAGGTGAGTGGAAGTAATTTAGAAGCCCCTGGAGGATAATTCAGAGGGCATGAAGTTGAGGCATTCCACACTTAGGTGGAATCAACCCTCTGCTTGGATGTGCCAGCCTTCGTGTCTTGCTGGGGAGCAGCCTGAAGTACTGTAACTCTTGCTTTCCCTCCAGTGAGAGTACCCAGATTTGTGGACCCTTCTGCCCTTTATTACAGATTATTTGTGCTAAACATAATTAAATACCTGGGAGAAGATAAGGAAATAGGACAGAAAATCACAAGTTCAGTAAAAAAAAAATCTAAAAATTTAGTTTAATTAGAAAAAACTTGGGGGAAAAAAAAAAGGCAACATAAAAAAGCGCTTTGGGGGGATCCAGTCACAAATCAGATTTATCCTCAAAGTGTAAGCTTTTAATATTGCATGAATTATAAGATTTCCAGACATTTCCCTGCTGGTATATAATCTTCTATCACTCATTTTCACCTTGCATTTGTATCATCTTCTGCAGCACAGAATCGACTTCAGCCCATGACAGACCATTCAGTGCTTTTTTTACCTCAAGATTCAACACTGTTGTAATCAAAATGTAGCAGAAAAAACTGTGGTGTAAGTAAGTGAGAAATATTTTAGCTGTAGTTGATATCAACACAGCTTTAACATTTCCCCCATTTTACAACAAACCAATATATTAAGCACTGGCGAGAAACTCTAAACTTTCATGGTGATCAGCAAATTTACACCCCTTGCGAAATAACTTGACTAACAGAATGAAAGATTGGCACGTCCAAACTTCCCAGTTTTCTGATTTAGATCACAGTTGCTGTTAAGTGAAATGGGTTCTTTAGCATTGTGTCAGTTTATATCATCGAGGGATCTTGATCCCTTATGCTTTTTTTGGGTCTTCTGTTTCTTTTATTCCAAGAGAGTTTTCACCATTATTTTTCATCCTTATAAGAACAGTCTAACAAATCTTTGTTTGCTCACCTAATGTAAATTCAATTGCTCTTTTGATCCGTCCTGCTAACCTATGCCAGAAATGTACAATGATCACTTTAGGTGTGAAATTTCCTGTCTGCCTTGGGCAACAAATGTACCAAAAATGCTGAAGCCACTTAGATCAAAAAATATAAACAATCTGTTAATAACTGCCTACTCACTTACAGCCAATTGAGTTCAATTTTCTTCTCTTCCCCTCTCCATCTACTTCAAAGGACAACAAAGTGGGCTGTTATTTTTGGTGTTTGCCTTCCTTTAATGCATCCTATTTTTATTGATCTTTCTGAAAGATGGGTATCATCTAGCCAGGGCACTAGCTTGTTTCATGGAAAACCATATGGTCTGATGACTAAGGGGAATTCATTAAAGGAACACAGTCAACAACAGAGGAACAGAGGAATTACAATCTTATGACTCCAAACTTCAGTTCAACTATTATATGATTATTCTTGTACTGGTTTTGTAAATGTGGTACTGAAAGCAGGGAGAATATATGTGAATTCATCTTCCATTCACTCTCAGCACCCTCAATTTCTCAGTCAGTTCCTTGCCCTTTGTTTTGGGAGCAACCTCTGGCAGGTACCATCAGTATGTGCACAATGGTTTGACCTTCAGCTGGAACTGCCTTGTGTTGTACAGCTGCTCCTATACCTATAACTGCTGTCATGCAACTTTCTTCTTGCTAATTTCTTCACAGAACAGCTCACAGACAATTGACATTTGTGGGAAAAGTCTTTTAAATGCATAAGTTCTCTCAGCTGGATTACCATGTGTGCTTTAGGCACCAAACCTTTCAGCATTTTTACTGGGGTAAGAGGTGTTAGAAGGTCCCTTGCTGTTGCAATTGTGCCTAAAATGTTTTCAAGAGAGAAGCACCACTGTTCTACAAACAAAAATTTACATCTGTAGCTATACTTCAAAACAGGTATTATTTTTTCACCTTATTAGATCTGCTTGTATTCTTTTACAAATTCCCAAAGAGAAAATACATTTGTCTGAGGAGAACAAAAAGTCTCTTAAACAATACAAACATGTAATCAAACAAAATTGACTCACTGAGTGACAGAGTAATAATATTCTTGAGACTTCGTTTGATCGATAATGTTCTACTTGTGACACAACTTAGGTGATAAGGAAAGGACATTTTTTGTTCTTCTAGGCTTTTAGTCTATATCTGTTGCTGGATAACATGATGAAGCACACACTTTTGCTCTATTTGAGATAAGATTAACTCCTTATCCATTTGATTGCCTACAGGATCTCACACTTTTGTGTCACTGGGATGAGGAACAGAAGTGGCCAGTCTGGTATACAGGTTTTGTCTGGCCTGAAACACTTCTGTTTTTTGAAATGTGATAATAGCACACTCCAAGTTACTGTGTCCAGATATGACAACAGCACCAGACTGCTGGAGGGTGGATTTTGGAAAAAAAAATTCACGGTGCTAAAGGCATTCTGCAGCCTGTACAGAGCATGTCGAAGTTCACTGTCAGTTCTCTACTTCTGGCATCCACACCCTGCACAACTAACTATTTAGCTTGTAGGTTAATAAAGAGTGAAACAGGCCATTAACTTGACTCAACATGACCTATCACATGGTGTGTTGCTGGGAAGTATCCCTGCATCGGTTTGTCCTACATAACAATCATGTTTCTTCCTCCGGTTTAGCATTCTGACAGACATCAGTGAGTTTTACAATTGTTCAGCTGTCCTCAGCTCCCTGTTTGTGCCCATAAGGATCAGCATCCCCTTGTGCAGAGCTGCTTTGGTTTGAGACACTGGCTTTTTTACAGACACTGCCCACAGCTGCCTTCCAGCATCTGTTATGCTGCAATTTCTTCAGAAAGGGTACAAATCACAGTGCTTGATTTCTGGAGCTACGTTTGAGACTCTGCGTGATAAGATTTAATGTCTGAACACTAAGGAATGTTTTATGAAACTTTCTGAGCATCCCAGCTTCTTTAGACAGCTCTATTTTGTTAATCCAGACTCTGTATGGTGTTTATATCTTCCTGATATAGGTGAAAAAAAATTAAAATCTGTTGTTCATTGCAATAATTAAGTAGTTTTTAGGGTCTCTCAAATTGCTTTTGAGTTTTGTTCAGCTATCAGAGGAACATTTACTTACCTGCTTTTATGTCTGCTTTGGTCAGACCACGCAGAGACATTCAGAAGAAAACAGAAGTATTTTGTTGCGTTAGTCACACAATCACTTCTAAAAAAGAAAGCTAAGAGTCATTCCTTGTTTGTGAAGCTCCATTACGTGTGAAAGAAACATGCTTTGTTAAAGAGCAGGTCAAAGAAAAGGGCATTTCTAATTTCATATCCTACATTTGGGAAAGTTCTGTTGGTGAGTGAAAAGATGGAGCATAAAGGTTCAGAAAGTAATATTGTTTGACCTAGTCCAGTGAGTTTTGAACTTTGAAGTGGCAGTTTTTTTGTTTTACTGAACTGCAGTGAAATTAAAATTGTAATTACTTTGAAATTCCTTGGAAGAGTGAGTAAATGTAAAATGTAGGATTCAGAGTAATTAGTAATCTGTGTAATTAAATAGAAAAGTGTGTAAAGAATAGTGAATCAGAGAATGAATTTTGCTGCTTCTTTCTCCTTTTTCCTTGCATTTGTTTGTTTTGTTTGCTTTTTTTTAACCTGTCCTTTGTTCAGGAAAAAGAGAAAGAAAGGAAGCTTGTGATAAACTGGACTATCTGATCTGCACTGCATGGAAATGATCCAAAAGATGTCAAATCTTCTGAATTTTTTCACAGCGCTCAGTGATCTTTAGATAAGGACCCAAGGTTATGCAAAGTGCCTCCCCTGTTATCATAAGGATTTTACGTAGTAGGTAGAAATCCCTTTGAAATTACCATCAATCCTATCATTTCCTTCTGGGAAAAAATCTGAGACCTGAAATGAGTATGGTATTTGCAATAAAAAAAAGGTCATTTATGTGTGCTCTCGTGATGTTCCTATAGCCCACTCTTTTTTCTGGAGTTGCATTCAGGTAACATCTTTAACCACCACCTTTTTGCCTTGTCTTTAAGAAAACATTCCTATAATCTCTGCCTAACTAATTTCAGTTGCCACCAATGCCAAGAGAGCACAACTGATAAACAGCAGAGAGATAATAACAGGCTTTCCAGGCAGCCCTCAGGGGGTCTGAAATTACTATTTTCAAACATCTGGGTGAGCAATTGAACAGGAAGCTGCCTAAAACTGAGCAAGGGTATGTCCTTGTCTGGGCTCTTGTTTTACTTTAACACTAAGAAAATCAAGCAATTGGAGATGTGAGGAGGGAGTGAGTCAAAGGTGACCTCCCACAGGATGGGCTCTCCCTGAGAGCCCCATCCGTACACCAAAGGGGAATCCAGGACCAGGGAACACTCAGGAGATGAGGATAAAACTCATCACTTCACGGCAGAGCTCTGGGAGGGTGACATAGCCCCTGGAGCCAACTGCACGGGGACAGGTCAAGGTGAGCCTGCAGTTATGGCTTTTTGGTACCCTCAGGGCCCTGATGGAGGACTTTGAAAGACTCTCCACAGAACATGTGACCCACACTAAATTGCAATGGAGAGGGTAAAGTGGGTGTTAATGTGACTTACAGGGCCTTGCCACACATCCTTACAAGGAATCCCTACTTTATAGGGGAATAGGACTGTAGGGAGCTTTGGTGTCCATAGCAGCTTCAGGGGAAACTGATTTATTTACCATCAAAACAGCACTTAGTCGTGGTGACCTGACCCTCCACCCCAGAAACTATGCCACTACTGATTAGAAAAAAAGATCAGGTGTATACTGACACCATGCAAAAATCTGGGATGTTGAAGGACGTCAAGGCATGTGATAAGAAAGGTGCAGTGTGGGCAGAGGGATCTGGGGTAGAAGGACAGTTTGGGAAAAACAAAACACCGATGGGAGCCTGTAGCATTGTGCAGCAGCGTGTCCCTGAGGTGTGTTCCTGAGGCCTCTGCTAACAAAGGGCTGATGACAAAGGCGAGGAGATGGGGTCCTGTTTGGAGATCCAAGTGCTGTTTGTCGTATGCATGGTGAGTACAGCCTCGGATGTGTTCCAGGGATAAGAGCCAAAATGGGGCCAAGGATCCAGGGTTATATAGCAGACAAATGGGGTGGTCCTAAGGGCCAAGGTCCAATAGGGATAGGAAAAAATGGTGCAGAGGGGTAAATATGAACTGGGCAGACTAATGGGATCACAGGGGTGGAACACGGTGGCAAAAATAATCCAATGGGGTCCAAGGGAAGGAAGAACATTCTAGGAGGGGTGCATATATGGTGAATGGAGGCTTAACAGGGTGACATAACAAACCAACAGAACAACGAAACCTAAGAGATATTAACATGTGGCTGCAGAGGCCCATGGGAGAAAGGTTTTCCTCCCCCTAATCGAAAGGATATCTCTCCTGGTTGCGGGCCCCTGGGCCTCCACACAGGGGCCTGTGCTGAGAGGGATAAAGGAGAATTCATGAGAATAGGACAGGGACATCCGGAGCATCAGTGGCCTACTGTGTGTGGAGCTGGTCTGAGTAATTTGTGTTGTGAATCAAGAACCATTCCTTGCCTGAATATTCCTTGTTGTGGCCACACAGGGCCAGCATGACCATCCTGTGTGTTCTGCCTCAGGAAGGAGAGACACTGCTCCTTCCAGGCCATATGAGCTTTACCATCCTGTGTGACAGCAGGCTGGATGCAGCTATCCAAGGGATTGGCTGCTCCCAGGGACTCACAGAAACGGTGATGATGAAGTCATGCAGCTGTGATTGCTTTTCTCATGTGAATGCTCTGTGCAGGACCAAGAGGACACCACTTGTTCTCAGGCTGGAGTGTTTTGCATGCTTGCTGGTCTGGACTAGGATGTTTGGCCACGTTCAACAAACTAGATGTGATCTATATCCTGAGAGATGAAGGAATCTGATGTAGATTATGGATTTCAGGGGTGGGAATAACACTTCTGCTTTCCAGAGTTATTACAAAAAATATCTTTAAACCAAAACCAAGAAACCAAACAAAAACCTCCAAACCAACAGACAAAAAACCCGCAAACAAACAAAGGAAAAAAAAAAAACAAACCACCAGAAAAACCCCATCAAAACATAACCAAAGCAAAATGAGTCCAGCTCAAAAGGTAGAAAGTTGCACAGGACACCTGAGGCAATGACAGGCACACATGTAATTTTGACTTCACTTAATCCCCAGGGGCAGCAAATCCCAGGCACCTGTCTGTAAGTCGGATAGATGGGAATGAACATTCCAGCCGGACAACCTGGCATTTTCTTTTGAATAAAATGAAGCAGGTTCAGGAGGGAGGAGTAGCTCTGTGCATCAGGCTCTGAACGGCCAGAGATGAAATCCGTGGTTAAAAAACACCTTCCTATACCAGGTGTAAAAAAACAAGAGATAGTAGTCAAATCATTATGGAAAAGGAGGGTTTTATGGATTTCCAAGTTTGGATTATGTCATGCATTTAGAAGAGGATCTTTTTAGGCCCTTTTTGGTAAAAACAACTTCACCCTAATAGAACCAGCTGACATTTTCACATTAAATGTATATTTATGCATATACTTGTATGTATATTTTCACACATAATCTGAAATGGCAAGGGACATTAATAGGGACAGTCATTAATTTACTGGAGTGAAGACAGATTTGTGAAGGGGACATTTCAATTTCAAAAAGTTCTTTCTTTCAGAAAAAAAATGAACTTAAAATTGTTTTCTTGTTTTAAAATTATCTTCTACATAGAAATGACTATGACTTGCAATCTTCTTTCCTTCAAATCTATTCTAAAATAGACAGTAACTTAAAAGGACGCTAAGACCCAGAACAGAACACCTTCCCTGTCCTCAAATTATATTTTTTATCCTGTCTATCAACAAAAAAATTAAGCTGTTTTTAATTTCCCTGCCTCAAGGTAATCATTCAGGATTGACAGCAACCAAACCCATTAGGCATTGTTAGAACTTAAATCTACGTGGTGTTTAATGACATTTTCATCCTACCTCCCTAACCGTTGTTTTGAAGTTTACATTGCTGGATTTTAAGTGCATTTTGAAGACAGAAAATTCAATACAATTTATATCAATCATTCCAATGCCATAATAAACATAAGGGAAAAAAAAGAATGTCGCAAATACTTTTAAGAAGCAAAGTATTAAAACTTTTTTTTTTTTTTAATTATTCATCTGTTTACAGGATCTTGATTTAGGCAAATGATTGTCCTCTTTTAAGGTTGTACCAAAATAATTCCGTTAAAGTTATTAACCTTTCCTGTATGCAAAGATGATTAAATTCTTTAGCTGTTTAAGGTAGAATTCCTCAAAAAATTCCTAATTAACTCCTGCACACACTACTATTTTTTATTTATCATACTTGAAGCTAATTAACTTGCATGTTTGTTAAGGCCCTTAGGAAACAAGCCATATGAAAAAATTGGTTTTTTATCAATGAATCGGATGAGACAAAATGATAACTTAATCAATGTTCTGCTTCAGGTTTTTATTTTGATTACATCATGGTGAATAGCAGTATTAAATAACTGAATGTAAATCTGAAATCACAACTTGGCCTTCAAACAGCAACAACTTATTATTTTAAGTAATACCTCCTAGGACTATGCATAGAAGAAAAAAATGAAAGGAAAAGTTGGGTCAGTCCAGAACATTTTCTTCTAATTGAAATCTTTAGATTTATTGAATAAATAAATAAATGAGTTTTGGGTGTTTTTTACATGAAAATCGTTGTTTCAAGAAGAAAAGTCAATCTTTCATGCATTGGCCAAACATGTCCAAAGCAAAAGAAATTTTTTACAATATTGAAAATTAATATTTGAATTAATATTACAAGGCAATACTTTGATAGTTATTAAGAAAAGAAAAGAGCCTTCCTTTTTCTGTCACCTTTAATTAAACTTCAGAGGACTTAATTTATTTTATTTATATATATATGTATATGTTCAATTTCTTTGAATATTTTGTTGGTAAGTTCATCTTTTAAAATTCACTTAAATTTTTATTATCACTATCAGAATAATTTTTTTTTCTAAAATTTACCACCATTTGATTTAGAAATGAACCCAAGGTTTTGCACAAAACAACCAGATTTTGTTGTTGCAAAAATTGTTTTTTGTCTCTCCTAGGTACAGAGAAAATGTTAAAAACATGAATTATAAAATGTCCATGAGCATAATAAAAAGAGAAAAAAACAACAACTGCATTGTCTTTTTAATCTTCTATCTAGAACTAACTTCTTGGAACTTTGGGTGTTTGAGTCACGGTTCGAACATTTGACCCTGAGGGGCAGCAAAGTGGAGAGCAGCAATCAGCAGCAGTAGATGCACCCTGCCACTCTGCAAGGACAATTCTCATCTTTCTCCAAAAGCTCGAGGAAAAGATTTCTGCTGGGAAGAACTCTTCCCAAGTTTTATTTAAAACGCCATGCCTAGCCACCCCTCTGGCAGCACTTCCACTTTTCATCTGAATTTCTAGGTCGGGCTTGCTGACAGAAAAGAGATTCTCAACACTTTCCTTTTGTTCCAGGTGCAGGTCAGCATGTCTGAGCGCCCGCTGATTGCCCGTGCGAGCAGTATCAGGTGCATGCAGCACCGTGTCAATCTTCCTGGCTGATTTACGATGCTGCAGCCCGGCCTTATCCGCATGGATACGGAGGCCAAAGCAGCACAAGCACAGAGCTTTTCAAAGCCCATCGCTCATCTAGGGCTGTGCCTCTGCAGCACTGCCAGTTGGGGGCTAAGCTCCCAGAAGTGCCTGTGCCGGCCTGCCCCAGGGGTTGTGCCAGGGCAGGAGGTGTGCTGGGGGGCACAGCCCGAGCTCGGGATGCTGACACCATTTCAAAAGCACTGCGGTGAGCTCATGGGCACGGCACTCGTGTCAGACAGGCCTGAGGGGCTGCACAAAGAGGGAAAAACAGACGTGGAAACTCTCGCTAGCAGAGCAACCCAGAAGTGGTAGAAAATCACTGCTCCACCTCAGTACTTGGTGGTATTTAAAAGATGTGTCTCAGAACCACATTGATTCTGATGAGGTATGAAGAAAAAAAAAAATTTTTCCCCCAGAGGACAGAACTTTATATGCAGCTGCTGAAGAGAATACAAGTCTAGAACAGCAGCAGAGCAGCCTAGCATTTTCTCTCCCCAGTGGGAGTTTCTCTGATTTGTGCAGTCTTCACAAAACATGTGCTACTATTAAAAAAAAATTATTAATCATATTTAAAAACCCAAACAAACTGAAAAAGATAAGCAGCAATGGGAAATCTCATGTTTCTATCATGCATCTATATTCAGCTTCCACAAGAAGTGGAGAAGTCTCTCAAGAAAACAATTCACTTTACATCATAAACTGTGGATTGAGTTCTCTTTGAAATAGGTCATGGCATAAATGTTGAATATTTAACTTCTGTCCTTATTCATAGTAACTACTTACAGTGCAAACTGGATTCGTTAACAGACTAATATTTCTTTTGCAAAAATCCTCTATACAACTTCTGCCTTTCTTCCAAGAATTGATTATGTGGGTATGTGTAAGACTTTCTTAGAAAACCCTTAGAAAAAGGTTTAAAGGAATCTCCTGCTCTTTCCAGGAAACAAAAGGTACATGATTTATAATTGCTTCACCCTGAATTGTTCAGTCAGTTTAAAATGTAGATCAAATTACTAAAGGCAAACCTTTCTGTTAATTATTTAAAATTAGTTACTTTTTGCTTAGTCTCTAATTTAATCAGATTTTCAATAGACAGTACCTTCTACATAAATTCTACACTTATCTTTTTAGTGTCATTTTAGCTTTATTAGCACAGCCTCCCCAGATAAAGAAGAAGTCATTATCTTCACAGCCTTCCCAAGGGAAGCCCATTTCTCACAGGAATTCCTCATCAGAGGCCTCCAGCTTTGGCCAGGGCAATCATCACTCAGTAAAAAGGAGTTACACAGGCACTGCTGGGTGTGAATATTATTTGACCATGCAGAGCTGTCCTGGGAAGTGACAGAGTCACTCATGTCACAGCAGCAGAGTGGGTTCCCTGGGAACATTAAACACTCGGGTAAGACACTGAGGGAGCACAAACCCCTCCTGGGCAAGAGCCAGGGAAATCTGAGGTGCTGGATTTTCAGAGGGAAGGAACTGCTTTCCCCTCTGAGCAGTGGAGACTTCACCAGCTTTCACTGATGCCTTAAGCTTTAGCTTTCATATTTGCAGATTTTGTGCTGCCTAGGGATGTAGTTCTGAGCCTCATATTAAGTGCCAGTAAGCTCTCTTCACAGAGTAGGTAGAGAAAACAAATCCTTTTCCTGCTAAGAACCAAGGACAGCTTTCAGGCGCAAAAGCACAAACAACGGTGGACTGAAGAGACAAAACAAGAAGGATGAGACCTCACAACCTGAAGCTGTAATTGGACAATTAAACTCTGATATGCAAATGGACCAAAATTTATAAAAATGTCAGCCTTCCAAGGCATCACCATGGCAGCTGCCCAGCAGCTCTGCAGGGCAATTACAGAGACAAAGGATGGATGCACAAGTGCAGGCTCTGAGGAACATCATTTGAAGTGAAACCTTGGTAATAAGAGTCATAAAGTTTGTACTCCATGGCTAATTTTATTATTTTACTAGTGAGACTCATTAAAAAAAAATATCATTCAGAAGTGACTTTTATGAGAAATTTTATGTGAAAATAGAGATTAATTTTGAATCTAATATTGTGATGCTAACTTTATGATGTGTTGGAGCAAAAATAAGAATTCCAGCTTTTCTGTGTTGACTTACAGTGATGCAGTCTTTCTGGAAGCACGGCACTTTAGGAAGACTTGAAGTTGTCTGAGGCTTATTGGTGTCAGTTCAATTGTATTTGGGATTCATTTAATATTCTTGAGGGGACATGGAGTGAGAGAGAAAGGGTTGAGCATATGGCACCCAGTCAGGTTCTAAATGTGTTTGTAAGCCTTTTGCCATGACCTGTTGGACTAGGAATCCATTTCACATTGTCCATAAGCCTTTGAATTGGCTACTGTGGCTTTATGGGAAATGTTAAATATCTAGGAATTGTTTTAAAATCTGATTCAACAACATTGGAGTTATCATGAGATTAGGAAATAGTTTAGCTGTGTTTTACAAGTCTTTGCCACATGACCAGTGGCACAGATATTCATGCACTCCATCTGAAGAAAAACAGAGAAGGAGACATGAATAAAATGCAGTGACAGAAACAGCAGCACTCAGATCCATTAGGGATTTGTGACCTACTGGGCCCACTGTTTATTAACAGTGATTTAGTAATCTCTTGCCAGTGACAAGCTCACTTACTGACCTCACAGTGATACCGTGGATAATATTCCATGCTTTCTTGGTTCAGAGAAGTTCCTGGAGCTCCATATGAATGCTTTGAATCTGTATCTAAATAATTTACTGATGAAAAAGTTTTATCAGAAGGCAAAGAAATAGGGGAGGTTTCCTTCTCTGGCCCAGTGTCATGGATAATGCAGGGACAGAGAAAGCTATATGATTTCTACCTTGCCCTGCGGAAAAAGAACTAGCTCAGGAGTCTTCCATCAAGTGTGACAAGATTGTAAACTACACAGATATCATGCAGTTTAATCTTTATTAATTTCCTTCCTCAAACTTTCAGTGAAGGGGAAAATCAAACAAGACCTCTTACAGCAGAAATAAGACAGCATCAAGAACCTCAGGGTCTGACCTAGCCTTGACTTTATGTCATGGCAGTGGCTCACTATGTAGAGGAAGAAGTTTATCTTTTCTACTTTGGTTTTAAAATCTCTAGCCCTGTGAGCCCTTAGACTGGCTATATTTCAATTTGGATAGAAGAGGCTACTATGGTAACCCTCTTTGTGTTGCTAGGGCAACCGTTTAATAACAACTAGCTCTTTTAAAAGTAACTCACCTTTAATAGAGTGTTAAAGATTACTCCCAACCCTTCCAAAAGGTGTTAAGGGAAGGAGTCACATTACCATTCATAACAATTAATAAACCAACCTTTTTTGCTTTTGCTTGTTTGGGTTTTTTTAGACAAGGAAGCACAATTGCTCCTCTTGCCACATATATTTATGCAACTTGCATCTCATGTACAATCTCCACAATATTTTTGTGCTGGGAAAAGATACACTCCATATAAAATGTTAACAGGGCTGCGCCAATTCAGAACTCTCAAATTAGTGTGTCTTCATGTCCTCATGGCATTGTGCTCTCCCACCCTTTCTTGTTGGGGTCTTCAGGCCCATGACTTAACTGGGCACTTGAAGCAACTTTCAAAGTCAGGAACATTTTAATTCAGGTCTCTAAGCTGCAGAGATGAGATGTGAACTTCATAACATGAATACTCTGTGTATACTCAGTTAACTGACAATTCAACAGTTGTGAAATTTGAACCCGAATCCACACTTGCTCCCTAACCTATCCACCAGGGATACAGCTTTCATAGAGAATGTTATCTTATTACGTCACTGCTCATCAGGGGTTGGAATTGAAGGGTGAGAAAACCCTCCCCCTCATGACAATTTACTGTTGGCCACCTCAGTTTAGTGGCTAATATTCAACAATGCACTTAAAACCTTGAGCTTTCTCCTTAGTGTCCTGGAGCACCTTTATTTCCCTTTAAAAAACTTACCTGAGATGCCTCTCCTGATAAGAAGAGTGATTCACCACAAAGCTGAACAGCAGTTTGGCACTGCCCTTCCCATAGTGTGCAGAAGAAGATTTCGTGTGCAAGGTGGTTAACATTTCTTGTTTCCAGGAGTGAAGCTCCTCAATCCCCACTCTGGGGCTTTGCTACCTGCAGGGACTCACAGATTTCATGGTGGCCTGACATTTCGTTTCAGCTAATCTTAAATCCTATGGAGAATTTCAGATTAAAGATTTCATCTGCTCTGTGATTTGAGGTTCTGTTTGTCTGGTGTGACCTCAAATGATACTCTGGGCTGCATGAGAGTGTTTAGAAGCAACATTTCTCCCTCCTCTCCCTTACTCATCCACACTCAGACCACAGCCAAGGAGATGAAAGTCTGTTTATCTGTCGCTCCTTCGTGCAGCCACCTGAGGAGGGAGATGATGAGAAATGAGAAAGCCTCTGAAACCACTGTCCCTGTGGCTCAGATTAGCTGGGGCAGTGCAGAGAAAAGAAATTACAACAGTGTAAAGGAAATGAGACTGAAAGGAGAAGCACAGCTGAGTCACAACTGTTTCTCTGATGTGTTCAAACACTCTTCTGAGCCCTTCCCGCCAAAAAGGTAAACAGTCTCCCAATCCCCAGAAGCTGAAATTGATAAAAAAATTCATAACTCTGTCCTTGTTGCAATATAAGGCTGATACAATTAGGCTTGCAGTTTGATTTTTCATGCCTGTAGCTATTATTGAAGACATTATTTTGAAATGTAACCAAAAAGAAAAGTGAAAATACAACAATTTTCTAATCACCATCAATTTCTCTGGCCTTCATCTCTCATAAAATATTGGGTAACATCTGGCAAAGAACCCTTTTTTCCCTCCCCTCTGGCACTTCTTTTAAAGTGGCACTGATGAATCTATCTGGCTGAGGGCTGTAAAAGGAAAGCAGATGGCACACTTATCACCCAGAAACCAATCCCACAAACTTGTCCTTTACAAGCATCTCTGGTGAGGATGCGACTTGCTAATGATAGCAATTAGCATCATGGAAACAACAAGAAGGCCAGAAACTTGCAGAAAGCATTTCTGATAAACTTTGGGGATTGATGCTTCTGATGCCAACCAGGCAATTAAAGTCCCTTAGTGTCTAATGTTAATTCATCACAATTTACCAGGTCCTGTGGGGCTTTACTTTGGTGCACCAGTAGCTTGCTATTAAATGCTAAACCAAGGAGAAAAAAGAAGAGGCCTCTGATGTTTGTAGCAGCACAGGAGTCTCAGATTTTTGTTTATTGCTCTTATTCTATAGGGACATTCAACATCAAGCTGTCCTGTGTGTATTTGGTGAAAGTCACTCTTTCTCCTTTGAAGTAACTTTTTCCACCAAAGGAGAGGAGGAGCGGTTCACAACAATTTGACAGGATAAAAGTTGTGCAGAGAAACTAATTTCAATATTGCTTTAGCCTGCAATTTTATTCTGTAATTGGACTCCTTCTTGAGAGGGATACAATAATAGGAACAGCGGTGCCTGGTTAAGAGCAGGACAGGGCTTCCAGGGAACAGCAGTTTGCAGAAGACTAATCTGGGAGTCCTTGCTGCAACCTATGTAAATGGAGCACTTTTCCTCAACTTGAAACATAAAGGTTACTGATACAGAAAATATATTTAAAGGATGCAACCTTGCAATGAAATTTAATTATAAACCCAATTTTGGCTTTGTACAACTCACAAAGATATTTTTTGTCACAACACTGGTAAACTGATTTTTTTTTTTTAATTGAGGAACTCTGTCAGTTCCCTTGCAAAACACCTCTCTTTTTCAGCACGTCTCTCAGCCTAAACGACTTTTCCCCTTATAGGTAGTGTGGAAAGAAGCAAAACTTCTTTTGTTTTGACAAATGACCCTGGATTTTGCTCTAGTATTTCTCAGTAGGAAATAAATCTAGAAAATCAAAATTATAAAGACTGTCTCAAATTCTTAGCAGTTTGAAAGGTGCAGGGGCTTAACAAGCTTCAAGGAGAATATCAGTTTATTGCTGAGAACTCATCTTCCATTTAAAAATGAGTAAAAGTTTATATCTATGCAGCTTTATTACACAGAAAAAAACCCACAGATTCCACAACACTTGCTAGGAAAAAAAAAAATGGTCCAATAAAATCCAAACAAATCAGGGAAATCTGTTGTGAGTTCAACCATGTTTGTGCTCCAAATGTTCATGTTAGAATTTTCATCTGCATGACACTTTTGTAATAATTTAGAAGCTTCAGAGACTCATTTCAACCTGAAAATGTTGTGGTTTTTTTGTTTTTGTGAAGGTGGATATTTTATAGTTTCATGCTTCCTCACTTTTAATAGCGAGCTTAAGAGAAAATGAATGCCCAGACACAGAGTAACGAGCAGATAAATGTGCACATACATATATTTCCCATTTCTCTTGAGTGGTTCAGGTTTTGGTGCAGACCAGGAGCGTGTGGTGAGATTAAAGCAGAGTCTCATCTGTTCTCCTGAAAGACATTGATCAGAACCCGCCATGGTTCTGGGACAAGCGAGTGCATGTGCAGATAAACTGGGAACTGCAACGGAATTCCTGTCTGATCCCTCCAGCCAGGGAGGTGGTACCTCAGTGAGACAACATCTCACACTGTCAGATTTGTTCAGAAAATCAATAGAAGACCTCTGTTCACAGGGCAGTCAATCTGTTACCCTTTATAAGCAATAAATTCCCCTAGCAAGACGTGAAGAACAAGAATGCAAAAGAAATTAATTTGCTTTGATCACAGCCAGATCTTGACATTTAGTTTCTGTTTTGAGGATAGGAATTCTGAATGGTTTGATGCTTTCCCCATCCTGAGCTATAATATTAAAAAGGCACTGCAAGTGTCAGAACAGAAATCATTCTAACTTGAAAAATATGAAAGTCCAGACATGTGCCCAGACATCTTAAGCCATGCCTGATGCAGCTTTGGTCCTGTTCATTGTCTGGTTGGATGATCTCTTTATGATGAAGAACCATAACTCTGGTCTCACTTTTCTTGGTAAGAGGAGGTTTAATAGTGCAAACTGTGGGAATCTCACATGGCACAAGCATGTACAGTGAAGCTCACAGAACCTTACAGCAGCTTATTCACAGCATGTATTGGTGATGTGTTTCAAAATCATGAACTAAATTCTTTGTCTTTCACGTGCTGCTTGGCTGATTAGCCCATTGTTTTTCATCACGTGTTGTCAGACTATAGTTTTGAATAGATTTATTTACATATATAAAAAAAAAAATACATGCAAAAAAATCCCAGACAGTGCTTGTCCCAGCTGCCTGCTGTAGTCTCAGCTCATCTTTCTGCTTTGATTCCAAGAACATCTGGCAGAAACTGATTGTCAGCAGCTTGTGAAGTAAATAACACCAAAAACATTGGAAATGATCACAAGATAATACAGATGAAAATGGCTGATTGAACAACTACAGTAAAAATGGATGGGGAAAAGAACTGTGAAGCCATTGAACTATAAAAAGGAAGAAAAATATTAGGTTTGCAGGTGTTCCAAGTTCAAGATGAATAAGTTCTGCTAACACTTTCTTTTTCTGTCTCTGTGTACTGTGCTGGCACACCAGAGACAGAAGGTTTTAAAACAACCTACTTTCCAGATTTGTTGAGCTACCTTATTTCAAGATCAAGTCCTGAAGTCAGAACTGAATGAGACCAAGTGAGGAAAACATTGGATACGGTCAGAAAACATTTTGTCTTGTCCCCTGTAGTTCCTGGAAGAGATATATGGAATTAAAACACCAAGACTGCTTCGCCTCCAGTTCTTGGTAAATCTTGCTCTACTTAACTGAAAAAAAAAAAAAAAAAAAAAAAAAAAAGGCACTGAGTGAAAGAGTAACAAAAAGAAATCAATAAGGAAAGGAAAATTTCCAGACATAAGAAAATAAAAAGCTGGTAACAGAGCAATAGAATAAATTAAAAGAACATTTCATAAACATGGTGGAAATAAATGTTTTTTTATCTTCTGAAGGAGTAACACTGCAAGTAATGAATTCCAATCAGAATGCAAAACACTTTAGAATGGGGGAGAACTAATTTTCTAAGTGACTTACTTGTCCTCAATGTTCTTTTTTATTCAGTTTATTCGTACAGCCGAGGTTTTGTTGCCACATTAAAGTACAGATCAGCTGTAGTCAAACAGCAGTGTTTTGAATGAGAGTGGATTCACTTCTTTTTATTTTTGCCTGCTTTTTGTTCTTTGTTATGAAAATTAGTTTTCCTGCTTTCCGGTTCACTTACTGCATTGCTAAAATATTGTTGCTAGCTTGTTTGGTTCTTCTTTTTTTTATCCCCGAATCTTCCCCTCCTCTGTTATTTCATGTAAAAATCAATGGCCACATCCCTATTATTCCTGTTATTCTGCATGTTCAATTTCCTGTTTGCAGTACCATTTCCATGATACAAATTATTATTGCTAAATGAAAGCAACAAGACATCTTTATCATGTCTAACTGTCTAATACCATCAACAGTGTTTAGCAAATTTTACTGCTTGCTCTCAGAGGGTTAGGCGCTGCAATATTGCTGTGGCTTCCTGTTCCACCAGATGGGAAGGGACATATTCTTTCTATTTCCCCCTCTAACGTTAAAAAAGTTATAATGATGATAATAATAACTTTCAAAAATATAAAAATTTGGGCTTATTGCCATAAGTAATGGACATCATCGTGGATTTCCCATAGAAAGAGCTTTCAAATATGGGACTTGTACAAATAACATCACAGCACTCACCAATATTGACAGCCACATATCAAGACATTATTTCACCTAACTCTTGGATGCTCTTCAGGTATACAGAGGCTACTTTTGCAGAAAATCCAGTTGCACTTTGGGGATTGTTTTAAACCGCTGACATTGAATCCGTAATTCCTATGGAGTATAGTTTTGACACGGCAAAAAAGTACTAATACAGATTGATCCCTTGGTAGGGAGAAAGTGATTTTTCTGAATTGAATCCCAACCTAATTCTCAAGGGAGAAAAACTTTTGGGTTGTAAAACAGAGAGGAAAAAACCCAGCAATCTAACAAAGAAATTGTTAGAATGAATTGAACATTACTAAATGACTGCAGAAAAATTAAATGAAGTACTGGTAACAGCATAATGTGGTTTCACAGTCAAGTAACAATAGCAATATTTAAGTTCACCTTCATGGTTTATTGGTTTTTGTATGAGCAGTGCAAGTACATTTCTTAGAACTGAGATGAAGTCTTTGATGGGGGACTTCATAAATGCTTGAATTTGCCAGACTATTTTCAACATGTATGTAACATGGACTTAGAGAAATCAGTGGATTTAGAGCTGTACACACTACCTATGGACTAGTTGTTATTATTTTAATTTATTTTAGTCTAAATGAGAGGCTGATGAAGCAAAGTGGTCTGGTAGCCACTCTCAAATTGTGTTTCAAAAGTGCCTTCTCCTGGTTCTCCTGTTGTTTGTCACAACTCATATTATCTTCCCATGAAGAGAGAATGTTCTTGACTTTTCAAGAACAAAGTGGTGAAAGAATTAATAAGATGTCAGCAAAGCCTTTTTAAGTCTGAAAGCTTTGTGTTAAGTATTCTTTTGACTCTGAGGATAAGGAACTCCATTTCACCCTCCAGCTCAAAAGATTCATATTGGAGTAATAACAGCCACAAAAATAATTTCCTTCCCCAACTGTTTGCTGAGGACAGCCTCTTGATAAAATTTCTTAGAAGAAGGTTTTGTCAAGAGAAATTTTACTTCCACCCTTGGAATTCAGTTTTACAGATCTACTCACGGTTGTTGATGACAGGTGTCTGTGCCATAGCATGTCTGAGAGAATAAGTAGACTAGCTCTCTTTTTGACTACTGGAAATGTAGATAACAATTATTGTAACACTTATGGAAATGTACATAACACTTATTCCTGTATATTTTTAATTACTTTATTTGTTAATATAAATTCAATATGATATCTTCTATCTTTCATAACACCCTCTGAAGCACTCTGTATTCCTAGGTCTTTCTCATTGTGTAAAGGTGTTACAGTCTGTCAGTAATTTCAGTCAGAAAGATTTCAAAGTTGAAAAGCAAAGCTGAAGTGTAGCTGCACACCATTTTTTCCCCCTTTAGCCTTATCTTCTGGTATCACTAAAAGGTTCCTGTAAAAAGAAAGGTCTTGATCTGAACTTGAAGTGTACCTGGGGTTTTGATTCATTCAGACACCTCTGGCAATGACAGCACAGGGACCTTCAGACAATTTCAGAAGGAACAAAGAATTCCTTGCTGTTCTTGTAGCACCTCAGGTGGGAGGGGAAAAAAAAAGGTAAGCAATTATTTTAATAAGCTTTATACTCCGGGTAACAAAGGTGAGAAACCATCAGTGGAGGAAGAGGACAAGCTGCCACATAGCTCAGCATCACTGCTTACCCTAGTGCTGCCTTAATTTTCTCTAACTGCTTACTTGATATGGCCAGGAGAAAAAACAAACAAACAAACAAACAAACAAAACCCAACCCCCCCCCCCCTGCAAAATCACATGTAAAGCATTGAAAATATCCTGGCAAAAGCCAGCGTTTCCCATGCTCACCTAGACTTGTATCTTATTTTTTTAAGCCAGGTTTAATATTGACGGGACTCTGCAATCTGGAGGGTTTAAAGCTTCTGCCCAATAGATCACTTCTGGAGCAGCTTTATAAGCAAATAATTTTATGGTCACTGCGCACTGCTGGTGCTGTATCATCAGCTGCACCTGCAGTCAACTGTTCATGGTTTACTAACAATATACTCAATATATCTTGGTGATATTGGTTGTATTAAAGCTGTCTACCTGGAGAACCATAGCCTAATATGACAGGTCTGTGGAAAAAAATTCAGGGTTCATGCTAGATAAAAGGTGCATGCAAGTATTGAGGATTATTCTAGCAAAAATCATTGCCAAACAAGCAACTAGTTCCAGTGCTGAAAAGGTCACTGGCAAATGAAATGTTATTTAAGAGATTATGCAATTTCTCATATGGGTTTTAATACCAATTTACTGGGCACAGCCTGCAGGTTCACAGAGCTTTAGATCAGATTTTCAAGGTAGTAATGGATAGAGATCTATGTCACTTCTGCAGCCAGAAACTGCTTGAAGTGGAAAGGTGGAAAGCAACATGAAATGAATAGAGTGGGCATTTATCTTCACAGAACCAGTGCTTTCAGCACAGCCCATCAGGAAGCATTACACTGGGATTGTCCTCAGCATACAACATAATCAATATGGACCTGACCTTTCCCATGACTTGGACAGTTTGTGATGTTCTGAGGGACGGGGATAAATAAACAGATGCCCTCAAAAGATGGTAAATGGCTGCCCTCTGTCTCTTCTGAAGGTAAAAAAGAGCTTTCCCATTAACATTTCATCTCCTATCACTTGTTAAAGGGTAGAAAAGCAAAGATAGTACATCTTACTTAATTAAGAGTCCAGTCTACCAGCCAAACAGCTTGTTCAATCCAGAAGTGCAGAATTCAACCTTTGGATTAAGTTGCATGTAATACATAGAAAACTATACTGTATCTCAAATTAGAAGATCTGATTGCATTTTAAAACAATTTATATGCTAAAAAGAAGAAAAAACCCCTGTCCTTGGGTTTTAATTAAAAGTATTTAAAAGGTCATTTACGCAACTTCTTGCAGAGACTGTAAATGAAACTCTAGAATTTAAATGAGAAGCTTTTTATTACAACCCTATTGTAAATGAGAATGTCCTCACTGGCTATAAACCTGCTTTTTCAGGGTGTGGTTTGAGCCTCAGGCTCTTTATGCAGGTCAGTCATATATTAGATTCTTGGAAATGTCTTTATTTAATTATAAAGTCAATTAATGCTGGGCCTCAAAACCCCCTCCTTTTTACTGTCCTTCTGTTAAAACATTTTATTATTGCTGAAACTGATTCTCCTGTGCACTAAACATCAGTTTTGCATGTATAATCCATAGTTTTCATTCCCTGCTGTTTTTTCTCCATTCACACCCAGCTGGCTTTTCCCTAGTTAATGTCATGGATTTGCGTGCTCTAGTCCCAAATTTTATAGGAGTTTTTTTTTTTTTATTTTTAACTTTCTGTTAGTTCTGTGTTCCAAGATGTTTGAATTCACTTGATTATAATTTTTCTTAAAAGAATAAAAATCTGCCTCTCACTCTTTCCTTAGAAATGCAAGTCTAGACATCTAATATTTTGGCAATGTCTCCTTCTGTCAATAAATTCCTTCTGACACCTGGCAGAGGCTTTGCACTCTTTCTCCTCTTCCACTCTTTCTATTGTTACTAATGTGCTTCAAAAATATCTAATTAGGTAATTAAGATGTATTAATATCTTCTTTTTTTGTGCTTCCTCCTAATCTCTTTCTGCAGTTGTTCCCTGGTCCCACCTCCACTTTCCTTCCTCCCCAGAATTTGTGCTCCAGAGATTGGGACTGCACAGTCTGGCACAGTGGCTCCATAGGGGAGTCAGCACAGGCTGAAATATGAATATTTCTTCAGTGCTGAGCATTTTCCCTGCCTGTGTCTCTGCACAACAGGCATTGGAGCCTGCAGCTTTAGTTTTGACTTTGCAGACTGTATTTAAGAACTGATCTGGTTTACAAAATTTCTGAATGCCCACTTTTCTACCTGGGACTCCAAAGTCACTCCTGGCATAGCTGCAAACTTGGCACTGGGACAGGCAATGGGGATGTCCAGATAACAAATATGAAGATGTTGCTTTTGGAGCCATACATCCCACCAGCACCTGCTGGGTTCCCAATCCTCCAAGGAGCCATGTGGCTACTGACTTCCAAATCCTAGCTTTGCATTTCCAGCCCCTAACTCTAGGCCTGCAGGTAAAACTCGCAGGATGCCAGATGGCTCAGGATCCTCATTGTAGTCCATATTCTCCGCTTTTTTCCTCTTGATTGCTGGATCAACACACTCTGATGTCTCTTCTGTTGATTATAGCGCTTCTTGTTTGTTTGATTAAGGAGTGAAAATTATTGAAAATGGAAGTACTGAATGCTCTCACAATGCTACTAATGCTGCCTTAAAGGTCCCTTCAGACACAAAACTGAACCTTGATTATCTTACCAGTCTCTACTAGACAATAAATTGTGATATGTTTTCATACTATTTGTTTGTAAAGTAGAACTTGAATCAAAGTTCACAAGCTTGGGGGACACATCTTTTATCATAAACTAATTTTTAACATAAGATAATTATTTATTAGTCAATATTGACTTTTATTTTCTGCGTTTGTGTTGGAGGAAATCCAAATTTCTCTTTTGAACAATTTTCATGTTTTTGCGCAGCTCCGTGCACTTAATATATTCCATTACCTACAAAAAGAAGTTTGCTTTTATGTAGCCCTTACAATTTTAGAATACAAGTGACTGTGAAGCATTCATTAATTTCTTCGCATGATAATTCTGAAGGCTGTGAACTATTACTTTATGTACCTTCATGATAAGAAATTAGAGACCAAATTACTTCCTACAGAACTGGCAAAAGGGCCAAACAGATGCTATTTTGTGAGAACCTTTGTGAGTGTTTATACAACCACTTGCAGATCAAGCTCTATGTTTTTTTTTTAATTTTAAGAAGACTGTAACATTAAAATTAATTATTGTTCTAAAAATTATTATTATTATTTGTTTCATTAGGATAACTCTATAATATAGTTAAGATTAATTTCATGCTTTCATAAAATGCTTCCAAAGATTGCAATAAAAAATAAGCCCCAAGCCTATCTCTGCTCTTTTTGGGGCATTTTGCTCTCATTGCACTACTGTTAAGTTGTCTGCAAATTACAGAAATCCTGGAGCAAAACTTCTGGAATCCCTTTATCAAGCTAAACATGCAAAATAGCTTAATACTCTCGAACTTCCTGGGTACAATTTTTGTGCCACAGTAGGGGTATCTTTCTATTTCTAGAAACTGGGGGAGGACTCTAGAAAAACAGTTTAAAGAGTGAACATTTAACTCTGCATGGCTGAAATCCGGGAACACAGAACCTTCCAAGTGACAGTCTGTGAAGTGTGGCTGGAGAAGATACGCTGGTACTGAGAATGAGAATTTCACAGTGCTAAACGACAACCTCAGAGATACACATGCCACTGGAATCTTAGACAAATATCCAAGAAAAAACCCCTCAAAAATAACCGTAAATCTCTCCTGCACTTTGTCTTTGGATATGCCCAGAAATTAGTTATTTAAGAATTATGAGTGCTGTATAAGGAATCTTGTCATAAAAACATCTATTTATGAGGTATTTTCAGTTAGACAGCTCTTTATACCCTATTTTTCCATCTCTTTTCTTCTCACTTCCGCTATTTAAGAGCTCTGCACAAATTCCATACTATGCTTCAAGAAAATTACGTGAAATATGCTACATAGGACTAGAAAAGAGGAATGGACAGTGGACAGTGACTCTGAAAGAAGTCAAGTAAGTACCTATGGGAAATATATGAGAATAATTTGAAATAACCTTGGAAATTTATTGGTTCTCAAAATACCCAAGCAGTGGAGGAAAGTGGCCAAACTTGAGGGGATTGAGATGACCAGCAACTCTTCTGAAAACACAGATTGCCACCACATTCCACATAAAACAGGTGAGAGCCTGTTCTTACACACGGGAAAACACTTTCCCACCTCAAGGAATTTAAGTACCACTGTTTTCCTTCCATCTTCTCCCTTTTGAGTCACTTTTGTACCCACCTCAGTTGCCATTAATACATTGTGAGTCACATTTCATTCCAAATATAGGCTCTTGAGCAATGGATGTGAGATCCCAAAATACTAAGATGACAAACACTTGCTATGCAGCTAGATTAGATATTTATTCTTAAAATATTGCTTTTCTCTGTGTTATGTGTGAACTGCAGTAGAACAGGACAGAGTTGTGTTTTTATAATGTATTTTTTTTTATTCAATTCCCCAGTGCTTTCTCTTAATATTGGCTTCCTGCTGGATTTTTCAGTGTTTTTCTAAACTTAACTTTTGACCTTTGCAGTGCTTCTGTACTCACGGCTTTCACATCATACTGAGTACTTCTCTAGTTCTCCAGGCAAAAATGCACTCTGTAATATTTGCCCACTGTCCTGCCACAGAGAGCCTTGGTCATAAGGACTCTCAAAGCTGTCAATCCGCAGTGACCCCATGACATTTGTTTCTGGCAATCACTAGGGTATATTTCTCTTTAAGTAGTTTTTACTAAAAATCTTCAGCTAGTAGCTCACCTTAGGTCCTGGAGGCAACTACTGACCTGTCATCACCTATCTTTCCTTCCACTCATTATAGTTTAGCTTTCTATAGATTCACTCTGCCTCCTGATTTCCCTTTTATTCTCCTTTCTCTGTTAACATAATTACTCATCAGGATTTTTCTTTCTCTCATATGAATATTTTCTCTCCTGCCCCTATTTAGTTTGTGCTGGAATCAAATCCTGGTTCATCCCCATTGCCTTCTCCCCTTGTTCTTTTTTCTAGACTTAGGAATAAATGCCACAAAACATTTACTACACCTTTTCTATCTTTCTTCTCCAGTTAACAATTCTCCTCACATTTAGTGGATTTTCTCACCCCAACCATCAATCACCACGTCACTGTCTTTGAGAATCTCTCCACTACAGCCAGCATTTGACTGATTCCATAAATAGTCCTGTCAGGTTCCCAAGAGGAACCTGATCAGAGGGAGTGCTTTTGCATTGCGTTTGTCTTCCTATTCTAAAACTATTACATTTACCTGTTAAAAGTAGATGCTTCTTGACTGCTTTTTGCCCAACTCCTTTAATTGTTCCAATGACCTCACCATGTAGCTTGTCTTCCTTGCACTCTTTTTATCTTCCCTTTTCACTGCTTTCACTACTGAGATGAGCTTCCTGGCATATTTTACCTCACAAACGCATCTTTGTCTTTTACCTCTGAGACATCCCTTTTCTATATCATTACAGATTCAAGTGATCTATCTCTCAGGTTTGCAATCTAGGTTTAATCTTTAATTTAGAGTGCTTTTTAACACTGACATGTCAGACCTATTTTTAAATGTGACAGGTTTTTTTTTCAGTGCTGGTGGTGGGAGTACTGCAAAGGTAGAGTTTCATTGTTCCTTTAAATCCTTAAAGCTTTGCCATCTCACAACTCAGTTGCTGTGGCATCATGTTGTCTGCTCCTGTCAGAGGCACTTTTGTGCTGCCAGTGTGCATGTGGCAGGCTGCTGCTAAGGTCATTTTCCTAGTCCATCACTTTGACTTTCACACTCTGCAATCAATTGCTCTCACCTTCTGGGTTGTATCAAAGAGAGTACTTTTTTTTTTTTTTTAATTTTCCAAGCTCTTCGGGTCTTATTGCAGTATCAAGTAGACATTTCCCTCCTGCAGGTGATCTATGAGGCCAACTTTCACCACACCTATGGTAAATTCTGAACTTCATGCATTCGGGCATCCAGAGACACCTTAACCTGTCTTTTATTTCTTACGGCCTTCCCTAGAACTCTGGTTATTCCTTTTAAAACCACTGCTTAACAACCATTCTTCTTTGAAGAGATGCTCACAAAAGTGGGGACTGCTGGGATTTGGGTATATTCTGAGATCAGAAGCCAAGCACGCCCACAAATGTTGCCTCCTTATTTTCTTTTACTCCTCTCATCTGTTTCTGTCCATCTGTTTTGTCATAAAGTTTAATTCTAATCTTTCTGAACAGAAAACAGATTTATATGTTCACAGCACCAAACCTACAGCATTTGACACACCAGAATCCTAAACTGTGACTAAAATTCAAAGATGAAGGCCATAGTATAATGTAAACAAATAAAAGTAGATGCAATTATTAGAATAATTTTACCAGGATTTTACTGATGATGCCATTATTCATGATCTTTATTTTTAAATTTTTCATGTAATTTTCACAGTAGTTTAGAAATATTGGTGTTAGGGGCTTTGTCACAACAAACTAATCAACATTAATTTCTGTGTGTGAATCCTAGCAGATTTTTGCCACCAACAGCTCATGAACATTTTCTTTAAAACAGTCTGCAATATTGTGACACAACAAGTGTTAAAAGGACACACTAACATCCCTGCCAATAATGACAAGAGGGAGTTAATCCATATGTTGATATTCTGTCAGTCAAAAGCAAACTAAGAAATAAATCTTTATTTAGGAAAAAAAAAAATGGGAACATTCCTTGATATTTGGTTTTGGTTTGTTTGTTTGTCTGTTGTTCTCACCCATGGCTTTGTGTACCAAGTTTGCATAAAAATAAATACCACAGCTCATGGTAGACATGTTGTGATCTACATGTTAGGGAGGTAAATAAAACTTGTTTCTCTTTTTCTGAAAGCTCTTTTTCTTATTGTGTGGTCTAATATTAGGAAGCAGAAAGAACAACAAATAACTTTTCTCAAAGCCTTTTGTGGTGATCCATACATCTACTATGCCATCTTTATTTACAGGTACTTTCTCAGCTCAAGTGTTGGGGGCAGAGGTGTGTTTGGGGCCCTGACTACAATGTGAAATGAATTTTTAAAATTTTTAAAAGAACAGAATTTTTAAAACTAAACTGTCCTACTGGTTATTTAAAATGTACTGTACTTTAAAATTTTTAATTTTATTTTTATTTGTAATGTCAGGATTTGAAATTCTAGTTTTTCTGAAATTTCTCTTTTTCTCTCTCTGCATGGCTACTGTGTTCTCCTAAACTGTGGTACTGAATTTCAGGAGACACAATCATGTCTTTAAAAGATTTGTTGAATTGAGAATGCAGCTTTTTTCATGACAAGTTAAGATAATCTTTCCTCTGTGTGCCCTGGTTAACAAGGTATTTTGATAAAATATTGTCCTCATGTTTAACGTCAGAGTCCCTAATGTCCCCAACCTCTGAAACAATTTCCAGAGCAGATAATGAAAGTTGGTGTCTGCATGTCATTTGAGCCTTTGAAAATGTCCCAGTGATACAGTGGAGGGCTGTTTTGATACTGAGTGCTTAGAAGAACAGTCAGTTAATGGTTTGACATTTTCTAATCTGGATGCATGAGATAAGTCATAAAAGAAAACCCAGTGAGCTCACTTTAATGGAAAATATCAAATAATTTTGTCTTTTATCCAACCAGGTGTTTTACAGAGTTGAATTTGGCACTGCACTCACTACTTGGGTAACTTTGGAAAGCGCTGTCTTTTTCACCTTAATTTCTAAATGCATATACGAGGGTTCTAACTAGTGAAGGTCTCTGCTAACTCCACTGTGCGAACTCAATCACAGTGTTTGAGCATCTGTATATTCCTAATGGTCGGAAAAAGGGTACAGACATTGCCTTGAAAAAAACCCTCACGAAATTAGCCTGACCTTGCATAAAAAATATGTATATATTCTCATTTATAAACAAAACCATATCTATCTTTCTGCATGAATTCTTTGCAGGCCTCCTTGGACCTAAGAGTTCCTAAGGAGAAAGTATGCTTTGTTCTTGATGTAAAGAACAAACTCTTGCAATTCCCCTTCCCCATTCAACCTGTGACTATATCTGACACTGATGGCCAGTATTTCAAATGTGACAGAGGAAGCTGTAATAAATCCTGAACTGGGAAGTTACAGACAGATGTGATTGCTTGCAATGTTTCATCTTAGCCTCCTCAGTCACTGGTAGGAGTTCTCCTTGATGACTTTTAATGTGTTAGACAGAAGCAAGAGAAATCCTGAACCCAGTTCAGTGGCAAATTTCCTGCTGACCTCAGTGAGGACAGATTTTCTCTCTGGGATCTCCCTCTCAGATATCACCATACAAATCTGCTGTATCTGCTTCCCTTTGGGAAAGGAGGCCAATCATCTCCTCACTGATGAGCAGCTGCAGAAAAGACCTCTAAGACTGAGTAACTTTGTGGAGCAGTTACTAATTTACCTCTTTCTGTCAGACTCCTGATATGAGGGCAAACAAGATCCATGCCACTTATTGGGTGGAAGATAAGAACTTGTTTGTGTTGTGGCTCTTATTACCAGTAGTTTTTGACTGATAAAAACAAGAATGCAATAGACAGCAGATAGAAAAGTAACAAACAATACAGCCCTCTAATGGTAAAAGGGAATGTTTACATTTGAAAAAATAAATAACAATTGTATGAGAAAAATATTTTTATAAATCACAAAAAAAAGGTACTGCCCATTATCCTTTCTCTGGTATTATGGAGGTCAACTGAGCTAATGTAAAGAAGATGATAAATCCAAAGAGCACAGGTGATGATGAATCCCAAAGCACAGCAAAAATGTCTATCCCTGACCTTGAAAGGCAGCAGAACTGCAAGGGACAGGAGAAACAGGAAGGATGCAATGCTTGCTCTGTGACTGCTTTCCATAACCACAGAGCTCACAAACTTGCACTGTGCTTTAGGGGTTCCTTTGCCTGGTTTCAAAAAAATCAGTCACTCCACTGGGGACATTCATCTTTCCTAAGCTAAACTGGGAAGTGACTTCGACCTGAATCCTACTTTTGAGTGTTGAGGAAAGAGCCTAAAGCTGCTTTTGTCACTGACTGTATTTCTGGTAGTGCCCTACAGTTTCCACGGCAGTGATTCTGTGGTGCAATTAAAGCAGCAACTGAAACCAATGGATTTTATTCTCTTCATAAATTCAAGAAAACACAGTTGAGTTCAATTAATTAAAATAGGAGATACCTGGTCACAGGTGCTACACTGGGAGAGGTTCCTGGCTCTGTTCTTCATCCAGATCTCTGAGCTGTTTGTTTCTAATGTGTGTACAATTTTTCCCTTGTGAATAGTCCAAGGGTGAATAGAAGATGTGTGAGGAACTGGCTGAAGATATTTACTAATAAAGTTGTTCATGCTGAATTATTTTGGTTGTTATGTGGGGGAAGCCCTCAGGTCTAGGGATTTATTTCTCCCTGCAAAGTTTTCTGCTTGTTTTCTATTTCATGCCTTTTGCAAGGGACTATGCCTAAATGAAGGACTGCAGTCAGTAATGAAGTCCTGGCTTGCCAACAATCAAAGCTGAGAGTCTCATCACTATCCCAATAACTATGTTCTATTCTCATACCCCTATAGGAGTCTCTACAGGTCTGACCAGATGACATGGAAACACAGACCATTTCCTCTCTTTCCTCATATTAACAAATAAGGAGTTTAATGTAATTTCTGTTTAGATCCAGACCTTCTACCAGAAGAAATCTTACAGCTGTGTTGGAGATGGCCAACATGGACTCAATGTATCACATAAAGATAATACGCAAATTCCAAAAAACCCCCTTCTCTCTCCTCCTGGATGCTATGGCATTCTTACATGTGACACTTATATGACACCTTACATCATAAAAATAAGGCCTTCCTCTCACTTGTCTTTGTAGAAGAGAGCACTGACCCCTCACTGATGTAACTGGGTGCTACTACTGTGTAGATAAAAACAAGAAGAAAAGGCTAAACTCTGCTCTTACAGCAATCAGTAAGTAGAGATGTTTCCAATTTGGACACTGTTTTAATACATTCCTACTTTCAGCTGAAGGTATAATTTACTTTATATATGATATAAAGTGTTCAAGGCTGATGTGTCTTGTTTAGGCTGCTCTTTGCATCAAGACATTTGTGTGAACCCTGGTTATTCTAGGTGCTGTTACAATTAGAACTGCACATAGAATCTCATAAGCATTACAGAAGCTCTATTTTCAAACTGTGACTCAACAAGATCTCTAGGTATCCATAGGAGACAATAGTTTTTGGCTGGTTGCACCTTTTCTAAAATAGGAAGAGACAGCAAATACTATTATCAGTTTAATTAGAAGTAACTCCAGAGATAAATCTATTAAAATCTCATCAATGGCACTTCAGTGCATTTTTCAGCTCCTCTGAGTTTGAACTAGAAGACAGTCAGGCTTCTGCAAATTGTTTAATATTAATATTATTTTTTCATGTTGCAACTCAAAAGAAATCCAGGCCAAATATATTTATTCAAGTGAGTGATACTAACTGTGACACAGTAGACATGGAATTTGTCAACTTTGCCACAGTATGTCCCAAACCATACATGAATATGGTGACAGGACAAGGGGGAATGGCTTCAAACTGACAGAGAGGAGTTATTTGTGAGAATTTCTTTCCTGTGAGGGTGGTGAGGCGCTGGAAGAGGTTGCCCAGAGAAGCTGTGGGTGCCTCATCCCTGGAAGCGTCCAAGGCCAGGCTGGATGAGGCTCTGAGCAATCTGGTCTGGTGGAAGGTGTCCCCGCCCACGGCAGAGGATCGGAACTGGGTGATCTTTAAAATTTCTTCCAGCCAAAATAATTCTGTGGTTCTGTGATTTCATATCTTGCATTCCTACTCTTTCCTTTGCTGCAGAGCAAGATGTTGGAAAGTACAAGGGTTTACCAGAAACAAATTTTTTAAAATTTTTTCATTCATCATTTTAATGAAAAGAATTCCTTAACTTATTTATATGCAAACTTCCAGATGGGATGTGACAAAATAAAATATTTAAGGAAATAGTAATGTAAGGGATTTAAATAATATCTCCAGGTTCTACCATTGGTAGTCTAAGTAAACTCCATTCTTAGCTTAGTAGGATAAAACTGTTTTTTCCTAATTGAGTTTCCAGCAGACACAGTCTCTTTAACTGATCTCCTGTGTAACAAGATATTTCTCTGAATGAAATTATCTCCGGAGTGTGCAAACATGTTTAATAGGAGCAACTGTGCTCACTGAAATTCTTAATACTTTGAAATTCAGATGGTATCGTGGAATTAATTTTGTATATAGACACCAATGGAACTTTGAGGCAGTCCTTTTACAAGCATGTGAGGACAGGTGGGTACTCCTAGATCTGAACCAAAGATTTCTCATATCAAACAAAATAATGGATGCTACAAGAGAAAAAAAAATCCTCCACCTAAGGAAGATAGCCAAGACCCTAAAATAGTACCTGCAAAAGGGTTCACTAAAATTAATACACACAACTAGAGGCCAAATCCCAAAACAGCCCTCTGTTATTTATCACTTTAGCCTTCCATGTCATCTGGTTGTCACAGACTCACTGCTACAAACCCAGGTCCATGTGAATGAACATTTTTCTCACCATCAGTTCAGGTCTGTTGAATGAAGAGGGAGTCTTATCCAAATCTAAGAGGGTAGAAAAGAAAAGGAAAGGTGTTTAACTGAGTCTGAGGCATCTATCCTCACTGTGAGATAAAAAAATGCCAGAGGAATGGCAAAAAGGAGAATATGGGGAACTACAGTCTGGTCAATCTAACCTAAATTTTTGGTAAGATTTTGGAGTAAATGCTTGTCTAAGCTATTTGCAGGCACATGAAAGACAAGAAGTGGTTGGGAGCAGCCAGGATGGATTTAGCAATAGAAAGCACAGCTGATCAACTTGATTTGTTTTCCATGAGGAGATGACTTGATCCATGCACAAGCAGACACAGCAACAGATGTTGTTTACCCTGACTCCAGGAAGAATGTCAGTGTGGTATTCCATGATGCTAAGCTGAAGAACTATATTTTGGATAGATGGAGTATATAGTGGAAAACTACTAGTTTTGGGGTTTTTTTTCTGGCCTAAAAGGCTGATGGTCAAAGTTTTAAAGTCCAACTGGCAGCTGGGTACCAGTGGCACCTCTTGGTATTATTTAAAATTTCATTAACCACTGCAGTAACAAATACCCACCCAGTGAGCTGCCAAACAGGAGCATACTGGGGGAGCGGCTGCCATGCTGGATAGTAGGGCTGCCATTCCAAGGGGCCTTCATAGCCTGGAGTTGTGGGTGAACAGGACTCTCGATAATTTCAACAAGGACAAACAAAAGTCCTGCAATAACCACCTAGACTAGAGTAAACTGGGGACTGGACAGCTAAGTAGAAACCATGAAGGAAAAGACTTGGGAGTTTTCATGAACAAAAAACTGAACATTAATCCCCAGTGTGCTCCTGTGATGCCAGAAACTGCAAACTGGATCTTAGTACCAGGATCAGAGACAGCAGGTGGAGGAAGAGATTATGCCCTTCTTGTTTCCATAGCACACTTTCTGAGCAACACTTTATGCTGGTTAAAAGCTGCAGGAGTATTTAAAAAATGTGACTTAGATGAATAAAAAAAGTTTTCTTACCATCTAAAGATGCAATAGAAAAAGTTCCTTTAATTTGAACACTTTTCTTCTTCATTTATGAGATCCTTTTGTTTTGGGGGATCTTGATATTTTACCAGGAGACTAGTTATGAGAGATTCTAACAAACAAGGAAAATTGGGATTTTGTCACAAAACCTCAGAAAATTGGTCATAAGGCTTCTGTGTTTACACAGAAATTCAGGAAATTTGCAAAAGCTTTGGTGCATCTGCTGTTTTGATGGGTGTCTGAGCAAGGAAACAAATGCCTCCTCTGATAGGAAAGGTTCTCAGCATGGACATGGTAGGAGACGTGAAAGCTGCCAAAATAAACCCCAGTTTTATTTACTTAATATCTTCCAATGCCATAAGGAAGTGGCTCATTTCAAAGTTTGAATCTCTCTAAGAAAAGCAGTTGATCCAATATCTGCATCATGATCAGCTCCTGGATCTCTGGATTGCATTTACTGTTTAGGAGAGTTAGTGGCAAGGTTCATCAGTACTCCTGCCATGGTCAGAGTTCCTTCTACAGTGGGTAACAGTAGTGTTTGTTCCAATACTATTTTTGCAGAATAGTGTCTCAATGGCTGATTTCAAATATGCTTGCTCCCAAGCAAATTTTGCATCTTTCTTTCATCTGTCTGATTTTTCACTTCCTGACTGGACTGCTTGTCTACACTGGGTGCATGTTGAAATGACTTTGTCTTTTCTACCATAATGTGGACCTTCAGTTCTAAGGGAAAAAAAAAAAAAGATTACTCTCAAATCTTTCTGCTCTTACTGTACTGCATTTGTCACAAATGTTTTGGTATTAGGCAAGACATTCAATAGGACAAACAAAGGTTGACTTAGCCTCATGTTATTTCAGTCATTCAAGTAAATATTCTGCTCATTAATAGTTCCCTCCAAAGCTGTGCAGAGCTTTATGGTCTTGGTGCACCAAGTCAGTGTTTGCAGGTACCTCTCTCTTTGCATTGACTCTAGAAGAGGAATTAAAACTCGTGTCTGATGAATTCCAATTTTATCAGAAGAAATATGGGGTAGACTATCAGAAAGAAAGAAAGAAAGCTGTAAAAAAGAAATCTAGAAGAATAGATGGGCTGAACAGAAATTATATTTATTAAGCCAGTAGCCTTCAAACAGTTCCATATATTATTCCTGCTCCCAATGTGTTATTAAGATGATTCTTCTGAAATGAAAATCATTGAAACTGACATTAGAAAAACCAGCAGCTCAGAATAATATCCAGCAGCTAAGCTACTGGGTTCTGAATAAGAATTTCTAATTCTCCTTAAGCTCTTCTCAAATTCCACTTAATATGGTCAAAGACATCCACAAATTGGCAAAGCTTCAGCCAGCAGAATGGGGTTTATGTGCCTCATGTGAGAAAGAGTCAGCACAGCTTCACAAAGGTTCCTCACAGCTCTCCCAGCAGAGTCTGAAGTGACCAAAGACAGTGGCTTCTCAGAAAATCTTATCTTTTAAAGGTAAATCCAATATTAGTTCATCACTCTGCTCAGAGTATTTGTGAATCCTCTGGCAGCTGTATTGCTCAGAAAATCCAGGGTTTTTGTTACAAAGTGGATTTCTAGTGCAACCACATATGACAATAGCTGTAACATTTTGAATGAGAAAAATTATTTTCTCACATACACAAGGAGAAAACATTGGTTTCTACAGACCACTGGGTCTGTGACTGTCATGGCTGAGCAGAGGAGCACAGGATATGTTGCATTTTGGAGGTCTCTGCCCTCACAGAGGGTTGTTTCAGTTCAACAGCTGTGCAGCTATATTGCCAAGGGAACTATTGTGATGCTATTGTCATAGAATTTAATTTTTCAGCCCAGATAAAGAATTATCTAGTAATGAACCCTGTTACACAGATATGGTCATTTATATTATAAATGGTGACAATAATTTCTGTCTGTAAGGCACTTGTACATCATGCAAGTTATCACACTCTCACAGGATTAAACATGCTCTCTGTTCCAAATCACTGTCCAATATAATTTATGACATGGGGCTCCTTTTTGCTCTATTCAGCTCCTTCAAACCCCTTCATCTGTTGAGAAGACATTGGCATGTTTTCTTCTGTGCTCTTCCCTCCTGGTTTTTTCTAATTTTTACTTTTAATTTGCATCAATTATTTCAATATAATGAAGAAGAGACGATGAAAACCAACTGGTGTGAAGCAAAGATATCTAGTGATTTTCGCAGAACAGAGCAATTGTAGTTCAGGTTCTTTTTCTGTGGAAATGTTCTGTCATCAGATACCACCCTGAACTGCCACCTACTGCCTGGTGTGTTTGTGCTTTGTTTTAAAGCATTCATTGTGGAAAATGCAATTGTTCATGCAAGGCCTTGATCTTGCTGAGAGTTGTCTTGACAATGAGTTATCCAAATTTCCCTGTAGGGCAGGAAGCTAAACCCCTTTGCCAACAAAAGGAGAATGAGGAGAGTTACCATTTGTACTCCCACTGTTTAAAGGAAAAACTCATGTGCTTCAAAGGTAAAGGCAAAATTGAATCAGAGGCGGAAGCACAACTCAGGTTGGCAATTTTAACCACATGTAACCAGTGTGAGATCTTGCACCTACAGAGACCTTGAAACAACAGCTCAGGGTGGGATTAACCACAGCACTTCTCTCTGCTTAAAAGTACATAAACACAGACAGTACAAACACATTTTAGCTGTAAACCCTTCCCCTGCATTCCTCTGACAAGGTGTGCAGCTCTCTGTGGCCCCAGGCTTAGCTCCAATGCAGCCCAGCTACAAAATCTGGGGAGAACTTTCAGAGCAAGGTTTCATTGCGAGAACGGGATCTAGGAAAGCACACAGAGTAAAAGTAATGAAGCTAAAGTAAAGAAGCTAAAGCTATAAACTCACAGCAGCTTGTGGGTCTAAGAGGATAAACACCAACATGGAGACCTGGTGTGTAAAACCATGAAAGAAAAAACAGGGAGCCATAATACAGAAAAATAACAATATGAAGGCTTGGTGCCCCTGCCCTGCCCACTGCCTGACCTGCAATCACTCATGGGTTTCTTACTAGGAACTGTGAGCACGTGGATTGTTTACACTTCAAGTTTGTTAAGCGAAATTGTTCCTTGCATGTATTAGCTAGCAAATTACTTCTTTGGGTTTTCAAGTAATCTGTGAAGCACTTGAATAAATGCTAAAGGTGGCCTGAATTAGATAATCCAGGGAGAGTTAAAATGGCAATATTGAAAGGAGCTTTGTCAATTTCACTTTGTTTCTCTGATTGGAAAATCACTTTCAGCTTCTGTTTTCTGTACTAAGCTCTGACTGGTTAGATGGAAGTATAAACCAACAGAGAAAAAAATAAATCAACTCTATCAACTGAAATACTTCACTATAATCATTTCTTTGGTTTTACTTCCTACACTGTGTAAAAGAAACCCCTTGAATCGGCAACTCCTCTTCCACCACATCTGCAGCCTTCTATATTTCTGACATATTCTTCATTGATTTTATCTGAATTTAAAGCTCTTAAACTTGAAATAGAGTTCATGGATAGGAATAAAAAAGTCTATCATGGAAATATACATTTGATAGAGAAACAGGAGAAATATAAATGAGATGATACCTACAAAGGTGTTCTTCCAATCAGTGGAGAGAAATATGTGAATTGACGTGTCTTTGAAATTAATTTATCTTTCAATATTTGATGAAATTATGCAAAAAATTATTTTCTGCACAATTTCTGTCTTTCTTTAATTCAAGGAATTGTGAGTTGAACAAAGCCAAATATTATTTAACCATTAGCAGCCCTTCAGAAAGATGGCAGCTAAGCTCTGTGGAACTTATTTAACATTCAGATTATTTTTATTTTAAAAGCATTTATTTTATTTAACTTTTGCTTAGAAATAGGACAGAGGTAGATAGAGGTGGGAGACAAGACCTCTTATTTCGATGAATATTTTAGAAAGTTCTTAGGCTGTTTTGTGAAAGACAAGTGAAAATGCTGCCTCATAAAATGAATGTGTGGTGTGTAAAATGTAGAGTATCGTGTCTTCAGCTTCCTGTAGTAGGATATAAGAGGGAATGGATGTTTTTTAGGTAAAATTATACGCTGTCTGCTCTGAGAACAGGCACTGGAAATGGAAATATTGAAATGTAATAATACCTCTATTGAAAAATCAGATGAGAGGAAACCTGTTCACAGCTATTTTGTTCTCAGGTCTTTATGTGGCTTGACATTTCTAGCCAGACTAGCAGGGAGCAGCTGCACCATGTTGGGAGCTACACTAACAAAGATTGCTCTTCTGTAGAGCTGGGCCATTAGGACAAGCTTCTGAACATTTCTGGCATGAAACAGAGATCTTTGCTAGGATCATTCTACAGCCTGGACAGAGAAGAAAGAAGCTGACACCATGCAGACTCCTTTTAAACAGGTTTGAAATGCTCTGTGCCTCCTCTGTTGGCCCCTCACACTGTAAACAGTGCACTTACGTCTTTGATTTTAACACCTCTGATACTCTAGGCACAACTGAAACCTCCCCAGCCCTGGTAACAGGTTCCACACCTCAGCTCAACACCTCTTGTCTCCTCTTTCATGTCTTCATGCCCAGGAGCCTTTGCAATCCTGTCTTAGAGCCCTGGTGGGGCCTCTGCATGTGTGAGAGCTGGACAGAAGGGCAAATGCATCTTTGTGAACTCTGTGATGAAAGGTATCTGACAGTCTAACTCTACTGTGACTTCATTCAGCTCCCAGCAAAAGGCATGCTATAAGGGTGAATGTGGGGCCTGACAAAATCACTTTGAACATGGAGTGGAAAAAATACAGGTACAGAAACAGGCAGAGACTTCATGGGAGAATCACCTTCCTCAGAAACCCATGACAACATAGCAGCCTCCGGCTTTGACTGTCTCACCTGTCTGTGTAGGGTCTGACAAGATTTACAGGAGTCTCTTCATATTTGGCTGATGCCCAGCAGTAATTTCAGTGCGTTCCTTTCGTTTGCAGTTAAGGTAACCCAACCCTACAGACAGCATCCAAGAAAACCCTTAAATGATCTTTGTGAATACCCTCTGACTTTTACAATGTGCTTCTCAGTGCTGAAAAACCCACTCTGGTCTTACAAAGACTTCCCTTTTACAGAACTCCGGTGCTTTAGGGCTTATATACTTAAAACATTTCTGAATTAGGAGCCTTTAAGAAATGCATGGAGAAATGCATTTTAGCTCTGTTCCTAGGTTTGGGTCCTTCTATTCCTCCAGAAAAATAACTGGTGAATTACATGAGCAAGCTGTCCCTTGCATCCCAAGAAATACAGTTCAGGCTGTTTCACAAGGCTAAAGGTATCAACACAAAAGCACTCACATATCATTTGAAAATAAGACACAATTATGTAATTTTGAGATTTAAAGTAAACATGGAATAAGATAATAAGTTTGCTTCTCTTAGAAATGATTTTAGGGATATTGTAGCAAGAACTGAATATGAAGTTATAGCAGGTTTTTCACTAGTATAATATTCTGCATCACTCCTTATTGTCAAGTGAGTATTTTGTACAAATTTTTCTGTCCAGACAGAGTGATATCCTGAGACTATTTGTTGTCATATTTTTAAATAGATATGTGTAGAGAAAACACTTTTCAAAAACAATACACCACAAATATAAAATCAATGTTTTCCTTGATTGTATGTCTACCCAGGAGAAAAGTTCTAGTTCATTTACAGGCTATTAGATTCAAAACAGAAATGACTGGATGAAAGTCAGTGAGTCAGATGAAGTGGTAAATCAGAATAGATAATGCTTATGGCTTAAAATCTATTAAATTGTTTAGAAAGGAAAAAACCCTAGTAATCTAGAGAGATATGTAGCACACTGTCTTGTTTTTCTGAAGGCAAAGAGTGACAGCTCAAATCTAGAAATACACCTTTTCCTCAGAGGTCTGTTTGGTTTGTCAAACTAACAGTACAATTCTATATATTTTCAAAGGCCAAGAAATGAAGCTGAAAATTTGGGTACTGATTCATCGAGATACCTAAGAATGAGCTCAGTCTTAAAATTGCTCTAATCAAAGACAAAGTTCCTGGTGCTGCTGCCTGATTTTAGAAAGCAAATTTACCATTAATGAAGAGGTGCCAGAATGAAACATGTGAGAGCTGTCATCTCTTTCTGTGGAGCAAAAAAATGGTATTGGAAGAAGTAAAGCCAAAAAACCCCTTTTTTTTTTTTTTCGGCCATTCTTGCCCATCCCATCTTCATCATCCCTACTCCCGTGTGTTTAAACTTAATTTTATTCCTGATGCACTGCCTGAGGTTCTCAGTGGCAATTTTAGTTCACACCAACAATGGTAATGCTGTATTGAACAAATTCTGACTAATAATGTAGAAGGCAGTTCGTTGCTCTAGCCAGTCCTCTTAAACAGCCAGTTCCCTGAAGAGTTCACCATCCTTTTTTCCTCTTCTTGTCCCAAATTCATTGCTTGAACTTGTTCTCCAAGGTTCCCACATTAGCAACACCTCAGCACCATGTCTGCTACATTTTTCTCTCACTCAGAACATGTCAGGACCCTTGTCTGACTGACAGGTTTAATTATGAATAGCTGGAGCTTGATACAATCAAATACACAAAGGTGGCAAAGAGAAATGAGATGTGCGGTGGATTATTGGAGGCCTTTAGCACCTCATGAGCCTCCAAAGGTGCTAGGCTGTGAAAAAAAAAGGGGTTTTTTTGGTAGAAAATTTTCAGAAGAGTCATGGTTTCTTAACCAGGGAACAGTTTTAATAAATAATGAGTAGCTTAACTGAGACACCTTTTTTATACCTCAACAATTCCCTGCCTTTGGCACTGATAAGCTTCCCATCAGTACCAAGCATCAACGTGTCTCTAATGCAACACTGAAAACCAAAATTCTTTGTGTTATGACAAGGGAAAGAACTTTGGTGGGAGTTCGTTTGGAATGTTGGGGGTTTATTTCAGGGTGTGTTTTCCACAGAGTCCTACTGTGCTGAATAAGAATTCTGTAGCTTTCTTCAAGCTCTTACCTGAATTTGATGAAGAATGCACTGTCATGAGTTATCATGCACCCATAGGACAGGACTGGGAATCACCCCACACTTCCCACACGGGACACAGGGAGGCTGTCCCAAATTACAGTCCCTACCTCGAAACACTGCAGAATTTCTACAGCCTCCTCAGAAGCCAGGATTGACGGACAGGTGGAGATAGAAATGGGAGACAGACACAGTTTTTCTCCCCCAGCTTTCTGTCTCTGACAGTTTCTGGAAAATGCACAAGGAAGAACATGACATAAAAGCAAGGACTGAATAGTTCTGCCTGCATGTTGGTCTTGTTTGGAGAAATGAGTAGTTACAGGATTTAGATGAATTTGTCTAATGTTTGAATGGGCTAGTTATTTCTATACCCATGATGTTCTAGAGAAAAAGTTCCAAAATTTCCAATTCACCATTGAAAAAACCACTTCCCTGGGAATAAGTTTGGAGATTTAATTTTTACTATTATGACTAATTTTGTGTCAGCAACCAATTTCATCATCTCACTAATTTCCCCTTCTTTCTGATCATTTATGATTATGAGGAATAGCAAAAGTTCTACAAAGACTCTTTTGTGAAAATATCAATGGCAAGCCATTTATTTACATTTGCAATAGCTTTAAAAAACTTCAATAATTGAATTGAAATTCAATAATGCTGTATTAACCCAGGCCCTTTTATTGCTTGTTTGTTAACTGTTCCAAAGAATCTGACAGATCTGTGGTGCATGACAAAAATGTTGATTTTTCCCCAATGTTTTATACTTGTATGTTAGAAACTATTACTGCTTTATTATAAAGTCTTCCAGTTTTCTTACTGTGGAAATCAGATTTACTGAGATGTATTTTTGTGAAATCTCTCTTAAAAACTGGCTTAATTTTCTCTGTTTTTGATCAAAACCCTACTGAATGCTTCAGTAAACAATTTTAACAGGTATTATCAATTATATAAGTTTGTTCTGAATCCTTCATTTTCTGAAAGGTTCTCAGACTTTTACCTGAATGCAGGACTCTCCTTTAATCCTCCCTCTACATAGTGAAAACTGGGGTATAACATCAAAATTTAATTTCTTCACTTTCTCCCCTTCCCTTTTACACCTGGATAATTTTCTGTTTTGGCAGTAGGATGGAGGGAATACACTTCACTGGACTCTTGGAAGAAATCCCTTCATTAAAAAAGTAGGGAGGTTTGGGAGACAGTTCTCTGAAGAAAAACTAGCTTTTGGGGACAACTGCTACCCTGAAATAGTACAACTCCACAGCACTCACAGTCCTCTCACACACTGGGAAATAGAATTGTTTTTAAACTGTAGGTATAACCTTTGAGTACAGATATTATATACTGCACAAAATATGAGCTACTGAGTGACATTTGCCTAAAATGTTACCTTCTAAATTTCTGAATTAGAATGGAATCCTTTAAGAAAGCACATAAAACTCTCCATTAAACTGACAGTGATGCTGATTATTAAATTTCCCAAGAATTTTTTGTAAGTGGATTTTTTGTGGATTTTTGGGGGGTAAGTATGAATTAGTCAAGCAGTGGTAGTCATTGAAACAACTTCATCTGGGCACGGCAGCAATAGAAGGAACCGACCTACAAGCAAGGGAGAAAGGTTTGTCTTGACTCTTCAGGCTTACCACAGCAGACACTCACTCCATGGCTCCTGTCCAACATGGTCATGGTCTTTTCAGTTTACTTTTCATTGCTGAATCTTTCCCTTTTCAGTTTAATTTCTTTTATCTTTCATATTTGTACTCATCCGCAATGCTGGACCAAAACCACAGACCCAAGACAAGTGAAAAACAAATCCTGTCATCCACCTCCAGGGCTTGGTGAAATTCCACTCTTTTTCAGCTTCCAACATCATGTAATCTGTATCTAACAAAATGGCAGCATAGCACTTGGTATTTCTAAAACATTTGTAGAGCACTTTATTCAATTTATAAAATATATTTTGACTTAGCTGTATGTGGAATTGATAGAAATTGAAGCACTTGACATTTTAGATCACTTGGTGCCGATTATTTTGTTGTACCAGGTTTTCTTCCCATTTAAAACCAGAAAATAATTATGTGCACTTTTTCTCTCCCAATTATAGAAAAATCTTCAAATGTGTGTTCTCAGAAAATCTCAGAAAATTAACCCTATCCCAGCCAAAGAGACCCTGTAAAACACCATTCCTGCCTCCCCTTATTCTATGGTATTGGACAGCGTGGGATCTGACGTTAAGTGATCAAGAAGGTGCAATTAGGGTTACAGGGAGTTCACAAAGGTCACCAGCTGTTCTTCTGATAACACTACTGTGCTCTGACTCTTTCTACAATATCTGACAGATCAATTTTCAAACAATAAGTCCCACACTTAGGGAAACATCTGAAAAAGTTTTGCAAAGTGATCTGCAGGTGGCAAACCTGTTGACAGATTCAGAGCCTTTGAAGAACAGTGTGAATCATATCCCCCTCTGGTGCATTTTCATTTTGCAGTCACAGAAGGTTCTTCCTACAGTTGAGCCTGTATGGGATGCAGTAAGATTGGTTTTCTGCTCTACATGGGCCAAATCATTTCATTTCAGCAAGGAGGTTGTCTGCAGCAGCACCCTACCTGGTGAAGTTGCAAGGTCTGTTACTAATTTAAAGCATTCTGGTTTCATCTCTTTTCTATGCTTACTTATTTTTGCCTAATATTTCTCTTTCATTATTATATTCAAATAAACTTTGTTTTTGAATCTTCATCCAAACCATAGTGGCTGGCTGCCTTAAATCCAAAATGAGCAGTAGAGTTCTGAGCACTTAAAACTGCTCTTTTGGTACTGGCACTACAATGACATCATGCACAGGTTAATCACTGTTGGCCCTTAGGGAGGGAAAATATAAAAAAGGAAAAAAAAATACAACTTTAATGAAGAATGGTACTTTGAGTAACATTATGCATAAGAAGAAGTACCAAGGATGACCCATGTGATACAGGAACTGTAAAATTTTTAAGAAAATGGAAGAGAAATTAGATTTACCTCTTTATGGAGAAGAATTCTGAAGAGCATAAACAAAAGTCATGCTCTAAGCTGACTGCTAAATTATATGAGGATGTAAATTATTGTCCTAATAGAACAGAAGCAAACATACATTTAAACAGGCTTACTTTTCAGAATATAAACTTTGGCATAAAATACAATTCCTAAGAAAAAACCCATATACATATAAGAGGATGCATGGGATGATTCCTTTTTTTCCTTTTCTCATATCCAATGAATGAATTTAATTTGAATACTAGTTTTAGACTCTTTGGAATAGCAAGATTTGAAGAGACATCTTGAATGTTATAGACAATTTAAATTTGAAGTAAGTATAAATATTTTACTTTCGAAAAGCAAAGATTTTCAGGACAAAAGTCATGAATTTCTTCTTCAGGATGTTTTGAATATGTTGGGATTTGTTTATTTTCTCTAGAGGACCTAATTTCTGAACTGCTAAGGAAAAGAAAATTTTAAATATTCATCTTTTCTATTACTCGTATAAACATTAGCTGAATCTTTGTCCAATTAATTTTTTTTTTAAAATAAATCTTCTCAGAAAGGGCATGGATCTCTTATTCCAAGACACAGGTGCAAAGCTTTGAAACTGTGAGAAGCAAGTACTGACAGGAGAAGAAACTGGTTAAAACTGAGTTCATTACTTGTCTCCTATAACACAGCATAAGTCAAACTTTCCAAAAAACAAGCAGAAAGGAATGCCTTGAGACAGAAAACTGTTTACAAAGTGAAATATGGGCTCTTGGCTTTCCCTGGAAGTGTTGCTAACGCTCGCTGGTCTCATTTTTGCCACACACAAATACACGCACGACCTTCCATAATCCGCCCGCACCCCGGTGGCAGTCCTGGCAGCTAGCGCCCCCAGAACCACTCATCCGTCTTGCTCCCCTTCTGCTCAGCCTTCTGCTTCCCAGCACTGCTGGCAGTGGCCACCACCACACCAGCTGAGCCCCCAAATTCAGATTTACGTGGCACAGGGTGAGCTGGGGCTCCTGGAGCCTGTCGTGGCAGCTGCTCTGGCATCTGCTCTCCTGAGCCACATGGTGCAAGTGCTCAGTGCATCCCATTACTGAGCTGCATCTAGCCCTGGCTATCCAAATGGTTAATTGCTCATTTGATTTATCCCAAAAGGAGAGTATTTAGGTTGTCCTTTGGCTTTTCTTAGGTCAGTAACTAGGTGCAATGATGAATATATCCCAGTATAATACAATTGCAGTGAGGTATCGTAGACAACTTATAAAATATAATCTCTTTTTTCACAAAAAGTTAATTCAGATACACTGTCAAAATGCTTGCTTTACATCCAAGACTCCTAATAGCAACATCTTGGAACAAACTAAGGAATTTCTCAGCAATATGGTCAAAAGGAAAAAAAGATTTGCCACTGCTAATTTGGCATTTACTTGCAGCTCACTTTACTTGACAGCTTGAAGAGCCATCCAAAGGAGTTTTCAAGTTTTCTCTTTATCTTATCTTTATCCTTACTTAATTTATTTGTCTATCTACCTATCTTTATGTATTTATCTTCCTCTATCTGTTTTTTTGGTGCTGCTGTAAATTAAAACTATCAGTGTCTCATAGAGTGAATTTGGGGATTTAGGCACTTTGAGATGCCTACAGGGTTAATTGCACATCACATAAGTATGAAACAGCCCAGTAATCCTCCAACACTAATTATACTTTGAGATATCTCTAATGACTGGCCCTTTCCTGGTGTCTTATGAACAATAAGGCTTGAAAAAACCCTTGGAAGGTAGATTTCATTACAACTTTTATAGAATGATATAAAGTGGACTGCAAAGAGATCAAGTTCCTTGCTCAATGCTGTGCTGTGAATCAATGATAGACTTTGAAATGTACCCATAATGATCTACAGCAGGTTCCTTTCCATTAACTCTCAGGCTGTATTTTCTGAGACATGAAATTATGAGATTCACAAGTCTTTTCTTTTCCACTATGGAATACAAAGGATCAGTAATTGGAGGTAGGCAGAGGTGTTTTTTTTGTTGGTTTTTTTTTTTTTTTTTTTTTTTTTTGTTTTTGTTTTTGTTTTTGTTTTATGAAGCTGTATAATGTTCCACAATTAAGCAATGTCTTGATAGGAAACTTCTGGGTCTTAAGGTTTTGCAAAGCATCATGGAGCATGGGCCTATTTAGTGTTTTTGTGGAAAAAAAAAAGAAAAAAGAATCAAGAAAATGCACACACAAAAAAAGGAGAACTTTTTAGCTTGAGCTCATTTGTTTTGCCTCTGTACTTTAAAGATCTGGACTGGGAGATGAAAACTGAAATCTACAGACATATTCTTTTTCAAAGGTAGCAATTATGAACAAATTGGTTTCAGAAAGGCAGAGAGAATGGCCATTCATTATAAGGATTTCAGAAGGAGAAACTTTTCCCCAGAAAAATATGTAGGCAATTGTTTATTTCTTTCAGTCATGGTTAATAAAATGGAAGTACTGTTTTACAAAACTGCAGGAGAAACGCTGTCAGAAATCTCTCTTTCGTTGAGACGTCAATATAATGTATTCAATTTTTCATTCACATCTCATTCTTTTCTTCCATTAGCATCGGCACTATTTTTAGATCCAGACCTCCATGGTGTGGTGTTTGTGTCTGGGACAGAGTTAATTTTCTTCACAGCAGTTAGCGCAGGTTATGTTTTTAGTTTGTGCTGGAAACGCTGTTTATACTACAGAAGTATGGAAAGCTGCTGCTGAGCTGGGCTTACCCAGGGTCAGGGCCTTTTCTGCCTCTCCCCCACAGGGAGTGGGCTGGGGGTGCATGAGAAGCTGTGAGGAGGCACAGCCAGGCCAGCTGGTCCCTACTGACCCAAGGGATCCCCCACACCGTGCATTGTCATGTTCACTGGGCAAAGCTGGGGAAGAAGGGGGAAGTGGGGGGGGGATATTGGGAGTGATGGAGTTTGTCTTCTCAAGTCACTGTTACATGTGGTGGCATCCTGCTTTCCTGGGGATGGCTGAATTCCTGTCTGCCCATAGGAAATGGGGAACCAAACCCTTTTTTGGCTTTGTTTGTGTGTGTGGCTTTTGCTTTACCTATTACACTGCCTTCATCTCAGCCCATGAGTTATTTCACTTTGACTCTTCTCATTCTTTCTCCCATCCCACCAGGGCAAGTGAGTGAGCAGCTGTGTGGGGCTTAATTGCAAGGTGGGGTAAACCTATACACTTAGCAAGCACTTCTTGTCAGGGAATGAGCTCCTACAAAGTGAGGTGCAAAGTCAAGAGTGGTCTCAGCAAAGAACTGCACACTCTAGTGCCATAATGATGACGAATTTCCCCTCATACTGATCAAGCAAAACAGTGGGAAACGACCTTAGCACTGAAGCTTTTCAGCCTCTTAAGTGTTTGTTTCATATCCCTTGATGATATTTGTGAACCAACTTCAGTTACACAGTGTAACAAAGGGCTGGAACCTGGTTTTGCGCAGCAAACTTGATCTGCCTTGCAGGTCTGGTGACCATAACCTGGAATTCAAAAGCTCTTCATGTCCCTGCCCTCTAGTATCTCCTGATATTTCCTATCTGGCTGACAGCTTTATCAGACCTCCAGCACACTGGTGAGCTCCAGGCACAATGAAAACCATGTTCAATGCATGTAGAAACATCATTAGGATGATTCCCAGGTTGATTCCCACTGTGATACCCTTCCTTGACCACTGGTGTTCTCTATTGGTGTTTGCCAGCTGTCCACTGGGCAAGAAGTGTGTTGCATCAATTAATGCGTGCTCAGCATCCTCTCTTAGTATTTTATCTCTTTATTATTCACAGGCAGTGAACTTCAGTGAGCAAGATAAGTCTTTCCCAGGTGATGCATGTATGATGTGTTTTGGTATAACATGGAATCCTACACATTTCCCACATACACTCACTCAGTAGTGAAAGACTCTTTAAGGCAAACTTGTGTTGGTATTAAGGAGGTTTAATACATTAAACCACCCCCCTCCCCCCCCAAATTTCAACAGAGAGTTTTAGAAGGAAAAGCAGGCTTCTGAGAATTGAATAGTTGTTTTCCTAAAGGCTTTAGACACTTAGGAATTCAAGTCTCCCTGATTCACAATGAATATCAGGCTTGCACAGGTTGTGATTGATTTTAAAAAATAAAATAATTGTCCCAAATTACTGGGGCACTTTCAGAAAGTTTCCACTAAACCACTGTGCTAAACATTTCTCACAAATCAGACCAGGATTGTGTTTTACATACTTGCTTCTCTTTGACAAGAAAAAGATTTCACCTTTCTTTTCACTGCAACAACCATAATGTGTTAGTATAACTTAAAGGGTCACACGCTTTTAGTTTCATAATCAGCCTATGGTTTAAGTGAATTACGAAGCAGAAAAGTGCTGTTAACAATTCAGTTCACAGAACCCCCATAGTTATCCTATGTGACTTTTTAAACCTAGTATTAAAGCAAATAGTCTAGCCATAATAAAAGAAAGATTATGGATGTTGTAGGGCATGAATTATTGAGAAAAACTATTCCAGCCAAGATAAAATGGAGAGTACTGAAAATCATCCCCTTATTCTACTTCTACCTGTTAAGTCAGCTTAGATCAAATAAAATAATTTTAAGCTTTGATCAAAGATTTTTTTTAAGATATAAATTTTGCTGAAATATTAACAAAAACTTATCTAGTCTTTCAAGTTGGATAACACAGGAAGCATGACAAACAATCAGGATTTCACACATTACTCCTGTGTAGCTGTGGGGCAAACAGGGCAGCCCTTCTGCTGATCAGCATCTAACACAGCATTTCAACTTCTCAGTCATGCTGGTACCCCTGACCGAAATCTCAATGGGCTGTAACAAGAAACATCAGGTTTGCCAGTGTTGTTAAAGTGGAAAGCAAAAATTCAGCAAAACAGAGTTTTCTGATCTCAAAATTAGATTACTTATTTGCAGACAAATCCTATAATTTTTTTGCATCTTTTCCATGTAATATATAAATTTCACAGTCTTCCTGGGAGAAACTGTTTCCCAGTAAAGGTAGGAAAGCCTGTACATGAACAGTAGCTGCTTGTCGCTCAGTTTACTCGTCTGGAAAATTGATAATAGTAACATCTGCTTTCCAGGTCTGATTTTTTTGGAAGATTTTATAATAGGGAGCTTGAGATGCAGAGGTTCAAATAAACAATAGATATCATTACACTTTTCCACTCTGCCATTTATTTAGGTTTTCTGATAGTAGCTTCCCAACAAGGAAACTGTTCCCAACAAGGGCAAGTAGGCAGAGCAAAACAGAACAGAACAGTCAAGATGACCACATAAAGACATGCAAAAGAAGGCAGGTATGAAATAAATAATTTCTAACATACCTAAGGAAAAGACTTAGGGGTGGCTCAGATTTCTTTTAAGTCAGAACTTTCCAAGCTCAAATTTTTCCCTGCACTGCAATCCCAAAAGTACAGCCTTGCCTGTGCCTCTTACCTGGCTAACACAGTTGCAATCCTGTGCCCCTGTGGCTACCCCACTTTCAGTCTCGGCATCTTCCCTACAACCTCATGGCACAGGCAACACTAACACTCTTCCCATTGGGTACCTCAGCTCTGCCAACAAAGTTCAAGTGACACTGGGTTTTCTCCTCTCAAATAAACACTTGTGTGAGCCCTTGCTGGAAAACTGCATAACAGGGAAATGTTGTTGCCAGATGGCAGAGGATGGTTTGGATCTTGTTGGCAATTTTCCTTTAGTATTAACATATTTTTGCCTTTCACCTGAATGAATCACCTTTCACCATGCTTTGGCATATCTAGATAAACACTGACAGCCTGTGCCCTGCCTCATCCCCACACCCAGCAAGGCGATGTTCTCAAGTGCAAGGCATAAAGTTCCTGCCAGCTTAAGGATGCAGATCTCTGTCTGACTGAAATGTCAGACACTGTATTAAAAAGGTAGCAGATTGTGGTGATAATGAAGTGCTGCAGTCTGTCGCTATGTTACCGACTGCTCTGAACTGACATGTCAGAAGGAACAGCAAGGAAAATGCTCAGAATCCCTACTTGGATCCCCTTCCCACGTCTACCACCAACTGAACTATTTTAAATATTTACAGATATAGCCAGCGTGTTTCTTTATAAACAAAGCCTAAAATGATAAATAGATAAATATGTTACTCCAGCGAGCCTGCTGTCTAAAATCATCCTCTTGCCTCTCCAGTTTGCCTCAGATTGCATCCTCCACCCTTCACAGAGAAACACTGCTTAGGGAATGGGCATTTCTCTGTCCCTTATCTGTCCCTTAAAGAGGCCAAACTCACTCTGCCCCAGCACTGTGTTCAAAAGTAGATTGAAAAATTAAGGGAGATGTTTTTATGCCGACTGGGGATGAGGTGGGAGCTGCGGATGCTCATTAAAAAGGGAGGGGGACACTCTCCATCCCTCTGCCTGCAGATTTTACCTATTATGGAAAATTTATTTAGACAGTGTTAGCATCACCATCCTCAAAAATGAGCATTGCTGGATAATAAAACTTGCTGCAGCTGGCCTGGGGGAGTCAGGGCAGAAGGAAGGAGGGTGATGTACAGGGCACAGCCAACCCCTTGCTTTCATCCTGTACAGAGCAGCACAGAGCTCCCAGCAAGCTTAATTCCTCCCCTTTCCTCAGCAAACCCACCTACTGTGCAATCAACTAAAATGCTTCTGCTCCCATAGAAATTTTGCATAAATAAAGAGAATAAAGCAGAGTCCTTATCATGACACCAGGGATTCGCTGTGACTTGCCTGGCAATTTTGATATGAGATGGGTCTTCATCACAGGTCACGTTTGCTGAGGAGAGATTGTGTTTGGAAGAGCACCACATTGGGATGTGTCTCTGTGCTTATAGGCCCCGATGCCACTTTTAAAACTCTCTCCTCAGCCAAGCAAACAAACTGCTTCGAGTCACTTTTGATTTCTCCTGCCTACTATGCAGAAATGGGCATATGTAAATGTAGAAATTTTACATTTAAATTTAAATTTACAGAAATGTAAAACATCTTGATTGTTTTACCAGTTGTGGCTGAATTTTCAGATCCATAAAATGGTAGGTTTTTCCAACAGTGTGTGAAGTGATCTGTTCTTTTAAAACCTACATTTAAATTAGAAATAGGTTCATTTTCTGCTAAAAGATCTAACATATCATTATCCAAATTCAGTAGTAAAATATTTGAAACTGGTTTTGGGTGAAGGTAAATTTGTGTTAAAAATACACAGCAGATACATTTTCAAGAGCCAAGACCACAATTATGGAAGTAATTTTGTTGTTTGTGAAAATCACACCCAAACAGCAGCGGCTGCTAGGCATTAAACACCAATAAAGAATTTTTTTCTAGATTATATGAATGTAAGCATTATGAGGAGAGTGTCTGGATTTCTACAGGGTACAACCCCAAAGCTCTAGGTACCAGATGAAATGAAGGAAACAAGGTGGTATTATGTGCTGCTACTTGACATGTTACTCCATAGGTAATGGAAAAAAGAATTCAAAACTAAATTAAAAAAAAAAAGAAAAGACAAGACAAAACTACCTAAATCCCACAATTCCAGGAACTTTTGACTGTGTTTGAAAACAAATTGCCCAGGGCATAATTGAAGCTGTGTGCACCCAGGAGGGTCCAGCTATTGTCCCTGTTCTTCTAGTGGTAAGGGCACATGGTAGCAACTGCTGTACTAAAAAGGAGGAGAAAAACAGGCATTTCACCAAATTTCTGGTTAGCAGTGCATGAGACTTCATGGCCTATCAGACTTCATCAACCCTATTTGCCTTTGTGACATATGCCATCACTTCTCATTGCTTCTGCCACACAAGTCAGAGGAAAACTGGCAGAACTTATGCATCCAATGCCAGGGCACACCAATATCTTACAGGTGTTGGTTGTATCTGCTCCTCTCTCAGCTTCATTTTCTGTTCCTCCTTCTTGCACCCACACTCGTGAATGGGCAGAATCCAGTACCTGAGACAAATATCTGAGAAAACATCTTTTTCTTTAGGCTCTGCTTAGCAACAGCTGCCATCAGACCTATTTGAATAGGGTAATATTGCATAAAAAGGAAAGAGAGAAACTGTCAGGGCCAACTTCAGTGCTCTACAGTAGCTTCCAGTGGTTCTGTAAAAGGCTGGGTTTTGGTAGAACAGGACAGGGCTTCAGGGGAATGTGTGTGCTTTCTTACAAGCGATTAATACTAGAGACAAGGCACTGTTAGTCCAAAAAAAGCCGTGGGATGTCCATTGCTCAAGACTTTCCAGATGTCGGCCAGGTATGTTTTAGGCATGAGGTGCCAATATGAGCCTGAGGATTAAATAAGATCCCTTCCAGCCCTATTTTCTATGACTGTATAATTCTGACATATGTTTGAATATATTTCCTGCCTCCCAAGAGAGAGGAAATGCTGCTGTACAGTTCTTTAAAAATATTTGGTGGTATATTTTTATTGATAGCAAGGTCCCTAGTGTGCAAGATGTCAGGTGCACTCACTCAAATATAAATAATAAAATAGGTATTTTTCTCCTCTATTAATTCTACTTAGCCCTTTCTTTCCTTCCTGCAGACAGATTCCTGATTAACATAATTGGAGTGGAGAGTCTTGTTTTCCTCTTTCCAGCAGAAAGTTTTGTTCTTTTTTTTCCCCCATGAGAATTCAGTGCATGAGCTTAACATCAGTCTGGTAGATTGAAATGTGCCTTTTAACTTTGTCTTAAGAGAAAACCTAGAGGAAAAAAAAGTGAAAGAAAAACAACTCTAAATGAAAAGTTCAAGATAACTGCTACTCCACAGTGGATCATTGGCAGAATATTGTTAAGGTCTGTCTGCATCAGCAAGGCTTGTAATGAAACAAATTGTCGGGGCCTTCAGACAGTTTGTTGTAATGAGGAGTAGTCTTCTGTGGTCAAGTCTCTTGACTCTACTTGTTTTTGTCCATTTACTGGCAGGGTGTGTTTTATAGATGAACCATTATTGGCAGATGGCAGACAAGCACATGTGCACTCAGTTGGACACTCAGGAGCCTCAGCAAATCGTGAGATATCCATAAGACCAAACGAAGCATTGTCTAGGTAAATTTTGGCCATAGGGAAATCTGGTAAAGCATCAGTCTCTCACATCCAAAGGCTTGACAAATGGTGCGCACAGGGGAGCTTATACCGTTATGTTCTCTGTTTTTCAGGGCTGAGATGTCCTCTGCATCTTTACAATTCCTGGGGGCATTCTGAGTAACAGCAAAAGAGAAGAAGCCTCATGGATGTATCCACATTTCCACATTTCTCTTTATGCTGGGAAAGCAACAAAATTAATTTTCTAGCTCATAATCAATAACTCCAACACTAAATTGGGAGAAAGAGAATTTAAATGCTTACATAAATGTAATTTCATAAATGCAGTGTATCTTAGATATCAACTTACACCGTGTGCTTTAATTTCACAAAGTCAATGCAGTAGGACAGAGGCATCTGTGAATAGTTCCCACTGTGCCCAGGCTCTGCACAAAGACTTTGTTCTTTTCCAGTCTTCAGAAGTGCAGCTCTTACTCTATGCAAGAAAGAGGAGAGCATTCCTTGATGTTTTTAGCTTCTCAAATGCTTCCTTGACTGGCTTGCTGCTCTTGTTGTAAGAGAAAAAAATCACTTATGTGGTTAAAAAGTTGTCCATCTCTTCCCTCTGCTTTTGAAGCATCCAAAATATGTGCCAGGGAGGAACATTACAGACAGTTACAAAAAGATAAAATGGAGAGGTAATCAGACAGATCCAAAGGTGCCACGGAAGAATAAGAAAAAGCTGCTCTCTCTCTGCAGCTGAAACTTTTCTCCTGGGTTTTCTGAGTTGAAAACTCAACACTTAGATGCAAACTACTTTGTCTTGGACAGTGGATGATAATAAGCCCGTTGACATGGATTGCAGACCAACAGCAAGTGTGCAAGTTGTTGGTTCAGAATGGAAATGAAAAGGAGTTGGTTTTTTTTCTGTCTTGAAAGTACAGATGGGCAAGCTACAATGAACTGAGTTGGAATTTAGCAGATCCATAAGGAGAACAGCCTGCAAAAGAGGGCAAACTGAGTGGCTTCCAGTAAGCTCAGCCCCTTACCACCAAGTTTGCATCCATATCCAATCTCAGACTCAGCCACCTGCTGCAGAAGGAAGAATGTCACCTCCACCACCAGGAACATACAGACTTACACAGTTGAAAGTCCCCAGTCTTCATCTGACAGCCCAATGGTGGCTTTAGAAATCAGTTTCTGGTGATGTAACTTAGTGGTATCCCCAGTAGTTATTAGGATCAAAATTACCCTCTGAGCATTTCATTTCAGTGCGCTGGCACAGGTTGCCCAGAGAAGCTGTGGATGGACCATCCCTGGAAGTGTTTAAGGACAGGTTGGATGGAGCTCTGAGCAACCTGGAATAGTGAAACGTGTCCTTGCCCATGGCAAGGATGGGTTGGAACTAGATGACCTTTAGGGTCTTTTCCAACCCAAACCATTCTATGATTTAATGATCTTTTTACAATACGTCATCTAGAAAATTTCTATAACAGCAATCTCAAGGAAAAAGAAGTTTCTGAGAAGTTACACTGAGACTAACACCCACAGTGATCTGGAACCTTTATACTACCATTTCTTGTGAAAACATAAACAAATATCCAGAGAAAGTGTACAAAAAGGAGATTTCTGGTGGAAGTACTGCTAGCAAATTTCTAATCATTTCTGATTCTTAAAATAACAGAGGATCAGAACAGCATCACAACAAATTAGGTACATGACAAATATAACAGTGAAAATAAGACAAATTTGATTTATTTCTCTTGGTGGCTTGCAATCTATACTTGCTAAGTTATTATTTTTTTTATAATAGCCAATCTGACTTTAATTTTCAGGGTCTGTGATAATGCAAATGTACCTTTTAAATAAAAAGTAGATCCCATTGTTCCCTTGGGACAATTTTAGGCAGGATAACTTCATCTTGCTTAAATGGGTTTACTGAAATGATAAATTACAGCATTTAGAAAAGTAGCCTATGTACCCAAAGGTGGGTGCTGTCCTTTACTACATTGAAGTATTTTGTAAAAACATGATGAACAGTAATCAAATATTATTATAAAAAGGATACAAGTTGCATGTTTGTTTATCAAAAAGAGTCTATTTCAGATTCTGCTAGAATCCTGGCAGAAACACCGCTAGAGCCATTTAGGAGCATATAAACAAATCAGTAATTTGGAAGACAAGCCCAGATCAATATATGTTAGATCAGTAGAGTCTCTTGAAAAAAAAAAATGGAAGGCACAACAGAGATGGGCCTCTTAATGGATTGAAAGGTGAAAGTGATTAGAGGTGAGATTATTCTGCACTCTGATAAAATGTGCTCGTTGCCCTCCTGACAAGGTGAGTACTAGTATGGGATAGTACAGAATTATACCTCCATTATTTCTAGAATATCTGCTAGTATAAGAGTTTGTGAATAGATCTGTGAGCATCTACATGCCAAGTATCACCCCACACACACTTTCAACAAGAAAATGTTGCAGAATGTTGGATTCAGTCTACAGATTCCTGGATTGTATTCACTGTGGTACTTTCAGAGAGATAGGTGACCTCGCATTAAACTCTGTTACTTCTCTATACCACAATTTCTTCATTTCCAGAATTATGCCAATCACACTGACTTAGTCATGGACTGTATTGAGATCTGCTGGTGAAAAAAAATTCATAGTAATCGACTGAAATTCATTTACAGTTATTTCTCACTAGTGTGAGTTGGTTAAAACAATTGCCATGGTTTTGATTTCACTGTGTCAGTGTCACGGTTTTTACCTCCTACTCAGCACACTGCTTTCCACTGAAATAATCTTTTCTTTCCTACGGCATTGTGTTACAATTTAGGAGCCTTATAAGGTCACAGAACTTGCACAGAGAACACAGAAAGGTTTCATTACCCCAAAGAACTCAGGGATCCATAATGGGAGTTTCCAGTGCATCTGCGTCAGCTACATCTGTACCCTTTAGCATTGCTTTCCTCACAACATTTCCAGTATTCCAAACTTCCATGTGAATCTTGGAAACATAAGGGGAAGGAAGAGAGAAAAGAAACTTTCTCTCTCTGGGTCTAAAAGCCTGTTCACTTACTTCTTTTCACACTCCCAGTCTAGCAGACCCTGAACAGCTGCCTGCCTGGCTGGCCTCATGATCTTCATGCTCATCAAAAGCTTTATTGTAGGATGGTTTTTGGTACCTTTTTAAATGTTTCTGTACACCTCTCTCAAAGCAGAAAAGGATCTGAATAACACCTGACAGCCAACATATGTACAGTCTGTAGACACAAAAACATTTTCAAATTCTGCTACTAACAGCACAGCAATGGCAAATAACTTTTCTTATTTGCAGGATATGGAAAGGAAAAAGAGTGAGACAAGAATACATGCAAAAAGTGGACCTTCTTTCCAATACTCAATTTTCCCAAGAAATTCAGATTTAGCAGCTTTTGCACTCTGTCCATCCCATTATTTTACCATACAATCAAAGAAATGGGACATAGATTGATTTTCTGTTCAGGATGAGATGTGTGGGTTCCTCAGAATAGTTTTCCTGCTTCCATTCTAAGTGCAATGTCGCACGGGTTTGCTGGAAGAAAGAAGTGAGGGGCCACAAAAAGAGCAAATTTTTGTCGACAAAAAGGACAGCATTACTGTCATCTGTTCAAAGGAAGTATTGCAATGGTACCTTGAAATGTTGTATCTAGTTTACTGTTTTTCTTTGAAGAAACATATTCAAACACCAAGGAAGAACATGCTTATTTTATCTTGTCTGCAATCTGGGTTTTGCAGCAAAGGCCCTTCTCAGAGTTTCAGAGCTTTAGGCTTTAACCTGTACCAAGGAGTAAAGGAGGTGGAAACAGAGATAGAAATGTCAGGACAAACTGTCTGGGATCCTTGGGCAGAGGGTATGGAGATAATGATGGGGAAAAAATGCTTAACTGGTATTAAACTCAAGGCTAATATATGAACAGCACCAAAATTGTTTTTTCCAAATAAAAAACTTGCATAATTCAATTCTTTATTCAAAGAAATTACTTGCATAATTCAATTCTTTTCCTTCTGCTTCTATCCACCTTTTTATTTGAGGTGGGATGGGACTTTGAAAATCATTTACTTTGTCCTGAGGGATTTACCTCATAAATAATATACTGCATGCAAAATATTTATATAGTACACAAAAATATTAGGGACTATCAGGATCGAGGAGACCTTTTCAGTTGGGCTTCTTCCCTTTGTGCAGTTCTGCTCCTACACAGCCCCTTAAGCTTTCATTTCATTCTTACAACTGTTTTTCTTAGCAGGCACCCTTCCTCACACAAAGTCTCAAGCCTCTCTGGGGACTGTGTTTAAGCATTCCTGCCTGAGGTCCAGGCCATCAGCTCAATAGACCATTCCAAATGATCTTGTTTTATATGTTGCTGCACATGAAGAGCCTTACCAGGGCCACGTGGCATGACACAGCTGTGCTTTTCCGACTGTTTTAGGCAGAAGGAAAATGAAACTTTTCAAAGAGCAAAATAAATAATTGAAATGAAAGAAAAAGAAAAACAAAAGATACACATCTGGTAAAATCTAAACAAAAGGAGAATGTCTAGTGAGGCCTCATTGATTCCAGGGTATAATGATGCAAAGGGTTCTGACTGCTAAAACAACTCAGAAGATGCATTTCTTATAGTGCATCCTGCAACACACTGAAGTGTGTTCTCCTTTCCATAACTGATTCTTACCAAGGTTTCTCTGCTAGCATAGGTCTGTTGCTCAGAGATCACACCTCCTCATATCCCTGAGCAATGCCAGCACAATTTTTTACTGTAGGACCTCATCCGATATCAGGTCTTTTAGGGGCCACTTCAAGAAGACATGAAAGGAGAGCAGTTTGATTCCCCTTCTCCTTTTATATCTTTAAGATATGACAGTGCATTGTGCAAAAATCCCTGAGTACAGAACAAGCTCCAGCTATAACTTGACACTTTAGTTCTTTTGCTTTTTTTTTTTTTTTTTTTACTTTAAGTTTTGACATAATTCTTTTCACGCCTCAGCAGATGTAACTATAATAATTAGAGGCAGCTCCTGGAATGAGCTGCAAGGATAATTGCCTGGGCACTTGTGAAATTAGGCACAAGAGGGAGAAAAGAACATCATCTTCCTGATTTGGTTAAACACTTTGCTAAACAGATTCAGTAACTTCTAAACAATTTTTGTTTACCTGTGGACTTCCACATAAAGTTATCCTCAGATGTACAGTGAATTTTTATGAAGCTTTTGACACCTATGTGCATATTAAACAAAAAGGGCATGGGAAACTGTCCTGTACTTAGATTATGTAAGAGGTGAACAGGGAGCTGAGCCAAAGATTTGCTATAATGTTACAAAATAGCCACTGTTTCTTCCAGCAATTTCATTCATGGTCTCGGAAATGTTTCCCTTGACTGTAACAGGGAAATATTGTGGGCTAAATTTACATTTCATAGGGGTTAAATTAAATTCTCAGTGGAGAAGGAATGGTTACTAAGGCAACAGGAGCACGCATTTGATACCTGTTATTCAAGTCTGTAACCTCATGCTCATTACCTATCACATTGTTTTTTAATATTCACTCTAAAACGGATGTTGCCAGAACCACCTTACTTTGACCTAAGTAACAAGACTTTAACTAATGTGAAAAGAACTTGCAACTGCTATCAGTATATTAAGAGATGTCTTGAGAAGTCGAGATCTTTTTATCTGAAGAACAACTCTTGCTTCCATGGAATAAGAAATGTCAAAAAAAGCATTCGTAAACACAATTCTGAAGGGGTTCTGAACTGGAAAACAGCAGGGCATATTGTGATTTTCTGAAAAAACTTGTGAAATTAGCTAAACGAGAAAGGACTGAAATATCCACTACCGTTTAATAGATACTGAGCACTGACAGGTCAGAACTGCCTGCAGGAGAAGATTAAGAGCATCTGGCTGTACATGTTGTTGAAGACTATGAGCAATATTAAATGTCTGAGGTGAAAATGGAGCACTTGTTTCTCTCTATGTTTTTCTCCCATGTTAAAGGAGAATAATACATTCATTATGAGAATATATTATCAGAATGAGAACGTATATGCTAGTTTTGGTCTATAGTAGTTAAAAGGGGTCAGAAATGAGGACAAGAACTTGCAAGATCTAGTACACATTGTACAACACAATAGCACTTCATAAAGTTCTTAGGACAAGATCACAGAATCAAATACACATAGCAATTAATCCCTAAGCTTACTCAAAACTCTCCCATTCAGAAATTAAATGTTAACAGAAATGGATGCTTTAACTTGAACAAAAAATATATGTGCTTTTAAAATGCTTCCTTGAGAGTGAAAATTCTTTCCCTTCATAATCATCAGATTGTTTTGTTTCATTTAATTTAGACTTTTAAACCACTTTAATATAAATACATGATATTATACAAGATGTACATTACACACATGAACACGGTGTTTTGTTTTAATAGCATATAAATTTGACAGTGCAATTAACAATGACTGTTCGTGGAAAGCGTGCGCTTGCTTTGCTGTTTCTTGACACACTACCAGAAAGAAGTTAGGGTCAGCTGGATCATCTCAGTTTTCTACTTCAGTAACCTTTCAGAAGGCAAGGCATTACATTTGTCCTTTTGTAAATTAGGCCTTAAATCCCCAATGCTTTTTATAATTTGGAGGTAAGCCTTTAAGTCTATCACATTTCCTTATCCATGGAATTTACATCTTTGCAACCTCAATGTTCTCAAGTATAACAGCGACATATCTCTCATCCATCTAAAAGAATTGTGCTATTGAAGTAAAGGATCTCATTGTCTGCATCTAAATGAGCCTATGAACGAGGGAGCACTCAGTTACTGCAACAGAAGGAAATTGCCTGTTCTGAATTACGCATTACAAACAAGTACAAAGCACAGATTCACCAATCTTGTTTATATATATATATATGTATATATATATATATATACACACTTTTTTTTTTTTTTTGCTTAAGATAAAATCTCACATCCTATAATATCCTTGATTTTAGCCGTATGAAATCACAGTGACTTTTATGCTCCCTCTAACACCACATTGGCTCAAACAGAAGAATCATTCAAACAGTTCAAAAAGCCATTGCAGGAAAAATGATGTACATAGCATGCGTTCCAGAATTTTCTTTTGCTTTTATTAAATTTTTGTAAATATTCCTTATGTAAAGGCAGCTATCAAATGAAGCATGGGTTTTAGCAGCATTTGAAACTCTAAATCCTTCTTGGGCTCTTTAAATTACTTAGCCCAAACCCCAAAGCCAGCAGAAGGCTTGAGATGCTCTGGAGCTGTAATTCCTCAACGGAAGCACTCACAGGCATGGCAGGCAGGGACAGGGCTGCCAAAGAGCATTCATAGAAGTTGTGCTTCCCAGATTTACTTTAATGGTTTTTCTTGTGCAGTGGTGGAAACTCGGGAAGCGGCTGCACAAAATTTCTTGGTAACTTGGTAACTGGGAGCATATGAACTCTGCTTGCCAGTGAGTATGACAGTCATCAAAGAAAAACAGAAAGTGAGTGAACACCAAATAACTGTAATCAAGTAAGTGGGGTTGCTCAATTCTATGTGATGTGTGCAGGTTATTATTTGCACCGACAACTAAAAAGAAATATGAACAGGGCTCAGCAGAAAGCATCAGTGTAGATTTTCTTGTGTCAGAGATTAATTGAACATTTAGAGCCACAGTCCTGCCAAGGCATGACATCTGTGACTTGTCACCTGAACTTCTCACTGCATACCTGGAAGTCTCTTCAAGACAAGAGTCCTGGGGCATTTTTTTTTTCTTTTTTTTAATCTCTTCTTTTTGACATTACTACTGTAAGGAGAACAGAACACCCTTTAGTTGATCTCTATATTAATTCAGATTATTTTAATTAACTGAAGAAATTATGTCTAAGAAAATAACACCAGGCTGTTCAAGGGGCTTGGGATTTTGGGGGTGACATGTTGGTTTGGTTTTGTTTTGTTTTCATAAAAAGCAGAACAAACAATCTCATTATAGAAGAAGGAGAGCTAATTTAAATCTGGATAGATAATCTTATTCTTTTTGAAGGGCTGCTTTTTAAAGTGCAACACCACAATTAGATTATTCCACCAAGTTTAATAAAGTGGGTCAGTTAAACCAGTGTCTCTCTGTCCCTTATGAAAATCTATCTAGTGAAAATCTGGAGTGACTTTTGGAAGGAAAAAGGTGTATTAAACAATTCTTAATAAATATTACCTAATTCTGGAAAAATTAGGTATAATAATATTTTAATTATATTTTAATAATTACAATATAATATAAATTTTCAATAAAAAATTAAAATATGTTGATAACATTTTTGATAATTTGACAATATTTCTTACATTCTTACTTGGGAAAAGAGCACCATCTACTGATCATCACTCTGAAATTCCTGCATGGTGTTTCCCTTGAGTGTGTTTTACTTGTGTGCAACTCCAGAGTTTTTGGATGACTCTTGAAGACATGTGAAAGAAAGCTTATGTACCTTCAGCCATCAGCTGATACCACTGTGGTGTTTTCTTGTTTTGGTAGCCAGCAACACCTTAGCAGCAGGAAGCAAGCTCAGATCCAAGGCACAGAGGTCCCCAGTGAGGTTTCTCCCAGCTCTGTCTCACAGCCCAGGGGTAGTAGTCAAGGCTGCAGAGCCTGGGGTGCACTCAGGGCCTTAACTGCAGCAAGAATGCTTAGCTATAAATAGGTTTTCTTTGCTCATTTTTTCTGTACTTTTGATAGGATCTGAGTTCTTAAAAAGCTCTAGTGCTGTTCTGAGAAACAATTTCAGAAAACTGGTGTGCTGGTGATTGCTGTCATCCTAAGAGTGATGGGACTATTTCCCCAGTGTCTCACACCTGATGTGATTGTGATGATTGTCTCTAAACCAGAATGTGAGGAGCTGAACAAGGAGCTCCCACAGTTGCATGCATAGCTACTGCTTGAAAGGCCAGTTAAATCTGCATGACTGGCACCCACGCCCTCTGTGGGTCTGGCACAGAGTGGGATTCATTACATATCTATTTTCTGCTCATGCAATTATGCCTCTCCTTGAGTCACTGGAGAATTACATATTGCTCATATATTGTCTGCTTCTCATATATTGCCCTTGTCAGGCCACAGCCCAGCAGCAAGAGCTGAAAAGTACCATTACTCAATAATTCACTGCTTGACTCAGCCTCCAATTTTTGAATTCCTAGTCCCAGGGACATGTGTTCATGGGAACATCTCAACTGGCTGGGGGAGGAATTGTTTAAAGAACATTTCTAGATGTTGTAGCTCCAGGGTAAAAACTTAAAATCAGGACTCATTTGCATTCAAGATACTCTGCTACCCTGCCTATAAATAATCAGTATTTTCAGGTTTTTTTGGTGTTTTTTTTTTTTCTTTTTTTTTTTTGTTTTGTTTTTGTTTTTTTTTTTTGGTGATACCACTGGAACTCACACTGAACAGGTTTCTATTTCTCCTGGCAGGGTAGATGGTTATTTCTTTATTTTTGTATCCAAAGACTGAAAAATCTCTTTCTTCCATTAAAAGAAAAAGAAACCTGAAAAACAGATATGGCACAGCCTCTCTGACCAACCTGCACCATCATCTGACTGACCTCATGATGAAACAGTTGTAAGCTGAGTCCAAGTCAGATATAAGTTGCCTATATATATAAATATACTGATGGAGAGGAGAAAGCCATTTACGTGGGTAAAACCAGAGGCACTAAGGTGTGTGGCCAGATATTAAGAAGATAAATTACAGCCATCTGTAGACCTATATATATATATATATCACTGTATGAGATAATTTCAAGGCATATGATAAATTAATAGATAGGGATTGCAGATGGCCTTTAGTTGAAATGCAGAATTAAGTTGCAATGCTAGGATACAGAATGGCTAAATGGGTCAGGTAATGCAGTTTCATGCATCTACAAGTAACAAAAAAGTGTGGTTGAATGATCTTTTTTCTTTTTTTTTCATTTAAAGTATTTCAAATTCTCATGGTTGGTAGGTTGCAGGAGTGTCCCATTGCTATTATTTTGCACATAAAGAAAATTTTGCTTGTATTTTGTGTTTCCTAGCTACTCCTCAAGTCCCTCTGATTCCCTCCCCTTGTGCCAAGGGACTTGTGGAGTCACTCAAGAGGAACAAGGCATGGATACTTAGATTCATGGACTGAATTAGAACATCCATCATCAGACCATGCCATGAGAATAAGGGCCACTTTTTCATTTTCTTGGAAATGCAGAAACAATCTTCACTGGAGTGAGGCCAGGGTCCTGCATTGTTGTGTCGCCCTGGGAGTGTGACAGACCCCTCAACTCCAGCTTATGATTCGTGCTACCTGCTGTTTAGAGACCTTCTGTAGGTTTATCTCTTCTGGTTCTCCTGGGACTCACGTTCCTCATGCTCTAGAGTTTCCTCTTTCTGCTGTGGAGCACTTTTAGAAGGGAGTGCACTGGAGTGCACTCTGGGCCCAGTACTGCCTGACATCTCCCTGTTCCAGCAGGTGCTGAGGATTGTTTCCTCCAGGGCAGCAGAGGGGGGCACACACTGCAGGTTGGCTGAGGGCTGGCACGAAGGGCAGGTTCACTCTGCCTCTGACAAAGCATTCACACAAAGCCAGGCAGACTCCAGTGCACAGAATCAGCTTTGGCTCCCAGAGTGCTCTGTGTCAAAATTGACTTTGAGAGGGACAATACAAACCACCATAAACTAACTACCTCTTCTAGTCATAACTGTGTTTGAAAATTTGGCCTTAAAAATTTGACTCACATGGTGAGGTCAGGGATGGCTTCTGTTTTTCTGTCTGAACTGTAGTAGGCTATGGATCTGAAAACTCCAGAGGGCCTTTGGAATACAGCCACAAAGAGAAGATGGAAGGCACTGGAAGTTACTATGGAAAAGATGTTTACAAAAAATTTAATTAACAATAAAGTGCACCTCCACCAGGAAGGATTTGAGATGAAAGGACACCTATTTTTTTTTTTTGAGGTAGACAATTACACTTGTTATATTGAAAGGTCTTAACTTCTACTAAATTTTTGACAAGCTGACTGCACTGCAGTTCTGATTTCTTATTACATATTGTTACATATTATTACAATATTATTGCATATTGTTCAATTCTTATTACAATTACAATTGTTCAGTACATGTCAAGTGCATAATACATTCTGTATCTATTGTGTACTATAATAGTGCATGTCTCCATAGCAAGACAAAAAAAGTCCTGGATAGCTACAACTTTTCAGAAACCTTGAAACCACATCACAGATCATACAAGATACTTTACTAAAGCAAAGCAAAAAAAAATTGGGCAGAACTAAAACAAAAATGTACAGATTTAACATAACAAAACTTTCACAGAAATTTACCAGGTGGTTTTCTGGCTCCATCTGGTGTTTCTTTCACAAAATTTCTAGCTGAAGGAAGTATGATTTCCACTTCCCTTTCCAGCTACACACGAGAAATGAAGAGTGGTATTAAAAAGACAGTTAAACATATGTACCCTGAGGACTCACATTCAAAGTTGTATATTATTTATTGTGAAAGTACAAGAAGAATACTTTTTAAAATTAGTTTTTATATCTTGTGACTTAAATAATTTTCAGTTCTGAGAAAGGGCTTCTATGGTAAACTCACAATTTCTTCTTAGGATACTGGTTAGAATGCCAAAATACTATTCCTCCTTACTAACCTTGCTTTGCTTACATCCTCATGATGGCTAAATCAATACTATTGCTTTATTCAAATAAACTCTCAAATATTTGCAACACACTTATCACAAGTTTTCACATCAAATATTTTATTTGTGCTGCTTTCAGATCTGACAACAACATGTTTACTGGCTGTACAGTAAAATCACCTGCTTCACTTGGGTTGTAATGGTTTCTAGGAGGAGTTGATCCATCATTGTCCGAGGGGTTGAAGAAACACTAATGTGTCTTTAGTTTCCTGGGCCTTCTTTGGAGCCCTTCTTATAGATATGTCTGATATTTGCTCTCTTCCAGTCATTAAAGATATCCTCTGATCTTCATAACTTTTAATTATAAATGCTAGTATTATAGACAGTGGCCCTGCAGCAATGCCAGCCATTTCTCTCATGGTGGGGCAAATTTTGTCCGGGCACATAGAGTCGTGGGGATATCAGAATATAAACTCTTCTTTGTTAGCAATTCTCACAATATCAGAGAGAACACCCTCCTTTTTCTACTGGGCCTAACATATAAAACATCCCTGTCCTAGTATGTTCATAACTCAGCAAACTTATTGTAAAAGCAGGGCAAATTAAATGTTATCCTTTAAAAAAAGGTATTCTCACTTTCCATAGAGTGGAGTACACATACACTGCACAAGCACTATAAAAACAATATTAAACCAACACGAATGCATCTTCAAATATGATTTAGCAATTGAGAAAAATGTTGAGTAGCCAGTACTTCCTGAGAAACAAGTTTCTACACGCCTCAGGGGCTTGAATGTACTTGCAGAACGTCAGAGTGCAGTAGATAACACTGAGAAAGTCTTCCCTAGCAGCAAAAAAAGAAGTAGGTTTGGGTTGTTTTTTTGGTTTTATTTTTTTTTTGGTTTAGCTTCTCCCCCATATTTATATAAAAGCATAATAGTTGCATTTATAACTACCAGACTGAGTTCTTCCTTCCACTAATGTAGGCCATCCACAGCACCCACCCTCTACAGCCTTTGACCCAAAATGATTCAGCATTGGCTTATGCAAATGGAAAAGTTTTACTTTAAAGGAAAAAAAAATAAAAATTGGCAGTCCGCTAAATGTCACAGAGGAAATTCACGGCATGTAGGAAAAGAACTGTGTAGAGAAATGTTGAGCCAAGACTGCCTAACACATGTTGTATTTATTATAGCCTAAGCATAATAACAACATTTTTAATGAACCTTATCTCCCTGGGATGATACTGTGGAAGCATTTTAACTACCAAAAGCCTTGTTTGCCCCATCTGGTTTCTGACATGTGCTCCGGCTGGAGCCTAATATTATCTCAGTACTCTGATCCCGCACACATGGAGAAGGCTTCAACATTAGGAAAACAGCTATTAGCAGCTCATCTGTTCTTCTTTCTGGAACGAAGCTCACTTGTGAGACCCCTGGAAGAGTCAGTCATTCCAGAGGACAAGGAAGCCCAGCCCTGGCCCTTGTGCCACATCCGTTCAAACCTCTGTGTCATTGCCAGGTGGCAGCTCTCGCTCAGGGAGGGAAGAACGACGCGGCAGCTTTGGGACACCCTGAAGCTCAGGAGAAAGTGGTCTCAACTCCGGATCCTTACTAGGGTTATCACCAGAACAAAAAAAAAGGCAGTATCTTAACCTCTTTGTTACTTAGTATCCTTCTGGGTGGTTTTTTGTTTGTTTGTTTGTTTTTTCAGAATTGGATAGGAGATACTTCTTTGCTTCACCAAGGCACCTTCCCCATTAAAGGCAGAAGCTGCATGTTTTCTATTACATGGAGCATTTGAGCTTTCTGAGAACTGAAACTAACTGTGAGTTAACTTGCTTTCAGGGCAGAGTGTCCCAATAGTTCAAAACCAGACATATCTCTTGTTGTTGTTGTGGGTTTTTTTGTTTGTTTGTTTGCTGGGCTTTATTTTTTGTCGGCAAATTTGGGGGGGGGGGGGGGAAGAGTTTTTAAATAAATTGCGATAAAGCCTGCGATCTCTTAGTGACTTGCAGCAGGAGAAATCTTCCTAACTGACATTTACCGCCCAAATCTCAATGAATTAAGTGTGGGCATTAAAAGAAGCTGAACCCAAAGTGATTCACAAAGAGCAAGTACTCACGCAACCCAAAAAAAAGAACCAACAAGAAAACAAGCCCAAAACAAGTAACAACCACGGCCGGGCATCGCCGCGCAGGCCCTGAGGAGCGGCCGGGAGCGGGGCCGGCGGCGCCCCTCCGCCCGGAGCCTTCCCCCGGCCGCGGCGGCGAGGGCGGGCCCGGAAGGGAGCAGCCGCCGCCCGCCTGACATCCCCGGCTGTGGGGCGGGGCGGCAGCGCGGGCAGCGGGCGCCATGCTGCAGTTCTTGGTAAGGCTCCGGGCTCTGAGGCCGTGGCGCGGCGGGGTGGCGGGGCCGCTGCCAGGCCGAGGGAGGAAGGGCGCGGTGTCCGGTCACCCCGCGGGCCCGTGTTCGTGTCCGGCCACCCCGCAGCCCCATGTCCGTGTCCAGCCCCCCAGTGGCCCCGTGTCCGTGTCTGGCCCCGCCGTGTCCCCGTGTCCGTGTCCGGCCCCGCCGTGTCCCCGTGTCCGTGTCCGGCCCCGCCGTGTCCCCGTGTCCGTGTCCGGCCCCGCCGTGTCCCCGTGTCCGTGTCCGGCCACCCCGCGGGCTCTGTCAGCGCCCGGGGTTGGATCCCCGGCAGCGCCTCATCTTTGGGCGGCTTCCCTTCTCCCTTCTCCCGCTCCTTCCCCCCTCGTTCTCGCACAGCGGTGCCTTAAAACCGCTCCGAAAATGGAGTTCCACGGCTTGTTTTTCCTCCGAGTCGTGCTCTCAGTTGGCCTTGGAGATTCTGCTTGCTCACGGTGATGTTCCCCTTGCTGCTCAGATTTCTTTGTGTAAGCATAAATACCGCTGTCCTTTAGTGAGAGCAGGGCGTCAGCCCTTGCCGTTTTGTACACCCTTAAAAGTGTATCGCTTGAGATGTGGATTTTTATATACGGAAATTAATGCGAGGGATCGCGTTTCATTACTGCCCCGAAGAGCAGCAGAATTATTAGACTGAATATTAGACTTTGTCTTTCGTTGGGGCAAGATAATTCAGCTGGCTAATAAGTTTCATAGCAGATGTTGATACCGAGCTAGAAGTGATGGCCTGTTGTAAGGTGGGAGAGTCTTGCTTGTTTTATATAATAATATATAAATAATATTATATATAATGAATAAATCAGGTCTGTTTCTCATCCCAGCTTCATAATACCATGTATGAAAAGCCTCAGTCATTTCTGTATCTGTTTATAATCCCCCCTGCACTCCAGTAGAAACCTTCAGTAGGGCTAAATATGGTTAGCCTCTCTCAAAGTTTCTGTGTTTATCAGCTCCACTGCTTTCTGCTATTTTGTTGTTGCCAGATAAAAATACTTTATAACTTCTCATTAGTGCATGAGAGTTAGACAAAAGATATACTAGTTCTGGGTTTCTTCCCTGCTTGGGTGGAGATTGGACTTGCTCTGACTGGTTAGGGCTGTAGCAGAGAGATAAAGGAATAATCTCACAAACCTTGTGTTTTTGCAATCCAGAGTTAAGCTTTTAAAAAGCCATTTGTTTACAATGCATCTTGAAATGCTGGAAATTGGAAGACCCTGCACCCTCATCAGTCCTGTTGTTTTTAGTGAATATGCACATTTTCATTGGCTCTGTGTTTTACTTTCCATATAATTGAAGTCTTAAGTAGTGATGTTTTTTCCCCCACTGCTTGAATTGTCAGCTCTAAAAATAAATGTAACTGGGGGGATGCAGTGCTGGACTTCCTAATAAAGGAGTACACTTTAGGGGAGTACTGATCTCAGGTCTATCTCTGCTGACTAAGGGTTGTTTCACAACAGAATATGACACATGTTGGAGAGGTTCTAGGGTAAAAGCCTAGAACACTGCTAGTAAACAGGGATCTGGTTTGTGTTTCCAGGTGGCTTCCCAGACACTGCTAAAGATACAGGAAATTCTCCTCTGCTTAAATTGATGCTCTAAATGAAGAGAAATTGCCGGGCTGGTTTTCATCAGTGCATTATTTGTTGTACCTGCTTAGCTGGTAATTGACACTGCAAGACCATATGCTAATCAAGGCAGTACACACAAGAATAATTCTTAAATTTTTGACGCTTAAAAATGATGATAAACAAGGAATAAGACCAAAAATCTGTTTAAGAAAATACTGAAGTAACTTGCAGTCAGAGTTCATATGACAGCTCTCATCCAATTTTAGTTTTCTATAGATAGATTTTCACCAGTGCTGCTTAGGGAGTCTGAATCACAGGAAAGATGAGCTGTGCTCTGTGCCAGTTTGGGCCTGGAAAAGATGTCTGGTTAGTAAGTGATGGCAAAGTTATTTTGTGGACAGTGGTTTTATTTTTCTTCATATAGTCTTATTTTGACAGTAGTAACCATGAGCAATAACAATTTTTTTTTTAATAGAACTGGCCTCAACTGTCACAAGGACTGATTTGTCTACTAACAATGAATGAAAGCACAATATTAGAAGTGTCCCCTTTCAAAGTAGTTAAATAACTTTCATGATATAGGGCAAACTTATTTTGAAGTGTAACAGCAAAAATAAAAAAATGTAGAATATTGAGAAGTTGCTGAATGAGAAGAGTTTCTTTCACTCCAGAAGGGTTCTTATGCTTGAGGATTTTCCTCAGCTGGCAAACAGGGTTTGGGCCAGAATCTGTGCTCTTGCTCTGCTGCCAGAGTGCATTTTTATGAACACCCTTCATCAACTATAAGTTTGCACAGTTGTCAAAAGAGGTTGTGCCCAGCTTCCAACCAACTGTACTGCCTTGGAGAAGCCCCTAGATCAGAGTGGATTTGGCTGAGAACTAATCTCTTGGGGTCAGAAGGGTTTGTCTGGAAGATGCACAGCTGTTGCTGCAGAAGAGAAGCAGCCGGTTTACATCAGTTTAAGTTCATGTTGTGAAGTTGTTTTGGTTTTTTTACTTCATACTAAGACATGTATGTCCCTTTCCAACAACAACTGAGCATTGTTCTAGGGAGGTGTTGCTTTGGGCCTTCCCAGCATGGACCAAGAGCTCTGTGATATGTAGGTTCCTCCTGCAGTCTCCCCCATTTTTCTAGGAGTTACTGCCTTTGTGGGTGTGTAGGGAACCTCACAAGGATGAACACAGCTTGATCCAAACAGTCTTGAGGATGTGGATTGAATAACAAAACTCTGGTGTTTTGGAAATGATGGCAAGGTGTTTCTGGTACAGAAGATGGGTAAAGTTGCATCCTTCTGGATGAAAGATGGGAAATTAGGTAGGAGTGGAGTTGAAACTCATTAAATACCTTGCAGTATCCCTTTTTCTTTATTTTAGCCAATAAGCTTTTGATGGAAGGATGTTAACTCTTCTCCCTTTGTTCCTTTTAGCTTGGTTTTACTCTTGGCAACGTGGTTGGGATGTATCTGGCTCAGAACTATGATGTGAGTATCCTGCTATTCTCAGAGGTAAACTTGTTCTGAACTGAAAATGTACAGCTATTTTCTCTCAATTAGAATGGAATCAGTCTTTGTTTTCATGGTTTATATTATTTAAACAGAATGCAGATCATGCTGACTTTAGTTCCAGGAGAACTCAGACTTCTTCAGGGGAAATTACCTCACTGCAAGAGTGTCAGGCATTGGAATGGGCTGCACAGGGAAGTGCTGGAGTCACCACTCCTGGAGGTGTTCAGGGAATAACTGGACATGGCACTTAGTGCTGTGGTCGAGTTGACAAAGCGATGATTGCTCAAAGGTCAGATTCTGTGATCTTGTAGGTCTTTTCCAACCTTAATTGCAAAAACAACAACAAAAAAAAAAGTAACCAAAACATCATCTTCTCTGTGGGAGCGTAGTACTTAAACCTAAACTTCTGTTCAGTCCTAGAGCTCAGCCATCTAGAGGCAGAGACAGGAGAAACAGAAAAGGTTTTTCAGATGCTCATGGGTTTTAACAGCATTAAAATACTGGTTTCCTATCTTGGATATCCTGTCTTCTTACAGGGTTCTCCACTCAGTGTAACTGTTAAAAAAAATCTTCAGAGCACATGAAATGTCTTTCTTCTGGACCTATAATAAAAATAAATTTTACCAGCTTTTTTGGAAAATGCAATACTTTCTCCTACTTCAAAAAGTGTATTGACCTGCAATCTTTCTCTCCTTCTTTTCTCACAGTGAGAAAAGAAAGAGAGCTTTTTTTTTTTTTTTTTTTTTTAGCTCTCAGTTGACAGGGTTTTCAATGTGAAAGGGCAGAGGAAGAAGATTTCAAGCTGAGCCTTCAAAACATGCTTTTAATTTCTGCCAAATCAGCAGAATCCCTTGTAAGAGCAGTGCCACTTTACTTTCTGGCTAGAGGAGTTAAGAACATTTAACATATAAATTTTTTAAAATTCTTATGCAATCTGTATTAGCCTTAATAAAAAGTTGTTGAGGCTTTGGTGACATTTATGTTTTGCTTTCTTCTCATCTTCAGTATTGATGTCTTGCTGGCTTATTATTGAAGTCATCTCACTTAAAAAAAAAAAAAAAAATCTCACATTTAGCTCTTTGTTTCTGCACAAACTTTGGTGATTTTTCCTGTCAGCCTCTCCAGGAAAAGGACTTAAGGAAAGGCTGGTGTTTCTGTGCAATGTTTTATAGTGTTACAAAAATGCAGTCATGAGAATATATTTGGATGTATCGATATGTATTACAATCATTGTATGGTGCTTTCCTGGCAGCACTGATAAAGTATTGCCACAAGAGGGGGACTCAAGCTTTTGATTTGCTGGAAGTGGTTCCCTGGAAATCCAACACTGACTTGCAGGATGGACACAGCAATTTTATTGCTGGTGCTGAAGATGATTGGATTGAGATGACATTTAATATAAGCTTGTTATAATGAGGTACTAATTCTGCAGCTGTACACACAGTGTTTAGTAGTAAGTACATGGAGGGTTCTGCTGACGGTGGAGTTTTTTTGGTTTAGTTTAAATGTCAGGCGTGTTATTACAGGCTGGTCTCTTTAATTTCATTTGTTCAAAGAGAGCTTAATTCTGAAAAGGAAGGTAAGAGGAATTTATGTTACCAGTTCTGTGAGCCTCAGACCAATCAATAAGGGAATGGCATCCTGTTTGGATTAACTGCTGCTTGGTGGTCAGGTTATCTATGAAGTAAAAACCCAGGATTTTTTTTTTCCATAGCTAAGAGTGGAAAATTTTCTTCAATTTCGTTTGAATCAGTTAGTTTCTAAAATCATACATTATCACTTTCCAGTTTTAGCTAGTCATAATCTGTGCTATTAAGAGCTTCAGGTTTTTTTTCCCATTTCAAGTTATCAAAATTTACTGTTGGATTGCTTTATCAAAATTCTTTTATTTGTAAGAGAAAGCTGAAGTTTTGAAACTCACAAGCAGTAAATTGAATTTTCATTCAAGTGTGAAACTTCAAAAGGGTGCCAATTTGCAATACAGTAGAATTCCCCAGTGAAGAATTTTGTTTCCCACCAGATGAACCAGGAGAAATATTTCTTAAGAAATTTCTTGTGAACATATTTGATGCTCTTGAACATCTCTTTTCTCTTGGGTTATAGTGCAATCTAATTTCCCCCTTGAAAGCCTTTGCATCAGTGTTTGAATCTGCTTATTGTTGGCAGTTTGTCTTCTCTCAGTCAGGAAGCCGGGCTGGTCATGCTAAATTTCCTGTAAAGTGATCTTTTTTTCCTTCCTCCTGTTCCCATCACCACTGGCTGACTTATAGCCTTAATAATCTAAGTATTTCGTGAAGCCTCCTGTGAGGGGCTCTCACCTGCTGTTTGCCTGATACTGCCTAGATTTAATCTCTGTGCAAGGTAACAGATACTGGAAATATCTTTTAAAAACAGTTTAAACTTTATTGAATTTCGTGCTGCATGTATGGTATTGTCTTTCTTGATGAAACTCACGTAGTAGCCCAGGATTTCTTGTTGTGTGGGGTTTGATTGTTTGTTTTTGTCTTTAAAGATTCCTAACATTGCAAAGAAGCTGGAAGATTTTAAGAAGGATGTGGAAGCCAAGAAGAAACCTCCTAATGACAAGTCCTGAAGGAGCAATGTGTTCCCCAGGTCAACTCTGTGTACACCAAGGATGCAATTTACCTTTCAGGCAGCAAAGGTCAAGTAGAGGGTTGGCATGGGAGGTTCCTCCACTCTTAGTCTTCCAGAACTGGAATATCCTTCTTTTGAAAGGGCGGCTGTGAACTTTTCCTGGGACTGATTTTCAAGGGTTTCAGAATTTGGATTTGCAACTGATGCCTGACTGGATGATATCATCTGTATTTTTCAGTATTTCTTTTTTCCTAATATTTTGTAATCTGTTTTTACCTGATCCAACTGGAGTGCTTTTGGTCTTGTTCCAATGTGTACCTCACACTTGATAATACCCTAGCTCTTAGAACAGCACAAAAGAAATTAAATGCATCAAGAAGTAACTTAGTGTTTCTTGTCATTTGTTGTGAGTGGTGGTACTCCACACACACAAGCAAAACAAAAAAAGCAGCCATTAAAACCCCTGGTGTGTGAGAAAACACACATCCTATTGTAGAACTCTTGTCTTCTGCTTGAAACCATAATTCTGAAAAACTCCTGTTGTAAATTCTGAAAAAAAAGTTGCAATGATTTGAGTAGATGTCAGTTTTATTAATTCAAGGATCTCTCAAATAATTATTTTCCCTTAAAATGGAAGAGTTCTATCAACTCTGTAACATGGCCTGAATGACAGAGTCTCCTTGACAGTCTTTTGCAGGATGTGAAGAACAAAGAAAAGTGCCAGGAAGATGTTCTTGCTTTTATTGAGGATTCTTGGTAATGGACTGCTGCAGACAAGCACAGAATGACCTCCATTTGTTCAGGCTCTAGATTAAAGCATACCTAGAGTGCTTCTCCATTATTGTTTTAATTAGGATGAGGATTGTGCCTTCAAAGTGGTTTGTCTTTTCACTATGTTTTCATTCTCATCATAGGAAAACTGTAGAGCACATGGTCTGTGTTCCTCTCAAAAGAGACTAAATCAGAAGATGTGCTTTGATCTCTAATGGGTGTTTAGTGCATTAGACAGGTCTAGAGACACTCAGAAGGAAAAGAACCCAAGCTCTGAGCACTAATTGTCTTGCTTTGTCAGTGAACTGTGCTGTTTGGTATTAACATAGCATCAAAGCTTTAAATATAGAACTCATGTACCCGTTGTAATTTTCACCCTCTACACCAAAGCCTTTAATTTGGATTTATCTGAGTGGACTCCTAGTTCAGGAGTTCACACTGGATCAGTAGGGACACATTTGCAGAGTCCCATACACCAAATACTTGCATTCTTTGCCCAAGTTTGGTGGGGACAAAGTTCTTCCACAATGCATTCCTGAAACAGAGGAAACTATTCCTCATGCGAAGATTCTCCTTCTTAAGCACTATAAATATATATAAGGAATATTTCACCTTTAATTTTAAATCCTTCCTTTCACCTCTGCCCTGAAATGTGTAGCTGACATAAAGCTTTCAGTCTTTGCAAAGGGTGACTTGCCAAGTTTAAAAGGTAGCTCAAGTCAGGCAATCTTAGTAGCGATACAACCAATTTTCCCTACAGTAAACACTCCATGAAACTCCAAAAGGGAGGAATGGTTGCACCACCTAATAGAAGATTATCAGAAACCTTGTGGTGGCAGCATGTGTGGAAGACACCCACAAAGTGCTTGGTAAAGGGAGTTCCCAGCTGAAGTCAAATTAATGATGTTTAGCTTTTACTGAGTTAGTACTGTATGTTCTTGCTTCACAGACTTCAGACCTGACTGAAGGAGTTTTCTTCCATGCCCAGAAACATTTCCATAGTGATAGCACTGCACAGCTGTTTTGATGCTTTCAGGAACATGATGAACTTAGGTTCCCCCAACTTCTTCTCCCTCCCCTCCCTTTCCTGTTCTTGAGCATTGAAAAATATTGTCTCTAACCCATTCATTTTCCTTTCATCACCATATAAAATGATATTAGTGTCTAAAATTGGATTATTTCTTTCCTCAAACATACTTTATATTCTTCTTCCCTTTCTTTACGTGGGGATGAGAAGTGAAATAATGTTCCAGATCTCTGTATTTGTTGCCAAACAGGCCAGTTACTCTAGAAGTGTTTTTGAAGCTGACTCTTTCAGCTGAGCATTCCAAACAGATGTTAGGATTTCTTTTTTCCTATCATATTAGGAAGTGAAAAGCTGCAGCTGTAATGTTGTAGAAACAATATATGCTCATTAATACTGAAGACAGGATTTCTGAGGTGTTTCACACTGTTTGCAGCACTTTCCATTTTGGCTCAATCTGGGTTTTTTCCTCCCACATAGTAAGCTGTAAATTTGGATAACATCATAACACAGCTGATGTGGACTTTGCAACTACTGTATAACACCTTTTACCTAGGCTGAGGTTATCCAAGGTGATGCTAAAATTTAACCTTACCTTTCAGAGGCTAGATGGTGAGCACAGATAGTGACTGCTTGATGCAGTTATTTTATCTCACTACAAATCCAATAAAAAGGATCTTGGTTTAGGAATTTGTAAAATAATGTTAACATGTACCACCAAGAAGTCTAGCAAACACAACTACATCTCTCTTTTTTGTTCTTTTGAGGCAAAAATAAAAAGAAATGAACAGGAGACTTCCCTCTGGATTTTAGCAGCAACTTACATGCTGATACCCACTCAGAGTGCTTTGGATGCAGGGCACAAAAGATGGATGCTCCAAGAAGTTAATCTAGGAGCAAGTTTCCCAGTTAACGTGGGCTCTGTGAATTCTGTCCATCTCAAATACCTATGTGGATAGCTAATATTGCCAGCTAAAATAGCAGACTTCCTTCCTTTGCTGAAAACAGTTGTGTTCATGTATTGGTTCTTTTGAGACTTGCCCTGGAGCTGAAGGTTCAAGGTAAAATGGGAGGAAAGGAATATATGAGCAACTAACAGACTTCTAAGATATTGACTGTGGATTGAGGGTGTTATCCCATGTTGGAAAATAACTGCCCTAAGGCTCTTCTGCTATTAAACAGTCAAGGGTTAATAACCAAAATAAAATGACAGATAGCAAAGCTAATTATTAGCTTGCTGGGCATCAGAACCCAAATAAAGTCAGTGGATGCACCTCACAGAACACATGAGTATTCTGTGGTTTTACATCCCAGAACCACAGCCCTCTACCCAGTGATGTTTGCCCCATCCCTGGTGAAACAAAAACATTGCAAAGCAAGAAACTGGAATTTTGGAAATTAACAATGTGTTACTTTCATAAGCCTGGATTATATCTGTGTTTGTAGAAACAAGGTTGTGCATTGATATTCAAATGTAAAAATACCAATATTCTATATGGAATGCAGAATTATTTTGGACATTAGGTGGACATCAGTCTGTAAGTTGCTGCTAAAACCCAGAGGAAAGTCTCCTGTACAGTTTTTATTTTTGCCTCAAAAGAACAAAAAAGAGAGATGTAGTTTTGTTTGTTAGGCTTCTTGGTGGTATATGTTAACATTAATTTTACAAAGTCCTAAACCAAGGTCATTTTTATTGAATTTGTAGTGAGATAAAATAACTCTGCAGGTTATTTGCTTTTTCACCTGCAACATGCATTATTCACAGATGATAAGTTTTACTTTCTGGAAAATAAATTTCATAAGTTGCCCTCAGAATAGGTGCTCCTGTCAGAGTCAATTCTGGCTTTAGTCTTTAATGTACTTGGAAAAAGAATGAATACCCCAATCCTGTAAATCACTGAAACTCACTCAAACCATAACTACACTGTAACTTTCCAATGCTGTAAGCCCAAATGCTGGAGTGGAACACACTTTTTGTTTTCTATGTGGAAACATGGATTCTGCAACAGAATAATTCCTCAGATTAGAACCTTTCTCTGATCACTGCACTTTTTGGGCCCAAAGATGCAATCTAATAACTAAGATACCAATCAACATACAAAAAAAAAAAAAAAGGGGCCTGTTTTAAATTCTATTATTCAAATTTTCTGCAAACAAGAGAGACTAGAACAGCCATGTACAAGTATTACCTACAGCTATCATGCTCTGTCTTTTCCCTGAGAAATAAAATACTAGCAGCTATGAAATGGGTAATTGCTCAATATAAATCACCTCAATTTGCTTCAGTTAACTTGTTCAGATTTTACATCAGGTATATTAAAAAAGTACATATGTGAAGCCCTAATAGGATTTTAGTAAAAAGTAATATAAAAACATAAAATATTATACTTCTATTAGTTAATGAAGTTCTACTCCTAGGATAAATGCTGAGCTGAAAGCAGAATTTTTGTTTTTAAGGCTTGCTGAATCTTGAAATCACCCTGAAATCACTTAATTTGAAATCAGGCTTATTTGGCCTCTGAAAAAAAATACTTTTGCCTTGGTTGTTGGTAGAGACAAATTTGAAGTTGAGTGACAGTACACTATATTTTATGAGTGAAAATTCCTGACTTCTTTGTCCACTTGCCACTATTACTACTACTACTACTACTACTACTACTACTACTACTACTACTACTACTACTACTACTACTACTACTACTACAACAAAGCAATAATGATGAGCAGAATGTGGTGTTAGGGCATGCATTTACTGATCTGATGTGGAAAAAAGGCCAGGACAGTACACTGCCTACATCTACCTTGGTGGGACATGGCAGTGGCAAGTGTCAGCAGCCATGAATATGGAAGTGTGCCAGGAGCACCAAAACAGGAGAAATAGTCTCTTGGGGAAATTCCTTGCCTGAGTCCATTCCAAATGCCTCTACACCAATCTCGTGAGACAGAAGCTAATCCAGAGCCTCCTGGATATGTTTCTGAAGAAATATTTTTTGAGATGCGCAATAGTACCAAGCCAATTCATGCTATTGCTGTTCTTACTGAAGAGCGTAGCTGGATGCTCTGTTTGATTTGTGAGTAATCCCAGGTCTCCCTAAGGCTGGCTGGAATGCCAGCTGGTGCCTCTCACAAATGAGAATATCCCCTGGGAAATCTCTGGGATAGCAAGGTGTGATGGGAGCTGAGCAGAGCTGAGAAATCAGTATTAGGAGGGCAGAGAGTGATTTGTTGCTGAGCAACAAAGCAATTGGATGATGCTGGTGGATGAAACGTGAAGTGAAAAGGTTTAGAAGATGAGTGCAAGTAAAGGGTGCAGAGCAGCTAAAGCCCTAGGAAGAAGGCAAGCCAGAAAGTTTCTTGGCAGGGGGAGAATGGTCAAAAGTGACTTCAGGCGCTGTGAACAAAAGATGTTCTCCTTGCTGTGTGTCGGGACACAACTGTTGGTATTGCAGACACCCCCACCCACTGTAGTGCTTGTCCTGGAGGATGTTGCCCGTGTTGGTGAACAGGCATTGCAGCCCCTCCTCTCCTGCTCCTGGGGCTTCAGAATGGAGCTCGTGTCAGGGGAGGCCGGAGTGCCTCTGCTTTGAGCATCATTTTGGGCTCCGTGTTCAGCAGCAGCCTCCTGCCGGGGAGCAGGGACACACGCAGGGAGGGAATCAGGAAGGCTCTGAAGGATCCACACGGCAGAGGCCGCCGTGAGCTTTGTGAGCTGGAGTGCAGCACAGCAGCAGGCTCGGGCTGGGGGGAACACAGCAACAGGTGGGATGGGAGGAGAGTTGAAAAAGTGAGTTGTTTTATGCATTGGGGGTCATGGGGATGCTTTCAGTGACTGATGCACAGAAACACTTCGCTATGCAAAATGAAATTTACAGGAACTACCAGGAATAGCAATTGTTTTGCTAAAGGATGCCACTTCCTGCTTTTTGAACAAGGGCTAATAAACGCTTTTAGTTTTTTTCCCTTATTTCTTCCCTCTGCCAGCCTGAGACCTTTTATTGTACCTCTTTATTTCCAAGATGAGTCTGTGGGATCCCTTTGTTTTGACAGGAGCAGTAAACCAACATCTCCTGCTGTCTCAACACTGCTTCTCTAAGGGTTTGGTGGGTTATGGGTGAAATATTTGTATTCTCCTGGAGCATCAGAATGTGCAGTAGTGAATAATTTATTGACATTTTATTTTTGCAGAATAGACATTCACACTATCAACTAGAGAACCTAGATTGGAAGTGGAAAAGCATAAAAATTCATTTAAGTGTGATTACATGAGATTCAATCATTCTAATGTACAACTCAAATGTATTGATATTAAAGAAATTATTAAAAACTGGACATAATACATGAGAAGACTTAATGTGTGTCACAGAGATCCAGTGAGGAAAGCAGGGCATTCACTTTGTTGATGGGAGATAAAGAGATTGGCCTTTTGCCTTGGTAGTTATTTAGTCTCTGCCATTTTCCTGCATTTGAAGTTCCTGCTCTCTGGGCTGCTAGAGAGCAGGGGGTGTGACATTCAAGTGAACGCACAGGATGGGGAGATAGACTAGCACCACTCCACTTCAGCCCTCTCCCTTCTTACTCATGGAGCAGCACTGAGTGCCATCGGGGATGAGACTTTCTCTGTCAGGGGAATCATAAGTGCATAACTAAACAGCAGCCAAAGAGACAGGAGAGTGATGGGGGGTGTTGGCCTGGTAGGTTTTCTTCATGGTTTTACAATGGATCCTGGTTCTCTGTATACACAAGTTTCCTTCTTTCTTTTGTATGTGAAATGTAGGTGCAATATTTTGTCCCAACTTGCTTTGGTCTTGCACTTTTGCTCTTTTGTCCATTGAAGATTACGTTTGGCTTGTGATGTTGCTGACTGCTGCCCACTCTGGAAAGGTGTTCAGCTGGAAGAGCCTAATTCCCCACGTGTTGATGGCCACCATGACAACAGCCAGGCCAATCAGATTCACACCCAGGCCAGCTTTCACCTGCAAAAGCAAAATACATCAGAGCAACTTAATCAAAAACAGTTAACATAGAAAAAAACCCCAATAGTATATATACTAATTCATTCACTTACCATTCAATTATGGTAATTTATGTATAGTGATTTATAGAGCAAAAAGAAAAAAGCATAAATGGGAGCATATGTGTTAAGGACATGTTGGAGTATTCAGGAATGATGGCTAGAGTGGTGCAGTTCATTGTGAACTGCTCAGTTTGGCACTTGGACTTCTCAATCAGATAATCAGAATGGGGACTTAAACCACACATAACAGGGTGATACACAACTTACTGTGGAGTTACATGATAAATCTAATTTCTTATGCTCTCTTTTGCTTGTCTTAGTAGGTCAGTGCAAAGGATTGCATAGTCCTAAAGCTCTTTAGACCATTACATTTATTAAAAAAAATACAGATAAGAAGTGTGTGCATCCTACAGCAGATCTGTGGTTTTTCTTAACCTGACAGCTGTATTGTATAAGAGCAGTGCAGACATCACTACTAAATATTAGCACCAATTTAATAATTACTATTTGCACCATTATTATTATTATTATTATTATTATTATTATTATTATTATTATTATTATTATTATTATTATTACTATTACTATTACTATTACTATTACTATTACTATTATTATCAGCTGAATGTGGGAGTAGGTGTTAGAGTTGCATGAAGCATGGGAGGATATACCCAGTGCCAAGACTCACCATATCTTTGATCTGGCAGTGCCCATAACTGAAGACAATGGCATTTGGAGGGTTACCCACAGGCAGCATCACCGCAAATGAGATGCACATGGTGACAGGAATCAGGGTGTATAAAGGGTTGATAAGCAGGGTTTCTGACTGAAGGAACAGAGGGAGAGAGGTGTTTCACCTAATCAGTAAAAGTCAGGGCTGAAAGGACCCTCTTTGCTGTGAATCGCACCTGCCTATTTTCTAAACTTAAGCGTGGAAGTATTATTTGGTCGGTTGGGTTTTTTAGAGCAATGCCATAATTTTGAGTGGTCCTGTTCCAGAGTCTCTCTTGAGACATTTCCCACTGAGGGAGGGTGGAGTTTGCTACTAATAGGACACCTTTGCTCTTTCTCTCACTTGTTCTCTGTGTCATTCTGTATCGTGTCTCCTGGACCGTAACACTGACTGCTGCTTCAGTCTTCATCCACGAGAAGTCACAACAGGTTGACACAAAGAACTTGCTTCTTCCAGTTGCTGAGTATGCTGAGACCATTATGTGATGTCCTCCTGAACAGTGGTTAAGAGAACCAGCTGCTCATGATCCAAACTTGCATGGTGAGAAGGCAGGGATGGTGGAGTATTCTTTACAGTGGGCTTAAGAATGCAGTTTTCAGTGGTGATAAAATGTTCCATTTCCATTTACATTGCTTTGGCCCAGTTTTATATGAGAAGGAAATGGAAGGATAAACAAAGCTACAATCATTTTGGGAAGTGTCTCCAGGTTACTTTTGCAATCTAAGGGAGTCTGCCTTAAGATGGCAGTTCACGCTACAAGTAGATAACTGCTCTAAATAATTTTCCAGGAGAATTTCTTTCTGCGTGAAGCAGAAGCAAATCTGAACTCCTAAGCCACAGAAACACATATTTTGATCTGGCCACATCTATATATTAACTCAGAACTGTTCACACAATATGCTTTGGGATTATCCCATAAAATAGTTATAAGAGGGAAAGATGATTAACGTTTCACATTATATTAAAAAAGGAGGAAATTTTCTGTAACTGCTATTCCAATATAAAATTAAATTACTATCTCTTTCTTCCACCTTTGTCAATAGCATCCTGGTTTTTTTCTGCTCCTTACAAACATCTCTGCTTTCCATGGTGGAAGACAGTATGCTTACCAGATCAACCCCTTGAACACTTCTAAATCTGAAATAAAATTCAGCACTCCAGTCTTTTTCTCACAAGTAGGGAGCAGGTGACCACTAAGTAATGAGCAACACATTTAAAATAACATTGACAAAAGCATCTCAAGCTTTATGTGAAATTCACCTAACTTGTTGATTCCATACTCATCTTTTCTTGCACCTGGCATATAAATTCCTCAGTGCACTTTGTCTGAGAGGTATTATAAATTCCTTGATAGTAAAATATGCTTTTGGCTGCCCAATTATATTATTTTTCCTAGTTCCAAGACTACAGAACAGTAGCTTGGGAGCTGAGGCTGGGTTTCATGTGAAGAGTGCCACGACCCTGACACCCTAAAAAATTCCCACAAGCCTGTGAGGAAACAACAGACTAAAAATGTCACTATTTTAACTCACCATGCTGCATAAAATAGGCAGAAAGATGGTTATGGTTGCTGGATTGCTAACAAATTCTGTTACAATGGACACCAAAATGCAAGCCAGCAGAGTAACAGCCCAGTAGGGAAGGCTGCTGAGGGAGAGCATTTGACGTCCAATCCATGTAGAGAGGCCAGAGGTCTGAGGAAAGGACAGAAGCACAAGAATAACTAAATACTTGGTATGTTTGTAAAACAGCTTATTCTTTCTGTGGCAGTTTACATCAGAGAATCCCGCCAGCAAATAAACAAAGTTTAGGTCAATGCTTTCTGCATTTCCTTTTGCTCAGTAAAATAGATTTCACTGCAGTATCAATAAATAGCAAGAAAGACATATATTGAGTGCAGGGAGTGCTGCCCACTACATTATGTACAAACTTGTAAGTATCCACATCATAAATCCAAATTGGGGAGCATACAAAGGAATAAAAGAGCAGGTTGATAATATGTTTAGGAAGGAGGATAGAAAAAAAATCTACACCAGTACCTTGCATCCAGCTGCTAAGGCATAACCTCCTCCAACCAACACGACAATCTCCCAGGGCATGGTCTTCTGAAAGTCCTTCCAGGTAATGATGGGCTCCAGTGTGTTAATGTCTGTTGATTTTTTGCCATCTCCTATATCAAATAAAGTGTGTGACCAGCATTATACTGCCCTTTTTTGCAAAGGCCTTCACATTTTTCACAAGAATAGAAATGGTTGAGTATGCATGGGACTACCTGAGAGAGAGGCAAAGAGACAGTGCATAGCCCGTTTCTCTGGATAGCCTGGCCACAGAAAATGCAGCATATCTAAACATCCTGACTTTCCCTTGGCTGCTCTGCTGATGTAAATAGTTGTAAACCCCTGTGTTTTCATGTTACAGTTTTTTGAGGGACTGTGAGCTGTGACATGCATGTGCGTATATCTGTGGACCACTGAAATGGTGTCATGATGGGATTATATTATCAAAGAAGGGCTATGAAGTAGGCCGTGATGCTTGATAAAGTGCATTTAGGCCCCTAGATTTTATCTGAGGACGTCAGGTTTTTAAGTGCCTGAGTATTTTCTTGAAGGAGGAGTTAGAAGGAGGAGTTATTTTCCTAAAACCTGTACAATATAAGACAATATAAAAATATTTGTTTATACACATTTATAATGTCTACATAAGACTGTGCAGACAATTCTAATTTCATATAGCACTGCTGAAAGACTGCCGCAGCAAACTGATCAAACCACTGAGTGCTACCCAAACACAAATGTGAAATAATCTCACTATCAAGAAGACTGTGAGAGAAGCATTGCACAGAATTGGAACACTGTCTGGCACTTTATAACCTCTTTTATGTTTATCTTAAGACATTACAGTGATTTCCACTGTATAAGTGATGACTAATTTTTTTGCTAGGGTTTCTCTTCAGCTGATTTTACATTATAGTTTTAAAATATGGAACTCCATCTGAACATTTCCTAAAGCTCAGTCCTCAGTCCTAAAGTCTAATAACTGCTAGCACAGAAGAGGTGGCAGTCTCAGATTCGAGGCCTGTTTGTCATCCTCCGAATGAGACAATGTGAATTACGGCAAAGGGGGTCTGATGTAGGAAGGGCTGTGATCAGAGGAGAAACTGAACCTTAATTAGCCAACATAAAAGTATCTTGGAACTTTGTACAGATGAAAAAAAAAATCATTAGACATTGAAAAAGACACCAACTCTCTTTCTTACTGCATTCTCCTCACCTTTTCTCCTTTTTCCAAAACATGGCTTTCTTGCTGGAATCAGGAAAAGGAGAAACCCAAGAAATACCGAGACAGTGGCATCAGTCCGGTAACCTTTCCTAGGAAAGAAACAGCAACGTTTTCATAAAAGCACATTAACAGAAGCATTTCCAAACTAGGTGCATAGCTCCAAGCACATTTCTGCAGGTGCAGTTGTATTCCCACATCTGAAGTCATACTAACAGCCCACTAGAAAAATATGCCAGCATGTCAAGTATACAAATTGGATTTTTTTTTCCCATTTATTAGACTGCCTGTGGTAGCCAACTTCAATCACAGCTCAACAATTTTTAACATTCTGACTGAAAAAAAATAATCCCTTTTGGTTTACAAATCTATTAACTTGGAGATACAGAAAAATAGTGTGTTTATTGTAGTGTAAGAAGCAGTAAACACATCCTGGGGAAAAGCCAAACCCAAGTGATCTTTTGGACGTGAACTGTAGATTGATTTTAAACTAAATGTTAAAACTCTTTCTGTAAAAGTATTTTGAGGAGTGCCCAACTCCAGTGATAATCAGAAAATCACAGTATTAGAAATTGGTTTTCTGTCAAAATTGGAATAAAGATTAAAGAAATTTTATACAGTAGTAATATAAAGAAAACTTACATTCAAATCACATATTTTTTGATGTACAAAGTGTGTTATAGTAGGCTTTAATGTAATTTGTTTCAATATCATTTAAAATAAAAGAAAAATTATTTGCTTCAGTTACCATTCTCAGCAATATTTAATTGAATGAACATTTTCTTGATAAAACACTTTTTGTCAAAAATTTTAATTTCAATTATAGTTGAAATATATTCTAGTGAAAACTTCTTTGTGATTGTGAATGCACTGAAATGTTTTAAGCTCAAAATCTGACCCTCCTTTTACTTTTGAAATTGTTTAATTTACTTTCTCTACTTAACTCACTGAATACTGAGAAAGAATGGAATTTTTCATTATAAGAACAAATATAAATTAAGAAAAAAAATCCTAATTTTTGAATACAGACTCCATTTTTCACTGCTTTGTTAAATGTGACTGATGATGTCTTAGGGGAAAAAAATTATTGTAGAAAGTCATAAGTAGAAAAGTTGTATCCCTGTGCAGGTTAGGGTATTTCACTCACTTCTCAAAAAAAGATGACCATCCTGGTACAAAGCCAGGCTCACGAGTGAACCAGAGCAAGGTCATCAGGATGAAGAAGAATCCAGTCACCATCTCAGGATAGCTAGAAATAAGAAACAGAGAAAGCTGGGAAGTAGTTCCAAGGTCTGTCTGAAAACTCAAGAGCAAGTTCCAGAAGAAGTAAGAAAGTAGAAACTGGCTTCAAAAAAGGATAAAAACCATATGAAAAACAGCAAGGAAGATTAGTTTGAATTAAAGGATTCTAGATTTGGCTCCCAGCTGGGAACCATCTAATCCAGTAAGAAATAGGCTAAAAATATCCATCTGTATTTGCAATTTAATCATTCATGGGCAGGACCTGAAGGAAAATATTTCTAAATGCTTGTTTTGTATTTGCATTATTATCTGATTAAGTGTGTTAACAAGGTGAAGTTCATATTAGCATTCCACTGTAAACACATTCTCTTGCATTTTTTAGAAGGGTAGAAAGCCTAAGAGCAAATTACAATGTAAATTAGCACAGATGGTGCACACAAGGTGACTTGAGGATACTTGAGGTGGCTTTAGGATTTATAATTTACCATAGATTTAAATTAAGAGTGATTTCATATTTAGGCACAGCCTGAACAACAGTTTAATTTCAGAGTTTATTGTATTCAGGCAATTGATCTCTCAGCATTTCAGTTAAGCAGCACAAAGATGTTTTGTGAGGAAGGAGTTCTCTGCCGTATCAGCCCTCTTGAAAATGAAAATCTTGCCAAATAATCTTTTCAAGAGACATTTGTTGCCGTCATGCATAAATGTTATGGGCAACGGGGAAGGCTGGACAACTCATGGCATGGGAAAAAGCCTTTGTTGAACTTCCATCCACTAAAATAAGTATGAGCTTGAATTGGAAGGGGTCCTTTAGGGTCCAAAGGTTATCTGAGTCAAGGTTTGTCTTTGAATCCCGGAATAAACTCAAATCTTTCCTTTCTTTTCCCTTTTTCTCCAGAAATAGATAAGTGAGTTACATGTTAACATGCATGCTTGTAACAAAGTCTTTGATTTTAGTTCATTTCTGCATTTACTTCTATTTCTATCCTGGAAGGGAGGAAAAAGAGCTGAGAATTTTTGAATAAGCTACATGAGCCCAAGGCAGCATGGAGGGCAAAAGGAGACAGTGGTTCAGCCTAGAGAGGTGAAATCCCAAGGAAGGCAGGTCTGGTTTACCTTACGTTTCCCAGTTTCTTATATTCCTCTTGAATTCTTCTCTCTGACATTTCTTCCCGCTTGGTCTTCTTCTTCTTGCTCACAGAACAAGTCTCTTTAAAACTGAGATAACAAAATAAAATAAGTCAAGGGCATAAAGAGGAGGTGGGGGAAAAAGCAATTAAAAAAAACCCCAGCAATGAGGTAGACTGAAAATTTTGGTATCAGGAACTGTTGGGAGAAGATGTGACTGGGGCAAGGCCTGATGACAACGGGAAAGGAAATGACTGTGTGTGATATTTGATTAATCTGATTTCAAGTTCTTTTAAGATTCAGTTCTAGACATAGTTGGAAGGTCCCCAGGGTCCTCTGACTCGTACTGAGTGGTATCTCTGAGCCATCTTGAGCCATGGCTGGGCTCCCTCTGCGTGGGCTTCCTCAAAGAACTGCCAGAAACCTCCAAAAACTACGGCTAGTGTTTATCATCACATGAAAAGATTGTGACAGAGGTCAGCTATCAATAGAAATTTTTCATGGGCTAACTATGCTTTCCAGTTGGATCAGGGTTATCCGACATATTTGGGGCCTCCTCTGGCTTTTGAGACCATATTTGCCTCAAATATTCAGGATTCATAATGAAAGAAAGCTGTGCTTGGGATTCCATTATCTGCCACAACCTGTTTGCTTCTGCTTATACTGCCATGATAATAGCTGAATAATTTCTAATTTCATAATTTCTAAACCAGACACAGCAAGAAAAGCACCACAGAGGCCAGGGGAGTCAGCCTGGGGTTTTGTCCAGGTGAAAAATGCCTGTACTTCTGCCAGGGACATGAAAACATGAGCATATTTCCTAACTGGATGTATTGATCCTCCTATACATTTGTATGGATGTTAAGTGGATTCCTTAGTTTATTCAGTGTGCCTTCATTCTATAAGAAAGCATGGACATTTTAAATTCAGATTAGGATATTTTCAAGGTCACTTTAACCCTCCCCTTCTCTTCTTTCCAGAAGGGTTATCTTGCTGTGCTTTGAGCCACAGATCCCTCCTTTTCCACTCCAGCTGTGTCCTCTCTCACACAGAGGTGTACCAGCATCTAAGTCAGTCTAAAAGAGGCAGCAGCAGCGACTCAGGTGCCATGGCAGTGCAAATTTGATAGTTGTTTTAGGTGATAATGGGTGCTTTTATGGTTCCTACTATTTTAATATCTCAGTTGGTACCTCACTAGGCACCCAATCCATAGCACTGGCCAAACCGTGGATTGCAATCTCCCTTAATGTATCTGCTGAAGAACAGACTTGCAAAGGAATTTGCATTGCTCAAGATCCAGACAGGCCCTGTCTGGTCAACAAAAGGATTCAGCCAGGGTTTTCATTTCACAGAGGCAAATACGTAACACATTTTTTAGCTCACTTAGCACTGTCCTTCATCTATAGGTGTTTTAAATTTCCTTGAAAGTCTTGCTGTTAGACTTCAGTAAAATCTACTAGCAGGGAGAGATGAGGCTGGAAGAGCCTTCCAGGCTGGAACAGAAGAGCTATATGGTTTATAAAGGACAGTTCTGTAGTAATGTCTACCCTTAGCTCTTTGCTGGCAAAGATCCTTTGGTGGGTCCATTGTCTTTCACCCTTGACCTGGTCTAGGGCCTTAAAATCTGAAATGCTGCTCCAGCTAAGCCAAGTAAGAACAGACTGATGGCACAGGGCTTCTTAGGATAACAACATGACGGGAATTCATTAAACATTTATGCACAAGCATTAGGCAGCTGTTTCAACATGTTCTAAGTGCTTCCAGGCTCAGGAGGATGTGAAGGCAGAGCACTGAAGTTCAGCTCCCAACATAGTATGTTCTTTAATGAAGTGCAGTGATTAGAAGTCAGAGATTAAGGAGCCTTGGAATCAACTAGTACTTCTCAAAACGTCAATAATGCTGCAGTCTCTGGTATTATTTAGAACAATATTAATCAGCATGAAGTCTTGGATGCAATGTAGAATTTCAATTTTATTTTTTTAAACCAAATTAATTGAGGGTCATGTTAGGACCTGTTTCTTCTCATCATTAAAAAAAAAAGTGGCAGAAGGAATTTATATTAGCCTTTTAATTTGGAACTACAAGACTCAGAGTCTGACTGAGAGGGGCATAGAGCCATTCATCTCTAAATTACTTCTTCAAAGCTAGTCAAGGTCAGCAGCAAGCAGAACTCATTATCAATTTATTCATTGTCCTGGGTGAAGCAGTGATGTCACTTCAGTTTACTTTTATGAGTAAACTAAATCAAATTAAGGCCAATTTTCTGAGTAAATGTGTCTGCATCGCAATTTAATGTAGATTAATGAATCCATTCTAAATGCACACATTTAGGCAGTTTTCATTAAATTTGTAAAGACAATATGTGGTATGAATGGACTAGAAGACTGAAACTTTTTCTTATTTTGGAGCTTAAGGGCTTAATCTTATTAAATGTATTTGTCGCCTAAGCTGTGAGTCCTTTCCACTTTAAAGAGAAATATGTATGGAGTCAATTTACCTTTAATTTTAACTGGCTTTATGTTAATTTCACTGAGTTGGAGGCAGATCTGAAAAGTAACTTGTTCACTTGCAGTTATTTTTCTCTTCATCTTTTAAACTGTGCTTTTTCAAAAGGACTTACAACAAGATTTTGATCCACAAGGGAATCCTCATTGTCATAAGAATGAAAAAAGCCCAAACCAGTTGAATGTTTAGTACAGATTTCTATCAGCAATACCTGGGCACTTCAATCTCAAGCAGCAATACTCTACACTGCTGTCTATGCAGGGCAGCTAAGCAGTGGGATTTCCTCTGGCAATTGTTCTGGCAAGAAGAAGGAAATTGTGCCTTAAATTCTGTCATTTGTCAGTCAAAACTTCTGCATGAGACATGTTTGAGAGGAGCTGCAGATGCCCAGCTTTTGTGATCTGTATATCTTGAACAACTTTCACTCACTTGCAGCCCAAGAACAGCCAGTGCAGCCAGAACCAAGTCAGCACCAACATGATGAGGGAGATGGGGAAACTGAACAGAAACCAGGTTCCAAAATTCACCACTTCAGCTTTTGGGTACTGGCTGTAAATTAAAAAATTAACAAGCATGAGAAGTTAGACAGTAAAGGGACAGGGACCTTCAACAGTCATGGTTGCACACACATCTATAGGCATGTATATCTGTCATGGGGTGATAGAAGAATTCCGTCAGTTTGCATTTGCAACAGCATTTGCCTTTGCATTACATGTGCAGAGTGAAACCAACAGGCAAATGCTATAGCTTTCCAAACCTTTAACACCAGATAGTCTGGATTGTCTGACTAGCTTCAAAAACACTTGGAAATAGCTGAAGTGAAACTCCATCCCTAACTGTGGTTTATATTAAAGCTGCTCTTATGGTTGTCAGACTTTCAGAATGATTTCACTCAGAACCTCTTTCTATGTCTTCTCATGAGCCACACAAATACTGATTACATTTTGCTGTGCTCTGACAAAGATGTTGTCATTTGTGACATACAAAGATGGATGTGTGCATTTGGTGCAACTGTCACAAAAGCAAGATCTTGGAAAATCCTGTAGAATAAAAGTACTTGGATTAACCATGACTTCTAAACTAATCTTCTTTACTACCACCATTTAAGAGAGGGAAATGAGAGATGTCAAGGCAGTAGTGGCAGCAGTAGATAGTCAGAATCAGATCTAAGCTTGGATGTGTTTCTGTGCATGAGAAGTACCACCAGTCTTCTGACAGAAAAATATTCATGTTTCTGACATTGAAACATTCATGTCTTTGAGAGCCCTGGGACTATGATAAAGGAAATACTTAGGTCATCAGAGGGATGCTTCTTATCCTCTCTGAAGCAAATGAGTAAGGCCACATATCTAAGTTGGTTTTGTATTTTCGCAACTACACGTTGAGCAGCTGATTTTATGACATTTCTTCTTTTGTGAGTATTTCTCTGTCTTCTTTGCTCTATCTTCATAGCTTTAGTGTTTACTTTTCCAGAGTGCCTGCTGCCTTCATGGTAATCAGTATGTCAAATCAAAAGAAGTTGCTAGAGAAACTGCAATGTTACCACACCCTGAGGAGTTTTTACTTTGCATAACAGAAAAACATGGATATGTATTAGCTTTCAAACATTGACCATTGGTAATAACATTAGAGCAGAGGAAGAAGCAAATTTTCCTTCAGAGTGTTCTTACTGGGGTTCCTTAAGGTAGGAGATGACCCACAAGGATGATGATGGCTCATCCACCATTCTCACCAAATCCCAGTGTCACTTACTTGTTGAAGTGCTCGAGGAATATGAGGCTGGTGGAGGTGCCTATGATGGTGGTCAGCCCCCCGATGGTGGCTGCGTAGGAGATGCTCAGGGAGAGGCATTTGCAGACCATGTGGTCATGCCTGCTCTGGTACCGGTACTTGCTGCCCAGGCCAAGATCTGAGGGTTCGGGGGGCAGGACCAGGAGCTGAGCCTGTGAGGGAACACATCCACAAGCAAAGCAGGTGATCAGAACAGCAGCCCAGCTTGCTCCAATGCCAACAGTGAGAAACAGGTTTGTGTAAGAGAGGCCAGGTTTTTCTTCACAGGGATTAACTGGGATCAGTCCTGGAGACTTGTCCCAGGGCCTGAAATTGCCTGGCATGTGACAAAAATGTTGGACAAGCAGTAATCAGACTTCTGGCTAAGGTCTGGGCCAGCTCCAGGTCTGACTGGAATGCCAGTGGGATACCAAAAGCCTTTGAGGGCTGCAGGGACAGGGTGCCAGCACTGAGCAGAAGGAATCCATAATCCTTGAGGTTTAGGAGCAGCCACTACACAAAGGCTTTGTGAACTTTTCACACTTTTACTGGCTCAGGGCCCCTAATTAGGGATGGAGTGCTGGGGATCTCAAAACTGCGTGGAAAAGGCTGAGTGATGGGAATATGGAAGGAGAAGATGCCAGAAAATTTTTCTCCAAAAGAAGCTTTCTTATCAGTGACAGGAAACAATCTCTGTTGGTAGATCAGGTCCTTGTACTGGAAAAATGGTAACGTATTTCAAAGCACTTCTCATGCAACCTGTAGTTCAAGAATGAGGGAGAAGGCAGCAAGTGGTTCAGAAGGGCTTGTTATATTTACTAATTTGTCTTTTGATTTATTTTTGAACTGTGAATGCAAATTCATGGATTGATTTTAGCCTATTCTTTTGTGGACATAAACTTTTGCCATTAGGATACGACAAAATTGTCATCCAAACAGCAATCTCTTCTTGGATCTACTCAAGAGAAGTAGAAATATTGGAATGAATAGATTTAATGGAGGAATTTGAGGCTGGATATTTTGAAAGACAAAAAGGAAGTGAATATTAAGAGTACCCAACAAAGTGGCTGAACAGATTAATGGTCAGTGCCTGCTGCTTTTTTGTTCTGAGTAGGATTTTGTGTGCCAGGGGTTGTTATTTTTGAGTTGGGCTATTTTCCAAGGAGGATTTGCAGAAACAAAGAGGCTATTACAGTCAAATAATAAAGGAAACTCGTGATCACATTACTGGATGTAGAGCTAAATAAATTGTTCTGGCCATTGGGGAAGGGTCTTCTGGACATACCTGTGCAGGTTGCATCTAAATGGGAGCAAGAACTGGCAAAGGGCCAAGCTGTGGCTGTGGTGAGATGATGGAGAATGATTCCTTTCAAGGAGCAAATATGAAACAGTGGGGAGCAGGTGATACTCACATTTGTCTTTTGTCTCAGGTCTAACATTTCCTTACCTGAGGTAGGTGCTGCCCATTGCTTGTAGAATTCATTGTTCCAATAGGGTTGGCTATCATGTGGACACCGTTCATACTCTGCAAGGAGGAAAATGCCTTTGGATTAGCCTTTATTGTGTTCCTAGGAACACTTGGAATAGAATTGGTGATGCTTTGTAAAGGTACTGGCAGGCTTTGGGGACAAAAAAGAAAAAAGGAAAAAAGGATCCAAAATGACAAGAAAATCCAACCCACTAAAAATCAGCTGTTAATTTTATGCTGGGGGGGAAAAAAAAAAGTTTAAACCCCCTACTTATTTTATTTTAAAGTGATTTTAAAGTCTGATTATTATGAGATTAGGTCTTCTTCCTCTGCCATGTAGGAGACTCTAACAGGTCTCTTGAGCCTGTGACTTTGTGATATGTGCAGGCTGCTGTAGCAACTGAGAATTCTCAGCTTCGGAAGCTGGCAATCCTGGAAGAACAAAATATCATATCTGAATTTTCTAGAAACCACATGGAATTGTTAGTTTGCTGACTGGATCTCAGGATCTCCAACAAGAAGTACAACAAAGTTATATTGTTTCGTACTTATGTTGTTGCTGTTACAGAGCTCATGTTCCCCCACTGATTTGTGCAAGCAGGCTGACAGGTTAAATACAAAGCAGGACAGTCTGCAATACCTACTTTCTGCCCACAACCACCACACATTTGAAATAAATGGACCAGCATTTTTTTCAGAGCTGGGTGCATTTTGCTCTGTGGGTTCCTGCATTTGAAGACAAAGTAGCACAGAAGATACCACCTATGACAATACCTTTGAGTGCATCAAGGAGCTGAAGTCAGTAGTAGTAGCACTAAAAACAAAGAAAGGAAAAGATACTTTAAAAATGCATGTTCACCAAGCTCCTGCAAGAGGCACACATCTTGGTAGGAGGGGCAACATCTGCAGGAGAACTAGTGCTTACTGAAATGCTGAATACCTCTTATTAGAACCTCTTATGTGGACTCTTGGCCAAACAATAAAAGTCATTATTATGTTTCATAGTTCAATCTCTAGCTGTGTAACAATGGTGTTCCACCTCCATGCAAGAAAAAAATTGTTTCTTGGCAGCATTTACCCCATTCTAGGAGAGGACTCTACTCTCTGTGGAGTGAATCACCAGGCAATCCCGCACCACTGCTGCCTGTTCTAGTCAAATTCTTTCTCTGCCAGCTTTTCCAGTGCTGTTTCTAAGTACGTACCTGCACCACATTAAAGCCTTCCCTAAAACCTGCCCTGTGTGGCATGTGGATCGTGCAAACAATCCACTGAACTTATTTCCAGATGTGCTACTTTTCCTGCCAAATTCAAAGCTCTTTTTCAAGTAATCCTATTTTAATAATAAATGTGTATGAAATATCCCACACATACTCTTCAACAGGGTTTAAAGGGATTAATGGCACAATGCCAATCTGAAGATTTGATTCTATATTGCATAGAAAATATGGCTGGGATAAAAAGAGATAACAGGGAATATTAGAAAACCTCAATAGTCTCTAGATTAATGGGAAAACCATTTAGATCTTACAAGTAAACTTAAAGTCATCAACTTGTATTCTTTGAATTATAATATTTGTTTTAAAATAAATTAAAGTTTAAAGTAAAAGAAACTTGCTTCTCTTTTATTTTGAACAGTTGCAAACAATGCAGAAGGAGCTCAAAAATGGACTGTGCAATTTTGTTCTCACACATCATGATATGCTCCTCAGAATTGGCCTATAATAAATTTTTAGAACATTAGCTTTGTATACTGTCTTGTATCTCTTGAACTGTTGGTTAATTAGATAATTCGACAAAGAAATCAGTTCTTCACTTGATTTACCCTTTCCCTTTACTAGATTCTACCCCAAATAGAAACTACTAGTGTTTCAAACCTCTGAAGATATTTGTCTATATTTAAAGAAATCTTCTACAAATTTTGTAGGGGAGGAAGGGTGGTTTTTTGTGGGTTCTCTCTCCCCCCATGTCCCCTTGCCCTCCACTCTCATCTCTCTCTTAAATGCAGGCAGTTCACTTTCTTCAGGAATGCTCTGTGAAGTCCCTCTGGATATGTCCTGTGGGCAGTCAATGCTGTGCTTGGATCTTCTCCATCACTGTTCCTTCAGGGGAACAGAAATAAAAATCTGCACTTTCTTACACAGCACAAACTCAGACTTCAAAAGAGCTTTCAACCCCCCAGAAATATTTTCCTTCTCCCTAAAATATCCATAATGTTTAAAAATAAATGGATACTGTGAGTTTTTAGTGAGATCCAGACAACTGCATTAATCCCATTTATCATGTAAGCCTTCCTTGTCAGTCATATGTGAAACATTCACTTGTAAGGTTTTGCTTGCCCTTCCTGGCTCTAACTCCTGGGTTCATCTCATGGCAACCTGTGTAGGGCTCAAATGTCCAGTCCTGGTGTACAGGGTTCATTCTTACTCCTCATTGATGAAGATAAGCTCCAGTGAAGGTTGGCCGTGCTTTTCACCGAGACCTGCAACAGAGGAACAAAGAGCAGCCCTTGGGGTAAGAGCTGAGCTGAACCCCTGGGTCACACCTGGAAGTACTGCTGCAAATGAAACTTGTCCAAAGAGTCTCAGCTGCTCTCTTGATGTGGCATTTTATTATTTTGTATTGTACTGATCACGTGCATCTGGCAATTAAAAGACTATGACACCTACATGTAATAGACAAGGTTGGATGAAATAATTTTCAGCCTGGAAACTGTAAAGTGAGAGAAAAAACAGATTCTTTTCTTCCTAAACCTTTTCCTTCTGGGAAGGAATGAACAAAATTAACCTTAGAGCTCTTATCAATTTTTTATTATGGGATCGTCAAGAGAAAACTTCTGAGCCTCTTCCAAATTTCCTGGACTTTATTCTCAAAGATTTCCTTCCAACTCTGTAAAATCCTATGACCAAGAGTTTATGACACACAGATACAGCAGATGCCCATATTCAGTATAAATAGTTTCCCAGGTCCTAATCTTCCATCACTTCTAGAACTTCCTTTCATTTTTTGAAAAGAATATCAGAGTACAAAAAGAAAGAGTACATATCAGTGTTTTTGGCAGTATAAGTCAGACAGCTCTGACCTCGATAGAATTTGACTAACATGTATCAACAAGTCTGGTCACTGATAAACAAAAGAGAAAAGAATGGCCAATACCATTTATATATTATTTATACAAATACCTATTGGCTTGTTTTCTTCAGCAGTGTTGCTGCCTGCAGTGGTGATGACCTCGCACTCCTCCTCAGCATTCACCAGCTCCTGGAGCACTGCCTCCACGATTGGCATCACCATGGCTGTGCTGGAGGTGTTGGAAAGCCACATGGAAAGCACCGTGGTGCAGCACATAAAACACAGGAGCAACCTGGAGTGCAGCACAGGGAAACACAGGGAGTTGGAGGTGGCAGAAAAAGGAGGGGAAAATTTGTAGGCTTTCAAACCTAAGGAAAGATGGGTATGAGAAAGGCATCAAGCCAAGATAGCTTAACCCATGGATGGGAAGATCAGAGTGGTTTCAAGCTGCTGCTCTCAGCCTCAGACTACCCCAAAGCCCAAGGTTCACTCACATGCCTGGCTTGGCTCCAGCCATCATCACCATGCGCAGGGCAATTCGCTTGTGGAGATTCCACTTTTCTACAGAAGCTGCCACACAAATCACACCCATGAGGAGCAAAGTTGTGTTCTTGAAATATTCAGCTGCCACCTGCATTATGGGCCGGGGGAAGCAGTCAGTTAAAAAAAGCACACAGAAAGCATGCTGAATGAGAAGAAATATAGCATTGTGCATTTTTGCTCCCTAGAGTAAGAGTGACAGGGAGCTGGAGAAAATGAAGAATTCATAAATCAAAATATTCTCTTTAATCTCTTTCTTGTTGTGTTTACAAATAAGGCTCTATCCCCTATTGTTTATAGACTCCTCACTTATGAAGAGATCAAGAGAAATGTTGCATTTGCAGGCAGGATATTCAGTGCCTGCACTAAGTCAGTCATACTCAGCTAGGCCCAGATGGAAACAAGCACACACAAAACTGAAGGCAGCTTATTCATGTGCTTCATCTGCTCGTTCATTCTGGAGGTATTATTGTCTATCTTGCCTCTATTTATTCTATCTTGTTCATCTTTTGGGCAAAATGTGGCATCCCTAGAGCCTACAGTGTCAGAAAAACAGTCCTTTGGGACTTGCTCTTTGAATAGAATAAGAAAAGGTTGGTATATTGCTGCAGTGATCCACAAACCCTGGGCCAAAACTTATCACATTGGAAATCCATTTCTATTTTATCAGGAAAAGAGGAAAAAGTTTCAAGAAAAAGAACTTTAATTTAAAGACAATGAGCAAAAACATCACTGGTTCAGGAAAATATTCAGAGACTGCCTCCAAAGCAGGAAATGTGGGCCTTGCTAAAATATGAGAAGATATTCTGTGAAGCAACTGCAAAAATACAAATTCAGCAAACCATAAAATTCTTACACAAACATACACACATACTTCTGTAAAAACAAAGAAAATGGGAGACAATAAAAGTTACAAACAGATGCTTGGGGTCTAGCAAAATTTTTCATATAATTTTGATGCAATCCTGCCTAGGCTGTTGCTGGAATACTTTTTAAAAAACATGATTTCTTCAGTTTAAAGCTATTTCTCTAACCAAATGTAGGTGCCAGCATTTTAAAGCAATTAAGATCAGAGGAAGAAATAATTTTTCCATTGTCCTCAGTTATACTGATGCTCCTCCAGAAAGTGCAAGAATGACAATAATGTTATTTTGTGAAATCTCCAACAGGTTATACATATAATCACATTTTTTTAATAAATCTCTGTGGTGACTAAAAAGATTTGACCATCATAATTGTGTGCCAGAACTTTCAGATATCACCTTTTTCGCTTTCTTCCACTGGTTTCTTTCTCATTAACTTTCTTTATTTTTCTGCTACCTTTTAAAAAAATAATGAGGTGAATGAAGGAAATCCATCAATCCAGCAACATGAAGAATCTGAGAGTTTTTTCCTTTGTTCTTTTCATAGCCATTTTGGAGAAGTAAGTGAATGCTAATAATAATAGTCTTATTAATCCCAACATGCATATATATGACACTCTGGTTCATGTTTTTAAGACCCTGTGAGTAATTTGTAGCTTAAATAGTAGTAATTTTCTAGGCAAGAGTCATTCTAGAGCTGCAGATTTGAAATACTGCAACATCTTCAGGGTTGTTTATTTTTGAATGCAGGGATTTATTTCAGTTCCTAAAGAAAATAATACATTCTTTGAAGTATTCTTACTGTCACTTTATTTGCTATTGCATCGAATTTCTCTCAGGCTGACATTAAATTTCCTTCTCCAATGTGCTGCCAAATTTTTAATGAAAATGCCCAACTACTTTACCTTTATGTTAGGAAAAAAAGATTGTGAAAATACTGAATTGTGTTGGTATGAAAATGTATCTCATTTTATTGCAAAACTTGGGGGAATAAGCAGTCATAAAACTCTCAGCTTATGCTTGTGTCTATCCATTTATGGGTATTCCCAGTGCTAGATTGTGATAGAAATCCAACAATTTTATGTTTGCTGCATATTCCTCTGCATTCTTATCTGTATTACTTGTTCTTAAATCAAATGTGCTGTCTCCTCATCCCCCAAAAAGGGATGGAAAAAGGCAGGTGGAAAAAGTTGTAGAGAAAATAAAAGAAATTCCTGGCATATAATGAAAGAAATTAACACTCAAAAACCCCTCAAGTAGGCAAATTCAGGACTGAGACCTTTTTGTACAGCTACTCCTTTGCCCAAGAACTCATGGCTACAGTGCAGCAGGAGGCTAAAAGCAGCTTTGAAAAAGGACTAGACATTCACCTGGATAACAAAATTATCTAGTCTTTTGCAGTAAATGGTAACTGGTTTTAGCATAAGTAGCCTCCTACCCTATATGACATCCATAATAAATCAAATTGGAAGGGAACTTTACAGTGTATCCTATAGCTGCTGTTCGCATGGATTCGAGGAGGGCAAGGGTGGGTGCAATACGTTTTTGCAATAGGTTTTGGTAATCATTGGTGATGCAGTAGCTGAAAGGATGGACATCTCTCCTGCCTCATAGAGCCTATGCTGTGTCCTCTATCTATCTTCAGATGAAGAAAGAGAGGGTGAGACCCAGTTACAGGTTGCAAGATGTCCACTTCTGCCTCCCACACCTCTAAGTCTTGCTGCTGCACTGAGATCAGCCTCATTCAAACAATAAGCTGAGAGTAAGAACATTAGATGGCAAAAACACACAAGGGTCTGACCTCGCTGGACTTCATGACCCCAAAGAGAGGGTACAGAAAAGCAGGAACCAAGGCTGCTGCCCCAAGAGGCACAGCTTCAGAGACCCAGTACACAGCTGTCACGATGAGCACGTAGGCACACGAGGCTTCCTGCGGAGACAAAGCACAGAGGATGAGTGTTGCTGCTCCACCACATGCTGCAGGAGCCCTGTGAACTCACCTATAGGATTCTTCAGACTTTGGGTGCCTGGGTTTGAAAAAAAAAAAAAAAAAGGTCTGCATTGGGACCTCCAAAGGTGCAGCTCTTTGGGTGTGAAATCTTGTCTACCATCTGAAAGGACAGTGTCAGAAGGTGATGCTAATGAAAGTTTTCACATGTTAGGGCAAAGTGCTGGGATAAGACAATTTATGAGTAAAATAATCGCTCTAAATGTATTTATAAATTTGTTTGATTTCATAATCCAATATTTACCAAGCATTCAATTATCACTCCTCACATTAGAGCTGTTGACCAGTTACCTCTGCATGTTTTTCTCTCCAGTCCTGGACAAAGCCAGGAAATGTTGTTTTTCAGAACCAGATGAGAGCGTTCATATTTGCCATAAAAACACCTTGTACTTATTTTGGGGAATGCTCTGGAAACTTGGTTTGTTTTTTCTTTTTTTAAAACAGTGTGCAAACACTTTTGTTCGCTGATTTTATTTGCTCAGGTAATTTACCGAACCTTGGAAGAAGACCACAGCCATGCAGGGTTGGAGGCAATGGGTGATTGGAGTTAATCAAACAAATTTGCTGCTGTCCAAGGTTCTGGTAGAAAAAGGCATGAGACCATCATGGTGAGCAGTCATGGGGAGCTGGGACATGATGAAGAAAAGTGCTATCTGCTGAATATTCTTACAGGAAAACACAGCTAGTGAATGGAAGTCTTCTGGTCCATTTCTAAGATATGTCTTCATTTATGGCACTCAATGAAGTTCTCCTTATGCTCTGTTTGCCATACTTAGCAATAGTTTCTATACTTAAAAACCTAAGGATATCTGCTGATAATAATTACAGAAACTATCCTCAAGAAAAGGTTTTTCCTTCAAATGCATTTATAAATTTGTTTGATTTCATAATCCAATATTTACCAGGCGTTCAATCATCACTCCTCAGAGAATTAGAATTTCCTTTCTCAAATTTGAAGCCAAGTCCTGTGTTGGCCTTAACCTGCTGTTCTGGGGCATTTGGTAGGTCTTCACTGATTTACTTCAGCTATAAATTTATCTGTTCTTCATTATGCACCAGATTTCCATATGAACCTATCAAGCCATATGGAGTCACAACTTACAAACGGCTATTTAGAAAATTCACTGTTCAAAAATGCTATTTGAGTCTCTTAAAAAATAATTTTATATATTATACATCCATCCTGGCTGGATGACTGCTAAATAAAGCAGCTTTCAAGAGCTCACAGAAGCATTTCTCACAGATCATTGTGCAAATCAAAGAGCATGTTTTACATTTCATTGTTTTCAATCAGTTTTGTGAACAAGGTGGTGTAAAGCCTGGTGAAATTATACAGGGATGTGGGTTCAATGAAATGAATCAATACCTTGTATTTAAATTCATCTTATAAATGTCATTTCTACGTTACCCCTGAAAAAGAGCCACAATCAGATGTTCATCTTTTTTTGAAGTACAGCTTATAGGAACAACAGGCAGAACACAGCCCAGAGAGGAATACAGGATAGACTGATATGTACACCATTTCCTTCACTTGTGTAAGAATTGTAGCCAAAGTTACTCAGAAGCTTGGATTTAAATTAGCTGCCAGATCTTGCTCTGACTCCCATTTCAGAAAAGTTTAACATTAAACAGTTATAATTCAGCAAAGCCAAGTAAGGTTTATTTGGGATATTGGGGAACATTTCTTCAATGGTAGGGTGGTCAAGGATTGGAATAGACTGCCCAGAGAGGTGGTGGATCCATCATCCCTGGAAGCTTTCAAAGGACATGTGGATGTGGCCCTTGGGAATAGGGTTTAGTGGTAAACGTGGCAGTGCTGAGTTAGCAGTTGGACCTGATGATCTTAGAAGTCTTTTCCAACATTATTGTGTGACTCTGTGATTCTATTGAGCAGGGCCACCAGAATTACTGAAATAACTTTATAAGAAAATCTAACTTCCTTTGAGCAGAGAAATGCCAGTTACTTGAGAGGTTATAAAGAGTATCTGAAGGGCTGCTGGAGAAATTTAGCTCTGGATTACCCGATTTGCTGCTCAGTCACCTTTAACTACCTTATACCTCAAGGTCAATATTCCACAGAGGGCAGATCACAGGGCCTTCTTTGTGACCTCATGACTCTGACACATTTTTAATTTTTAATTAGCTCCTGCTAACAAACAACTGTGTTTGCACGGGCTCTGTATGAGGTCCAGCAGTTGTGTGAGGAGAAAAATAACTTCTAATGAAAGAAGAATCAATGATTTTTATTTCAAAGCTGTCCAGATATAAGATCCTAAGCATATGTATTGCCAAAATTAATAAAATTAATTTAATCCTAACCTGAATCCAAATCTGTTTCTCACTTCAAAATTGTACTTCTCTTTGATTTCTTTGAGTGATTGTTATATTCGATTACTCGGTGTGTGGCAATAAAGTAGGCTGGTAGTGAAAATGGGATATGACAAAGGGAAGTTGCATCTCTACCAAAATCTTACTGGGATGAGCACTAAGTCTTTGTGTTTCCTATACATTAGGCTGTAACCATTTTACAACAAACAAACGAACAAACAAACAAAGAGAAAACCCTCCAAACCAACAAAAAACCTCCACCCAAAATAAACCCCGTTTTTAAATGGTACGAAACTGAAAACAAATGCTGGGAAAGCCAAGCTTGCTAATCTCCACTAAAAACTTAATCGGCTTGTCTGGCAACTTTATTTATTTTCTCAGTTCGTTTCCATGAGAAACCATATTAATCTCTTCTGTTTAATTGAACTGAGTTTATATATTTAAATAATGGTTACCAGAGCTACTAAGTATTTCACTGAAGCAGTGGCAGTGTAATTTTAGCTGTTTCGCCCTCCTCACCTGTTGTTTTACAGCTGAAAAATTTCTGTAAACCCACTTCAGAGGTTGAAGCAGGGAATAGGAAAACATGTGATGGCTGAAGCGACTATCGTCTAATTATCTGCCTTCATTCAGTCTCTTAGGTGAAAAGAAAAGAGGTGAAAAGAAGCCATGGCTAAAAACTCCACACGAAAGGTCATGCATAAAACTTCTGTAACTAAAATATCCAATGATCTCAGAATGATAAAAAGGAAAAATAAACTCTATGTTGGAAATTTGCCCACTTATTTGCCCTTTGCATATCTTGCATGCAGACATGTGGTTAAGCTCTGCAAAGAGGTAATCCAGCCTCTGGAATAACATCTTTGATGTTATGGGATCATACTGAAATTCCATCCTTCAGCTTGTGTAAAGAAAAGCAAAGGTGAATGAAAATATGTCAACAGTGGCTCTTCAGAGCATGTTCTGTGCTTTAGGGTCCATTCTGCTGATTTGGCATATCAAGATGTCAACATGCCCTGATACTGCACGTCTCACACTCGGCCAACAGCTGACTTTCAGGAGTCATCCAAATGTCCTTGACTGAGTGCAGTGTGGCCACAGGAACAGTGGTCACAGAAAGCATGTCCCCAACTGGCTGAAACCATGTGGCATGCCTTATAGTATCTCTAGTGGCTTTAAGACAAAAAAGAAAAAAAAACGTGGATAAAGATTACAAAAAAAAGAAGCAAAAATGCTCATGCCACTGTAAACAATGAAGAAAATAAGGACAGAATGAAAAAGATCCTCAGTTTGTAAAGCACACACTTTTTTTGACATGAAAGGCATTTCTGTATGTCCAAACCTGTGGTACAAGTCCAGTCATAACTCCAGAAGGGGAAAAGGAATTTAAAAAAAATTTCAAATATATTATTCACCCAACCATTTATTTTCACAAAATAATATAAAAGAATTATATTCTGTGGAATTTATTCCCATTAGCAGCATCTACAAACAATTCTGAGTCCTTGTGCTCCCTTTGATCTCTCTTGCCACTACACATGTAATACTTCTTTGACATTTCCAGAGATGTGCTGGTATCATCAAAGAAACTGCAAGCTGATTCCCTGCAGAAGTCCAAATATGAATGACCTGGTAATTTCAATCTCTATAAAAAAGACAAAAACCTAATATAATTGTAAAAATAAAAGCATGTGAGCAGGCATCAAATTTAATCTTCATATTTAAAAAGTAATCATAGTCAGTGGATGGTAATTAAGTCAAATCTACGCAAAAGCACTCGAATAGTGTACTGCCAGCAGAGTTTGCTTGGTGTAGGTATTTTCTTGATAACACTAAAAACATTTGTCCAGCTCTTGGGCAGATTGTCAGCTGCACTTTACCTTCTGTGGTCACTAACATATATACAATGTGGGTGTAAACCTCCACTGGATGGATTTTCACATCACTTTGCAGCAAAGCAGCACCACGAGGTGCAGGGTATTAGCACAGAGGAGCTTGTAGTGTACAATAGCAATTCTTGCAGCAATCCTGTCAGTGAACTCCTGCTTCAGCACCTATAAGGTGCTTTACAATCCCCTTGGCTGAGCATGCCGGGGAGCATCTCTTTTCATGTCACCCTTCCAGTGACATCAGGAGAGATTAAACCCTTCTGTAAAACAAGCCTCTGTGAAAGAGTGAGCTTTTCTGTTCCCTGAAGAGCACAACTCTGTGTTATTCATTCCCTCTCTTGAGATAAAAGAGATGAGAAAGTGCTATAAGAGAACAGCCAAGACACATTGAAGTTCAAAGCAGGAAAACTCAAAGTGCAGCATACAGTTCAGTGGTGCAGGAACATCTCCTTTCTATGAATCCTGGTTTATTTTCCAAACAAAATGTAACTGTTTTGTTTCTCAAATCAGCTATGCAATTTCTAATCCTTTGCATTTCTATTCAATAAGATACTACTATTCATAAATCCCCTGATACTTTAAGGAAGCATTAATCTTTAGCAGGGTAGATAATGGAATGGATATTGCTGCACCTTCTAGACAGATTTATGTCTAGGTCTATGAGGAAGAATAAGCTGCAGATTTTTAATACATTACAGATTTTGATAAGTTAAATATCACCACCTCTCTAAGGTAAGAAAACATTGCTATTTTATGGGTTACAACTGCAGAGATGTGCAAAGAGAGGACTTTACCATGTGACCAAGATATTCAGTATCTCCAAAGCAGTGTCAGGAACACAGCTGCTTTCACTCCTTTTTCCCCAGTCTGCGTGTTAAGCAGAGGATATTCCCTCCTTTGGATTTCTGTGTATGTCTCTGGGCCAGCATTTATGAGCCAATGTCAGAGCTGAAATGTTCCAGCAGAGGTGACATCATTGTCACCAAGTCCTAGCTCCTGCCTCATCTGAGTTGCTGTCTTTATAAACACACACTAAACTGAAACTCCCTCCATGCATACTTATTACTAAAAAACCTAAAGGCTCTATAAGCATTCCTTTAAAAGATCTCTCATTAAAGAAAATGTCATGGTTGTGTTTGTTCTGGTTCCCCTTCCACACAGATATTATTTTAGAAAGAGATCCATCATTTCTGCTTTAAATCAGTGCTTTTCTACCTTCACCTGGCTCTTCAGCTCTGCTCGTGACATGACTCAAGGTAGCTCTAGCTCTTAGTGACGATTTCTCAGTCACCCTCACAGTCCTTCAAATATAAGTCTTTGATTTTTCTAAGACCTGTGCTCCTTGATGCCTTTGTCTTTTTTTTTTTTTTTTTTTTTTTTTTTTTTTTTTTTTTTTTTTGCACACTGCAAACTTAATCAGCAGGCCTACCTGCTGCACTTGGAGACTTTGTTAAAAGAAAATGAAAATGTACTTACACTGCTGGGGTATATGAGTGGCAGAGGAAGCAGCAGAAGTGGAATGAGAACAACGAGCAAGAGGTTTCTGGATCGGAGAATCTCCTTCACCACTGCCATACTCCTGGTGACTTTCTTCTTCAGATTCTTCTCTGGTTCCTCAGATATTACAATTTTCATGCCACGTTTTCCTTCACCTGTGCCTGGATTTCCAGCAAAGATCACTCACAACCTCATCTCTTATACCCACAGTCACCTCAAATACCTTTTCTAGTTTATTTATTCTTCAATCTGTTGTTTTGAAAAGGTTTTTTGATTAAAAAAAAATTCAGTTTATGTAGGGCTCACCAGCACCTCCAAATTATTATTACACCATAACATGCAGAGGTTTGCAAGTAGGAGCATAGTGATCTTTTGGCAGATTTTCTTTTTAATTCAGACTCACAGTTGTAGATATCTTGTATCCTTATTCCCATGTTGTATAAAGTTTTTTTCTTCCATCATCTAGAGGTGTAACTTCCGTTTTAATAAACCAGGCAAGATGTAATTTGAGGTGCTGCTTTTCCTCCTCAAATACAGTTTCTTTTCTGCTGGAAAATTACTAAACCAAACAATTTATTTTTCAATGCATAGAAGAAAATTTTCAGGTACTTCTTCTTTAAAGAAAAGACCAAACCCCCCCTCCATTTGCAGCTCCTTTGGATTTTATTTCTTTGCTTCTCTTTTGTATCTACCTTTACCCTACTTTTGCCCTGAGCTTTGAATTCACAGGGCAGTAATTCCAACATGGATTATACTTGATCTCAAGACAAAAAATTCTTAAAAAGCTACAGGCAACTCTAAATCACCAATGAGGACTGCAGAAGGTAGAAGTTGCTCCACCCATTGTCCCAAACCCAGTCAGAACATTTGATAAAATCAACAGCCTTCTGACATTCCCACAGATATATAAAAAGACCTTTTAGAGGTAGCTGAACAGTTGGTTATTGTTTCAAGGCCCCTGTACTGATGATAAATAAATAATCATTGTTTTCTGCACAGTATCTTTTGTATTCATGTTTCTTCCATCATGACCCTTGAATGTCACTAATTCATGAGGCATGGGCTGATCTCTGTACTGACTTGTGTGCCCTGAGAAACCGTAGGGTTCAAAATCAAACTGAGAATTTTTAGACTTTCTACTTTTGCCTTCTAGGGGAAAAATAACATTTCTCCAACTCTTGTGTTATTAATACTTTTTGTGGGGCAGAAATCACTGGAGCTCTAGGACTGAACCTGCTGGCTGGTTACATGCATGATCTGACAGACAAATGTATATTTTCCCTGTATCTCATGGGACGAACACATCTAGGATTTTCCATGCCCTCAAAACCTGCTTGCCCACTCTCTTCTAGTCAGTGAAAGACTGAGCTCCCCAGACTGGACTGTAATGCCTGTATGACCCTGAGTCCTGGGAACCTGGAAAATGCAGATGCACTGAGGAGTTTGATGTACGGGGTAAATTCTTCCTGAAATTGATAATTGTATCTCAGACTTCTATACCTCGAAACTTCCATCAAGCAACAGAACCTTCATACCTTTCAGGTAAATTTAACAACTGGAAGAAAAGCTATAGTTAATGTGAAGATTTTGGGTTGGCCAATACAGCTCAGGATCTCTTTTTTTCAATCGTTTCAGAGAAACAATGTAAAAAATACATAAAAGGTAAAAAATGTGCATAAAATGAAAAATTGTTTTATTTTAAATGGAAAAATATAATCCTATTTCATATTTTTCTGATCCATAAGGTCAAAGGGTGGATAAAACGTGCCATTTAGGGGTAATGACTTTCTAACTTGTGAGATAAGAACTGCCCACAAAGAAGATTCAGTCCAAAGTGATAAGACGAAAACTGAGATAGAGAGAAGGCAACCTACACCTGCATCTTCAGCAATACTGAGGGGGGGAAATGCCCTAAGCCCAAAGAACTTCCCTGAGGCAGGATGCTCCTTTCCACCTGAACTCTGGAAAAGGGTGGCACTCTCATTTCTATTTATTGTCTCCTTCAGAGGGAAGCGCTGTTCCCTCTTCTTGCCTGTACCATTGCTCCCATTAAGAGTTTCACAGTCTGAGACAAAGCAATTACTCAAGCTGAAGTTGCAAAATAGTAAATCTCCTGCTGAAATCAATACAAAGCAAAGGCAAGGACTTTTATGTAGTATGTTTTTATTATTACATTGAGAGTCTCTGTTAAATTAACCTGGGCAGTCCCAGAACTTTCCCAAGGAATAAATCTTTTTCTTACATTACACACAGTAAAAAGAGGAGGGAAACAAACTCATACAACCTTTATTTTCTGTTGAGGAGATAAATGTTTCAGCTACCAATTTTTAAGTATGGTAAGGTATGTATGCCAAAGGGAATAATAAGATATTAAAAATTATCCGTAATTCTTTTTATGGGCTATTTTATGATTAGTAACCTATGCTGGGCAGTCCTGTTGTGGGGTGAAGAGCAGTGCTGGGAGATATTTCTCTTATTGGTGACTGCTTGCAATTAATATTTGCTCTAGTTCTCTTTCGTGCTATTTTTGCAGACTTGGAGTAGCTGGCTATGAGGCATTTATGGGTTGCCCTGGTTCCAGGCTCTTCCAGAAAGTGGTGTTTGAGGGAGCCAAGAAACAGAGATGCAAAGGCTGTGCACTCTGTGGCATTTCTCCTTCATGTGTTTATAAGGCATGGTGGGGGAAGAAATCCCAAGGGGATCATCAGTGTTAAAGCTGAGGGCTCAAAGGGCATGTGGGCAGGAGTGCAAGGCTGCTTTGGGGGTGCTGAGCTCTGTGTGTGCAAGCAGAGGAGACAGAGATGTTAGTGGCCCACAGCTCTGTGGCTGAGATTTGCAGTTTCCTTTGCCATCTGCCAGACAGGCTTTGAAGATGGCAAAAAAAATTCTTCAGGTATAAAAGTGCACCTACACATATGTGTGTCTAAATGAATGTGCACACTCACAAACACAAATCCGGAAACTCCTGGAGGAAACAAGCCTGACTCTGTCTTTTATAAGCCCTTTGTCCAGCTGCTAATGCCGCGGCCAGACTGGCCCTAAGGCTGCTGGGCTTCCACATTCCCACAGGTGTTTGCCAAACCCAGTGTGCTCTGACTGCTTGCACTGTGCTCTTTGCCATGCTTATGGGTGGATTTTTTCAGCTACAGCCCTTGAAGTATCCCTTTTAAGGGACACAGAAGAATTAATTCCTTTTGCTCAGGTGATGCAAAAGCAGTTAAACATGATTCAGAACTTGGGCTGGAATCCTTAGGTCTGTTTTAGTCTCAGGGATTTGTGATTTGGGCCTGCATCCTTAATATATTATGCAATAGAAAAATGGAGAATGATGATATGAAAGAATGAAATAAATGTTCAGCTATTTTCCCCATTGTCTGGAAGTAGAAGCACCTCTAATATCAATAGAAAAACAGAGTCTGTATCTCTCGAGCAGAAAAATTAGGGGGTTTGATTTAGTAAAGTTTGGATTTTTGATAGCTAGTTATCCTTCTGACAAAATAGATCTCCTTTGTCTGTCTATTTTCTGTTCATGATTTTTTTCACAGTTTAGTATAATTGGTTGCAGTATTTGTACAGTTTTTCCTTTGCTGCTCCCAAAGTCATAATTCGCACCACTGAATTGGTAAATAGCCTTTTCTGCTAAGTGGTCAGATGTAATTGTTCACTGACTGAACAATTTGGGATTCTTCTACGTACTCAGCACTTATGTGCACACGCATGAACACACACACACATACACAAACATACTCAAATGAATATATAATTTACTGTTAAAAAAAAAGAGCCACAGTGCCAAATTCAGCACCAGGTATGTTTTAATGCACCTTCCTCCCTTGCCTCAGCGGGGTTGTGAAGCATGGGTTTAGATGATCTACATTCAAGTGATAGAACCAGGAAAAAATGTGGCATTATTTAATTAAATAGGGCCTTTGTCTTGCCTTGGATTCCACTGAGGACAAATACATGTTCCTTTCAAAAAAAAAAAAAAAAAAAAAAAAAAAAAACAAACAAAAACAAGCAGCAGAAGCAAAGTCGTGTGCAAATAATGAAAAAATCATTGCAGACTCTTTGGGAGGACAGCTCCAGGAAGAGGGGAATACGTTCACAGGCATTGTTTGCTGCTCCTCTCCACAATGCCCTTTGTCTTCTGCAAATGTTATTGCAATTAAACACTGGCTCAGCCAAATGAAGTAAATCAGAGAGTGCTTATTTCTGAGAACATTTGGAATTAATAATATGTGGCATAATTTTTGAAGGCTGACAGTTATGAAACCTCTTACTTTTACAGTGGGCCTTCATGTCTGTGTAATATTCTCTTACTGGCCAGCCAAGACATGAACTTGTTTCCCCAGCTAGGAAAGCAGCACCCTCCAGCACTTACACATCAGCATGTGAGCATAAGAACAATATATTTATCATTTCTTATAGGAAACCCAAAGTATGAATCAAGGGTTTGCCTGAAACAAGGGACTGCCTGGGTGTAAACCAAACTCCCTTCTTTTCCTGTCACAGAATGTGCCTCCAAGACAGCACAAAAATCGAATTCTCAGGACTGAAGGGGTTTTTCACCGTTTAGCATGGAACTAGAAAATGCATTCCACAAGAGGGAGCCAGAAAACGAACAATCTTTCTTGAAGCAGGCTATTAAACACTTTTACAGAATAAAGTGGTGGGCGTGCTACATTGTGTCCTTCATCAGCCAGAGCAGGCGGCTGAGCTGCTGCTCCTCTTCCACTATGAGGGCTGCTTGCCGTAGGGGAGCATCAAGTCGTTCTTCAGGGCTTTGTAGAGATTGACAAAGGATTCAGCCCAAGTGTCTTTCTGGTGCCCTTGGGACTGAGCAGCTCTGTAGGCCGTGTATACCATGGTTAGCACTGTCCTTTCAAAGTCTTCTTTCTTGAGGACCCTCGGGTAGGAAGACAGCCTGCTGCTCAGCCTGCGGATCTCTGTGATGCTCTTGGGGATAATCTCGTTGCAGATGGTGTTGAACTCAGCAGCCTTCCTCAGGGAAGCCAGCTCCTCATCTTTGATGGAGATCCTCTGACCTTTGTCAATGTCAAGCTCAGCTAAAAGAAACTGGTGCAAAAATCAGAACACAGAAAGCTATTTATTTTCTCCAAGAGACTCCAGACAGAGCACATGTGAATTAACAATATGCCCTCAGGTCTTTAATTTTTGTCAAACGGAGGCAGTTGCACTGTCTGGAGGTGGGGGAAGACCAGAAAGTTTCTATGTGTTCCCACCCTTCTGGTGAACCTTCACACAGCCACGGGTTTACTGCTGGGATGAATAAAAGTGACACAAAGCCAGATAGTAGATAACCCCAGTATGGACAGTACCCCCAGTCCTGGTTAAGGCTTAAGGTTGATATACTGAACCTCATAAAGCAGGACCACATCTTCCAGCGAGTTTTGTAACACTGGGTTGAGGAAGGCAGCTGAGGACCTCTTGAATCGCTGAGCAGCTGGGAAAAGCACAGCTGGAAAACAGTAATGGGGAAAGAGAGGTTCTATAAGGTGCCAAACACTGACAAGAAGAAGCACTTTCCAATAGTAGAGTCAAGTAAAAAACTGCCTCTTGCAAAGTCTTACTGTACAGCATGGCCTTTCACTGCAAAGGAGATGTGTGTCAGGGACTGCTTTGAACCTGATCTACCAGGGATGGAGGTTAGCTGTTTGTCCTGGATCCATAGGGTGCCTAACACAAGGTGCTTTGTTATCCAAGCCTGGGACTCTGAGCTGCAGCCTCAGAGGTGAGATGAATAATTAACATCGTCTGAAACACAGGTCCTTTTCCTGGATCTGAAAGGGGAAATCAGTACTCATAATCAACAAAACCTACTTTTTTCGGTCCATTCTTCTACCGTCTTGCTTCTGAGAGCCTACATTTCTCCTGGCTTCAATTATCTAAAAGTTGATCTCCTCTTATTCATTAGAGATAGGTCCAACAGAGAATAATCAGCTCATCTGTCCTGGGCATTTGCGCTTAGAGGGACTGAGTTACTCCAGATGTCTGTGTCTCTTCACTGAGCCTGTTACCAGCTTAGACAAGACAGCTACATCCAGTGAGGTGACTCCCAGCTTAGTGTGACTATAACACTTTGCAGTGTCATAACTGGAAAAAACAGAGCCTGCTATCATCAGGTATCTGTTCACCACTGTGAAGTGCAGTACAGACATTTTCTCAGAGAAATGAGACAGAAAACATATGTACAGTCCCTGAACTCAGCACCCCAGTGAAGTAGAGCATTTGTAGAATCAATGACCTAGAGAGTCCACGGTATAGAAAACATCTGATGCTGCTTTAGAGAAGACCTAAATGCTTTGAGTTATTAACCAGGTTACTAACTACCCATGTACTGTTAAAAAGTCTAAATTACTTTCAGAGCAGAAGGAAAAAACTCTCCTTAGCATTTTATTTTTATATTATTATTTGTATGTTATTTAGATATTGATACCTGGGTAATCATAATTTGAATTTGTTGGATTTTTTTCTAATATTCAGGACTATGAAGGGGTTTTTAAAAACTTGTGCTTATGTGACTGTTGGTATGTTTCCCATAAACTTCACTTCTCAATTTTAACTCTCTTTACCAATACATAAATTTGGAAACCAAGTGTAATAGATATACAGTATTAAATTCGTGGATTAAAATTGTGTGTATTAAACTTTGCAGTGGAATGCAAAAAATCCTGAATTCCTAAAAACAGTTCCAGGGCGTCTCTTTGCATACCACAGTCTTTTCACAGTCCAAAGGTGTTACCTCGACATCTGCCAGAGAGATAACCGGGAAACGGCCCATTAATCATGGGCTGACCACATCTTCACAGTTCATCAGGAGATCCGATACCAATCTGGGCGGAGGGCGGCAGAAACCTTCCGACAGAAGATTCGGAGACTTTTCATTCAGACGTCTTTTCAATTTCTCAGGAAACTCTTTCAGATATCCCTTGCGGACACCAGACATTTCAATGATTATGTCATGTACATGATGTCATGTTCTTCGGGTTCTTTGTTACCGTCTTGTTTATGTCTCAGGATAGAAAAATGGTATAAAACACCTACCCTGAGACCCCGAATTTGTGGGCAGTACTCCGGAGAAGCACCCTTTGCTGCTCCCGGATTGTCCACCCAACATTCGATCGATGTTGTCCTGATTTATCGTGACGTTTTCCAAAATTGCTTTTCAAATTTGTTAAATAAATCTTTGATTTTGGAAATTGGCTCTGATCATTTATAACACCAAGAAAAAAAGGAAACAAATCCCCCACATTTTGAAAAATATTATGATTCCCCTGTCAAATTTCAGAGTTATGAGCAACATGTAACAGAACACGCAGCCTACTTTGAATTTCTGGAAAGTTTCAACCCACCCTTCCTCTACCAGATTTTTTTCCCATGAAACATTTTTATGAAATCAATTTTGTCTGGTTTTGCCAAAGTTCTTGCAATGGATTTTGCACGCTGCCTGTAAATAACCTGAACATAATTTAAAGCTCTCTCTTCTGGGCATAAAAACCAAAAAAACAAAAACAAAAACAAAAACAAAAACAAAAACAAAAAAAAAAACCCACAAAACCAAACCAAACCAAACCTCAACCCCCCCCCCAAACAAAACAAAACAAACAAAAACCCCCCCAAAACACCAAACAAACAAACAAACAACAACAACAAAACCAAAACCAAAAACATTGGAGCAACTGTAGTTATTTTATGGAAAAGTTGTCCCAACTCTGTGACTACATGGCTCATCAGACAATTTGACTCTTTGGGGTTACCCAAGCAGATTATAAATAAGCAGTTTCTTCCAGGCTCTATACCCTAAATGCAGCCCTGCTTCCTGCACCATTGGCAACTGCTGATGTTGTTATAGTTTGGCTCCTTAATGATATTGAAATTCTAGTAAAGCAAGAAGAGAGAAACCAGAGCCTCAGGACGTCTATTATCCTGCATATCAAAAATGAATCACGATAATGCTAGGTATGAAGCAATTAATGCTTGACACACCAAAGGGTATTTTGGCCTTAAATTAGCTAGGGAATGGGTAAAATATTTTGTTGCATTGCAGTAAATATACTGTAGGTAGCTACAGCAGTTAGGATGAGTTTCAGGCATAGCCGCTCCATCCCTGATGTTTCACTCTCTTGCTCAGAGTTTTGCTGAGGCATGCTGGAGCTACTCCATTTTTCACTCTTGACAATTCAAAAATGCAACTGAGTGCAAGTGAAGCACTTGAAACTTCAAGCACTAATTGCTGAGTAATTAAAACTTTTATTACTGGGCAATTAAAACTCTAATTACTTAGCAGCTGGCAGAAATCCAGTCCATAATGATGACTATTCATTTTTATCTCTTTTAGCTTTTAGATGCCCTTTTGGTGAAAACAGCCTCAGAGCATGGAGTACCTCTACATATGCAGATGGTTTACATCTCAAATCTCCCCTGAGCCATGGAAAAGAGTCTGTGGCATTTTGCTTTGGTGCTGTCATGCTTCTTGTCATCACACTGATTGCATTTATCTTTCAATTCCCACCGTGGATCTGAGCAGGGAGCCACCAGCTTCAGCCCATCACCACTCACCCAGAAAAGCCTCAGCAAAGGACTCACACAAAAATGAATGCCGTAACACTGATTCTGGCCCACTTGCTGAGTCACAGGTAACACCTCAGAAAGAAGAAGGGGTTTGTGAGGAGATTCAAAGGGACAAGGGCTTGGCCTGCTCTGTGTGAGAAGGGATTTTTATGCATATCAGAAGCATGCCAGCCTCTGCAGCACTGACTCCCTTGTCTCATTATCTCGTTCCCAAAACACATTAAAATTTGTTACAGCTCCTCGAGACTCTACTCATAAAGTCTTTCAGAACTCATTTGTATTTGTCATGGTTATCTGATTTTCCTGATCTGCATTTTATTCAGTCCTTCCCATTCTCTTTCTTCCTGCTCAGTAGTCAAATCCTTCCACCACTACTCCCTCCACAGTCCTTTCCATGAATTCACAAGTTCCTCCAAGTCTGTATGAACATTTGGAGGAAGCACTCTGATTTTCTTAACTGACTTAACACACGTGTCAGTTAAGCACAAAAGCTGAGATATAGATTTTCAGTCAGTTTCTGCATTTAATGATTGCAAATTCCATTTGAAACTTTTTGCTGATTTTACTTCTTCCTGCATTTATTTCCATCTCTGACATGAGTGGTGGGGGGACATCAAAGAACAGAAGAGTTAGTTTAGAACTTTTTACTGATTTCTTTCCCAAGGGACTTCTCTAAAAAGCTATCAAGCAATTGGAGATGCAGAGTGATGTGCATGATTTTATGTTGATGTTGCTGCCAATTCATTTCAATGGCAGTGGCAATGAACATCTAAGCAGCAGAGATCCCCAATTAGTATTGACAGAGAAAGCCCAGTCCAGTGATTTCTGAAGTCAGTGGAGAGTCTCCTGTTGATTTATTGTTTTTATTTCTCTTAAATATTGGTTAAGGCATCTCCAAGGTAGATACGGGTACTTCTGTGCTAAGGACTGGTCAGCCATGTAACAAAAAGCCTATGATTTGCAGAGACAAGCTAGGAAAAAAAAAGCTTTTCATTATCCTTACTGAAAACATTCTCTATTATATATCTGTGTACTGACATGCTCATCCTCTTCCAGAGGGGTCTGGGTGTTCTTCCTTGCTGCCTGTCCAGGGCTCAGGATTGGGGGTGGATCAGAGAGAGCAGAGTATCTGAGCACAGCCACCCCCTCCAAACCTCCCTGCCTGATCCTGCATGGCCCCATCCTGTGCCTTCGAGTGCACCACTGCCTCTGCCTGAAGAATGCAGGCAGCCCACACATCTCCTGCTTAGGGTGGTTAAAAGTGCCCAGCAAAACTGGCACAGAAATCTCTATTTTCTGCTTGTTGCAGGAGCCAATCCAGTCTCCTACGGCTCTGTTGACTCAATTCCACTCTCCTTCAAGACTTCCCAGGCCTTTTAACAAAAAGAAAGCCATGTTTGCCAACTCATTGACCTGCTTCTATCTACTTAGCTGATGCATCTTTATGGTTTAAACATAACATCACATTTGAGGCTGACAATAGCCTCATTTTAAAGATGTTTTCATCTCTCTTAAGAGATTCTGCCAGAATCTTCTGCACTTCATTAGCCGTGTGGTAAATATTTGTGATCCTCTCCCAGGTTTTCCCTGCAGTTTGATTGGTGAGGGTACAGATGTTTAGTTTTGCTTTCCAGTTCATGCATCTGTTCATTATTTCCCAGTTGCTTCCTGTGATGTGTTTGCTCAATAAGCACAGAGCATAGCTGCAAGAGTCCTCAGTTATTTGTGCATCATCAATGCCCTTTTCTTCCCCTATGAAAAGGTATGAAACACGATTTGGGGCCTGTGCAGACCATTGCTCCAAAACAAGTATGGCCCCCCAGGGCTCTAGGACATGAACAGCTTAATTGGGGTTATGGCTCAAAAGGAATTATTTTGATTGTCATCAGAGGCATGGAAAAGAGTTCTCTCATTGCTTCAGAAGGACACCTTTCATGAAGGACAGGAGGAGCAGAGGAACAAGAAGGATTTGATTCTACAGGAGGGATTCGAGTTTTTGCCAAAGAGAACAAACTCAGCACTGTCCACAAAATGATTGTATGGGCAGATACATTAGCCATTATAATTAATGCCATGCAAAAAATGATGAATGATCCAGGCTGACTGAATCTGTTTTGTTGCAGAGACTGCTGGGCAGTTCCTAGAAGCTGTTGTTTTGGATTTTAGGGCAAATGCCTGAAATGCTCACAAGAGGATTCTTTACTGTGTGGGCAACTGGACACTGGAGCAGACTGTCCACGGGGGTTGTGGAATCTCCCCCCCTGGAGATATTTAAGAATTGTCTGAACACAATCCTGTGCCATGTGCTCTGGGATGACCCTGCCTGAGCAGGGAGGTGGGAGCTGGTGACCCACAGTGCCCCCTTCCAGCCTGGCCCGTTCTGTCTGGATGATTCTATACCTGTTTGTGGGAAGCTTAGGTTTGGACTCTCCTTGACCATGCTGTGCAGAAGAGAAGATGACATGAGTGTCAAAGTTTGTATACACTTGAAAAAAGCTTTTGTTTCATGTTTCTCTTTGATAACCTTACTTCTGAGGGCTTGCACACAGACCAGAAGTATCTCTTATACACAAAGAATTTTACTTCTGTCTAGGGACATTTTCGTGGGTCCATGATGAGTTGCTTCAATGCTGGAGTAACAATTCACTCTTCCCTATTTGCGGCCTCAGGCTAACAGGGAAATACCCTTGAAAATATCTGTCTAGCATTTCTGCAGTGGTGCCAAAAGCATTACTTACATCAGGGTGGGGGGATGTTAACCTATGACAGGTGTGTCAGGCAGTGAAAGTGGTAATGTAAATCCCCAAAAGGGCATGATTATTAAAGGATTAATGTGTTTTATGCATTTTACTCCTTGTCCTGTACTTGGCTCATCCCCAGAAGGATGCATCTTCACCATCTGCAAGGTCTTTTACTGTCCTGGGTCTGCAGCTGTTGCCAGAGCAGAATGTGAGCTTTGGTTACACTCCCTGACTTTTTGCTTTTCTGTATCAAAACTGCTATATTAGAAATCATTGAACACTGTCCCAGTGCAAGAGAAATTGACAGACTGGGGATTTGGAGGAAGAACAAGGGCAATCAAATGAGGGAAACACACACAAAATCCTATAAAGAGAAGAAAAAAAAGTGCAGTGCTACAGCTTAGCATCTGAAACTTGTCTGGATTCGCAGTCATTCACATAAGTAGCTTCTATTTTAAATTCCAACTTTGATACATTTAAATCTCCATCATTGGGGGTTTAATCCCAATGCCCCTTAGGAGAGCACAGCAGCAAGATGGAGAAAACATTTTCATTACAAAACAACATGAATTAGCACGTTTAAAAGCAGCTACCAGGAGAATGTGCCTCTGTTTGCTCTCAGTTTATATTCTTGCTATCAGCTCCTAAGGCTAAATGTAATTCCTGACTGTTGACTAAAGTGAGAATGGACATTAGCATCATCTCTAGTTATTAAAAAAATGGTTAAAGGAAAAGAAAAGCTTTGTTTTGAAAAGTTTTGTCAATAAGGATGTAGGAAGTGATCTCCCTACAAAAGTTGTTAACAGGCAATACTGTTCTTGGGAAAAAAAAAGCAGTTTTAAACACTTTTAAACAACAGCAGATTGTATTCAATTCTGTACTGCAACATATTATCAGTTTTTTTCAAAGTAAGTTAGTTTGCACTAATTTATCTCCTTTTTCAGGAACAAACATATTCCAAAAGGGTGTCTCAGTTGCATGAAACAGAACCCATTCCTACATAAACTACTGCACTTCATAAATGGCCTGAGATGTGTGAGTTTAGATTAATGTGCACCAGAGTCCCCATAAAAAAACTATAGTAGTAATTGCCTGTCTAGCTACTTGGTATGAGTAAGAAATGTAAAGGTGTGTTAGAAAGACCAAAAAACCATTACGCTTGCAGAAATTGATATTGGTAGAGAAGAAAACGGTCAGCTGAGCCTGTGTTTGTGAGAGGTGGAGGATATTTACATTTATGACTTAAGTGAAATGGTTTCAAAGATATCACTAGCACCGACCAATGAAAATGGTCTGAGAATTTATTCCCTCATATGGAATTTCCATTATGCAGCATTTTCACTTGTTCCCAGGCTGCACAATGTATACTGAGTTATTTATTCTTCCCTCGGTGTGATAAGGAGGGGTCCCCACCTGGAATTATTTATGCTCATAATAAAACATTCCAGTCAGCCAGGAAAGGCCTTTAACATGCTGGAGTAAAGTCGCTGCAGAAGGTGTGAACAGAAAAAATGCACCCAGAGAAACTGAAGGAAAGAAGAAGTGAAATGTATTGTTTTCTTATCCTTCCGTGTGCTGCTATATTAGCACAAACCGGGGATACACTATGGCAAAAACTGTATAAGGGAAGGGCAGCAATAAAGGAAAGAAATATCAACCCTGCTCCACAGGTTTAATGCATAGGCGATAAATAATTGCGGTAACACAGTTAATTTCAGGCAGAGTCAAGAAATGGAGCAGTTCTTTGTATTCCTGTCTTCACTGAAGATCCACCTCTCCTTCCCTGTCTGTGTTGCTCACAGTGGTCCTGGTCCAAGGGGAAGACACCAAGCAGTCCTAATTAAACACATTTGGAATAGTTTCTTACGCATGAACAAGTGAAGGGATGCAATCCAATCTACTTCCATTTCTCCCAGGAGGTAGCAGAGAAGGGAGTGAGGGAAGGGAGAAAGGAATACAGCAGGGTGCTTGTGTTTTGGCGCTGAGCTGTGAGGGAGCACCCGAGGAGGAGAATGAAGCAGAATGGAGCAGCATGGAGCAGAAAGGAGCAGCATGGAGCAGCTGCCTCTGCTGCTGAGCAATGGAGAGCGAGCAAAGGAAACCTCTGCCTCACAGGAAAAGACAAAACTACAGCAGCTCCAAGAGCTTCCTGCATGGTGCTGTCACCGCTCTGGGAGGAAAGCCCTTCAACACCGAATTACCCTCACCAGTTCCCTGCCCTTTCCATACCGACATCGCAGAGCCCAAAGGGGTGGGCTCAGGTCTTGCACCACCTCCCGGGTATGTGCTTCCTCAGAGCTGAGTCCCTGGACTCGGTGGCAAGGTATTCACTCAGTTACGAGCGGCTGGGTTTCCTCTGTGTCCTGGCAGGCAGAGGTGACTGCTCGGCCAGGGTTTTGCCGGGTCTGAGCTCACTCACCGAGCTGCAGCTGCGAGGGGCAGCTCCTGCCCGGCGCTGCCTCCTTCCCTCTGTGCCGACACCGCTCTGTGCGGCCCCGCGGGCTGCTAAGCCAGGAATCTGCCTGGTGGTGGATGAAGGGGAAAAGCAAACAGAAAAAAAAAAAAAAAAAAAACAACCAAACAAAAAAAAAACCCAACAAAAAAGCCCGTGTTAGTTTTTAGCTGTCTCGCTCCACAACACATCTGCTACGCCTGAGGCATTTCTACACGTGAGAGACTCCCGGTGCAGTTGTACTCTAACTGTTCGTAGTGTATCTGGTGGTGGTTCAAGTCCTCAGGTGACCTAAGGATGGAAATTAGCCCTGGGAGGAAAAGCCGAAGCCCTTCCTCAGGCCTTCCCACCCTTGATCTAACCACAAGATGGATAAGATCCCTTTTTTTTTTTTTTTTTTTTTTTTTTTTTTTTTTTTTTTTTTTTTTTTTTTATGATTCAACTGGCAGAAAGAATATGTATTTTTTTTTTTTTTCCCCAGACTGGATGAAGAGAAAATAATCAAAGGTCCAGTTTGAACCACAGACCTAGCAGGGAGTAGTATGAAATTTTATGATGACATGACAGCTAAGAAATGCCAGGGACCCTGGAATTATTCACTTAAGCCATCTGTGAATGGTTTCAACTGGCAAATAAATTCAAGTGTCTGACAGTGGGTCTAGGAGCAGTCTCTGATCTGATTGGCAGCTATTAATATTTTATTCATGTATGAACTGCTCACACATATGAAACAACAAGGTGCTCCTCATCCTCACTAAGTATGAATGTTGCAGAACGGAGGAGAAATAAACATTAGATTGATCATTTCTTCTCACTCCAATTAGAAACAACGAGAAATGTCTTCCCTTTTCCTTCAGATCCCCATCCAAATTGAAATAAATTGTTAGGAAGTGAATACATAAATACCAGTTTTCTGCTTCCTCTGCTCTGGGATTTCACTTGCTCTTCAAAAGCAGGGAAACCCCAGCTGCCTTTCCAGCTGTTCATTGAGCTCCAAATGTCAGTGCACCTGCTGGGGTTTTCTTAATGACATGAATATGTCCTGGATGAGAAAGAGTATAAATCAGCCTTGCCCAGCAAACAAAAAGAATGGAGATACTGGGTCCTTTTTGTAAAGAAATGTGTTATTTTTTGGAGGCAATGCCTTTTCAAATCATTGTATGAATTCTAGTAGTGTCAAAAAAGATAAGAAGTCTGAGAAAGGGACTCAAGACCTGAAGATGGATTTGGGTTTCTCTCTGAACTGGACTGGTACAGCTGCTTTGCTAATGAGCAGACCATGAAGGATGGAAAGCTGGGCTGTATCCCTGGGTACAGAAAGTCAGGGCAAACACATGTTTCTGCTGGAGAAGTGAGTGAGGATCAGCACGGGAAGATATCTATTCAGTCAAGTACACACCTGCATACCTGCAGCATGTCTGCCCCCCCCCCATTATGTTAATGTCTGCATCTCTGTGAAAATAATATTAAAATATTAGTGAAGCTCAAATATAATCCTTCACTAAATCTGATCAGTTGATTTTAATGTGTGCAGATGTGATGTTGGGCCAGGACAGTCTTTGTGATATTGCCATAAACATAGCACAGAAATATAAAGAATGAATATAAAATGGGTTTATAGCTGTATCCTCCCTTTCACAAACATACATATGGGATTTCCATTTTACAAAGCTGGCATTTTTCCAATCTTCATTGCTATTCCAAACTCCCCTAAAACCTGGCTATTTCTAGATCTTTCAGGTCTCAAGATCTGCTGAAATAAAGCTAAGACTGATGTACAACTGCATTCACCACTAAATACAGAAAGCCTTGCCAAAACTAGGAATGTTGCAAATTTTTAAAGGCTGCTGGACACTGTGGGTGAGATTCTCAGATGACCTGAGCTGGCACCACCAGCCCTGTGACACTGCTCTGTCATAGAGAGGTCATGGAGAACCCTGTGCTGTGAAAGACACTCCTGGGATCACAGGGGAGACAAGAAAGGTAGAGTCAGGGTTACAGAAACCTTACAGCCAGCAGAATAACCCAAATATCCTGTTTCCTGAGGAGAGAGACCTGAAAGGCACAAAATGCTGACAGCTGTGCCTGAAGTTGATGGAAATTCAAAACTTTTCTCTTTCACTGCTGCAGTTCTTGCCCCTACAGGTGGCATCTCCAAGTGGCTCCCAGCCCAAGAGGACCCTGCCAATTTGTCACATGTGGTCCTCTTCCTTAACATACACCCTCTTCTGGAGCCATTTGAGCTGAACTTGTAAAATAGATTTTGGGTTATGGGAAAATAATGTAAGTAAATGTTTAAGGAAAAAATTACCTCATCTTCTAAATTTAAGATGAATAAATTTAGAGAAAGGGAGAAAGGTCTGATTTCCAGTGAAAGCCTCTAGCATGCTGCTGACTGAAACCAGCTGGGAGTCAGTTCTTTGGTTTAACTCTGTGTGTGAGGACTGTGTTGAAGGCATTATTGCTGTGGAGAAGCACTTTAAATAAGATGCTGTGATAATCATCATAAATCTTATCCTGTTTCCTACATTTGGGATTTCTTACTAGTTCAGAGACTCTGAAGCTTGCATAATAACATGAGCTTACATAAAAAGTTTTGCTGGCATGTGCGTTACATCCTGCTAGAGAAAAATCTTCTGGTCAGTCTGCTGTCTGTTGCTTTGCCCTACACAATCACTCCTTGCCAAAGCTGGACTTCAGCATGTGATTTATCTGCATGACAGATCTTCCTCAGCTTGCTAGTGATGGTGATCTACCAGGTAAGCTTATAGACACCACCTGGTTATGAATATGTGATTGATACCCATCTTACATCATCCTCCTATGATTTCCTTTAGTCAAGTTAGGGTAGTCATTGTCTGAGATACTGGAACACAGTAGCCATTTGTAGGAGTAGACTGACATTTAGTATGGCCACAAAATAAGACAGGGACTACTTTTCTCCTTATTTATAATTCCGAATGCTAGCCCCAGTAATCTTTAAATTCTGCTTTGACCTCTGAGTGCCAAGGATTAAGGATGGATGAAGGAGAATGAAAACTAGCTCGTCATGGGTGAGCTCCTTGGATTAGTAGCTGTTAACCATTGACTTGGGTTGCAGAGACAGGCTGCTGCGAGCACGCTGATTTGTTGTGAAAGGAACGCTCAGAAGGTGATTTATAACTTTGTCTGAATAATACATGTATTAATTTGTCAGCAAAAGCACCCAGAGGGAAATGCATTGGACTTTGGAAACAGCTCAGTAAACCACACAATGTTCCAGCAGTTGCTCCCAGCTGGAATTGCAATGAGGACGACTGGCACTCTTTCCCACCTCAGCGGGCAGACATCCAGGGGAAGATGAGCTCCAGCCTCAGGTCCAGCAGCATTCACATGCAGAGGAATCAGGAATAATATATCTGCTACTCTGACAGCTTGCATCTTGGTTGGTAGCATGAATTCAACCAGGAGGAAAAAGCTCCTGGGGGAACATCATGGATGGGTGTGAAAAGCCAGCTGGGCATGACACACATTTCCATCTTTGATCATGAAAATAGAAAGGGAGTATTTAAGACATGCAACAAGTTGGTTACCCTGCCAAATTTGTGCAAGCAGAAACTGAGCTTTTTACCTTGATGGTGATATTTTACTTCAGAGTCCCTCTATGTTCCTTTGGAGGATCTAAGTGCACATGTTTTTCAGCTCTGGCATTCACTTTGGCTGGACCACACTGGCTGTGAGCAGCACGCACAGGGAGTGGGGCTGACATAACTGAGTGCATGATGGATTGATGTGCTATGGCACATGCAGTTAGTCATTCAGGGTTTGAAGGGTATCCAGAAATTCCCAGCAAGTGTCCAGCAGTCTGCTCCCAAAATACAGCTTCTGGCTAGAAAAGGAGCATCTTTCTAGGGAAATGCAATTTGTTACAGTATTCCTAACACTCAGGTATTTACCAGGCGGATTCTTCAAAACCAGACTACATCAGCTGAAGCCCACAGCGTTTTCCTGCTGTGAACATGGAAAATGCAGCACCTTGGCAACACTACTCCCCTGTCTGTGTGACTGCCCCATGTCTCTCAGGCCCACTGCTAAACATCTCCATCCTGCTCTCTGCCCTCCTGCAGGATTCCCTCCACCCCTAATATGCAGCAGTGCCCAGGCTTCAGCCAAGTGGCTGCTGTCTTCCCTCAGAGCAGTAGGATGGTTTTAGGGAGAGATCAGATGCTGTGCTGCCCAGTCATTTCCCTCTGGCTTTTCCCAGATGTCCCGTGTGTCAACAGGGCCACATCATCCTCCTCCTTCTGCTGGAGAGCCCAACAGGGCAGACACACAGTGGGCCCTGCCACCTGGGCCTAACTGGGGCTGATAGATCTAATTTTTGCTGGTTGCATCTGATTCCTGCTATTCCTGGACAGCCCAGTGTGGAAAAAGCTTTGGGTACTTTTGGACACTTTTCTAGCCTCGTTTCTTTGTGAAGACCCAACTGAGCTTTATGTTTGCTAAGTATAAGTCAGGGTAGGACAGCCCTTTTAAGTTCTGTTTGTTAAAAAACCTGGCAGTAGAAAGCAACAGAGCAAGTAGTGTATACATTTTTATCATTAGACTATTACCTTCCAAAACTTTCTGCCAAATTGGCATGGTAATCCCTGAAAACAGAAGTTGCTGCAACTATGAAAAATGGATGGTTTCACTCAACACATGCTGTACTATATTAGGAGGTCTACAAGTAGTGTTTGACTGGAAATGGAGTTTGTTCAGTGCCAAGCCATGAATAATTACAGTAAATAAAAAAAGAAGCATGTATTAAATGTCTTTTATTTTAAAAGGGGGCTTAAAACATGAACAGTTCCCTGAGACATAAAATCTGTGCTTAATAAATAAATACAATAAACACTTTGTGTTTCTTCAGAGCCAAGCACAAACAAAAAATTAATGTCAGGGCTGCTAGCATTATGAAAACCAGGCAGGAAACTGAGGGCTTTCAAAACTTGATCCATTTCTCCAGAGACTGATAGGGAGATACAGGGACTTGTGCAGTTGTGGTGCTGTTTCTTATGACTGATGTTAATGGGAAATGCTGTAGCTCCATAGTCCTGTAAAACTGCAAGATTCCTGCAGCTTCTGTGGAATAAAATAGGCTGTTTCTTGGGCAGTGGCAAGAGCCTTTTTGCATGCCTACGTTGTGTAGAAGATCAAAGGGAGAGGTTAAAACAAAAGTGGAAAAATCCTGACACGCTGATGATTCAGTAGCAGTAACTTTAATTTTTATACTGTGACTAGAGGTCAATTGCCCAGACTAGAAGCTCTCAGTATCCTGGTAGGATGACAGGTTGTTGGGGACTAGAAGTAAACTTGAGACCTACTTGCACAAGGAAAAGGCAGAGCCAGCTCCAAAGAAAAGCAACCATTCCAAGACCCTGAGAGGCAGATGGGTAAAATGAAGACCAGCTGTGACAGATGGGCATCTGCTGAAATGTGGGTTCAAATGGATGCATACTGTGCTGACAAGGGAGGCAATGCTGCTCTAATCTTGATATGGTGCACTTTGATACTCGCCATCCATATTTATTGGTTTTTTTCTCTCTCTCTGCACCTTTTCTTTGTCTTTATTTTTCCTCTCCTTCATACCATTTTCATTTTTCAGCTTTTTCTCTGTTCTTTCTCAGGATATCTGTCCTGTGCCTTTGCCTCTCCCTCTTTGTGGCTCAAATTATCCCTGCCAGACCGGAAAGTCTCTACTCTTCCCAAGACACAGAAGAGATTAGAAGCATCAAGTCCTTATGTGGCACACCACCACCTGCCAAATGGGTGGAGATGATTAAATCCTGATTTTCTGGCTTGCAGCAGATATCCACATCCAGTCCAGTGCAGTTTACTCTCTTTACAATTAGGCAGAACCTATTTGAAGTGCTCTGCTTCCCCTGTGCCAGGGTGTGAGAGGGTCAGGCAGGCCTTGCAGAAGTCCTTGTGAGTTTGGGTCCCCAATGTGAGACCGAAGCACAGCACTGACCTCCCACTGTCCCGTCTCCTCCCAAATAACCTCTGAGCACCGAACAACTTATTTTTCCCTTTCTCAGCATCTTTTTTCAGCTACCCACCTGGCTCCTCCTGAGCAGAGGGAGACTCAGTGGTTTGGAGCCTGGCTTCTGGCTGGTGACCTGTTTCCCTGTGGCCAGGGAGGAATTTCCAGAGGACGAGCGGTATGCAGGCTGCTCTCAGGGGAACTGGGGGGCTGCCAAACCTAAGCAGCAAACTGGGCCAGGAAAGGCCTCACATATGCTTTCACCAGAGGAAAGGAATGTTTGTGGAAACTGGGAGTAGCGGAGCTTATTTAACTTTGCCTCTCCCCTCCTCACATTCTCAGCCTGCAACCCAACAATGAGGCTGTGCTGCAACAAGTGCTGTGCTAGCAAGAGAAGTGGAGACGGGTTATTGCTGCAGCCTGGAGCATCTCAGGGAGGGCAAAAAGGGAGTTCCTGGCTGAGGCTTGGTCACTGGGTAGGCATGGGAACACCACAGCCTGTGGTGCAGATTTGGGCTGGTTTAATGTCTCTGAATGAGCAAGTATGTTGTAGGGGATATATCATAAAGCTGCCATAGCAACTCCCAAATTAAGCAGGATTTGGGTGTAATAAGAGACAGGCACAATAGATATAAAGGATCCCTGCCTTGATTTTCTCTCCTTCCAGTTAGGGAGAAAACCCCATAAATGATAGTCCCCTTGGGTATTTTTGTTTGTGTTAAATAACAAGTGTCATTTGCAGCTTATACTCAAGTTGCCCTTTTTTTCCTTTTAATGATGCTTTGGTACATTTCCCCCTCTGTTTCCCAGTATTAGCTCTCTGTACAGCTGACCTGTATCACCTTCACCCCTGCCATTTTGCTGAAAACCCCTTTAAATAAAAAATAACTGATTTGGGCTGGAAGATTTTAAAAAAAGCAAGGAAACAAAATTCCAGATAATGAATTGTTGCCTCACTCCTGAGAGCAGAAAAACTACTGTTGATTTTCATCATGCTGGTTTGCACATTGATGTGCTTTTGAAGTCAAATCAAGGGCCAGGTTTGTCCCCTTCAAACCAGAACACTCACAGAGCTCCCTGTTTTGCTGCAGCCAGGTTCATGTACCCAGTTGACTTCTCTGCGTCTTGGATGGAGTCAGCTCCCCTCAGCAGAGCCACTGTGCTGCAGGGACGTTCACAGAGCCCTGGCTGTGCCTGGGCAATCACCAGTTTCTCCTCCAGCACCCTGGGCTTGCCCTGTGGGTCCTGCCCTGCCTTGAACCCGGGCACAGGCACTGTGTGCAAAGTTAATTGCTGCCCCACTCAGTTCTTTACCTCAGCAATTTACATCTTGCCTGTCACCATCTGAATAATCAGAGCCTCTGCAGCCCAATGATGTTCATTAAGGCCCGTTGACTTCCCTTTCAATTAGATTGCACTATTCAGTGCTTCTGACAGGATTCCTTTCTGCGTGAGGAGTCATTACACTCCTGCTGAATTTGGCATGATCTACCCCGGGAAAACAAGAAAAAGCACTTTATGCTTCAGAAACAGAATTAAAAAAAAAAAAAATCACAGCTATTAACCGTACACAGGACTAGACACACACACACAGCCATCCTGAAGATATTTGGGGCAAGGGATTTAATGACTCTGCGCCTCATGACAAAAAAGTATGCTAATATTTCCTCTCCTTAATTACACTGAAAGTTCTCTGGAGAAGGACAGTTTATTTTTTATTCTGTGTGTTTGCATAATGCCAGGTACCATTGAGGTGTCTGGGCCCAGCAGCCGAGTATAAGGTCACCAAGAGGGGACTGACAGTGTTTTACAGTCTTTGCATGAGTTATTTCATCCATCACAGAGCTGCCTCGCCTATGGAAGAGAACACCGGCTGATCAACAGGCACTAAGAGCAGTGAGATGGTTGTCAGAGGTGAGGTGAAGGGAGCTATTTCCAGGTGAGAGTGGAAGGAGGGGCTTAAAGGTCAGGAGGTGCTTCCCAGATGAGCTTTGGCGGGGGCAGGAGGACCTTTGTGCAAACTGATCCAGATCCCAGGACAACTCCATTCCTGGAACTGGGGCAAATAGATGTGACACTACAGCATGCAGGGATTCTGAAAAAGATGACCAAAGTGGCAGCAAATGTCTAACTGACCTGCCAGTCCTCAGTAATGGAATGGATCTGGGATCACCGGGAAGATTCTACAGTTGCCACCCTCAGCAAATAGATCTCATTTGGTCTAGGACGTATCTAAAAGAAAACAGCTTTACTTCATGTGTTTTCCTCCTGTTGTTTACTCAGGTTTCCTCAAAATTGTCTAGTTCCTCTCTCTTTTTAACTTTTACTGTATGAGCTGTAAGTTTTAGCCATTTTTTAGCTGTTTCCTGTGGTGAACAAAGTCTCAGAATCACTTAAATCCTTCCTTCCTAACAGCATGACTGCTTTTATAGAGTAAAAAATCATCTGTGATCTAAACTAAAATACGAAAACTTCCATAATCTATCTTCCCTCTGATCTCATCAGAGTTTAGCATCTTTGCCCTAGAAGAGATTTAAAACTTTGATTTTTTTTTTTTTTAAGCATCTTTTGCATTTCTTTCAGGTTCAGGTATCCACTGTGAATTCTGATTTAGGGATCATCCTCCATGCAGGTTAAATTAATTAAGTCTGGTCCTAAAGGAGCATCTGGGGAATCAGGACACGCTAGAATGGATTTTGATTACAGTCACAGCCCTACCTTACTGGATATTTATCCTACCTTGGTTAAAATCCATTCAGAGACTGTGATATTCCAGCTACCCTTGCAACACCAAGCATCTTTACTAATAACTAATCCCTTTTCAGACCTTCTTTAGGAGATGCCTTCACCTCCTTACAGACAGAGTTCAAATATTTGGTGCAGAAATAATTTGCATCAGGGGACTCCAGCCCACAAACATACATTCCCAGGAACTGGGCAGACTCATGGAACAGACTCTGGGTAGGTGGGAAAAAGCTCTGCAGCAGATCAGTCACCCCTTTTGCAGTTTCACTGAGGTTGTTGGAATGGGCCCAACAAGCAGGGAAGTTGGGGCAATTGAGGCAGTTTTCCAAGAGATCACATGAGAACCAGAGAAAAGGGAAATATTGCATTTTCCTCATAAGAAGTTACGTTCTTTACATAGCCAGGCTTAGAGAGAGTTGGCACTGTTCCATATTTCATTTCACATCTTTCATTTGCACTGCACATTTTAAGAACTGGATAACAATGTCTTTATAGAAATTAAAGGAAGTTGGATAGATGTTACAATTTAAAAATTTCTGGTAGTTGGTCCAGCTGATGTAACTTCTTTTTACTCTTGGACCAGATCTCTGGCAACCTCGTCACACATCAAATAACACAGACCATAACCTGGTTTACTGAAGGACCACTGGCTACATAAATATGTAGGCATTCAACCATTTGTGTTGCAATTACAGGCTTGACTCGGGCCACATTCCCTTTGCTCATGTTCTCCAAGCCAAAAATGTCACACAAGAATCACTGTCAGTGGTGGAATCCCAGAAGTTGCTCAGGCAAGGAGTGCCTGGCAGTAGGGATGCAATACGAGATGCAGCAGGGAAGAGAGGGAAATAAGATGAAAAGGAGTGAAGATAAAGGGCATGCTCTAATTTCTGAGGCACTCAATCTTTGCACACACAGCAGAGATCACCGGCAACCAAATGACCGCAGAGATCAGGATACTTCCTTACAGAAGTACTGGCTGTCTTTCTAGCAACAGCCAGTCTCTCTTTCTCTCCTACACAGTCTTCCTTCTCCTGGCACTGGAGAGCTGCCAGCCTGTTCCAGCTAAGTCCACAAGCAGAAGTAGCAGAGAAAAGTTGCTCAGGCAGCAGCTGTTCCATCAAACCCACAAACTGAGCTCCCACCACACCAGAGCAAATAGTAAGAGTTAGCAATGTTGTAGGGAAATCAAGGAGGATGGACTTTCTGTTCTTTCAAGCAATTCCTTCTGCAGAAGACCTGTAAGGAGAGCAGACTGTTCCCCTGGTGCTCTCAAACAGTCATTTGACTTTACCAGCCACTAGAGATCGGGTAGAAAGTGATGCTCATGGACCAGATGGATCTGGATGGAACTGTAATGCTGCCTTTGAGCTATGGAAGGAACAGCACAAAAACTCCCCAAAAGCATGAAACCTCTGTGGTGCTGATATATCCTTTTGACACTGATGAGTGAAAAGCATTCTACCTTCTTATTTTGTGTCTTTTATCTCCTTTTACAGCCTCCAATAAGGGGTGAACTTACCCTTGCAGCTGCCTCTGCACTGACCAAAAGCCACAACCATAAGGAATCTGCATCTTTTCTCCCTGAGTAAACACACTGCAAGAAGGCTACTGTTTGTGTGTCCCATTTATTAGAATCAGGCAGCCTTTACAGCAAATAAGCTCCAGCCAGCTGAGATGTGCTAATAAAGATTGCCTTAGGGTTTCTCTTCAGGGAAGAGACAACTCTTGTAATGCTCGTAAGGCTGGCTTCTGCTGTCTAGTGAATTGGTACTCCTTAAATTTTGATGGAAGCAACTGGCAAGCAGTGCCACTGGTTGCCATAGCTGCATGGAAAGGTTTTTTTTGGTTTTTTTTTTTTTTTTTTTCTTATTTTTGTTGTTAAAACCCAGGATTTGTTCCTTAGTTTCTTCAGAAGAAACATCTCTTAAGATCTGGAATTCTTATTTGGAACTTGAAGAATTTATATGACTTCACCTCTGCCATCGCATAGGGAATAATACTTAGTCAGTAAAGACTTTTAATAACTTTTTTTCATTACCTTTTTCCCTAGACAGTGGCTTCACAAAGTCTGAGAGGATACTTCCATGCAGCTAAGCCTACAAAAGGCTCAAGGAAACTAGAGGTGATGACAAGAAAATTATTTCATCATAACTCAGGATCTTTTTCTTGTTATTTTAAACACACCCATCCTAGGGATTAAGTTTTGCCTGTGACTTCTGGACTCATGTCCACAGCTTAATCAAGTCAGGCTGAGGAGTGTGTGTGAGATTTTTAATGCAAAGGGCTGAGGCAGTTTAAAAAGAAAAAGGAATGAATAAAGCCCTCTGTTTTCCTGCCAGAAATGCTTTTGGATTTTTTCCCCCCACTGATTGATTCTTCCAAGCAAAGAGAAAAGGGAGGTGGCAGTTGGGAGTTCCCAGTCAGCACCACTGTGTTCATCTTTTCTCATGTCTGAGTTTTTCCTGAGCCAAAGTTTGAATGATTGGTTGCAAGGGCTGGGGATCCCAGGCTGCCCCAGTGCTTCCCTGTGGGAAAATGGTCAAACTCGACATTGTTGTATACAATATTGACTGCTCATTTCTACTGCAAACAACAACTGCTGGCAATTAAGGCAAGACCTTTCCCCTACTGTTTTGTAAACAATCTGGATGACAAGTCAACATGCAGATGATACACAGATCTGTCTTTCATTTCCGTCAGACCAGATGCTGATCTGTCTTTGCCTTTTCATTGCAAAACTCAAATCAGGACTTGGATAAGACTTAAATGACTGAGGTTTAACCTAAACAAGACTCAGTTGTCATTTGTGGAGGGAGGGAAGAGCTCTGAATGTGCAGAAGAATGTGTCATTTCTCAGTACTCCAATTTTGTCTTAGGTTTCTAAGCAATTCAAAAATTAAGGCAGTGCTTGGACCCTCTCAAGATATTGCAGATTTGGTTGGGTTGACACACAGTTCAAGGGGAGTGGAGGTTCACTGAAGTAGTTATTGCTGAAGGAGTCGTGCCTCTAAAACATCTTTAGAGCAGAACAGCCCCAGTAGATGTGGAAAAAAAAAATCTGGATTTCTCCTCAGAAAATGCCTGCACACACTATTTGTGACAACTGAACTCCTTATCACAATAGGGAATGAATCTTCTCTTCCTCTGAAGTCTCCAAAAATAAGCACTAGAGATTCCAACTTGAAAAAAATCTGCTTTCCCAAAAGCCACAATAGAGTTCTGATGTTTTTTCTTTAAATATTCATGGTGATTAAAGTGGAACTTTATTAGGTGCATGCATTCTTTTTAGGGTTGTGACACTGTTGAATTAAAATAAAGGTGTTAGCAAAAGTGAAGGGCGTCCTTAAATTACATAGTGATTATTACATGAAATTGATCTCCCTTTTCTTTTTTTAAATTTTTTCCCTGTTTCTTAGGCAAGGTGACATCATTCTTCCAAAGGGTGGGGCTGTGTTTTTTATTAATATATACAGATCTAGTTCTGATTTTCTCACTTTTTTTTTTGTCACCCATGGAACAACCAATTCTTACCTACAGAATTACAGGATGTTGTGACAAATATTTGTGTTATTTCCTGTCTTATACCAGAAGAGAAAAGTAAGGTACATGCAGGTACAATGATGCATGCAATATCAGCCAAGAGAGTGCTGAAAAAGTTGTGGAAAGAATCTTCCATGGTCAGTCCCATGGTCAATGCCCTGCCAGTGAGTTCCCACTAACAGGGATTTTTGAAAGGAGAAATTAAACATTGTAAGGAAAAAATTAAGCATTCATACAGCCTGAGCTGGACTGTGTAGCTCTTCATTAATTCCCTCAACCATTCCCTCTCCTACAAAATCAAAACCAAACCCAAATGACAGACTGGAATGGTACCAGCTATGATGAAGAAGACATGGGTGACTGGAGAAGGGAGGGGGGCAATTGAATGCTCTATTTCTTCAGCAGACTCTAGTTCCTTTAAATGTCTGTGAATCTCTATATCAGAACCAAAGAAATCTTTTGGGAGGTGTTTCCTTTTTCCACTTCCAGCAGCTACTGAGCCAGTGCCAAATACCAGAGGAGAGAATAAAACCAAAAAAGGGAAAGGACATCATCACTAGCTTTGAAGCAGGCATCTCCTATGCAATCCAATAGTCCCTAAACATTCCATATGCTGCTGTCACACTTAAAAAAATTACAAATATGTCACGACTGTGTATTGTCACATTGGCAGCGGAAGCCTGGCAACACACCAGGTCACTTTCTCTGTGTTATCTGTGCTCCTCTATCAGGGTAGAGTAGCAGCATTGCCAGGCACCTTTCACAATCTAGGCATTCTTTGCTTTACTATTGCCAGGTATCTTCCTGCTAGAGCAGATTATGCCACCTGTGACTGCACAGGCTTTCACTTGAAGGTTTCATAAGGTATATTTTTTTGTTAGTGCAGGAGAAAAATTAGAAAGAAGAGGGGGGGACAGTGCAGGAATGTAATTCTGGTTCTTGGGCTATTTTATATATTTTTATTATAATAGAATACATATATCATTTTACCTTTTGCACTTATTAATGTGTATTTTTTATTTTCTATATATTTTTAGCTGTTCTGTTTAATGGAGAAAAAAATTCCAGAGTTGCAAGGGAAAAAATTATAATTGTGTGCATATATATATGTGTGTACATATATATACATGCACACATGTATAATGCAATATAGTTTCAGACCAAATCTACAACTCACATTTTTTCTGTTAAAAAGTTTTTCAGGCTGAAATCTTACCTCTGCTCCATCTGTGGGTCACAGTGGCATGAGCACTGTAATAGAACAGCAGCAGCACCAAAGTCTTCCAAAGCATCCTTCTCTTTAAAATACGTATGTCTAGCTGTACAGTAGCTTTTTTTATTTCCCCAGCTCCTTTCTTTTCAGGAATAAATAATGGCTTTTCCTCTCCCCCTCCCCCTTTGCAGAAGAACCTGTCTGCTCTTCTGAGTAGAGCTGAAGTCAGCGCGCAGCTCCTCTCCCAAACCAAGTCTCCTCGGGATAGGAAACTTACTTTCACAGACAGACTTTGTTTTTATCCACATCTGGAGTGACTCATAGTGCATGTGAGTTTGCTGGCAGCTGGGTGAATAAATATCATTACATTTTTGTAGTTGAGTTTCATTTGTTATATGGGCCAGTTGGAATTTATTTCCGTCCAATAAACAGCCACAAGTAACTTCATTAAAAGAGACTCTGGAATTGTAGCTACTCCTCTGTAACACAGGGGTTAGTTGACCCTAACCCCTGTCCAAGGCGAATCCCTCCTCTGGAATGATGGACAGCCACCCTTGGAGGCTTAAGTCACGGCGTGGGGCATGTGCTCTGCAAGAACATTTTGCTACTGTGATTCATATAATCGCTCCTTTGTTAAAAACACATCATGCTGCCTTTAGATTTCAGCTCTAGGCAATACAAGTCCTGGCCTTTTCCTCCATTTGGCCAGTATGGAAGGCCCAGATCTTTAACTGGCTCTCCTCAATGGAGCCATGAGGAACACTAAACAATCCTAAGGACAGTCTACATTAGCCAGGCTGAATGTGGAGGGTGAAGCTGAGAAAAATAAAAGACTACTGATAGACATCTCCTGGCTGATGCTGGTGCTAAGGAACACAAAAGAGTCTATCTCAGTTTGGCTCAGCATGAAGGAAGTTGCAGGGATCTGCTGTCCCTGACACAGCTTCAGCAGCAGCATCGTGGGGTGCATTTTGGGAATATAGCATCAAAATAACAGCAGGCTGATATGTGTTGGAACAGACTGATGAAAAATAGGAGTACAAGGAGTATTTACAAAACCAAGGGGTAGGGGATTCTCCATTTGGTATCTAGAAGTGATGGGTCTAATTCTCTTCTTTTGTAGGTGAGAGTAAGCCAGTAACAAACCCACAGACATCCATGAATTTATACTGGTGTAAAACTGGCACAATAAGAAAGGAGACTCCAGCTCAGAAGGTATAAATAGAAGGGTTAAGGGAAAGGATCAAGAGCTGGAATGACACAGGGCACTGTGGCTCAGGATTAATGTACACTGGCAGGAAGGCATGGAGAAAACCTGTTCAACTCCTCTGTGCCTGATGCTAACATCTGGCCTTAGCCTCCGTCCCCTCATTCATCTCTGTCCCAGCTGAAAACCGACTGTAAAGGAAGGAGGAGGGTCAAGTAAGGTTGTCTTGCTGAAGGCAACTCCTTTTCCTACATGTACAGATTTTCCTATGCTCAGACTGCCCCAGGTTACTCCCACATGAACAGCACATGAATGAAGGACACTATTTTACATGCCAAGGAGATGAAAAAAGGTGCAATTCAAGTGGAGGGTGGCTCACCAACTCTCTCTATATACACTCCTGTTACCATGGCATATTAGGGGTGGGTCTGAATGCAGGGTTAAATTTAGGTGTGGGATCACTCCTGTGTCTGTCCAGAAATTACAGAGCTGGAGAAAACTGAGTTCTATCTTCTCTAGAGACGGGGAGAGAGAAAGAGAGAGGATTATTCCTCTTTGCTCAGGCCACTTAGGATAGGATGAGTTGTTCTTAAAGGAGGTAGATTCAGTCATCAGCTTGGCCAGTTCTGAGGTGGTGTGCATCAAAAACAATGATCTTAATGTCAGCAGGGTCTGTGAACAACGTGTTTCAAAGTCAGGTAAACAAGGGAGAAGCATTACTCGGGACACACATTGCATACTTGAGAAACTGAAGAAAATTATGAGAGAACCTAAAATCCTGTGGGGTGACAAAGGAACATCTTTACAGCGCTATTTGGAGAGCGTGGATGGAAACTGGTGGATGGAAAGAGGTGCTGTATTGTGTAATTCCTTACATTTAAGGTAATAACAGCTGATGAGAGAGGATTAAGGAGGCCAGACAGGCTCTATCCCCCCCTAAGCCAAAATCAGAAATAGATTCTAGAGAGAGCCCTTTGGAATGGCTCTCTCTTCTGGCTGGCAAAAATGGGACACTTCCTCTGTTTTTTAATTGTCACTGCTTTTCATATGCAGCCTAGAAAGATTGAGGAGAAGAGTCCTAGGAATTTTCTTGCCTAATTTCCCCTTTACTTCCAGCCTCTGGAGCAAGAATCCTAGGAGTAACAGAGGAGTTGCATCTGAGGCAGAAGAGATGTGTGGTAAGACAGGCATACAGATCAAAGGGATAGGAGAGCATGGAATGATTACTGAGCTCTCCTTTTTCAGACCCTGGAGATGTTGCTCTGAAGTTATGTAATAAATTTTTTTCATTGTAATTTATTTCTCCTTAATCTGAGTCTGGCTACAGAATTGTCTCAGGCAGCCTCTTCCCCTTCTGAGCTCAAATACAACCTCTACCCACATCCCACTCCACAGTGGAGTCTTCAGGCCCTACAACTTTGAGTGTCTCCCTGCATGTACCACAGCTGCATGGTAAATTTGCCTGCAAGACTGTGAATGGTGCACTCACATCTGTTTTCTTCCAGGAAATTCAGGAGCTGTAAATATAGCAGGTCCATGGAAAATAAAGAATACTTTCTCTGTAGCACCTCCTCAAGTAGTGTAAGGGTCCTTTTTCCCCCCCTTAAAACTTTAAAATATTTTTTCTCTCTTATATGGTTATATGTACACACACACAGAGTCAAATCCTCCCTATTAAAAAGCCCTCCAGAGGAAGCCAGGAAATAAATCTTTCAAGCATGCTCAAGGCACTTCAACTGTATAACTCCTATTCATCTCATGACTATATTTTATTAGATAGTTGCTCAGTTTCAGCTCAAGGCAGTTCCTGTCTATGCTGGAGGTTTGAATCACTGCAAATATAATGAATGCTGAAGCAGGGTAGAAATCCTCACTCTTTATAAATATTAACCATGGCTACATTGCTCTGGAAGCATATAGCAGGAGAGCTTTAGAGTGAAGAATTCATCCTGAAGATGCATCCAGAAGTAGAGGGTACCATGCTGCTGAAGCCAGGAGGCTGAGGGCTGCTGGCTGGTCAACATTCAGGTCTCAACTCAGAGCACTGCTAGACTTAAGTGTCACAGCTATGTTAGGGTGAATATTTATGTTTTGCTAAGTCTCAAGAATGTAGGTGTTGGAGCTGCAAGTCCTCCCAGTACCTGTGAGACATGTCAGGCACAGGAAAGGTGTGACTGCTGCCTCTGGCAGGCTTTTTGAGGTGAAAATGGACATTCATGCAACTCCAATGACTAGAGACTAACTAGCAGCTTTTCCAGCTGAGTCCTCCATCCTAATGCTGTCAGTGGCTGCCTGTCACTGCTATTCCCACACAGTCCTTTTGGGGAACCTGGAAATAGGGCAGGGTGGAAAGAAGTGCATGAAGACCCCAACAGGGAAGCTGCCAGCTGACATTTTGCAGTGCAGGCAGGGTGAGAGCAGGGCTTACAGAGGAGTGGTATTCCAAAGCTGTCTTTCTTCCTATCACAGATGTCATGGTAGAAGGACAGCTTCAGCCAACTGGATACACTGAAATGCTGAATTTCCCAGGAGATGCTCTGGAGTGACCAGTGTATCAAGCAAGGTGTCCCTTGTGTTCTTTTTAGTAGCTCATGGTGTGAAATAACATTATCTAAAAAGTAACTGGAAGGGGAAGCAAAGCAATGAGTGATCAGGAGCCTGTGGGTCTTCTAAGGAATATAATTTCTGTTTCACTGGGGAATACCGGCTCATGATACCAGCTCAGCTCTGGCTCTGATGAACTTGTCCCAAACCCAAGGCAGGATTGCAGTCTGCCCTGACATCCCAGTTACTGTGAGCGTCCCTTGCAAATCTTCTGTCAAACAGACAGATTTTTTTTTTTTTTTTTTTTTTTTAGATGTACCCAGTTTCAATAGGAAAACAGAGTGCATATGGAAAGTTCCTCTGAGCAGGAATTTCTGCTCTGCAGCCAGAGCCCTGCCCTGGGCCATAGGAGCTGCAAGATCTGCCTGCCAGTCTGCCAGCACAGTGGAACAATGTGCCTGGCACAGACACTGATGTCCTGCACACCACAGGGATGGAGAAATGGAGACATGCACACAAAGTGACTCACTTACTGAATGAGCTGATGCTAGAGCTGGGGGCAGACACCGAGAGCAGACCCAAAATATAAGGGACTGCTCTGACACTGCAGAAGTTCATACAGCACTGCTGCCATCTACCAAAAAAGTGGCTTCTCCAAGAGGAAAAGAAATACCCTCTTAACAAGGAGAACAAAGCGAGGGGGGAAAATAGCTGTGCACAAGCTCCTAGGAGAGGAAAAGATCTTTTGAAACTAGACTACTGGCATTTGAACCCCACAGTCCATAATGACTATTGCTGACCCCTTGGCTGAGCTTGCAGCTTCCTGCAACAACAAATTGGATGTCAGAATCTCACCAACCCTCAGAGCAGCCAGGACAAACCTTACATGGCCACACAGTGCCATGAGTTGGAGCTGGAAGGGACTTTAGGGCACTTTTTAGTTGTCCTTGTGCCCCAGAGCTCCCCTGTTGCCTTCATCTAGCTGCCTGAGCTCCCATTCACAGGAGCACTTAGATGCTGGGCTGATACTTTACAGATTTACATTTAAATAACAGAAATTTAAATTCTGCACATGCAGCTTTGCAGATATCTGAATTCCTTGTGCGCCTGAGCTTCCCCTGTGAGGCTTCTTAAATGCTTGTATTACTATATGTACCTTAAAATACAGAGCTCCTTACATCCTAGTTCATATTTCAAACAAAATGTTGAGACTTGTCTTGTTACTCACAAAAACATATGACTGCAAAGGCCCCTCTCAAGTCCCATGTTGCGCATTTAAGTTTTTTCCACATATTCAGGAAGCAGATGGGGAACATATTTTACTCTGTGACTGGTGTGTTTGAGAAGTTGTCTGCTTTATAAGGTGTCCTGGCTCCTCATCCTCTGCCTGAGGAGATGTAGCTATACACCCTAAGAATTACCCTGAGACCTGAATTACAGGATCTTCTGGGATGGAGCTTTTCAACTCAGTTGCTGAATCTCTTACTGTCTGTGGGAGGTAATGAAATATTTATTGTGGCAGAGAGAAGGAAAAGGAGGGTGGTGCTTTTTGCCATGATGGCAGCACTCACACGTTAGATGCAGGTTTTACTGCCTAGCTATTTTTTTATTTGGAAGCAGGATACATTCCATCAGTGTTGCATTACTCACCAAGCTCATATAAAAGAGGAAAGTTCAAGTTGCCTCAAGTAGAAGAGGTATTTGAATCCAGGTTCTTGGTTCTTACTCGAGTATGTTAAGTATCTAAGAAGAGATCTCTCTCCTGTTTCAGATACAAAAAATAGAGAGAGGACTCATGTTTGCAATGAAAACTTGAGCAGAGACAAGTAGCTCCCACTAGCTTTAAGCTCCAAAGAGACACAAAATTTAATACGCCCCTTTCTTCTTGGTATTTCCTCTTGACTAGCTTAGACAGTCTCTGCATTTCAGCCTGGATTATGCGAAACATTCTCAGAAATCAGGCTTTCTCCCCAGGCACTGCACAGATAGCCCAGATACTGAAACTGGAGCTGTGAATGCAGCTCAGAGTGATGCTCACAGTTTCAGCCCAGCAACAGTGAGCCAGTCTTCCCTTAACCGAATACTCCATAAAAAATGATGTGTCAGTAATGTAGCTGTGGTCAAACGTGTGTGAGACTACGTGGAAATTAATGATGCCACCTCATGATGCAAATACAAGGGCTTTTTTTGTTCAGTCCCTCAAACATCAGTCAGGAAGGAGCATGGAGATAGAAGAAGGAGACAGCAGTCAGCAGGAGCTAGCACAGAAAGTCACTGACGGGAGGCTGATTTCTTTCTTTTGCTGCCCCTTGTAAAATGCACTGTTAACTTTCCTTGTGGCTGCTTGGGCATTGCTGATGTAAATCCCTACAGCCACACCTCCCTGAGAGACTCTCTGAGGTTTGATACCAGCCTGTAAGCATGCAGACCTTGGTGGGAAATGCAGCATGACCCTTTTGGGTGATTTAACTTTCCAAAGATCCCATCAGTTTGCTTTGTTGCAACCTGTTGGCCGCCAGGGTAAGCTCCAGTGGCACAAAGCCAATGCAAACACCAGGGCCGTGACTTACAGTTAAGCAACAGAAAACAGGCTGTAAGCAGTGCTACTGTAAAACGGGGTCTGAAATGCAGCAGGCAAGAAATATCTGCCACAAATCACTGCTAATATCATAAAGGAAGGTCAGCTATGCAGAGCATTTCCTGCTTTTCAGTCTGCAAAGCCAGTAATGACAGCAGTGAACATTCACAGGGGGAGTTTCATGATTAAATCCTCAGAACTGCAGGGAAAAAGAAGTCTCAGTAAATGTTATGAAATGTTAAATCCAAAGCAAAACAAAAACTGAGCTTGACAATAAAAACCCAGGTGCTATCTCAGGAGCAGAGTGAAACATCAAATGCTGAACATAGGCTCATTTCCACTCATTATCAGGAATAGCTAGACAAGAGCTGTCTAGAGATTTTACATTTTAGTTCAGAGTATAAGATTCATCAGTTTATAGAAATTGTGGATAAAATTGTTCTGGAGTAAAGATAGAGGCAAAGACTCCAGCTAGTAATTGTAAAATTAAGAGACTAGAGACAAAAAAGATGGATGATGTGGTGGTGTTAGAGGAGGGGTGTAATGAAGTAGCATTGCATGAAGGCTGACACTGGAGTGGGATGAGATTGGGCCATGCAAAGAGGATGACAGAAGAGGGGCAGGGTTAGGAGCAGGTGCCAGTTGCAGGTGAGGTTATGACATCAGCAAACAGACACAGGAGACGGACAGAGCTGGGCTCTCGTGCAAAAGCTCTGAGATAAGGCCAGAGTCAAAGGGAAGTGCAATGTGAAAGTTTGGTTAATGATCTGAAAATTTCCATCTACTGCTTCAGTGTGCCCTTCAACACACTGATATTCTCACTTGTTTACCCCGGTGGAGCAATGGTGGGGCTCTTCAGGGAAGGGTCATGGACAGGAAAGAGATGAGAGGACAACTCAAACTGTTCCCTTCAGGCAGAAGCAGAAGGGTGGTTCAGCTTTCCCTTCTTGGGCAGCCATGTGAACAAAGCAATGAGAGATGAAGCAGGTGGCCTGCAAAGCAAAGCCTGACCCCTCAGATACCAAACGCTGCCCTCTGGAAAATGAGCATTCCCTGCCACACCAAGCCTTTTTACACTGAGGAATCACAAACCAATTGCATTTTTTCCTGCAGAACAAAAATTGACAGCTCCTAGTCTCCTAAATAAGCCCCTTAAACCAGTTTGCAGTTAGGTAGGATGCGGGAAGTCAGAACATCCTCAAAAATGGGAGGTCTGATCCTCAGATCCACTGAGAATGTGCAGATCTTTAGAGAGGCAAGAGTTACTTTTCCTTGCTACCATTACACTTGGCTGTCACACCTCCAGGGGACCAATCCATCATTTCCTGAAGCAGCAAAGTTTTCAAATATGAGAACAATGTTGTGGCAAAGGTCTTCAAGAGTAATTCAGGAGTACTTCTATTTTTTTCTTTATGTGATGCAAGCAAATATTTGCTCCAGGTAAAAGGCAAACTTTGAGTAAAACAATGACCTTTTTTCTGCCTTGTTTACCTGTGAGCAGAAAAGGAAAGACAACACTGTCCTTGTTTTTTGTCTGTCTTTTTAGACTCTAAAATCCTTCAGCCAGAGCCTGTCTGTGGCACACTAAGCACACAAAGCCCTCACCTCTGCTGATGCCCTGGGGTGCTTTAGGTGTCTGACCAATCCCCCACACTGTGCCTATGACTACAGTGAGCCACCAGGATGAAGGAAAGGAGAATTTTCACTTTATTTTATTCAAACAGATCACATCCTGAAGGGTTCCCAGCTGACATAACCAACAGTGATATTTAGCACAGAGTTTTGTTTAGAAGCCTTAGGAGATGAAAAAAGTGACCAGATTCTGCAGATTAAAAAAATCAAGACACCTGTTTCAGGTGTAGGGATGTGTGAGGACACAAGAGCAACAGCAGATCAACTCACTTCTCCAGGACTTTCTTTGGCTGCCTTCAGTGAAACAGCAACTATACCACAGTGATAAGAGTTGAGGCACAGTTTTACTGACAGCACAGAAAATAACACAAAGGTTGGAGAGGAAAAGGAGGTCAGAACCAATTAAATCTCCTAGGCTGCACAGACTAAAGTAAAAATCAATAACCTGAACACATTAAGTGTTGGATTTTTGTTCAAAACACATTTTTCAGACCTGTGAACCAAGATTTTTCTTGATAAACAGCTGTAAAGTGAATAGCATCTTAAAGCCCTAGACTGTATCTTAGGCTTCAGGAGAGGAGTGAGCTCATTGATTTAACAACTCAGGCTTATAACTAAAATCTGCCCAGGATGTGAGATTTGATCAAGGATAAAGAAGCAAAGGTGAGTGGAAAGCACAGGTAACGCCCTGGCTTTAAAGGAGCTCTTACAACCGCTTTAAATCACTGCAGCTCTCAAGGGCCTCTTCCCAGCTGTGATCCCTGGCTCTCTGCTCAGGCTCACAGGGCATCCTCTCACCTTTTGTGCACACAGGTGGTGGGGAAGAGGTAGCTGCACCCCTCCAGCCATCCCACCAGGCTCCTGGAGCTGCCTGTGGCTGGGGCACGTCCTCATCCCCAGCAGCTGCAGCCGCTCAGTGCCACGTTGCATGACAGCACAAAATACTACACTGTGGTGACAAAACTGCCTCAGGGCCTTTATAAAACTGTTTCTAACAGTGCCAGCTTCCTAAAAAACCCCAGAATAAACCAAAACAAACAGATTGTGTGAGTGAATAACGGGCATGAAACAGAGTTCTTTCTCTTCCAGAAAAATAATGGATGCATACAGCAGGCAATTCCCTTGCTGGAGAGGTCTGAAACCTCTGAAGTTAATGTATATTCCAGCTAATGGGAACTGTAATCATTGGCACCAGGCCCACATTTAGCTCAGTACCAGCCCTAGCACAAGGGAGGCATTCAGAGGCAGCTCACATCTGAGGGCAGGAGAAATGAGCTGCCAATTGTGTCAGACATACTGCCTCAGGAGCGGGGAAAATTGAGCTTTTGCTGCTGCTGCCTGCTCCATTCCTCTGATCCCTTCCAGAATAGGCTGCCCCTGCTGTACTAGCACCCACAAATCCCCCAAATTTATATCATAGCATTCTTATTATGTGCAAAGATTTCTTGCTCATATACATCACAGTGCAGGAGTGACAACACAACCAAATACCTCTCTTGTTGCTGAGAAAGGTGTGGGCTGGTTCATTCTCTCTGATGTGCTCTCACTTTCTTCTTCAGCTTGGCACAAAAGCTTGAGGGAAAATGTAATGGAAAAGCCAGGAAATTCTCACTTCCTCTGTTTTGCTTGAAGAGCTATACATGGAGGCATGTTCACATGTCTGTGTGTAATCATACAGCAGGAGAGATCTCACTGCTGACAGCAGCTCTGTCACCAAGGGGACAAGTTGTCTTTCATGGCTGTCAATTCCAGCAGTAGAGAATCTACTGCACCACAGCAACCTTCCCTCTCTGATGGTTGTCACTCATCAGAGGTTGCATCAGCTGCTCCTTTGCATTCTGGGCTGTATCAAGTGCCAAGACACCAGGGGAACACTAGCTTGACTTGCACCCAGCCTCCAGTGAACTAAGGATCCACCGAGCATTGAGACCTCCATCCTATCTGTGAGCTGAACAATTCCCTATTGCTAAGTTACCTTAGTCCTGTGGGACTTGAACCATTACTTTTGTTCCCAGCTCTTTCTGTCGTACACAAACTGTAGGTAGCAAAAACTGTCATGGAGGCCAGACTGACCCTGTTTCTAATATCTTCCTTCCTTTCTTCCTTTCTTCCTTTCTTCCTTTCTTCCTTTCTTCCTTTCTTCCTTTCTTCCTTCCTTCCTTCCTTCCTTCCTTCCTTCCTTCCTTCCTTCCTTCCTTCCTTCCTTCCTTCCTTCCTTCCTTCCTTCCTTCCTTCCTTCCTTCCTTCCTTCCTTCCTTCCTTCCTTCCTTCCTTCCCAGTGTTTACAGGATACAGTAGGCATGCTGCAGAAGGGAGGGATAAAGTACTATCTCTCTTTTCTAAACAGTAAATTCAATAAGATTCAGTTAAACCTAGAGGTGGCAGGGAACTGGATGTTCCTGTATGGTTAGTATGTTTCTTCTTGGAAAAAGTCAACTAAATGAAACCAAAATTTTCTGAGTTGGGGAAATATGTGTACCATTCCTGGCAGGAAATGTTTCTAAACTCCAGAGAGAACTGTTGGTCCAACGTAAGAGAGCATTCAGTCCTCAGTGAATGAATGAAATCTTTTAGTGTATTGTTACAAAACATGGAAAACTTGGATTCAAACCCTTGTGACACAGCTTTGAGACAGGAACTTTACCTATCACTTGCCTACATGTGGAGAGAATCCTTCAGGCTCCTCCATTGCAAGGACTCCATATCCTTCAAGATCAGCATTAATGGATTTGGTGTTTGTGCTAGGTAAGAAGGTACGTTCTTGTTTGTTGCGTACTTGTTGCATTTGGTTTAAATTGTCATAAGAAAATTCATGTCATATTCTTAACAGCTTCATGACCACTTGCCTGGGCCTGGAGCTATTTTTGTATTTAAGATATCTTCTTGTTCCACAATTGCATGAAATTCCTTTTTTTCCTGAAAGGGAAAATTCAATGTATGACTGATGTAAGACTAAAATTCTACCTACAGGGTAAAAGCCCTTCTAACAGTGTCTGTAACTATGTGAGGGCTACATATGGTCAAAAGAAAGAAAATATTCCAGCTTGTCTCCTTCACATCCCATCATCTTTTTATAAACCTAATGAGCACCTTCCCCACTCTTCTTAATGAGTATTTCCTTATACAAAGTGAAACCACTTCAACAAAAGAAGTCAAACCTCTCTTTCTCTGAAAGGTGTTGGATTTGTCTCAACATTTTTGACAATGGAAAATCTTTTGCAGGGCAGGAAACCTGGTTTCCACTCAGCATTAATATGCCCCTGTAATAGGACATATGATAAGCTGAACTAGGTTTAATATACCTCATTAAGTGAGGTTTGGGCACCAAAATTCAAATCAGTAATGGCTTGGATTTAGTTTTTTTTAATTGAGCTTATGAAACTAAAAAGGATTATGCAAACAGTTGATAAAATGAAGTTTGTCTTCCCTTGGAGCCAAATTATGTCCAGGCTCCACAGAAAGCAGTGGTAGGTTTTTATCTATAGACACAGATTTTATGACTATCCTCTTAGTAGAAACATGAAAATGCCTAGTGCAAAACAAGATGTCTGCCTCCCTTTCATACATCTGTGTTCACATGACTGAGACATCTTATCTTTTAACCAAGCTTCAGATATGAGGCTTCCTCAAGCACAATTCATATCTCTAATAATGTGGATCTTAAAGAGCTCACCATCAAGGGGGTGCATCAGTATCACTGTTCAGAGTCCTGGAAACACAAAAGCATCAACAGAGTCAGAGGAAGGTGTGATGGGAGCTGGGCAGAATCTCACCAGAGGCATCCCACTGTTTGTAAAATGTCCCGACTCCATGGGGGAACATCTACGCAGCACCACAGGCATGGTGAGATTGCCTGAGGCAGCTGACAATGGAAAGCTCTCACAGTGGGCAAGAGCATGCCGAGGTGTAATGGGAGATGAGGAATAATCCCACTGGGGCACTGCTGCAGGGCAGGCAGTAAAGGGAGGAAAACAGCAGAGGAGAAGAAATGTGGAAGAGGTAACCTCCTGTCTAATGCATGAGCAATTGCAGCATGGCAGCAAAGGTTTGAGTCAAACTGCCAAGAACGGCTGGAGATAAGAAAAAAGTACAGGAAATCCACTTTAGCACAATGCTCTGAGGATTTAGTCACAACATCACTCTGGAGTTTTATAGCCTCAGGATACTGGGCATTTCCAGCTTGCTGTCTCCACAAAAGCTCATTCACCAAGGTGCTCACTGCACCATGAGTATCCCTATTCCTCCTGGATACCAGGAGAAGCCTGTGCTTGGTGTTGAAGGATGAGGACATGCTCCCTGGCCAGCATGGCTTCGTTCACTCCTGTAGCCTCTTTACAACTCTGGGGCCCCTCTTGGTCAACTTGCTGGTCAGGCTGGTGCAACTGGGAGCTGGTTGCAGGTCAGGTCTTGTGCTTTGTGTTAGCAAAGGGATGCGTGGTTGGTTGGGTACAGAAAACACACGTGGTAAATTTTATCTGGACACAGGCAGGGCAAGTAACAGTGACAGCAACAGTACTGTGCAAAGTCTGTGCTAGCAGGTCGTTAAGGAACTAGAGAAGCCTTGAAAAAAGAGTAGGAATAATTGCCCAGATAACAGTCCTCTTGTGACCACTTCTACATCCCAGTGATCTCCATGTCACTATTAAGGTCAGTATCAGATAATCTCCTCCTGTGACCTATGAAATTTCTTGATCATGAAATTAAAACAAAGTGTCCAGATGATGGAGGGTTTAAAAATGATGCACATTTTACTTCTAACAGGTCCTTCTGTGTCCTCACATGATGCTGGCTGTTGACAGCAGAAATGAGGGAAAGCAAAGTTGACCCTTTATTCTTAAGAGCTGGATCTAATGGTTATGCCACATTTGAGTTAAAATAGGAGAAAAAGGGAAGGAGACAGATTAAGCGGAAACAGATTCTGAGAAGTGTCAAAGAGAGATTAAATGTAAATGTTAACAAACTTGGGACCCCAGAAAAAAATTAAATTTAACATAATCCTTTATGAAATTATAAAAAGAAGATGGCTGATCCCTTCTCATTTCCCTCTCTCTCTCTTTCAGCCACCATCTTCCTTTTTTATTTTTATTTTGACAGTAAGCCTAATAGAAAACCAACAGCTGAGCTAAGCTGTTGAAACATTGGATGGCAAAGGGAAAAGATGAAGGCAGCTTTGCAGATTTTACATGTTACTACCTCTGTGACAAAACCTTTTTTATTTCCTCCACCCCCTCCTTTTGGGGATGTGCATGGCCTGCTGTCTTTAGTTGGAGAGCAGAAAGACACTGAGCAGATAACTGGTTTCAAGCATGTGTCCCAGGGAGATAATACTGCTGACGTTATTCTATTTTTTCCTAATAAACTTGGGTTTGGTCCTGAAACACTCTCTTGGGCAAGGGGCCCAAACATATTTCAGGAGCCCTATTTTAATCACAGAATATTATTTGCAACAGAGCTGTTAGGTCTTCATGGATAGCTGAATGGGGCAGAACTCTGCTGTTTGACAGGCAGAAAGGAGATACGACATTCAGATGGTGAAGCAGAGACTGTCTCTCCCACTGTAACCCCACTGGGTGACCTGATAGCAGCTGTGAATTAGGGAGGATTTACATTCTCTCCAGCAGCTGCCCTTACCTCTCTCTGCCTCCATGTCCCACAGTCTCCTCTAGCAGTGACCCAGTGTCCTGCTTCCTCCCCGTATGCAGCTCTGGGGCTGGAGGGATGGCAGGAGCAGAGGCGGGCTGGAAGCCAAGCACTGCGTGCCAAGTTTGTGGCTTTGCAGTTTACCTGTAGTGGTTTACTCTACCTCCCTCTTTGCCCAAATGCTCTTCACAGTTTACTTCTAATTATAACGAATGCCATCTCTCTGTGGTTCCCTGTGGCTTGTTAATCAGTCTGCTGAGGCATTACTGAATTCCAGGAGAGCAGACATATGTGCCAAAACCTTCCCCATGTCACGTCTCTCTCCCATGTGGACACATACCACCAGAGGAGAAGCAGCTGACCCCATTGGCACAAAAGGGAACTAAAAGTTTCAAGAGCCCCACCCAAGGTTTTTGAAGTAATTAGAAATATCCCCAGAGGGCTATTAGTCAGGCTCAAAAAGGGCACATACTTTTAAAATTAGTTGTCACCACTGTGGCAGGGAAAGGAAAAATGAGTTTTATACAGCTTGTGCCTGTGCTAGACTGAATCTGCTCTGCACAGTTAAGCAAGATCCTGTGCAGAGCAGCCCCTGACCTGGATTAGCAGATTTCCATACCTGGGTGTTGTTCCCTGGGATCTGCTTGGGATTTGTCCAGCATCCTCTCTCCTTGCTCTGAGGGGACAGATCAACCTATATGAATGCAGAAGGACATCTCCAGGCGCTCAGGCCCTTTCCCAACAGCTCCTGTTCCTCTCCCAACCCCACAAAGGGCAGAATAACTTTCCTGAATTCAGGTGGGAAAGCTCTGTAGACCACACCCTGTAAGGGACACGGAGCTGGGAGCACGGGCGGTGCTGGTGCATGCTGACAGCTGGAGCAGACTGACATGGAATTGCACACCCCGGAGCCAAACCAAGCTGATCAGTGCCTGCTGTGTCCTGGCTCTCCATGGCCCATCCCAACTTGTGCCACCGGGATCTACAACGATGGGAGGAGAGGGGGAACACTGCAGTGGCTGTGCAGGAGGAACAGGAGCTCTCTGTGCACAGGTGCTCTGCAGCCTCACCAACGCCTGGAAAGGAAACTCATGGAATGTGCTCCCCCTGTCACAAGGGCAGGTCACCTGGGAGACCACAGGAAGAAGTTCAACTGTGGTTTGGAGGGCTCTTTTTAAAAATGAGGAAAGATGTGTTTAATCAAGGTAAAAAGCATGCTTCTTCCACCCACACAGACATTAATTTTCCAGGTTCTCAAACTTGGCACAAAAGTTATGAATCCTATTTAAATGAACTGTTTGTTCTTTACAGGGAAGCATTATAGAGATTTATATTTTTTTAATAAGCTGTTTGTGGTGAGAAAATAACACCATTCATACTTGGTGTCTGTGCTAGCCAGGAAGGTACGTTATTGTTTGTTGTGTGCTTGTTGCATTTAGTTTAAATTGTCATAAGAAAATTCATGTCATATTCTTTACAGCTTTATGACCACTTGCCTGGGCCTGGAGCTATTTTTGTACTTAAGATGTTGTATTCCAAATTGCATGAAATTCCTTTTTTTCCTGAAAAGGATATTTCAATGTATGACTGATTGCAAGACTAAAATTTTACTTACATGGTAAAAACCCTCCTAACAGTATTTGTAACTATGTGAGGGCTACATATGGTCTAAAGAAAGAAAATATCTGCTGAGTACAGGTCAGTATTTGCAGAACCACTGAAAAAGGTTGAGAAATAAGACATTAATGTACAGTGTGAAAAATGTGTAAAACAAATAACAAATTGTGAAGTGGAAAGAAAATACTGTAACTCAAGTGAGCAAGCACTGTGCTGGGATTATATCTGTTAAATGCCTCACTACAGTGGGTGGCTGCTGCCAAAAGAGGGTGAAGGAATTACACAGGACATGCATGGCACTGGGCCTAAATCCTGATGAAACTGAAGAAATAAGTTGGACTTCAAACTTAGATGTTCACATTTAATTTGAAAGCTGCATTTCCCACTTCCTAATAGCTCCAGACTTTAAGACTTCCTTGAGCTTTGTTTCAGTTTTTATACCAAGACTTTTCTAATTTCTTCTTGAAATAGGGGGCACAAGTTGTGTTTCTCCTATTTCAAAGTTAAGGTAAGATTAAAGACATGGGTTTGAATCCATGAGGAAAAAAATATTAGAAATGCCATTTGAATTATTATTTTGAACACCACCATAAATACGGTTTTTCAAAGTATGATAAAGCTTTTTAAAAAGTATTTCTAAAAAATACCATAATTAAAATGTGAAATGACTTAATAGCAAGTATTTTCTCTATCATGAAACATGATCCATATGCTGGATACTTTAACCACAAGAAATCTGTTCTGCTAAATTTGCAGATTTGTATGATTTATTTTATAAACATTTAAAGGAAACAAGAAATTACTTACATTCCATGTGGCTGGATGAATACAGAAAGGAAAATGTAGATTTGGATATAGATATAATTTTTTAAGGCTTTAGAAGGCTAAATCTGTTCTGAAGTAAAAGGAAATAATCATCCAGAAAATAGCTAAAACCCAAGTAATTACAAAGACTGAACTTTAAATAATACTAAAATGCTTCTATTCTTAATTGAGTAATATTCCATTTCCAACTGGCTCATGGTGCTTTGCAGTTGGATCACACACACTTATTGCTGGAACATTCCATATTTTAGGATGCCCTTCACACTGCCATGCAACCAGGTATTAGGTGTACACAATATCAGTGTGTGAGCACTGCTGAGGCAGTCACACAACATCCCTGCTGTGTTCCCCACTGCTCCTGGAACGTGTCCACCATTCTGGCAATCTACTGGTTGGCAGGAGAAGGCATTTTTGGGTCAAGCCATCTTCATGTTATTTTACCATCCTATCAAACATCAAAGAGCACTGTGAAAGTCATACAAGGTGATCTATGGCAAAACATCAGTCAGAAATTTGGATGCAATCAATTCCATGTTTGATCCAATGAGCATCTTAATGATGTGGCTGACTTACACGTTTGGGAAGCTGCCCCATCTTAGGAAATGATGGAAATTTATGGTGCATTTGACAAGTATTTTCTAAATTTGTTCCAAAATTCATTGTCCTCATTGTTACAGCTGCTCTACACATCCTCCAGGTAACCTGAAGTTCTTGGCAAAATGAAACAGCATTAAAGCATTTCTTCATTGTGAGAGTGGTGAGAGACAGTGGAATAGGTTGCCCAGAGAAGCTTTGGATGCCCCATCCCTGGAAGTGCTGAAGGCCAGAATGGATGGGGCTGTGAGAAACCTGGTCTAGTGTCAGGTGTCCATTTCCATGGAGGGAATTGGATGATTTTTAAGGTCCGTTCCAAATCAAACCATTCTGTGATTCTATGGTTCTGAACAGGAACATATCATCTACCTCACAATCTCTGACCATACCTAAACTCATACATGCCAAGTATGTGTCACCATGAAAAGACTTTCAACCTTTCTGAAAATGAGGAAAATCGCAGCATAAATGGAACTTTCATTGCCCTATGGGTGTTTGAAATGAAAAGTTAAAGAGATCTCCAAGACCCAGAGCACAGTTTTGTGAGCAAGTGGGCACAGGTGAGGCATCCTTCACACTAGTACAGTGAAAGAATGTACTCAGTACCACAAAACCTTCTGAGTTCACAGGAATCCATACTCTGTGCCTTTGGCTCTGCGACTACATTTGTAAAACACCTCACACCAGATTTGTTTTTATGTTTGTGCAAAGCACACCAGGCTTTGAGCCCAGTGGCTGCACTTTCAGAAGGTGCAGCTGAGATTAATGTATCTCATAAAACAGTGTCTCATTATCAAAACATCAGTATTTTAATCTGAAGCCACACAGGAAGAACAAAATGATAAAAAATTGCACTCTTTTTTTTTAAAAAAAAAAGCATTCTCACTTTTTGCCCATTATCTTTAACCCAAGGTTGCCAAGAGTTTCTAGTAAAAAGATTAGAAAAAGACTCCTAGGACTGTTCCAGGAAGAAATTGTTATGGGTTTGTCTTAAAGACAAGCTTCTGTAAGTGAGCAAAGGACTGAATTTGTGTTGATTTATTAGATTAATTAGCTCTGAGGTGTTTTAATGTTTGCTTTGGTTGCTGACTCAAATACAGGCAAATTAAGCCTAGAAAGTTCAGCAGCGAAATGGCAGCAAGAATTGCACTTTCTGGTTTTTATGTTCATTTGTAAATGTCTTATGTTTAATCTCTCAGGTTCATTAGCTCATTTTATAATTGGGCAGTATACACACAAAGAGCCCGCATTTTCTCTTTACTTACAACTTTGAAATTACTAACACCATTGAAGCAGACAGATAATTGAATATGTATTTCTGGCAAAGTAAGACTGGTAATTTAGTTTTTTATGCCTCAAGGTGTTTCATACCTATATAAGAATCAAGGTGAAGCTGTGTTATTATTGCCTTCAAGGCTCCAAAAACCTTTGTAAGGAGCAGTAAACCCACCTGTGTATGGTTCACTTCTGAGATAGGAAAAAAGGATATTATGTTGATGAGTAAAGCTTTTGTCATGCTGGGCTGAAGACGCAGCCTCATGTAACTCTTTCCATTGTTAGTTCATCCTTCTGGGTGAGTACTGGCAGTCTGACACAGTCCCCAGTACAGGAAGCACCACTTACGGGCCAAAGAATGGGTGAAGAGAAATTTTGACGTCTAGGGACTCATTTGGTTTAATGTCAAGGGAGTTTGTGTCAGGATCCAGAGGCTCATGCCCTGATGGAACACTTGACTGGCATCCTTGTGGAGAATCCTGGTTTGTACCTAATGGCACATCTGGTGGCTGAGCGCCTCCTTTCACACCACCACAGAACTTCGCTTTCCTCCCGAGATGCTCCTTGGTTTTCCTTTTTATGAGACCTACAAAAGCAGATGTTTCTTGTTTCCAGCTCCAGTAGTTATACCTGAGGTGTTTAATGCTTCCTGCATTCCTTGGACTTTGAAAGTACCCCTGTTTTGAGGAAGAGAATAGACAGAATTAGAATAGAAGAAATCTCTCAGAGTCCCCTCTGGACTGAATTTTTGTATAATTCTGTGACCTCATAGAATGGTGTTGACAGGTTACATGTATTTTTTTTTCCTTTTTTCCCTCTTTAGTTGTTAATGTAGTTGGTAAAGATTTTGATTATACAAATGTGGGAAATGGATTTGTAGAGAATTTTTAAAGCTTGATAGAAAGTTTGCATACAAATACATACTGCATCCAACATACAAATACACTTCAGTATTAGAGAGGAATTGCATGAGCACAAAGAAGGACAAATAGGTAAATTTCCTAGATAAATATTCCCTGCATGGGAAATAGCCTTTTATCATTATACACCTCGAATAGCTAATGAATCACATCTATGTTTCTGAGAAGGATCCTTCTGAAATATGGGAAGCATGGATTCTGGAAATAACCCAAACACAGGAAATGTCATGAGCTAAAGGCACTCTTCTCAGGACAGTGTATGACAGCATTCAGAAGACTAATAGCAAGCATGAAAGATTTTAATTATTTTCAACAGGGTAAATCAGTTGCTTTTGATTACAGTCAATCCCAGGCTAACTGCATTGTGTGAAACTGTTCCATGACAGCAAGTCTGCACTTCCCAACCACTCCACAGATGTGCTATTCAATAGCACAAAATGGCCTTGGGTGTTTCATGTCAGGGATGGCTGCTTTTTTAGCAATATCAATAATTGCTGAACACAGGGGTGAAGAGCATTTTCAGAGCTCTCAGACTGTAATAGAACTAGGTTATGATACTGCATTAAGTGTGGACCTTCTTAAAGAGAGTTACAGATGCTGAAGAATTGGATGGAAGTCTGGGATGTAATAGGCAGTTTCATGCAAAGCTGTTTTTTCCCTATAATCCTTCTGTGTTCCAAGGTTATTTTTGTTGCCTGCCACATACTCTTATGTTGATAGTTGAACATCTCTTTATAGTGGTGTAAAAGAAACATCATAAATGCAGAAACAAGGAGGGAACATTCCCCTCACTGCCACAGCTGATAACCTGAGATTGAAGCAATTTATTTCCTTTTAAATCAGAGGACTTTCTTGTTTTCATATGCACCTTGAATCACAGCAGGCTTAAGTATTTTCTGCATTGTAACCCCAAGCATAAATTATACAGTATCAAAAGAAATTTGTCTTTCACTAGTGCAGTGTCTTCTCTAGTTCTCCCTCCTCTCTGTCATTTAGTAGAAACCATATTTGATGGGGTAGAATGAAAAAAAAAAAGAAAAAAAGAAAAAAAGAAAAAAAGAAAAAAATCTGCCTTTTTTTTTTTTTTTTTTTTTTTGCTGCTTTGTTTTCTAAAATATTTCTCTTTTAAGACTCATCTGCATTCTGGGTTGTTTCTGCTCCCAGATGGTACATTTCACAGGGATGGTTACTGATCATTTTAAAAAGCCTTTTATTAAGTCAAAATAATAAAGGGGAAAAAGAAGATTAAGCTATAAAGAGAATAAATAAAAGATTTGTTTTTCCTCTAAACAGATGCCGTTGAAAGGAAGAGTGATGGTGAATATGGCAGTAAACGTTTTCAGGAGGAAAGGTCAGTGACAACAATACCAAATTCTCATAAAGTTCTTGCTTCAGAAAATGAAGCAATGAAATGGAAGAAGACATTAATATCTGCTATGTGCTTTTAAGCATCTGCAAGACCCATTGCAGTAATAATATTGGGCACCTCTTGTGATCTTGCAGTTTATCAAAATGTTTATTGTTGTACTTGTCTTCTTCAAACAGCACTGAAAATGAAGGTAGGAAGAAGCTTGAAATTAACTTGTTCTTTACAGGTCTTTGATTTCTAGCAATTACCCAAATATACCCACAATGCTTCTTTCCAATTACCTTTGGACTTTTATACTGGGAAGTTGAAAGTGAATATTTTACATGAAACCAAATTTAACATCTCTATTCTGTGTATGGAAGAGCTGAAGTACTTAGTAATTTATTTTATAGGTATAGAAATAATGCACTGAATTAATTGCTACATAAATTGCTATATTGCTGTATCAGAATCATTAATGGTTGGGGTTAAAGAGATATCTAGAGATCATCTAGTCCAACCCCCTTGTTAAAGGAGGTTGACCTAGAATATTGAAGCAGTGTTGATATACATGCTGGTAATTAAGTTAAAAAAATTCATAAAGCAGTGAACCTAGACACTCTTTTAATTGAAGCACTGTTATTTTGCTTGCTGCATATTCCTGGGTGATCACCCCAGCTCAAACTGAGTAATTTCATGGGAAGGTAACTACAGAGCACTGACTCTACCTGTTACAGAGTAAACAAACCCTAAAAGCCCAGTGTCTGGATAAAAAAAAATGCTGGAACAGAAAAATATTCTTTTTATATCCAGAAAACAATACTTCTAAGCTTTATATGGAAATGGTACTTGATGTTTTATATAAGAAGTGTTTCTGGGATACTGTGAGTGACAGAAACTCTTACTTAAGCATAGCCACCCTCTAAACTGGAAAATAGTAGTAGTCAACAGAATGATGTGTTTTATTTATAAAAGGAAATATATCTAGTTTTACCATTATAAACATAGAATAACCCAAGTGTAACAATTTTTATTGCTATGCATCAGTTTTGGTTGATAAAGTTATAAAAGGCTGAAAGAGAGAAGTGAGAATGTGCCTTAATGGGAGATGAGAAAGGAATAAGCTGGGAAAATGTGATGCTATGGAAAAGTTCTTTGGAAGCAACTTGGCTGCATCAGTGTGTGTGGATAATTGCAGGGTGAGTCTATTTTCAGGTACCAAACTCCAGCTAGACATCTGCTCTGCCAGTACTGAGATCAGTCCTCAAAAAAGCCCTGATGCTGGAGAATCCTGTTGAGACGGTGTGGAGGACACAGTTTATATAGTGATCTGTTGTGATCCAAAGGCAGCCAGAAGGAGCTGTGCTCTCCAAAAAGCAGCAAAATGCAAGGCCTGGAGTGCCAGCTAAGGATGGAGTCTGGGGAGCCATTTCCCTACTGAAAATCTCAGTGCTGTTGGAGAGAAGGAAAATACACTGCTCAGCGTGTGCTGGACATGCTGAGATAACTTGTGCTGATCATACAAGGTCTCTGCAATGCACAGACCTGCCAAAGAGCAAAAAACAACTGTGGTGCCTCCCCTCCACATCAGGTCATTTAAGTGTGGTGGTGGTTGGGAAGGGTCACCAGGCAGGCCAGAGTTAGCCTGCCCATTGTCCAGGTTATGTGGCACTAATCTCTTTAAATCCTGAAACAATGGGCTTGTATTTAAATTGCAAGCTCCTTAGCAGAGGATTATTCTTTGTCACATTTTCCCCTCCTACCGCTGGGACTTCACATGGTCACAAAAAGCATCCTTCCCACTTGAAGCATAGAAGTGGTGCTCTAAAACTGCAGCACCAGCAGAGAGGATCTGAGTTCACCCTGCCCCTCAAGAAACAGTGTTAACAGGATTTAGTGTGCCACCACCAAGTATTGCTGCCCCAAGAGTTCCTCATTCTGAAGGTGTCACACTTGGTGCCAGCTACTGCAGCGTTGCAGGACAGCAGCTCCACCCTGCCAGGGAAGCATGTAGGGTGCTCTTCCCCCTTCTCCCAGGAACAGCAGCAACAGTGAGGTGTCATTGGGCAGGGCAATGAAACAGGCAAGGAACCTGAAACCTCTCTGCCAGGCACGGATTAGGCTGGAAATTAATATTTGAACTTTACATCTGCTTCCTCTTACAAAGAACCAGAAAAAAAAATCCCCAACCCACACACATTTCTCAGCAGCTTGCCTTGTGAATGCTCAGTGATAACAAGCTCTTGCTCCTTTCTTACCCCAGCTTCCAATCACCCCAGCTTCCCCTTACTGCTACAACTGCTCATTGCCAAGTCTATGTTAGTCTGCAAATAATGGGAAAGATCTGAGTTTTCTGAGGCAGGTGTTTCTCACACTCCCTACCTGCTGAGATCAGGACACTAGAGAATGGATATTGAATGTGAATTACTAACCTGGCCTCAGTTCAAAAAGCAACAATTAAAAGCAGCCCTTAGCAGGAAGTAGGTATTGGCTTATTAACTGCTCCAATTAGTATTGTTATAAATAAAGGCAGAAAGAGATGAAAATACTCTTAATAAGGTTTTCAACAATAGCAGTTGCTCAGTGACACTAAGCCATGATAAAATAAAAACTTCAGCCCTTCAGGAACTAAATAGAAAACCAATAAATCAGTAATTGTAAACCCAATAAATATATGCTTGCTAATGTGTCAAAAAAAACCCTCTCAAAGTGAGGACTTATTGATGATTTATTGAATGCATGTTAAAGAGCAACCCTTCTGGGAAGAGTCAGGTTTGTGGTATATGAGCTGGGCATTTACTGTGGTACTGGGTACAAAATCTCATCATGTCCCAGGCACTGCAGTGCCACAAGCAGAGTGATGGCATGTGCCCTTCCTCTCAGGCAGGCAGAAAAACCTTGTTCTGGCTCACTCAGCCAAATACCAAAGTATGGGAATCATGATTTTAATCTGCTAAAAAGACCCAATCCTGGAGTTAGGAACTGGAGACTTGTCTCTTCTAAGTGAAGCCTTATATTTTCACACAGGTCCTAAGGCAAATTTGAAGAGATAGTTATTCTTTTATAAAGTAACCCAAAGGATTCACTCAAGAAATCCTTTTATTTCCTCCGTTGATTCACTTTGCCCCCTTTAACTCAGTGGGGGAATAATGTTTGCCACCTTCCTTTAGTGAAGTCCAAGCAAAATCATGCCTACATCAGAAAACTGACTAAAACTCCTGTGCAGGGTGTACCTTAACAACTTTGTGTTGGGAAACTCCGCTGGAGTTTCTTCAAACCAGCAGCAGATTATCAGGCTGTAAGGTTGGTACTTACCTAAACTTCACTTTACACATCTATGTCCTTTTGCAGTATTGGATCTTTAAAATCTTGTGTTCTTGTTCCTGAACAAGAGAAGGCCTTTCAAAAACGATTTTTGGTCTTCCCCTGCATGTTTACATATCTAAATAACTTAAAAGTTCAGCCTGAAGTAGTGTAAACAGTTTTGACACTCTTTGTGATTTATCACACAGCTTGTGACTGTCTCAGCCTTTGATCCTGTGGACTGAACACCCAGTGCACTGGCATTGCAGCTGAAACTGGGGGATCGCACGTGTGAAAATATTAAGGAACATTTATAAGTTCAGGAGACTCGCTTTAGGGTCAGAAGATATTATGTCATCTCTGTACAAACAAAACAATTTTCATCACAGCTTGTGAGGGGAACAAAGGCCATGGAAGGAAAAAAGGGAAACTCAAGGGCATCTATTTTCACTGAGTGCTGAGACAAAGAGGGAGACTGCTCTACCGTCAGCTTTAATCATCCCAGGGCCTTGTAGGGGAACAATTGCAGCACTGCTATGCAGCCTTTTTTGTTTCCTCTGCTCATCTGTAGATGAATTTGGCTCAAAGAATGACCATGTGGAAGAAACATGGATCCAGATTTTGATATGTCTAATCAGCAGACAAGAAAATTGGTATGGAGTGTATCTCTTGATGGGAGAACATAATGGAAATACTGTTATCTATGGTGTCTGCAGATGTCTGGGGAACAGCACAGAACAGCACTACATAGCACAAAGGTTTAAATGTACATATGTGAAATCATGGAAATGTTCACAGGGCACATAAATCCAGCACAGATTTTTCAGCACAAATCCTACATAGCATTCAGTCTTTGGAAACACACTGGCCTGAACTTGCTTGCTTTGCGGAGGGAAATCAGTGCAGTGCAAAGTTTCACTGATCAGGATAACAATATCTGGCAAGACTAAATTCTCAAGACAGTCTGGGAAACTCCAGCCAAGGAAAATACCGTGGTCTACTTCTTAAAAATGATGTGGTTTAAAGGACACAGACTGAAAAGTGCCTGTGCAATTCATCCATAAAACAACCTAGCACCAACTGGATCCAGCTTCAGAAAGCAGATGCCATCAGCAGTGCAGAACAGGGAGAAGCTCTCACAATGTGCTTGGACTGGTGAAAACTTCTACCAGCTGAAATAACCTACTTCTTTCTGGAAGATAGTAAAAATTATGAAAAATTGCCAATGAGGGTTTTGGAGTTTGGATTTAAAACCTCAATGAACCGGTTTTAAACCATATGATAACTTCTTTCCTTCATCTGCTGGTGGTTACTGGATCAGGTGATCAGTAACACACCTTTACCCACTTTCTGGGACCTTCATTGGCTCCCCCATGCTGTGGCCATGGGCTGAGGCTGTACTCTCCCTCCTCCACCTCAGTGCATGGGTGTTCAAGGGGGAAAACAGCCCACCCATGTAAAACAGATGCAGTTGGATTTTTCTTTCATTTTTGTTTGTTTGTTTTCTTTTGTTTGGTTCGGTTTTTAAACAACCTGGTATTTAAGCAGAACTTGTCACTCGGAAAAGTAGAGGGAAGTCTCCCTAGAGAGATGGGGCAGGAGAAGAGATGATCTGCCTTAGAAGTGAGCCTGTTAAAAATCTTATGGCTGGAGGTAATCAAGTCTCTGGAGGAAATAAAGCAATAAATCTGAAAGTCAGAAGAGGCAAGTATCAGTGGACTTCTATGCCAATTCTTCATGGGCTAGACTGAAAAACTAAAGGAAAACAATTGAAATAATGTACTATGTGGATTTGACAGCAGCAATTTGTCTATTCTGAATATTTGAAAGGAGTGATTTTGTTATAAGAAATCTTATAACGAGATATGAGAGTAGAACCCTACCCCACACTTTGGGAGATTAAAATTGGATCAAATTTGGTGGTTTGGCACTGTCTCAATCTGAATAGCTTGGACTGGGAAAGGGGCCAGTAGAACGTCTATTGCCAGGAGAAACAAAGAACGAGAGGTACACGATGTAGCCAGTGAACATCAACTAGTGGCCCATGACAGCTTATGCTAAGGGATCAGCTGTGAGTTCTCAACCTGTAAATATTCTTTTTTCTCCAAGGACCTTTATGTCTGTTCCCCTGCACTTGTCATGGGCTTCCCAAGCTCAGCGAATGACCACAATGTCCTGTTTTAGTCAGAGACTATAGGAATTAAAAATGTTTCTTAGTCAAAACCCACATGTAGTTATATTTTTAGAAAAGAAAAACCAACTGGGAGGAGTTTAAAGCAAATATGGAGGAATGTTATTGCAATTCTTTTTAATCACACTAGTTAGGCTGTGCATAAAAAGGAAGCCAAGCAACCAAGATACAATCAAACATCTGTGCTGAATTGACAAAGAGGCCATTCAGCAGTGGGAATATGGTTGCTACTGGCCTGATTAGGTCTTTATTCAAATACATTCCTATTTCCTTCAGCAGAGTTGATGCTGTCATCAGAGGAAGCCCCAATTAATAAAGCTAAAAGCCTCAGCCTTCCTAAGTGAAGCTCACCAATGCATGATGTGTTCAGGATAGGTTTATGTAATCCATCTTCACATGCAAAAAAGCCTACTGCAGCATGGTGCTAAAGCTGACTCCTTGTGAATTCTCTCCCTGTTTTGCTCTTTTTCGTCTCAGTATCAGGGCCAGATCCCAAATTTGTGGCTCATTTTCTGTTCTATCTGCTTTAACAAATCCCCGCTGCATTTTGCTGTGAAGGACTTGGTGCTGGCACAGGCTGACATCCTCCTGCACCAACAAAACCAGAAGCCTTCATGGTTGCCCTAAGTATTAAGGCTGCAGGTGCCAAGAGCCTTCTTGCCAAGGCTTTTTCTGCATGCCAGTGGGTAATCCTGCATGCCATGAGGCAGGGTGCTGGACAACAGCTTTGATCAAATTGAGAGGACAGTGTGATTGATTTCTGTCATTCTCTGCCCTTCCTAGCAACCCTGGGCAAAGGACATGCTTTGCAAAAACCCCAAAACCTTCAGAGCTATCTCTGTCGGAGTCAGCCCGGGAACAATATTACAGTGGCTACTCAGCACTCTGTCCAGGCTCCCTTCCTGGAGTGCTGCCTCAGCAAACACATGAGCAACAGTTTGGCACAACCAGGGCAGATCAACAGGGTGAAGAATACATTGCTGAGGGCACAAACACACCACGGGCAGTTTTACTTTGGACTAGACATAATGCCATGGTTTAACCTCAGCCGGTGACAAAGTACCACACAACTGCTCATGCTGCTTGGTTGAGCTGGTGAAGAGACTTGGAAGAGTAGAAGTGAATGTCCCTCCTCTTCCTTCTGCTTCCCCTCTAGTTTATAAGCTCAGCATGACAAATTTGTTCTGAGGTATCCCTTTGGCCAACTGGGATCAGCTGTCCCAGCTGTGTCCCCTCCCATTTCCTTGTGCACCCCTAGCCCAAGGGCTGGTGGGGTGATGAAAGTGGCAGAAAGGCCTTGACTCTGTGTAAATTCTGCTCAGCAATAACCAAAATATCCCTAAGTTATCAACACCGTTTCCAGCACAAATTCAAAACACAGCCCCATCCCAGCTACTATGAAGAACCTTAACTCTTATCCCAGCTAAAACCAGCACATAAACCTGGTGTTCTGAACCAAACATCCCCAATGTCAGTGTGGCCACAGCAAAGTCTGGATTCAATTTGCCCAACTGCAAGCAACAGGATTGAAAAGAAACCCTGTACATTTCTCTCTGAAGCCCCTCTCTCTGTATTGACTCCCAGGGAAAAGAAATGCACTGAATCTCCATCTTAGCCTTAAGTTCAGTGCCTTGACCTACTCCATGGACCTACTCTCACTTAAAATAGGTTCTGTCAACATTTCAGACATATCACATAAACTTTTGTTTTGATGCTTGACCTTCTCCTTACTTTGTGCTGTCCTTATTCTTAATGTAAAAATAACAAACCAGACTAAAAATTTTCTCCCTGCCATTGAACCCTCCCTTATATCTCTGGGGGCTGTTAATAAAAGAGGAAGCTTTCCAAGCAGCAAAAAACATAAGTTTTCAGACTTCCTTTTTTTGTTGCTTATTAAGACTTCCGAAAGTCTTTTATTTTTACTTTTTTAATATCCTTTTTCCTTCCACTGTCTAGCATCTCTGAGTTGTTTTTATATTTAAAGCATGTGTGTCCCAAATATGATTTTATGGCAATGCATTTTGTCCTGACCTGCATTCTTGTTTGTTTTTTTCTTTTGCACTCCAGAATTTTCTTCCCTGCTTTGCCTTATTTAAATGGCTGTGGGAAAGCAGTGCAGCTAATAAGACACATCTGACACTTTTCCCTGTCAAAGGGTAAGCCCAGCTGTGAAGCTTGAGCAGCTTGAGCAGCTTGGACTGTACAGAGCTCATTAACCTCACCCTTTAGAAGCAGTATGCTGCAATTATTGAAGCAGCTGTGAGTAGAGGGGCTGAGAGGTGGCTTTGAGCTCCCTCCACAACAGCAGGGCCAGGCTCCAACAGTGGGAAAGCACTCCAGGCACTGGAGAAGGAAGGGTACAGCACAGCCCTCCTCTGTCACAGATTTGTACTACCTATTCTTTTCTAAGAGAGTGGGCTGCTTTCCCCACCTTTTTTTGTCTGCCTCTATGCCCTGGCCCCGCAGATTCAAGTTCCTTTTCTCTCATCTTTCTGCCTCATGATGCCTCTTGCAGCAGGATTCCTGAGCAACGGCAGCTCAGTAATATTCATGTCTAAACGTCTCTTTGAAAAGCATCAGTGTTCCAAGCTATATAAATAATCCAAGGATTTGCTGTAGAGCGTTTGAACTCCAACCAAGACATTTGTTGCTATTATCTAGGTTTTATTTTTTGCTGCTAATATAACAGGATTCTCTTGGATATGAAGTCTTGTGGGCTTGCTCTTTGCCAAGAATCACAGAGACTGATGCTCTGATGATACAACTTTTCTTCTGCCAGTTCTGATAGTCTTCTTTTCCCTTAATTTTCATTGATATCTCTTCTGATCAACCTGCATATTCTTTTCTTTTAAAGGTTCCACGTTAGGATGGTATGAGTTAGCTAGCCTGTGCTGATCTATTTTGGGTAAGAATTAGCTTACTGTGGAAGTTCACAGCTGGCTGGGAAAAATCTGCCAGAATGGCACTTTTCAGTAATAAATCACCTGGCTGAGTTTGTCTTCTCTGTCTTAGAACGACAAAGGCCACATAAGTGTTTAGATCAGGAAGTTGAACTTATCTTTTGAAGGTTTTGGTCTTTCAGTGCCCAGGCTGGGGATTTCACTTTGCATGGTGACCTCCTGAGTATTCCCTCAAATATCTGATCATGGAGGCACCTGCCTTTCATTTTGCATAATGTATGTGAAGGTATGGTTTGATATTTTCTACATTTTCCCACAAGATGGCACAATTTTCCTATGAACAGTGTATGCTAAAACATGGAATGCTTTCTGCTCTGACAGTAATACAAGGTATTGACATACTCTGCAGAAGTCAGGTGATTTATATTGCTCAGAATTAGTTGATTTACCCTGAGTTGTTGTCTTGGGGCATTTTGCTTTCTCGCTCAACTTCTTGTTCTCCTCTCATTGCTTCATCTCCAAGTCCAAGAGGACCTGTGTCCATGCCGTGACAAGGTGGGCTCCCCACAGCATTGGGTAAGTCGCATGAGAGTGTCCACAAGAAATCTCAGACACTGCGTGTCCATTTGGAATAGGAGAAAAATAGAATATTTCATAGGATACTGTGTCTTTGACGCTGTTTTGGACAAGTTATTAACCAAAGTCACACACATTGAGTAGCCCTGTCACAGAAAACAGAGAACCCCAAAGTAGCATCAGTACTCAAGACAGTGAGCTGTTAAATCCCCCTACCCCTCTACTCACATTATCAGTTTATTCCACTTTTCTCCTCCTTTAGTCTTAATAAATAATAATTTCCCTGGAAAACAAGTCAATTACATCAAGTGAGAAGGAATTATTTTAGGTAGAAGGAGAGAGAGGAAGAGGGAGGTAATATTTCAGTACCCTGCCCAGTGGCTGAGTATGTTTAGTCAATTTGTTCGGGAGCTGGAGGAGAAGGACCTGGGAGAAGCAGGCAGCTGATCAGCTGCCCTCCTGTTGTCCACAGGTTTTTTTTCCCCCTCTACCTAACAGGCACTGAAAAGCAGGCTCAGGATTGATGCTTTTCCTTTTTTCTTGCACACCATGAACTTGTCTTCTCTTCCTTAAAGTTTGCTTTGGATTGTTTTTGGAACAAAACATGTGCTGACCTGCTGCAACAACAGCACTAACAGTGTTAGAGACTCAGCACTGCTCCTCTCTGGGTAGGGAAGTCATGTTCCTGTGCCTCTGTCATGCCAGTACATCCCTTCTCCCAGACAGAATGACTGCAGGACATGATCATCTTTTCAGAAATACGTTCTGCTTGAACGCTTCAAATCCTGTTATGTCAGAATTCCCATGACTTATTTCTCATGCTCCATTACAGGCCAGACTCCTTTATCCCGCCCTGAACTTCCCCTAGGTCACTGCAGCTTCATCCCAAAGCAAGGGGCAAGCCAGGAGCCTGCAGCACCACTGGCAGAGGTATGCTCATTTTGAATTGACTTCAAATAAAACTCCAACTGAGTTCAGCAAGACAAACATTCTAACTTGGGAACATCAACATTGTTCATTTCAGTCAAAAATGTTAAAACAAAATATCTCAGCTTTCCAAGATGTTATTTTAGAAAATGATAAAATACCAGTGGTTCCTCTGGAATGAAAATTGTGATTCAGTCTAGCCTGTCCATAGGCAAAGAGAACCAGCGTGTGAATGAGATAGAAAAAGACCTTTTGAGCCAAACCAAGGGAAGAAATGTTAAAGAGCTTTGCAGTTCAAGGCCTTCACTACTGAAGTTCAAATCTGGAAGACAGCACTCAAGGAACCAATTGATTGTGCACAATGCCACATGATAAGATGATGGGGGCAGTTCAGGTTTTCATAATCTCTGGCACTTATATGCCACCACTATATAACCCCCTAAATATTTGTTTGAGGTGAATGATTGTGATTGAGCAGCCTAAGAGTGTTGCAACTTCCCTTCCTCACCCTCACAGGTCTGCCAGTCAAGAAGGGGTCAACAGAACAGGGAAGTTCTGTCCTTCATTGATTGCTCCACAGAACACTCACAGCCTTGCTCTTGCTAAATTGTTATCTTCTATCTCACTACTTGTATTTTGTCGGGGGTTTGTAGACTTTTCCTGCTGGTATTTCAGTCTTAAGTATTTGGATAACTAAAACTATCTGAGCAATTCCATGTCTGTCTTAGTTTCAGTCTTCTGTTGCAAGGCTTTTGTTACCTTTCTGCTACGACATGATCTTTCCCAGCAAGCTCTGCAGAAGAACAGTGATTGTGAGAGGATAAAATGCCATTTGTAAGACAGACTTTAAGAGATATTGTTGGGGGTTGATAATTTTTCAGTCACCCTAAACAGTCTTTCCTTCCTGCTCTTCTTCATTCTAATCACTTGGGATTTAAATGTATTCAAGTCGTGGAGAGATAAAAGAATGAATGTGATTGCAAGATTTTCTCTCCTGTATCTCAAGCACAAATGAGCTTCCTCCTGAGCAGGTTGTTCTTTTCAGGGTGGGGAAGGATAAGGAGATATTTTTGCTTTGTTTTGTTTTACTCAGTATCCAAATGCCAAATAATAAACTTCATATTATCATATGAAGGGATATTATCCACTCAACATATTATCAACTCAGAGATCCCAAGCATAGAGTTAATGGGTTTTCATCCAACAGTGTAGTTGGATAAAAGGGCTCCAATTCTTGCAGCCGTCACTTAGATGTGTGACATTGGACCTGGTAATTTCCCTGCAGCTGGTGGGAGCCAACCTTCAGATCTCCTTGCTGCTTTTAATAACAGAATGAGGAAATCTCTTTGTAGATAGAACTTTAGAGACAAAATGCTGAAACACAAGGAAGAGTGATCAGCTTCTTGACCTCAGGCCAATTTGTAGGGTGGAGAATTAGGTCCATGCTGAGATCTGACAGTCACTTAATGAACCAACTAGAAAGGCACTTAGTGAAACAAATAGACTTTGCCAAACTGGGGAAATAAAGAAGTCCCAAGTGAAGCTCGTGGAGCATGAATGATGCATTGGCATTGTCAACTTGGTAGAGCATCCAGTGTACTAAATTAAATATATTTGGGACAGAAAATGGTAAGAAACTTGATTTCAGAGAGTGCAAAACATCATCCAATGTGGTGACTAAATTAATGACTGAATTTTACAAATGGGAAGACCTCACTGGATAACCTTGTTTTATCTGAGTTTTCAAGAGCAGGCACCATTCACTCAGACAAATTATGTGTAGGCACACTTGGGCAATGCTGTAGCAAAAGATGAATGGATGTGGGATGGATGGGTGGATGGGTGGCCAATAGACAGCACAGAAACCCTGGGAAGAGCTCTGATTCCACACCGTCACCTCAGAGGCAAACCCAAAGTCACTGCAGCACTGAAATGTTGATCCACATTCAGAGCACTGTGTTGTATCACTTATAGTTGCTAGTTATTATTAATGTTGTGTTTATCTGGAAGGAAAATGTGCTGATATGAAGCTTCAATAACCTTTTTGCAAAAGCCAGTTGTGCTCAGTTGAGATGCCTAACGTTGGTATCACACAAAGTTTATTATTTGGCATTTGGATACGGAGTAAAACCACACCCGGGTGCCATCTCAGTTTTTCCAGTGTGACTCCAACTTTGCCAGGAAGAAGACTAAAGCTGTGTGTAATGATAACAGTGCCATCCCTTTTTGACATAGTTGTGAATATTATTAACTAAACAACATTATATTTGGCATACAAAACAGCACTTTCCGACCTACAGAGAGGATAGATTGCCTAAAGATTGTAATTCAGTAAGATAAATTTGGATCTCAACTAAAGGGCACCTCAGTAATGTAAATGGTAATGCTTCTCTCTGTGGATTTTACCTTTAAAGAGTACACATTTCCCATTTCTCTGTCCCTCTATAGACTGAGGAATATTCATTAACATAAAGCTCTTATTGTTCCCATCAGATGCTCACTCTCAGAGCTTCTCTAACTAGGATTGTAGTGGGCCTAAATTAAATTTATGTATTTGAGAATATATTCCAGATGTTGAGTTTTGTTTTGTCAAGTTATTTTCCAGTTAACTTTCTAGAAACAAGTCAGTCAAAAAGAAAGAAAAAAAAAAAGAGGGGGGTTGATGTAGCAGCAAATCCTTTGCATTGAAACATCCCTAATGTAATAATCTAGACCTCAGCCCAAATGCTAATCCAGGCTTGTACTGTCCCAGTGGGGAAACTTTAGCAATATTGCAGAAACCGTGGTGAAAATTTTACGAAAGGGAGAATATGTCATGTGCTGAAAAAGGCAAAGTTGCTCTGGGCTTTGAAATTATTGCTCTTTCTGCTTTTTAATATTAGAAATATCCAGGACAATGCAGAAATTTCTCTCTCTCTGCTGCTGTAAGATGGGATATGAAAATCTATCAGTGTCCTGCCTTAAAATTTCTCATTTGTGAAACTCATGTCAGTTCTGCATGCAGTGAACACCTTTAAGTTTCATTACTAACAATGATAAAAAAATACATATTTCTCTTTCACAGTAATTTTGAGCGTACAAAACTGCATATAAAAAGAAATGCATTCTTGTATTTCCTGTGGTAAAGGAAATGTCATTTAAATTCCAGGGAAATAGCAATATTTTTTTTGTTTGTTTTGAAATGGAATTAAAGTCAGGCATTGTGCTCTCTTGCAGAGCACTCAATAGAGCAAAGAGACCAGCTACTGCAATTTGCCTTTGACATCCTTCTTGAAAAGTCAAGCTTTAACCTCCAGGATTTTGTCGTTTTCTGGTCCTTTGAGGTGGTTTTTTATAATTTACTTTCTTCTGCCAATACAATCAAATATTATTAATGGTGATGTTAGCAAGAGATAATATGCAGTGTTTGAGTTTGGGTGGGGTTTTCTTGTCTTGGTAAGGATTTTTGCTTCCAATAATTGTTTTAAATTTGATAATTTTGCATTTCCTGATTCCGTTGAAAACAGAAGAGAAGAGCCTGAAATGTTTTATTTTCTTTTAATTTACATGAATATGTAGCCCTAGACACTCCTTTAAAGTCAATAAGCTGAAAGGACAAGTAAGGTAGAGAAGGAAATAATTAAATAATCCACAGAGATGGACAGCAAGGCATAGTGAAGGCCTTATGTTATAAAGTTACATTTATTTTGGGCAGTTATGACTAACCCTGAGTAATAGGATAGGAGGGAAAACGGGATTTCTCCTGGCCCTGTAGTGTTGACAGGCAGCACTTGCACTTTCTTGGAGATGTATAACCTGGAACTGAAAGTCAGAATTTTCAAGGATATTCTCAGAACTGAGCACTTATTCCCAAGGGAAATTCCTGACTCCTCATTGCTTATTATATTCTTGTTCAGCTCCCATCTTTCATTGGGCCAAATCAGATATTTAAATCTCTATTGTAATTGCAACATATCCTTAATTTAATCAGCAATCATATGGATTACACGAGGACAATAACAATCTTGAAGACGTTCTGTATTTTGAGCTTGATCTGGCAAAAGCATTCAGTGGAGTCTTATCTTCAGCATGCACACTGTTTCCATGAAACAAGCCTCTTGTTTCTGCACACAAGACATTTGCTCTTTTGGAGTCAGCAGCAGCCTCCAGGGAAGGAAAAACGAGGGGAAGAGAGAGGGAAGCAAGCAGGGTGCCTGGGAGCACCATATAAAACAGCAGCCACTGTGGGTCCAGGTGTTTGGGAGCTCATCTGCCACCAGTCACTGACCTGATTGCTCTCTATCTAGCATATACAGCTTGTTGTATGATTTTGGAAATAATAATCTCGCCAAGATTATTTTGGCAGTTTCTCACCTGCTTCCCAGAAAGCTTTTTGCAAATCTAGACATGGAGAAGGGGCAGGTGCTCTTGATGCTCTAGGGCTCTAGAGACATCCTCTGTTGAGATTAGAAACACTTCTACAGGAAAATTTGCTAGGCAGTCTACTTTTGGAAAACCAAAAAAAGTCTTTCGCTGTTTGAAATTATTTTTCATCATTTCATTGATTTGAAATTGTTTCAGAGTGCTGTGAAATGATTACTCAGAGCTGCCCATCCTGGCCTGAGAGTAACGTGCAGCTCTGTGCAGATGGAGCCAAACCTGTGAACTGCCAAGGAAGTACCAGCAGAGGAGCAAGCTGGGCTAAGGGCCTGCAGCAAAGTAACAGTGGGAAGATCAAATGTGAGTTACCTGACCTGGTGCTATTCACAGAAATGAGGATTTCTGACTCTGAGGGTGATGTCTACAAAGCCACAAGGGAGAATCAATTGCTTCACTGAGGTCTCAGTTGGTGTAGACAAAGAGCAATCCCATGCCATGGAGCTGAGATTTTATGGGTGTCTACTTAGGTTATTAATCCTCTGGAAAGAAGAAATCACACAAAAGGACTAAAAAGCAAAGGAAGACTTTTCTATGTGTTTCTGGAGTATTTCATTGTATAACCTTTATGATTCTGCTTCCAAAAGGAGGTAGGATACAGCCTGGCTCTGTCAGTGAGCTTTAAAAAAAATTTGATTTTAATCTCTGCCACTGCCCTACCTAAAAACTAGACTGTCTGACAGAAAAGAAAGAGTCCACAGGACTTTGAACTGCAGCAATCATTACTGTATTAATATAACAAAAGATGAAACTAGCAGCACTGAGAAACACAGAGAAAATTGTGAATAGGCTGATGTAGGTATGAACTGTGCCACAGATTCCAGTAAGGCTCCTAACAAAGGTACAACAGATGAGCCACAGACCAAGGCACAGTTATTTAAAGGCAGTAGAATTGAGAACAATTAGCAGATTCAGCCCAACATATCCAAGGCATTGTGGTAATTGCAAAAAATGGGCTTAAATTAGAAGGGAAGGATACACAACCACAACCCTTTCTCTCTCTCTTTCTTACTTTTGGGAGGTGAAAGAGCACTGCCTTATTGCACTTGCCATTCCCAAGCCTGGATAAATAAATTCCCTCTAGTACAAAGGGTGAAGACCATGAAGACCAAAGAGAGATTTCACTGTTAGCTAAAATACCTGCTCCTTGCAGACGAGTAGTCAGGAGATACTAATTCATGTCTCAGTCACACGTTTCAGTCCAGCAATTTGTCCATCCTGCTCTGCAATGAACAAACCCAGAGTCTGCCGGAGTGAGCAGCTGCAGATAAATCCAGACAGCTGTGTGCATGAAGTGAGGCTCTGTGCTACAGTCTGTGCTGGACTGCTCTGGGTGGTTCTCTGGGGTGAAGCCTCTGAATTTCTGCAGAATTTGTCCTGTGGTTGAGATAGACAGTGGGAGGTCTCTGCATGTCGAATGGCTTTAAAAGGAGTTTTAAACTCTGTTATTTTAGTGCTTCTTTCATTTTTTAATTTTTTTTTCTTATTATTATTATCATCCCCTCACGTTTGTAGCAGGACTCAGGGTCCAAAAAAATGCATGTCAGATGAATGGGACAGCAGAAAGTCACGGAGAACCTGTCCTATGGACGGAGGGAAATCCAGAGGAAGAGCCCTGGGAGTAACTTGAAAGTTTTCCCTCAAATTCTGTAGATTTGAACAGAAAAATTTCCAGGTGACAGTCGACCGCTCCAGGGGTTAGGCATGCTGATGACTTACCATCTCCAGATGCATCCTTCCCTGTTCTCAGCTCTTGCAGAGGTTGCAGGTAAAACTACAATGATTTAGGAGTGAACCAGTAATGCTGAGATTTCTCCATAGGAAAACTTCATCGTCCCTCTACAGGTCATTACTCTGCTATTGGTGGCCTTTCAGACCATGTGTCCCCTCTGTCTTCTAGGTGGAACAAAACCAGGGAGACCCTAAGAAACGAGGATCATAAACTTCTTCGCTACGTGTTTGTCCCAGAGCAGGGCAGAGTGAACTCATAAGCACCTTTAAATTGCTCTAAGATGAGCACTGTGGCAGCTTGTTCTTTCCAAAGTTAGCTGTGCTGAGTTGCTCTTTTTTCTCTAACAGGAAAAAAGTGTTGCTCATTGTCAGTGCTGTTCATTGTTACTGGTACAAAAGCTCATCTCAGAGCTTTGGCAGCTTTTGCAACGTTATCACAATTTTTCATGTAACTGGTATTTGGTTGCATAAGGTAGAACTACAGTAGGAGCAGTGAAGCTTTTAAAGCACAGAGTTGTCTGGTATATAGGCTCTTTTGACCTCCTTTACACAGCTTAGTTTTGCTTAATGGAGTTTTTCTGGGTGCTCAAATATGAACAGTTTATATTTAAAAAATAAAGGAAGAACATTTCATTTAGAACAGAATGTGTGGGCTGGTACCTGAGCTGAGAAATAAATCATTGTATTATTATTGTCATCCTCTTTAGACCCAGGAGATTTAGTGTGTAAGCTGTATTTTGAAATTTAACAAATTTTCATATGGAAGTATAAGGTAAGATGTTTAAACAACTTTAGCACAAAGAACTGTATAGAAGTATTATTCAAAGCATTATTGATGGAAAAATTATCATTGCCTCAGAAATAGCTCCTTGGAAAATATTTTCCCTGCTCTGGAAGCACGACTATTGAACATCTTTTGTCATAATCAGTGGTGTTTTTCACCATTTTGGTGAGGAACAATCACCTTAAATTCTGAATGATCCAATTCTTTTCTTGTGCCTGTTTCTCATATCAGTCTGGCGTAATTACACTTGCAGAGTGATGAAAACACAGCTTTGTGAGGTTATTGTCTCCAAAGTAATTGCTATTTATCCTGGGATATAAAATTTAAATCACATCCTTTCTGACATAGACAACCTCACCCACAACAAAAGACTCTGCAATCACAAACAAATAAACTTATCTGATGGTTAGTCAGAGGAACCAAGCCTCCAACTTCAGCTATGTGCCTCATCTTCCTTTCCCAAAACCATTCTAAATACAGAAAAATGTGTCAGGTTACCAACACACTGAAAATAGAAGCCCTCAAAGCTCCAAGTCAGAAGAAACTACAAACTCAATCGAGTGGCCTTGTGGCTTCCCTTCCAGCCTAGCCCAGTCTGGCCTGGCCTATCCCAAGACAGTGAGAGCTGTGTTTCCTAACACTGCAGGTTTGTGACTGCACTGGGACAGTAGCTTAAGTTGTAAAATTGAAGCTGTGTGCAGTGATGGGAGACAATTTCTTTTTAATAAAATGCTTAATAGAGCTAGTGGAGTGATGGAATTATAGCTGGCGCAGTTTCTTGCAAGTGTTTATTTTCACAAGCCAAGTGTTTTTGTTAAGACAAATTGTGTCAAGCAGCATGTTCAGCCCACATACTTGTCTATTCCCTGAGGATACGAGGGCTGGCCTTGATATCCAAAGGAGGTCAGCAGAAAATTTCCATCTCTACACTATCTTGCTACTTTTAAGAAGTGAAGAAGAGAAAAAGGGACACCACAGAATTCTCAGCAAGTGGGGCCTGTGTGGCTTTCACCTAGGCCAGCAAAAGCCCAATTTGCAGCCCTGTGTGTGCCGCCTGGGGTGTCGGGGCAGTGCAGCTGGAGCTGCTGTGCCAGCAACCTCCCTGGGAGTTGAGGGACACACAGAGCGAAATCAAAGACGGCCAGAAAGGACTCAGAGCTTTCAACAGTAACGTGAGACTGCCAAGGACATAGCTCTGGATGACACACCTAGGGTTATTTTAGCAAATGAGTGTTTCCACTGCAATGTGGATGCGCACAAAGATGCAGCAGCCTCAAGGAAAACAGCGTGACTTGATTATAGCATTACGGATAAGATAGGGGTTATTGAATTGTATAGCTGCATGAGTCACAAGGTAAACTATCCCACATTGCTTATAAAACAGCTTCAGCTTCATAATCAATAAGAAACACTTTTCCCATTTCCTGTACTCATTCTAACATAATTTGTATGGTAATAGAGCACGGAGGCCCCAGTCAGGAAAGCGACCGCCCTGTACCGAGCGCTGAGCAAGCCAGGGATTGTTCCAAGGCAATGCTTGTAACAGCTCTTCCCTGAGCACATCGTTATGGGCACTGAAATGCTACCATTAGGACATAGAATCTATCAAATAAGACCCAAGCTGGGAGAAAACAGCCTAAATGTATTTTCATCAGAAGTACAGAAAGCAATAGGCTTCTCTTAAAACTTGCCTCACAAAAAGTAGGCCTGAATCTCTTGTCTGTGTGATGAAGCTGTCCAACACATTTTTTTGGAAAATAAATTAGCACTCCGTAGTGCAAATCATAATATATTGTTATGTGCAATAACACAGGCACAGCTGAACTGAGGAATGGCTCAGTCACTGAACACACTGGCCCTTCCCAGCCTCTTCTCTTGTTTAGGAAATCAGTTTAGTGACTGATTGATTTTCCTGGGCTACAGGCAGGTTACAGGCAGAGAGCTTTCCCCACTGTTATTTGTTTGGCTGGTTTTTAATTACATCTTTTTGTCTTTCCTTCCTCTTTCTTCAGCACCTCCAGGGCTGCTTGGGCAGACGGAGGAAAGCATCACCCTGAGACATTTTTTACCAAGGAGGGGCCCTGTTGGTTTGGATGGTTACATGCAGAAGTTGCTTCTCTGTGTGTGGGTTGCTATTTTTCTTTCTTTGTTATAGCCAGACTGCTTTAAATCTTTTCAATAGCAATGATGTGTACAAGGAATTTTTTTTTTTTTTTTATTTTTTTATTTTTTTTTTTTTGTGTATTGAAGCAGCTGGACCATGAATGCAAGGAGAGAATAAAGGAAATAGCTTTTTATATAGTTCTTGACATAATTTCTATGGTAATAACACTCAGATTGCTATGTTTGACAAAGAACATATATATATATATATATATATATATATATATATATATATATATATATATATATATATATATATATATATATGTAATGGGGGGAAAAACACAAGCAGGGCAGGAAAGGTGGCTAAGGAGAGTGATGAATTTAAAATGGTTAGCTTAGTCTGAGAGGGTGGGAACAGGTAAAACAGAAATTGCAGGCTTGACTGATTTCTTCCCTGGATACCTGACATGAGAAGCACTGTTGGCTAGGGCCCAGTTGATAGGACCATTTCACAGTTTGACTGCAAGCCAAAAAAGCCTGTTGTGTTTCTGTGCTCCACTTGGTTTGTTGCCACAAACAGAGAATACAGCAGCCAGCAAACACCCAGCAATGCTGACCTCCCTCCTGCAGCTGTTTCGTGGCTGCATCAGCAGATGGGGGCTGTTTGGTGTAAATGTAGAGAGCTACTGGAACAATGGAATAATATTTTCACTGTTTTGTCACACAAGCATATTTGTAAGCATATGGGGGACATGATCTGGTTATTCCTGTGCCTGTGATCTATTAATTTATGCAACACCGGCTGAAGTGAAGGATGAGATTAATTTTGCTTAAGTCTAAATGCCTGCCAGGTATTCCTGCTGGACTCTTTTCATGCTTGCTGGACAGAATTTGACATTTTTAGTGAGCAGATAGTCTTGATCTCCTTAAGTGTCCCCTTGAGTTTAAGTGAATTAGTCAGTGTCTTTTTCTCTCCCTTGACCTCTCAGGGTGGTTAGATAAAGAGCCCAGACATAAGTGTCTGTGCTGTAAACAGCTTAAATGAGATTCCACCAAAGATGTCTAGACCTGACAGAACCATGATGCATCCATAAGCATCACTCCTGCAGTTAGTGGTAGCCTTGTCTCCCCAGGTGAAATGGTTGCAAAAGGTATTTTTCAGGAAGGCTTTTCCTGGATCATGGCAATAATACTTAAAAAAAAAAAAAAAAAAAAAAAAAAAAAAAAAAAAAAAAAAGGGGGAGTTTAATGAGCAATCCTTTCTAATTACCAGAACAATGCTAATAATATTAATACTCATGCTAATAATAATGTGCCTTGGCTTGCTATCTTCTCAGCCTGTTTTTTTTTTTTCCTGCAACAAGTCTTTATTTAGATCTTCTGTCACTATGAAGTCAGAATGTCAACATTTTGTTTACAGAACTGAAGACACAATTTAAGGAGAAAAACAAACCCACTAACACTCAGAATATAGTAAATCTCCTGATTCAGCTTGGTTTTATATCTTTTGTGGAAGGCAAATATGGAGAGAGCATCTGTGCTGGACTCACATACAACTGCAAGCAAAATATGTTATTTCTCCAGGTTACCACCTAAAAGAGATACTATTCCAGTGTCCTCATTTTCATCTTTAAAGGGACATTTTGTTCCCTTTTGATTACAAATGTATTTCAGAGATGTCTCAACTCTCTTTTCTGTCCTTACTGTTTTCCTAATCACAAAGTCTCGTGGTCTTGTAGGTTCCCAGACACACAGGGCAGGAGTAGTGAGAGATCTTCATGCTTACTTCAGAATGAATCTCTTAGAAATAAAGGAGGATGTCAGAATTCCAGATTTTATATTTTGTTCTAAATATCTTTTCAAGAAAGTAAGACTAATTCCTATTATAAACTTATATTATAATATCTTGAAACTCTGTATTGCAAGAGTTTTGTTCCATCACCAGCAGTTTCTCGCTGCAGATTAGAAAGGCTTTATGTGGCCAGTGTGTGACACTTTTGTGTACGCTGCTCCTCTGGATTCATCACATCACACACAACAGGGCCAAGTCCTCCATCAGTTAATTTGCAAAAAGCACACATTCCACTTCGGCTTGAAAAAATGCCTGACGAAATTGAGTCCCATAATGTCCAGAACGTAATTCCATTCTCTTTCCATCTGCAAAGTTTTTTCCCCTTTCCCTGAGGTGAAGGGAAAGATCTGCACAAGTGTAACAATCACTTCATTTCCACTTCAGCATTTCGATTGCCGTGTTTTGTCCACCTCACAAACGATGTCAATGGGGTCACCTGTGTTTGATCATTAGAGGGAATGCATATACTTATCTGCATCCCACACTTGACTAGAAGTGTAGGCCTCCTCATCAGGCTGGAAGTGATTAATTCAGTAGGAGCATCCTTTCCTTGATGTCAAGGAAAGAAAGGTCAGTGCCAGCAATTGCTGATTAAGTTTAGCAAAGTGAGGAAAGAAGATTAGCAGGATTGAGCGTTGTCACCTCTTGCTTTTTGGTTCAAGTCTTCAGTGAATGAAAAATCATCCGTGCCTGATTAGAATTCATGTCTGTCAGAACATATTTCAAAGAGACAGTAACTTCTACACGGCTCAGGCTGAGGTAAGTCTGAAAAATTCACCTCTCTTTACAGGCAGTTCAGGAAAGACAAATGAGCATTGATGAGACTGGAAGATTATTGGTTCAGAGGAAGTCAATGAGAAAGTTTTCCTGGAGTTTAAATGCAGTCAAGGATTCTTAAGGATGCTGTGGATTTTGACTGCAACTTCTCTACTACCTTCCATGAATAGCACATGAAAGTGGTACAAGAAGCAACCCTCTTTAATGACAGCTAGAACTCCAGGCTTCTTTCTATTTAATTTGTTTTTGCCATTACCAGGAAGATAAGCCCTGGTTATTTCATTCAGGAAATAACCACAAATTTTTGAGGACTGTGTAAAATGAGCTAGATCCCTTAAAGAAATAAAGCTTATAAAGGAGGAGGAGGAGGGGGAAATATCAGCAATATTAAGCCTGCAAAAGTCAAGCTCATTTCTCATGATCAGTTGTGTAAGCATAAATTTTGGCACAGTATTTTTAGGGCAAATATCATATAGAGGAGGAGTGGGCATGGAAGCCACCTAAGATAATCTGCCTGGTACTCAGGGGATTTATTAGCAAATTGCACAGCACAAGAGACTGCTGCTGTCATGTTACTGTACCTTACTTTTGTTAGATATTGACTGATTGCAGCATCAATTCATTGCCCCCGAAGAACAGAGAAGTTGGAAAAGAGAGGCAGCATTCTGCTTTTCTTGAAAGGGATCTCATTTTCTGTCTGTAGGTTATAGAAATGTGAACAACAAAAGAAAAAGAGAAAATGGAAAAGAGCAAGACAACATCTTAGTTCAAGTTCCATGTGTAACTTGTTAGTTATTTGTACAGTTTTACTTACAGCAATTGTAAAGTGCTAAGAACAAATCCCAGAGGATAAACTCCAAAGTCTTCCTTATGGAATTCTTAACCTGATGTAGGAGGGCTGCAGTATCTCACAAGCTGTACATGTGAGAGTGAATACTGTGTACAAAATGTTAAATTAGAAATAGATATTTCAGTGACCTATGACAGTCACTTCTTCCAAGCAAGCCTACAGCTCTGGTGACACCATGGTGGCTATTCTAATGTAGCCACCTCATCTCTCATCTTAGAGGAGCTGCTGATGTGATTCCCTTCCATTAGACAGGAAAAAGTAGTCCTGTGTCCTAAGGCAGAAGCAGCAGGGGTGAAGGAAGAAAAGATTTTGAGTGCTACTCACAGTCATGAAGTGCTGGTTCCCATAAAATCATCTGGAAGGTATGTGCTGGGACTATTGTTAGTGTTGTCATGATTTTAGCCTGGAGCATTTCCCTGTGCTCCTTGGAACCAGCAGACAGAGCAAAGATGGGAGCATCTAGCTACTGCTGCTGACAGTCAAAGCCTGTTTGACCAGCTCTAGACAGAAGTGATGTGACACAAGCAGGAATAGCAGAACAACCTCTGAGAAGTTCGGAAACCAGACTCGGAAAAAAGCTTCTGGGAGCTAAAACTCTGGCGAAATAATTCTTTTTGTTTTAGCAATTTCTTTACTCTTTTCCCCAGTCTGGGACTGTACTGTTGCACTTTACATCAGTTTGTCTTCCCTGTGTGTATTTTAATTCAGTTGTTCACAGACACATGACTCAAATAACCAGGTAGAATGAGTCACTTTTCACCATTGGCCATGTCCAAATGCCTGATTCTATCTGTCATTAAACAACAGCTGTGAAAAGGAGAGCTCATGAATATTACCATAAGGCCTTAAAGGAATTTCTTTCTCTTGGCAACACAGAAAAAGAGGAACTTCAGACTGCATTGTAGAAATCTCTACATTTGGAAGCTCACAAAATCAAAGGTACATGCAGATTACAGAAACAATGAGAGAAATTCACAGACGAATACTCCCATCAGTCTTCCCTCATTCCTTCTCTCTGCTTTCTGCCTCGGCAGGAACTTTGGGCTTCAGTCTGAAAAGTCAAAAATACTTTCTTTCAGAGAACAACAGAAAAAGAGCAAGCAATTCTTGTCCTGAATGGCTCTCTACACTCAGCTGTCTGTGAAAGGAGGTGCAACCCTTCACAAGATTGCAATTACTTAGAATTCCTGCTTTGACATAGGCACAGCATATTTAAAGCTAAACCCAAACTTTGGAGCAGAATCATTGAAATTAATCAGTAAATTAACAGTGTAACACTGCATGTCCTATACTGAGGTTTTGTAATTCTTTGAGCCCATTTTTCCCCAATGACTTATTTATCTGCTTTGAGCTGAGAATGTGTATGAGACGTAGCAGGGTGGTGGCCTGATGGGAATGCTGATCTCTCAGAGAGCTAACAAGACTATGTGTATCTGCCTGTCTCCATGACTCATGCACTGATTTTAAGTTACTCCCCTCTGAGGGCCAGAGGCTGCCAGCCTCCTGTGTTTTACTGCACGTGGAATCTCACTTGCACCCTCTGGAAAGCTTTCTTACCTAGGTAGCACTGCTGCCAAAGGTCCCATTCTGGGATTCCACATTGGTTTCAAGGAGATATTTCATATTTAAGTTCAGTGTTTGCTAAAGCCGCTAGTAAAATGGGGTTTAAAGGGAGAAAACCTATCCACTCCATCATTTTTTGTTGATTCCACTCCTCTACTTGTGTCCCTCGAGAAGCTGTCTCAGCACTGTTATCAAGATAACTCCTTGCTTTCTTTGGCAGGTCAAATGGTCTCTCCAATGTGAGGAGTTAACAGCATGGCAAAGTGAAAGAGAAGCAGAGCAGAGAGAGACTTCAAACATCAACCATTTCCTTGTTTTTCTAGTCTAGAAATGTCTGGTTTCAGAGGCTGTTTCTGTAAAGCAGAAACAGAAGCCAGCACAGAAGGTTGTGGTTGTGGTTGGTTCACCCACAGCAGCAGGAAATACACATCAGCCAACATACCTTAATATCCTTTCTCTGAAACTCTGATAGAATTCTTTTACAGCAAACCCAAAACCAATGCAGAGGAAAGTTTTGTCTCTGAAGTCTTCTCGTTCTTGAAAATAGGCCCACTAGGACTGGAAGCTGTACCTGCGGTTTTCATGACCCTTAGGTGATCACTCCTGGAGTTTGCTCCTAGGACATCCACAAATTCCTCACACTCATGGTTTACCCCACTATGACAAAGCCTGCCTAGTTCTGAATAAAAGTATAGAAACAGATAACTTTTATTTACCTGGGAGCCAGTCAGGATAGAGGTCACTTTTAGTAACTTTCAGCTCTCCAAAATCTACGTGGTCTGGTCTCAGTTAGTCCTATAAAAACATTTCCATTGATAATTCCATATAACTATGATGTTTTTCCTTTGCTTTTCTAATCTTTTTCTGCAGTGGTAAAAAGCATTTGATCTGCTACTTATTTTAAGAGTTTGGTACATATGCAAAGAGAATGGGATGTAAATCAGCACAGGATGCTGTTTTCCCAGATGAATAGCCCTATGTAAATGTAAGGGATCAATACAATGTTTGCTAATCTAGTTTATTTATGTGGCAAATCATCTTGAACCCTACAATTTTTTTAAAGACTTAAAGAAAGCCACCACTTTTAAAATGAATTTTCATCTTCTTTCACAAATAAGTTCCATTTAAAAGAATCTCATAGAGAAATTTCCAGCTTGAGCCCATCCAGCTGTAGACTCCTTGTCATGCAAAGTTTTAGGTAACATTAAAACATAATTTTCCATTGCTGCTACACTTATATCTAGTTTGACTTCCAGTACAAGCTTTAAAGCAAGTGCCAAGCAATTTATTGGGATGACACACAATATAGATGAACCTTAAGTGAGATGTTTTTTATCAGCTGCTAACAGCATCTATTCATTTTTCATCTCAGAAATTATCTAGGTAAAACATTTCACATGCTTAAGAAGTTTTAGTAGGTCTATCCAGCATGTTCAAGGAATAAAAAAATCAGTAAATTTAAAATAGAAGAAAAAATAACATCCTATGAAAGCATCCTGTGAAAAAAGGATTTTTTTTTTTTCCTTTCCAGTGGTTTTGCATTCCACAGATTATGGAGGTTTTTAAACAGGAAAGGAACAGCTTTCTTGGACTTTCTGGCAACTCCCTGAAAGTGAATTCAGAACATAACTTAAATCTCCGAACATTTCAGTGTTGCCAGCCAGATAAATAAGCATTGCAGCAGGATGCAACACTTGCAGATGTATTCTCCCAAGTTTGTGGCTGCCTTCCACGAAACAAACACTGTGAAATTGCTTCTACAGGTGTCCCACTGAATTCCTGCCATCCCAGGTCCCTTGCCTGTGGAAAACCCTCCACACCACAGCCCAGACTCAGTCCACTTCTGTGGACAGGATTGTAAAGGTTTTTTTACAGTAAAACAGTGTCAGGCAGTACAACCAGCAAGGCAGAAGGAATATTCACCTCCCCACTGTCCCACTCGTTATCTGGGCACATAACAAGGCTCCAGACATCCAGGACAGCACCAAGGACCTTGATCATTCATAGTCAGGGTGACAAGAGCAGAAGCCTTTTCCTTGGGATGGTGAGCAATCCCAGAAAATTAGGGCTGTGAGGGACCTCAGTCTAATGACCAGTTTATTCATCTGCCCTAAGGCAAGACCTACTGGACTGCCCCAAAAATGACAGATATTTATCTAACTCTAAAATTATTAAAAGCTATCAGGAGCAGGCACACCACAACAATCAGACAATTTATTCCTATGTTTTGCTGTACTTTTAGCTGCAATTATTATCAATTCATTTTGCCAGAAGCTTTATCACCACCTTTCTCAGTGCAATCAAAGTTAAATTTAAACAGTGTTGTTAAGAAATCCCACTCATTTTCAGGAAACATAATTTCATTTCCCTTTTATCACTTCTGGAAAATTTTGACTCTATTTCAGCAGGGCATGGATATACCAGAAAGTTCTGATGGGTTCCTCAGTGGTCCTTTTTTTATTTCTTTGGAACAATATTCCTCTTAAAAAGTGCCAGAAGAATTAGGCTGCCACTCTGAGTTAATAGTCTCAGTTATTTACTGATAAATGTAGGGGATTCATAGGAACAATACTGGAGAATTAAGTCCTTGTTCTTTCCTGCTTTTTGGATATCTTCCACCTGGAGTCCAAAGGGTAGCCACCCTTACTGGGGAGGATGTAGTTGTTCAGTAGTACGAATTTTTTTACCTAAATAGTAGAACTGGGGAGAAAATTAAGGTGGTGTTTGGGTTAACCATGCAACAAAGGTGTATTTAGTGCAATCTCTGACATTACTGTACTTTATGAGAACCATTCAAATGAATGAATGCCTTAGAGTAATAATCTCAGTTTATATCTGCTTTTATATCATATCTATCTTCTGTAATTCATTAATTTCTCCCTATAACAAACCTATAATATTTGACTTTATAACTGTAGGACCCTATAAAATGTGGCTTTATAAAAGGAGACAGAAGACAATAATCAACACAAAACAGACAATTCCAGGGGGCAGAGTGATCCCACCCTGTGACTGTGGTGCTTTGCAGAGGCAATAGATGAAGCAATGCCTTCCTGCAGGCTGTAATTCAAAAAGAAGTACCAAAGCATGTCTGAGAACAGTGCACTTCGTTTCCCTTCAAACATTCCTTTGTAATTAAATACATTATTATTTTAAGCATCCACCTCTTGCATTGGGAAAGTTGTTGATTCCCACTGCAGAGATAAGGAGGAACTTAAAGAAGAGATGGAAAATCAAACAAAAATGTTACCTGTTGTGATCTTCTATGGCCAACAAAGAAATTAACAGCACAGCTGTTTGCAACCAGTTGGAACTAGTTTGCAGTGACCCCTGCAATCAGAAGTAGAGACAAGGGAGTCAGGAAAGGGAGAGAAACTAGAGGTTTTCAGCTGTCAGGGGAAAATAAATTGACTGGCTCTACGCCTTTCCACTAAGCTGTCGAGTAGACACATCTTATATTTGCCAGCCAGCCATGCAGGCTGCAGGAAAAGAATGGTTTGGGGACTTTCTATTTTCCCTCATCAAAACCTTAATCTTCCGAATAACATGTTTGCTGCAGAAGCCACGAGAAGGGAACAGAGAAAACAGCTGGTTAGAGACCAAGGCTGTTGGAAACCACCTGCTTGAAAACGTGCATTCACACACTTCCTCATTTTTTATTCATGTGAAGAAAACATTCATTGCCACTGGAACTTTAAGCTGACACATCCTGTGATTAGTCTCCTCGGCTAAAAGGGTAAGGGAGTCAATGTGTAGTTTAACACTGAACATGGTGATTAAATCCTGTATTCTGAGCAGGAAAACTTGGTTGAAACAGTAAAGTTTTAGAGATACAATCTGAATTAAAACAATCAAATGATGGCAACATGAAAACTGTGAAAACAGTAACTCTTTAAAGAAGTGTGGTAAGAACTTTGCTTGAGCTACAGTCAAGCCAATACAGCAAGGTGGTGTTTGCCATGCTGTGTGCTGCCTTCCAGGAGCTGCCTTACTCTAGAAGACAAAGAACTGATCTCTGGAATCATAGAATTAATGGAAAAGGACTTATTTACTGGTATGAGAAGCACAGAACAAGTGAAAAAGCAGCATCTTGTTCATTTAAGTAAACATATACAAAGATCACTTTTCAGTATGAAAGCAAAGCTTTCCACAGAGCAGCAGGAGTTGAGTGGGTTGGGAGGGATCAAAGGTTAGGGTGACAATCAGTTGTGACAGCAAGCAATGTGAGGCAGTGTGTACTTCTTCCTAGGAATTGAACTGGAACTAGCATTTCCTTCAGTGCATCATGGAATGAGCCACAGATTCCTTTGTAAAATTGTCTGAGCATTTGAATTTGAGCATCTTTGGCTTCAGCTGAAACAGACTTGAACAGGAAGAAAACCCTAACAGCAAAGATGTTCAGTCTGCTGGACGAGTTATTTCCACTTTGAGGTTCAAACTAATTTTGTTTGCTTTGCTACCCTTTCCACCAATCCTGCTGGATATTAAAAATACCCAGTACAGTAAAAATCCAGTCATTTCCACTGTGGACTTTGGCATATGATAATTCCCTCTAGAGACAACTATGAGATGTGGAATTTCTGAGATCAGCACGTGCCTAGGGGGAGGCAGAGGAATTTGTCTGTCCTCAGTGGTGACCAAAAGGACATGAAAAAAGAGGGTGTGCTGGCTGTGACCTGAAGTGTGTATTTTTCTGCTCTCCAGAAATAAAAGCCCAAAACTTTTGTTTATTTTTTTCTATTACTATTCTAGTGAAGATTTGAAGAAAGATGATAAAAATGTAAACTGGTAAATAATTCAGAATTCTACTCTAAGAGATAAAATTTATATTGTTTTAAGACAAAAAAAAAAAAAAAAAAAAAAGAAAAGAGAAAACTGTCATAATATAATCTGATTCCTACCATCTCTCTCTTCTGTAAGAGTTTTTGTTGAGGCTGAAACAAGCATGTCCTTCCAAAAACCTCTGTGCCCTTGATATCAGTATTTCTGGCTAACTAACCACTTCCATCAACAAAGAAATCATTCCAATGTCCAATCATTCCTATGGTTAGAGTGCTATTCTCATCAAATTCTGTTTTCCACAGTGAAATCTTAACCTATGGTGTGGCAGTTTGGCAACATTTGGAGATATTTGCAATACTGTCACAATGATGTTGGCTGATATTCATTATGCTCCTGACTGAAAGAAATCTAAGAGAGAAACAAGTGAGTAAGCAGTTTCTGTAAGGCAGTATGCCCCAAAGCTCAAAGATGTTCCAGGAAAAAAAAGTGAAACTAACAAATCAAAGTGACATTCCAGTTTAGCTTTATCAGAACAGAATAACTGATGCTGAGAGGCTGCCTGTGACTCTGAGTACCCACCATCAATCTAAGAAGAAAGGTGCCTACCAGCCTCAAGAACAGCTGCTCAAAGCCAAAGGGCACAAGTCTCCTTGCCCTGAAGTTGGCTGTCCAGGGCAGATGCCCTGCCTTCCTTGGCATGGTGAATATGTGGGTAGCTGAACACTCATAGCACCTGACCTAGGCTAGAGGGAGTAATAAAATAGTTCCTGTTCTGCTTTCAGAAATGGGTAAAACAAAAGAGCATCTGCCTGTTAAAGTACAAGAAAAGGGCTTTGAGTTACAGTAAAAAGGCTGAAAGGCAACAGAAGCTGGTACATGTTCATCACTTTTCATGTCATGTAGCCTTGTTGTAAATCTACCTAAGCATTTAGGGTCTGAATTTCATGAGAATTTTAAAAAATTAATTAATTATTAAGTACGTAATCTAATGGTCATATTGTGAAGTGTCTTATAACTATTCCATAAAGGGGAATCTTAATAAAAACTCAGTCTGTTATATTTAACTTCTGTCTATATTCTATTAGATTTTGCAGTTCAGGGAAAAATTAAAAAAACAACCGGTGAGAGGTTGAAACTAAATGATCTTTAAGATGCCTTCCAACCTACACCATTCTGTGATTCTATGATTATTCTATGAAAAACAACAGTTGAAAACACAATCAAAGGGTATATCAAGCATCAGAATATTAGAGGACAAAATAAAGCCTTAACTTATTGTTATAGAATATGTTAAAAAAAAAAAAAAAAAAAAGAAAAAAGCCACGGTTGCCTGACTTGTGCCCATCAGGGGTGGGACAGAGCAAACAACACCACAGAGTGACTTTGTATTTAATGTTTGTGACAGGACATATTGCTAAGCTACAAAAGAACCTCAGAGATTTTCAGAAGCATCTAATGGCCCTAAAAGTATCCATGAATTTCCTACAGTGGAGACATTCTTCACCAGGAAGAACTGCCTCAGCCTAATAAATCAATACTGGATGACTTGGAGCAAATTGAGAAACTGAACCAGTGAAAAACTACCCAGATCAGATGATATTTATTCAGGAGCTTAAAGTACTTCAGCTATGGAGCTGCCATGAGGTGTGATCTATAGTTTAGCACCGACAAAGTGCTGGAGGAATGAAAGGTGGCAGTATGGCACCAACCTTAAACCAGAGCTCCCTGTCACTGGTGGAAATCACAGAAAAAAATCCCCACCAAAGAAGAGAATGAATAGTAAATATTGTCTGTATGATCTATGTATCCCTGTTCATTTTGCCCAGTGAAGACACCCATGTCATCCATCACATGGACAATCAATGCTCGAGTGATGAGTTTGCCATCTTCCAAAAAAGATGGCAACAATGCTCCTTATTGAAAGCTCTTCAGCCCTCTCAGTTTGAAAGGAAGGATTCCCTCAAGGACTGATAATGGTTTAAGAAGTAGGAAAGAGAACACTTAACTAAACACAGTGGAAAGGCAGTTATGATGCTCCCAGGTTCAGTGCCGGGAACCTTATTCCTTAACATATCAATAAGTTACATGAAATAGGCTAAGAAAATCACATAATGGTGTTTTCAGGTGAAATAGGAATTTCTGGATACTGAGATCATGTGTGGCCTTCAGCTCTGGCTACTGTGAAGTGCTGCAGAAGGATTGCATGATGTCGACTGACCAAGCAATAAAATGGACAATAAAACTCCAGAACAATGACTGTAAAGTAATGCACGTGTGCAAAAACAACCCTCTACAACCCCCATACAGACTTCTTCATAAATTGTAAATGAGGTATTTTCATTCAGGACAGAGCTCTTCCACCCACTGCACACGCTGCTCCGGGAAGACCAGCTGGATTTTCCAGTAGGTGTCAAATAGGCAAAAATAGAAGGTTTAGCCAAATAAATGTCTCATTGCTGACACAACTTGGAAGCCTTACTCCCCCCTTAGTCCCTCCTTCTTAGTTCTTTCCTTCATTCCTCTCCAGCCTTCCCTGCTCTTTCCTCCCACACCCACTGATCCCCAGTGTGTGACCCCTCCGTCTGGCGCTGAGACCTGATGGATCAGGAGGCAAGCCAGCTCCACTCACCACGGACAAAAGCACTTCTTTTTGTTATTATTTCAGTGACCTTTCTGCCACCGCAGTACATTGGCTTACTGTGTGTCTGGAGGAGCACCGGCACTGCACAGGCAATCTGGGGTTTATGAAGCCAGGAGCTGGGGGTGCAGAAGCTGGAAAAAAAGGGCAGGACCTTTCCCTCTTGGCAGCAGTGAGCTTTTATCTTGGCTTAAGCTGTATTATGAAATCATAAGCTGGTGCTTATTTCTAAGCATCTGCTCCTGGCCCTGGACAGTAAATTACCTAGATTAATTTTTATTCTAATCCTGCACTGAAATAATTACACTCAATGAATCAGTCTTGGAAAGCAATATGGATAGTTACCTTCAAACAGTGTAGATAATTCTGTGAACAATGTCCCAGAAATTCGATAGCTTCACCCATTAAGTCATCATTAAATTCTCCCAGCACTTCTGTTTAACAGAAGTGAGAAAACAGTTTCCCTGTTTAACAAATCATGAGGAAATTTAACTACAGAAGTCTATTGCAAACTTTATATATATGCACAGGTATTTTTGACTCTCACAATTTGTTCCTTCCTTTAAGGTGAAATACATCCATCTTTTTTGAATTTTTATTTTTCTGAGCACAGACATAAAACTGTTGCTGTATTCCCAGCAGAAATGTTATAGCTGAACTCATACAGACATTTTGGAAATGATTTCACCATTATTGCGAAGTCCCATGTGTTGCAAGACTTGTCAAAGAATGAAATGCTTTAGGGATTAATTACAGGCTCTGAGTCATACTTTTATAAAGCTACCACAAAATGGCATCCAAGAAGCACTCAGAGATGAAACCATTTTAAGTTTTGAAATCTTACAGCCTGAGATGACTCTACCTGGAGACAGCCTTTATGCCTCTGCCCTGACGTATCAAATCCGAATTTGGAAATATGGGGGCCAATCAGTCAAAAAGATCCTCAACTTGGGGTGAAGAAAAGGTCAGCAAAAGAATATGTCATTCACAGACATCACCTGCTCTTTCTTCAGGATATAAAAATGCAGCAAAAAGCTGCATAAACTTGAATGTTTAAACTGAAGAAAGCCCAAGAAACAACGAGTCCCTGTTCCTTTTTCTAAGCATAAGGCATCTTGCACTGCTGTTACTGGGACACTGAAACTCAGGGGGTCCATGCACAAGGCTAGAGAAGCCCAAGAAATGTGAACATATCCAACACCAAGACTTTTGAGTGCTTGTTCTCTAAATATAAATGAAACATTTAGCAGGTGTGCTAGCTCATCAGTTGCTAATCAACACATTTTAAAGACAATCAAGTTCGGCCCACAATACAAATACGGGCTTTGGTATGTTTGTGCTTGTGTGGGATGTTTTTTCTGTCCTTTCTTTTTTTCTCTGGAATCGCTATAACCATACTGATCAAAACACTTAGAAGATTTATATGTATTCTTCCTGGTATAACCTGGCATAAAACTGGCCCAAACCATTTTAACTTGTGCCACACCTCTCTGCCAGCAGCAGGTCTGTATCCAGACCTGTTAAGTGCAAATATAGCCAGGCCTATTTTCAGTGCTTGATTTTTGTGCGAGCAGGAGGCCAGCGAAGCCAGGATACCAGCCCGTCCTAGATGGGAAGATGCTGGAATTTAAATGAGCATTACAATCCACTGTGGTAACCCTCAGGAAAATTGCCATAGCCAGCTAACAGATTGGTTAAACATGCTTCACCTTCCTGGCCTAAGTGGAACTATGGGAGTGCATTAATATAAACATTTGCATTCAATACATTACCTCATCCTGGAAAAATGGTCATGAATAAATACAAACCCAAGCACAAATTTTTGTTCATCTAGTTTATAGTGAGAAAACACATGATCCTGTATTCTGCTTTTCAAAAAGCCCCAGCCTGCAGGAGCCCAGGCAGCCAGCTTGTGAAGCCATGACAAATTGCTGCTACAAAACATGAGGGAGGGAGGGAGCTCAGAACAACACATCCTAGAGCTGAGGTGGTGCAGCTCTGCTCTGGCTCCCACCTTCCCTTTGACTTTGGACAAAATGCTGCCTCTCTCCAGCTTCTGTTTTCTCTCCTGATTTCTGTTTCCCTTCTGTATGTCAGGCATATATCCAAGGTGCAGAAGTTTGCCTGAAAGGCTCCCCTGAAAGTCCATCTGGGAATTGAACTAAATGTAACTAAAACCTAAATTTTAGGTCTGAGATCACAACCAGACACTACCTGGGGTAAACTCAGCTTTAAAAAGTCTTGTCAAAGAAAACAGTTTTCCTAGCCATGTAGCACTGCTTAAGAGAGGTAACTGTTTAAAATCTCACTTTGCAGTTAATTCTCAATTTAATGAGACTTCACAAATTCAAACTTTAAAAAAGGGCACCTTCGTAATCTGGTAGTTCAGCATATGGGTGTTGGGGGAAGGAAAGCTATTTTGCATTTCTATAAAAGCTGATCCCAGAAGCTGACAGTTATGAAATGTGTTTCTAAACAGAGTAGAAGCTGTTGGTCTGCTGGTAGGTTGTGTGGGGAGCAGGGGGAATAACCAGAAGTGAGTAGGAGGATTCAGCCTGGCTTCAGCACTGAGATGATCACAGTTGATGTGAAGCAGGAATGATCAAAGGCCAACACCGGACAAGAGCTGGAGAGAAAATCCTGCCCATTGATAAAAAAAAATAATTTCTTCTTCACTCCCAACATCTGAAGTGCCATACAATAATAACTTTTTTTAATGGCCTATGGAAGTCTGTGGTGAAAGAATAATCCTCTGTGTGGTTTTTGACTGTAGCATTGTTGTAGCTTTGGTGGCCAGAGAAAGTGAAGCTTGGAGCAGAGCTGACACCATTCATCAGAGCAGATATAAAACATTTTCAAAGCACTGAGTCACCTGCAGAGTCTCAGAACCTGACAGCATATCCGATTTTTCCAAATGTAGCAGCAAGGCTAGTAAAAAATGTTGTCTCTCCCTAGAGATCTTGCTTTTCTGAAAATATTGTTCTATACTTTTCTACTATAACAAGTTACAACACAATTAAATTGTGCAAAAAATGAGGTCTGGGGAAGTTCTTGTACCAAGACTGAACAGAACAAGGGAAAGAGTATAACTGCTGATGGACACACCAACTTTTCGCTTCTAAGCAATGTTTAAAGGATACATCTCCAAGAGTTTTTGTCCCTCATCTATTACTGGATTCAGTGGATGTGACCCAAGTTAGACAGAAAGAATAGTTATGCTTAGTATAAAGCAGACATGAATTTCAGAGGAAAATTGCATTCTGAAATGAAATGAGAGGTCCCAGTCAGTGCTAAGTGAAGTAACTGCTCTTTTTGGGTGTCAGTAGAGTTACAGCAGTTTGTCATACAAATATGATTCTTCTCATTTCTCCAGACACTACCTTACAAAACTGCTTCAGGAATACAGCGATTAATACTAGCAGCAGTCATTTAAATTCTTCTATGACAGCAGCCACACAACATTTACCATGCTGGCTGAATGATTTCCCACTGGGGCAGGGAGCCTAACAACTGAGATCAGGAAGTAAACCCAGGACACCAGAAAGCCAACAAGGGGAACAAAAAATCTGAAGGAAAATAAAAAGTAAAAAAGTAATTAGTAAAAACAATCAAAATCAATTTGCCTGTTTTATTACCTGCTGATCCCACTTCTTTCCAACCAATGCAGGAGGCCACATGCCAAGCCAGTGCAGATGTATTGTACTCAGGAATATGTTTATTCCCTTGACCACAGCCCTTTCTCACTGTTGGAATGCATGCTATGAAGCTGGGACTGACAAACCTCTGAAAAACACTTCCCTAGACAAGCTCAATGTGACGAGAAACCAAACTCAGTTCTCCGTTATGAATGATTTTCCCTTAATCTCTGTCATCTTTGAAGGAAATACAGAAGTAGCAAAAGTCACTTGCAATGTCAAGCACCTTCTGAAAGCAGATTCTAAAACCTGGCTTTCCAAAATAGTCCTAATCTCTGAAAACTGCTTTCAAAAACTGCGGTAAAACAGCCAGCCATCCATTCTCAGCTCTTGTCACAGTAACTCAGAGAGATACACAGCCATGCTGACGTGTTGAAAGCCAGTCAGATTCCAGAGAAGGCCATCTGCATGCAAAACTTGCTCTGGTTTTGCTGTCTCAAGCAAAGACTACTTCTTTTTTTTTTAAGTGATTTTTGTGTGTGTGCCCATGTGTGGCTTGCAATAGCACTTGCTTGAAACAGGCACAGTGGAAAAGAGGTCTCAAACACAAAGCTGGAAAAACGCCCCTGAGTACACCCACCCTTCTTGCTCCAAAAGGCAAACTTCTTAACAGTGTGGTCATTGCCAGGAAAATATCACATTTTAGGACTTGGTATTTTTTGTACCTTAAAATAAAGAGATTTATAAGTTTTTATATCCTGATTTAATCCAGTTTCTGTTCCTTCTCTCCTGGTTATGCCTTTTCTGCTGTTCTTATGCCTACACCTCCTCCTCCTTTTCATTCCATTTCGTGACTATTTTCTCTGGCTCTCTTGAACTATATCTTCTCCCAAAATATTCTGAAAATTATTTTTTTCTGAGAAAAAATTATCTAAAATTTTGTGCTCTGTGCTTTAAATTAGTTCTTCATGGTGGCACAGAAGATCTTCAAATCCCTGGTTTAAAGACATGGGGATGGGTGGAAGAGTTGTCAAAAATAATGGCAAAACAATTCTAGTGTTCTGTATCAGGAAGGAGGCTGCTCCAGAGAAACAGGACTTGCCACCAGTTTAAGGGACAACTCACATTGTATTTTTGGAGAGAAAAGGATCCACAACTGTCATAGCATGACTGCACTAATTTCAAAGCAAGCCAAAAGCTGAATCATTTTAATTTAGCCCCACAAAAAATGCATTTCAGAATCACCCTCACTGTGCACAACCCACATGTACTATGTTCCTTCCCTGAAAAAAAATACCAGTGCTCTATTATTAGTAAAGGGCAGCAGCAGAGCTGGGAGAGGAGCACTGGCCGCACTGGAGAAGGCTGTGCCTGTAGCTGGACACATTTGCTTGCTCTTCAGTGAGCCTGGCCAGGACTCACACAGCTTTTGGGACTAGCAGCCTGAAGGAACAGGCTCCACAAAGTTGCAACAACAAAGCTGTTCTGGGCTTATTTAAGCAAAACTCCTCCTCTGAGGCAGAATCTGAGAGCTCCCCATGGGAAACTTATTTACATATTTGAGTGATACCTCACTCAGTTATGGCAACACTTCTCAGGACTGTGAATCCTGTAGCTAGTCTAAATCTGTGATCTTGCCATGGTTTTTTAGCTTCTTCCCAGCTACAGGCAGATAAAAGTTCCAACTGATAAACCCTTTTAAAAGCATCTCTTTCTTTTTTTTTTTTTTTTTTTTTTTTTTTTTTTTTTTTTTTTTTTTTACTGCTGAAGGAGAAAGAGGAGCAAGATGAGCCTTAAGTTTTCATCCATCTGGTGGTGAAAGTTGTGACTGTTTTTAGCTCTTGGACCACAGACCACAGGCTTTGAAGGCTTGCTGGCCTACACAACTCTCTCTTTGAAAACTGAAGGGGAAAAAACCAAGTTCTTTCCAGCTAACAAGGCTGTTTTGAGTCATTGAAGCAGAGCAAATCTATAAGAGCAAAAATCTAGTTGAGTTAAGGTTTGTGGAATCAAATGACATACTTTTAATATCGAGTGGTGTGGAATGGAAAGCCAATGTATCCTTTAAAGCACAGGACTCAGATGTTACAGAAAGGTCACTGGACCTCTGTGCCACACAAATCTTACATTGCATTGGGCTGGGGGATTGACACAAAAGTATGGGATTTATAGGAGAGGAGAGGCATGGGGTGAGAGAACTGCGGTGGGAGTTTATCAGCAGCAGTATCCTACAGAAATGCACTTCTAGAAAAAGCACAGGACCAGGCTCTTCCCCCCACACCCTTTGCAAGAGCAAAGTTTTAACAAAATTCTCTTTTTCTTTTGTGACTAAAACAGAAACCTAGGAGCTGTGATTCAGATGCTGGCTCGGAGACATGGTTCAGAACCACGAGTGCTGTGGTGCCCAGTGCTGCAGCAGCACAGAGCTCTGGCCACAGCAAGAGCAGGCATAACCCTGCACAACACCATGAGCTCACACCAGCTGCTGCTCTGTGCACACATGAGGTTTTCAGGGCAGAGTCCTTCTGGTGGAAACCTTCAGTAGTTCTAAGCTGCTGAAGGAGTTACACAGGCACTCTGTGGGGCTGTGCAAACACCTCTATGGACCTCGCTGGAAGTGCTTTCCCGTGGAAGCAGATTCCTTCTTGTACTTCAGAACGCTGATGGAGGACAAGGAGTCCTACAGAAAGCCATTAGCATTCAGGGCTGCCCCTACACTGCTCTGGAGTTCAGAGGGGAAGGTCACACACCTCTCACTTTGCTGATGCCTTGTTTTCCACTGAGATGCTGTGGTTGATGAATTAGTCAATACCACTGTTCAAACCCCTGGGCTGTATCTCCCTAGTCTAGGGCTGTTTCCATAATTGTGCAGCCCCTGGGACCCAGGGCTGGGAAGCTGAGGGAACGATCAGATTACTGCCAGGCAAGGCGGTGGAGAGCAGGTGGAATTGTAAACTGGCACAGGGAGGAGGCAGAAAGACCTGAGCAAGTTGCTGTCGTTTCCAGCTACTAGCACGGTCAAGTTATTCTGTTCAAGGCCAAAATTACAGCTAGGGCAGCGTGTGTCCCAGGGAGTCCATTGTAACTGGAGCAAAGAGGAATTGGCACCAGCTGCCTGCAAGCTCTTCTGTCAGGGAACCGAAGGCTGGCTGTTGACAGATTTCACCTGGTGACCTGGCTGGAGAGAGGGACAGAGAATGCCAGGGACAGTGTGGAGCAGGCCTGAAGAAAGAAAAAAAAAACCAAACCCAAAAAAACCCCAAACAAACAAACAAACAAAAAAAAAAGAATAAAAGAATGAGGGAGGCAAAGATACCAAAAGGGAACGGTGGGAGAAGGAGTAAAACCACTTCAAAATCCAAAGTGTCTGCTCATCCAGAACAAGGGTACATTGCCTTCTGTCTGTACATACCCAGCTCTCACCAGAGAGGTACAGCGAGATAAGGCCCAGCCGTCTTTGGCAAATAACTTTATTTTGCTGTGTGTCATCTGCTACCTGGAGATGTCTGCTGGCTGTTCTTTTATCATGGGTCTTGTTTGCCTGATTAGGCTAACTTTGTCTGATAAGGCTATAAATTTTGGGGTGCTCATGTCTGGCAACAGTCATGGTCCCTCTGCCTCCAGATGAGCCCCCAGGAGCTGCTGTAACACATCAGTGCATGTGCTGCACTGAGTGTTCTGGTGCCCTTTAGCTGCAGCAGCGGCCAGTCCAGTCCAGCAGCATCCAGTGGGATGTTGCTGAGGATCCTCTGAAGCTGTTAATACCAAAGCAGAGGAGAAAACATGTTTAGGAATAAGTGAACTTCCATCTTCATTAGTTCGTAGCAGGAAAGAGAAGAAGAAGAATGGACAGATAAACAGCAACTGAAGTGAACAAGGTACTATGATTTACTGAGGACATGCAGATCTAGGCCCAGAAAACTGGAGTAAGAAAAAGAACTTTTTGATGCTCCCAGAGCAGACATCTGAAGTAGGTATCTACACTCCTTGCACAGGCTTTGGTGAGCTCAGTAGCTCTCCATAATTCTTTTCTTTAGGGCACTGTAATAAGGTCAGCATCCTTACTCTCAATTTACAGACGAGGAAGCTGAAGCAGAAAGAGGAGAAGTGAGTGAGCCAAATATGCAGCCTGATCCAGCTACAAAGCTTGCTCAAGCTCCTTTTATTATCTCTTGCAAAGAAAAGAGAGCATCATGCCATCCAGGACTACACACAACCCAAACTTATTTACTTGATTCATCAGCAGCAAACACTGCAATGTCATCAGTTACTGCTAATCTTTTCTGAAAATTATGGTTTGAAGGGATGGGTAAAATGTTTTCCAAAATCAATGGAGTGTACTAAGAAAGGAAAAAAGAAAATAAGATCTGCTACATACAAATTTCACATCAGAGACAGAGCTAATGTTTCCATGTGAGCTGAGATGGGGTGGAGCACAATCCTGCTAAGAAGAGGGTGGAGTACAACCCTGCTAAGAGAAAGTCTTATTATGATATTTAGTTTAACCATTTCAAAGAGAAAGGGGAGGTGAGGTGTTTTCGCTCAGTCTGTGGTTTTATTCTGAAGCAATGCTATGGATGTGGCAATTCCCAAGCTTGTTCTGATCTCCCTGCAGGGTTGTGGCTTAGTGATGGAGACCTGAGGGGTGAAAACTGAAAGCTTTGTGTAAACTGTTCTTTCACCAGATTCTGGGTGTTGCTGTTCTCTGTTGTTTGGTTTCACCTGCCTCTTATCAAAAGACCACAATCTACTCTGGCAGATTGCATAAACAGGATCAGAGCCTTCAAAAGTAGTATTTTTGATATTTTTTTTCTGGTATGCAAGCTGAAAAATACAGACACATTTCTGACTTCTAGTGCAAGTCAGATGATTCAGAGCTGGAGACAGATTTTAATTGGAACATTAAACCTTCAAAACACCATTATATCAATGTCATATTGTTGACCTAGGAAATTTTTCAGAATGGCCTGTGTTCTCAATGATATATATCTATATATCTCTATCTATCTATCTATCTATCTATCTATCTATCTATCCATCCATCCATCCATCCATCCATCCATCCATCCATCCATCTATCTTTGTACTTTCTTTTTTTCTTAGATGTTCACTATCTGCACACTGTATATATGTCAGGAAAAGCACAGTGAAGATGAATATGCTGAACTGGGTTGAAAATAAGGATGCCACTGCTAGGATTCCAATGCTTAAAGCCAAGCTGGAAGAGAAATAAAATTTGTTTCCATGTATTGCTACTGGAGAAATAGGCAGAGTCTTTTGTGAAAGGACTCCTGGAAGCAGCAGCAGTAGTGGGCAGGGTGTTGGAAAGGCAAACTCCTCTAAAACCTCTCTAAACCCTAAACTGCCATTGTTTTAATGCCTGTGACAGAGCCTGCAGCCAGGACAGGAATGAACAACTCCCTGTTCACATGCCCTGAAGTTGCCGGTGCAAACAGCTCATTTCGAAGTGGTTTGCACCTAAAATCATACAACCTCGAATCAGAATGCTACAAACCCAACACGACTCCGCAGAGAGATGTTGTGATATTGACATGCTAATTCTGGTGTCCCACCGGGGAGCTGCTGAATCCATTTTGTAGGAAGACAAAGGGAGAGGTAATTGCACAATATGCAAAGGCTTTTGTCATTTTCATTAAAGGCTGAAGAATCCCCAGGGTTTTATTTAAGCAGAGAAGCAGTGGTCAAAGCCATTTCAAATGCACAGAGGTACCGGTGCAGAATGGAAAATGAACTAACGCTAGCTATAGGTCAGTGAAGGTTGCAACATAAAACAAAACAAAACAAAACAAAAAACCCCCACCACAACCAGATAATTATCCTTTCTTTCCTAATTAACCCTTGTTTTCAGTTTCTGCCCAGCTTTCCAGCCCTGAGGGAGAACGTGTTTGCAAGACAGATGCCAGGTGATCCAGTTCAAGGTGTCCCCATCACTTCTGAAGCAGAAGCAAATTACCTGAACTTGAGAATAAGCTGGCAACTACAACAAAATCTGCTGTCACTTGTTATTTTTAGATCAAGAAAAGGAGATATGTGGCCACAAAGGAAACCCCACCTGCATGCATCGAGTCTAAGGCTGAGAATACGTTTTTTTTCCTCTTAAAGGGCACCACTCCCCTATGTAAGGCAATTTTGACAGGCTTTCAGAAAGTCAAGCTGCCCTCTACAAGCCTCTGCAAACTCCAGTGAGTAATACTGAAACTAGTTTAGAAGCAGCTCTCCCTGGTCTTTATAACAGAACTTGCAGAACTGTGTTTTTCTATGCTTTTTAACTGATCTATATTTTTCCTCTTTCCTATAAATGGTCATATCTAGGAAGATCATGTTTGTTTGGTTTTTTTTCTTTTTATTTACACGGGAAAGAAATTCTTGCTTGGCATCCTCTAAAAAAATATCAAAATTTTCTGGAGAAAAAGTAACAAGTGAATGTGACTCATAATCTTCCAAATCTGTGTTAGGGAGAAACCACCTATCCTGCAGGAAAAGGGGTAATCATAGGTTGATCTAATCCCCACTAATTGCAGACAGTGCATAAAATCTTCCAGCACCACCAGAGGTAGATTCTGAATCAGGAGAAAGACGGGTTTACATGTTGCATGCAGCCCCTGACTTCATAGCATGGAAATAATTCTTACACGTCATAGGAGATCATAAAGAATAAAGAAAGCTTGAACAGGACATGAAGCAATTACTGCTACGAGCTCTTTACAGCTCTCTACTTCTCAATCACTCCTCTCAGCCACAGCCTCCTGGAAAAATTTACATTTCTTTCCCATAGCTCAGACATATATTCTGCAGAGCAGGAAGAATGATAGGAAAATTAAATCCACACATTAGACTAAAGCGCTTCCCTGCTGGAGGAAGATGTGCTACATCCACAGGAGAAGGAGAACAAGCAATTGATCACTGTGTCACAGGACAGGATGGAGTTGCTGAATTGGTATTGAGCTGGAGTGTTCCTTCTCTTAGGAAGTCAAGCTGCATTTCACAGATGTCATTTATAATGGAAGATAAGGTTGGTATTCATCTGCAGGTTAGGTCCATAATGAGATTCACTTCCCTGGCCTCTGAGTCACAGTGAAGGACTCGAGCTCTCCAGCAGGCAGTGTACTAGCCTCAGCCATGGACCTCCCAAACATCAAATACAAAATGCATGGCAAAGTGCCCTTGTGCTGTCCCTTTTCATCACATATTCACCCGGGGTGTTGCACCTCACCCACAGAGCCATGGAAAGTATGACACCAGAGCATGACCAAAAGGAGCTGCTGCCTGAGGGTCTATGTCTTTGAAAACAGCTTCAAAAACCTCCCCATGGGAAATAAATGATGCTACTCAAAAGTACTGCCCAAGGGAAGGCCTTTCCTAACACCAGGCCTTTCTTCTCCTCAAATAACAGTTTGTTGCAAAATAAAAGCAGTTAAAAAAAAAAAAAGGGGGCAAAAAACCCCAACCCTGAACTAGATCAAGTGCCTGTGGTTGTATGACCTAATATAGGGCTTTGTGTTGGAGAGATGTTAGCTCTTCTAGCGCTCCAGATGCAGAATTTTAGGCAACATTTCAAATTAATGCAGTAGGAAGCTTAATCCAAGCTGCACTTTCTCTTTCCTAATTTTGAGCGATCTGACAATGCTTCTCAACACTGTGTTTAGGGCCTCTGATTGAGTATCTAAGTTTGATGCCTGTTTGATGAATCCAAGTACTGTATCTAACCCATGCTTACCTTGCCACCACTTTAATAACAGCCCTTGAATAATTCATCATGCACCTGCACAGAGGCTTCACATGATCTGCTTTGGAGGTGTCACCCAGAGTCACATAGCACAACCCACTCCTTCGCAGCAGCCCTGGTGCTGGCCATCAGGAGCCAGCAGAGTTTCTTGGCATCATCCTCAAAAAGTCAGAAGTTTTCACAGGCTCAAATGCTCAGCAGCTTTACAGTCTTCTCCTCAATCTGTCATACAAGCACCAAAGAAGGGAGGAGGACCAGACAGCCTGGGGCAGGAGAAGCAGCAGAATTATTGGAGCCCTGAAGAAGACTATTTTGAGGTTTCATCAAAATCTCTGTATCTTTCCATTTCAGTCTTTGGCATTGTATCCCAAAGCTCCTAGGTGTGACTCACAGGTAAGGACAGCCACGTTACCCAGAATGGTTTGAAACTGGCTTTTAAGTCACTCTCAAATATTTAGTATTGCAGCTGATGACAATGGCTGCCCTCCAAGGGAATTTGATTCACTAATCCAAAATGCAAAGCAAGGAGACAGCAAAATAAAACTGGTTACTTTTTAGTTTTTTTTTTGTTTTGTTTTGGTTTTTTTTTTTTTTTTTTTGGTTGTGTTTTTTGGGGTTTTTTGTTTGGTTTTTTTTTTGTTTGTTTTTTTTTTGCCATAGCTGTTTGCTCCATTGCTGCTTATTGCTAGAATTGGTTGAAATAAGGAGTGCTGAAATATATACAAAATGGGATAAACTATTTCTAGCCACACCAAAAATACTTGGAAACCAAACCTTACCATGCAACACTATTCTCACTGAATTTAGATGAAGATTCAAGTCAGCTTCAGCTTTTTGGAAGTCTTACTGGTTCCCAAATGAAATTTCTAAACTTAATAAGGTTTGCTCATTGTCAGATATTCTACTCCAACCACAGAAGTGGTGAAACTTCATGAAAAGGTAACCCAGGATTCACCTTGCCTGGGATACACGGCACTACAAATAATACAAAATCCTCTCCAGATCAAAACTAGTTGCTTTAAATGTGACATCACATGGTGTGATTCTTGTGGCTGTCCCATGCAGGGCAAGAGTTGGACTTTGATGATTCTTGTGTGTCCCTTCCAGCTCAGAGTATTCTGTGATTCTGTAATTCTGGAAGTTATTAACAGAGCCCACATGTTTTCTTCGCAAGTCTGTTATGTAAAAGACTTGTAGAAATAAAGTAAGATCTTGAAGCCAGCTTTTGTTTTCCTTATTTTGCTAATGTTGGGTATGAGGACACTCAGACATTTTGGGAAGTAACCAAGAATTTTTTCATCTACAGAAAATTTTTAAAAAATAAATTAATAATTAATTCCCAAACAGTTAAATAGTTTGGGAAATAAATAACAAAACCAGCACATTTCTTCAATATTGCACCTTTCTAAAAGCAAGAAATTCTAAAGCTGTGAGGTTCTCTAAGGTTTCCTCTAGTCTTCTCCTCCTCCCTACTTGTTTCTTTTTATCTTAGTTATATAAAAATGTTCATTTTAGCAGGCAGGAAAATTTACCTTTCCCTAAAGCCTATTAACCAAGTGAACTTTTTATCCTTGAGGTATAGGAGGTCCCTTCTTCAGTTTCAGTGTATCTGATGTCTTCTAATGTCCCCATAGAGGCCTTCTGCAAAGGCAAACTAAAAGTGTCCCAGTCAACAGGAGGCAAAAAACCTGGGATAAAAAAGGGGCCTGCAGTACCTTTGAACTTTTCTCTGTGTATTTTTAAGAGAGCTCTCTAAAAATGAAAAGCGCAAATCTCATAATAGCTGAAACAGAGCTTCAGAGCCTGAAGACATTTAATATCTCAGCATTAACTATTCATTATGAGGCCATATGGATCAGTTCAGTAAATGATGAAATAAGTTATTGAGAAGCCAAACCAAGAATACTGGAAAGAAACATTCTCTTACCCAGATCAACCACAGACTTAAACATTTGTTGTTGAAGACCAAAACGCTGTCAGCTCACTGAAGGCTCTGTGTGTATATCTAGAGTCTCACAACCATTTTTCCCAGGTTGTGGGAAACGGCTTTCCCATTTTTCTCTTTTCCATTCCTATTTTTGGCCCTTTCTCTGGTGATTGATCCTCATCTCCTTTGTCAGCCTCAGAATGACAAAATCTGTACTAAAAATGACACTGAGAGCTAGATGATTGAGTTTGTTCACTGATGATTCAGATCAAACCATGTGTGGCATGGAACATGTACATGAAAAACCTGTATTTTATCACATCAAGAGATTACAGTTTTCACAGGTGGGTACAGCACAGCAGATCATTTTTCTAGGAAGGAATATGTTATAGCAGTGATGCTGTTAGGTGTTGAAACAAGTGTTTTGTGCGTTATCAGCTGCCAAGCAAGCTGAGAAGATCCTTAAAATTAGATACAGTGGAAAGGCCTGCAGAGTCAAAGCTTTATCCTACTTCCAGATATTCTTAGAGATGCAATTATTTGTATTTGTCTCTTGTAACTTAATAAAAACCTAGTAAGTAGAGAAGAAAAAGCATGGATTTGTTTGCAACAACATAAAATTTAGAATTAACTGATATTTTGTTGCAAATACAGTTGAAATCAGCTTTCAGATTATTTACAGCTCATCATTTTCTCCCTAAGAATGTAGGACTGGCTCAAGGAAGCCACTTTTATGGTTGATATGCTTTTTTCTCAGAGTCCTTTGAGGTCGTGAAATCTTTTTGTAAGCAGGGTTATGATATTTATTTGTAAACAACTTGGATGAAGCTTCCTACTGCATTAATTTGAAATGTTTCCTAAAATTCTGCATCTGGAGCACTAGAAGAGCTAACATCTCTCTAACACAAAGCCCTGTATTAGGTCATACAGGCACATGATCTAGTTCAGGGTTGGCGTTTTTTGCCTTTTTTTTTTAACTGCTTTTATTTTGCAACAAACTGTTATTTGCAAGGAAGAAAGGCCTCATGTTAGGAAAGCCCTTCCCTTGGGCAGTACTTTTGAGTAGCACCATTTATTCCCCTAGAGGAGGTTTCAGGTCAACAAAGCACATTTCAAAGACACAGGTTTTTACATTGCCTCAGATGTGTTTCCTGTAGACCCTGGGGTTGTTGAAGTCTTCAGTGAGGACCAGGATTTCCATCACATGGAAAATCACTTTCTCCCAGTGACCTGGAGGAGGCTTCAGGTCTCCCCTGCCTGATCAGAGAGGCTGCAGAGACCCCACCACAGCACTGCCCCTGCTGCTCCCCAGTGCTGACCTTTGGGAAGAAATGGTGCAACCCCTCAGACAAATCTCTTGTCATTCTGCAGGATGGGGCAGGAGGCTGCTGCCAGTCAGGCCCCTGTGGTTTGCCAAAGCCCCATTCACTGGCTGAGCTATAAAAACAGGGTACCTGTTCTGAAAACTGCCCATGTGCAGCTGCAAAGTGCTACTTAAAGTCATTGGTAGGGTTGTTTCACCTGGAAAACGGACAACCTCGATCAAAACTGGGAGCATATGTTTGACTGACTCACTGAGACTCGCAGCGTGCCAGCCCATTTACAAAGGATTGCTTGTCAGCTCTAGCAAGGTCATTCTTTAAATATCTGATTTTAGCCTGCACTTGACTTGATAACCTGAAAGTACACCATCCTAGAGTTTCAGAAGAAAAACAAGGCTAATGAGGAAGAATCTTAAGAAATACTTCTTTTCCATGTGTATGAATTCAAATTATAACGGAATGAAATATTAACACTCATGCAAAATGCAACACACAATCTGAATTGTGGCATGGTTCTAAGGAACCTCAGGAGATCTAGTCCAGCCTCCATGAGAAAGTTTTAACTACAACCCATGTAAATGAAGTTTTGAACCAGCAGGGATGTCATATCAGTGGACATTTTTGACCACTGAAGTTGATGAAGCAGATCTTGCCATACCAGACCTTTGGCTGTTTTCCTGTGGGTTTTTTTTTTGCTCAGGGTGATGTCTGGACTGACGGAAAGCATGGTTTTCCTCCTGCAGCTGTGCTCACTCCTGAAGGATTTGCTAGCATAGCACACTTGTGGTCCTGGTAATGTAGACATGGCCTGCAGCTAAAATTATCATCTGGTCACACACTTGGAAGGCTCAAAGTTTGCATGCAGATCATGGTGCTTTCCTTTCATTTGCACATCATTTACTACCAAGAAAAAGACAATAATAACATCAGATTTGAACCTTAAGCACAAGTGAATAATAGAAGATAAATTATCCTGAAATATTTTTCAAAACTCAGGGAATAGTAGCCTCATAGCAGAAAAGAAAAAGGCTTTTACAACCCCTAATGTGTTTATTAAGGGGTAAAACAATACTCCAGGCCATGTTATTTCAAATTAATGGGGCCTTTTAACACACATTTCTTGATATATCTTATTTGTTTCTGCTAAAGTAATATAGATCTGTGAAGCATGGCCAGAAGTGGTACTCTGCAGAGAAACCTCTGCTGAAGAAGCTGCAGAATTTTTATAATTTCAATTAACTAAAATGAATGGGGGAAATATCCAAAGCTAGTTGGCAAATGGTTTGTTTTTTTATAAATCCCATTTTCCAGGAAATAAAGATCCATTAATCAGGAAAGATACATCATGAAAGAAACTAAAACCTATTAAAAAATGAAAAAAATCCTGTCTAGACTTGTCTACCTGTACAACTGGAGAAGCACAACCTTTAGCACTGTGGATGCAGCTAAGTAAGGCATGAGTGAAGAGAGGCCAGCGATGGCTGATACCATATCTGAGTGGGGATGGAAATAAACTTTTCTGCTAGAAGCTGTTTTCACACTAGAGTACTAATACAGCCGGTGTGAACACACACACACACAAAGTATTACACTTCGAAATTAATTAATTACACCAGCATATAGCCTGTGCCTATGTAAGGCATCATAACTGAACTTTGATCAATTGAACAGCTCTGTGTTTTTAACACTGTTCAACATCCAACAAGGCTCTCAGAGCCATTTCTGAAATATTTTTCAGGTGGTTTGCAATCTGTTTTTCATAGACTCGGCTGTCACAGTGACTCAGTAGGATTCTGCAGAGTAGTCAGTGTTAGAATCAATACAAACAGCTGCAGGGGATGTATCCTTGGAAGAAAGAAGAAAAAAACCAACCTCATCTTCAATATTTATAATTTTCTTTTTAAAATTCCAAGTCTTTGTCACTTTTCTTTTTCCATAAGGTCTGCACAGAAGTTGTCTTCAACAAGCACAATATCTGAAAAACATCTGGAAGTAGCCGTGAAGTACACTGAATTACTCTGTTTCAGAGGATACCAAATCCAAATAAGCACAGAAAGGCAGCTGAACTTATCATTCTCAATATGAGTTCAAAATATGATAATCCATATAAATTGCATAAATATGCATCCCTTGTCTGCATTTTTTGTCAGGCATATATTTTAATGCTTTTTAAAAAGGTATATTTAGCTGCATTATATACATGTACACCCCTCAAAAAGATGAAACTTCTCAAAATTGCTGGCCTAGAAGGAGTTTGGAAAAAACACACTGTTGGAAAGGTTTACATGAGTAACTCCTTAAAAAACAAAAAAAAACCCCAAAAACAACAACAAAAAAAACCCCCAAAACCCCCCAAAACCCCCTCAAAAACCCCAACAACAACAACAACAACAAAAAATCCCTTATATCTTTTTCTAAAAGCATTTAGTGATGGAGACTCCATAGGCTTTCTCAGAAGTGTTTCAGAAATTCACTATTTCTTGATGCCAGTTTCCTTACTTTTATACCCATTTTTATCTCATCTGCCACAGTCATGGAGAAAGACAGCTTCCCTTCCTCTTTGTAAGAGTGTTTTACATATCAGAAGGTCTGTTATTGCATGTTTTCAGGACCTTTGATCATTCTTGCTGCTTTCCACTGCGTGAAGAGCGTTCAGAGTTTATCCTACTGAAACTGAGGACTTTTGATCTCTCCGAACTATTTGAAGTGGCAGCTGATGTCAAACATTAGCTTACTATAAGCTGTTTACCTGTGTGCATTGTATCACAGAATAGACACCACTATTTGGCCAGGACTTCTGGACTCCACTACAAAGCCCTAAAGAGATTTAGTAGCAGAGGAACTTGAGTAAGAATTTGGAGACTGTGAATTTTCCTTCTATTTCTGTCCTTGACCACGGTGCTTTTATCTCCAAGTATCTGCTTCCTCTGTCAAACCTCCCACATGCAAATGGTGTGTAAGAACCAGACATTATTAATTTTATTTTTTAGCTCTTTGCCCATGCTATCATTGTAGTGGGGAACTCTAGCAAAGTTTATACATTTCCATTCAAAGTATTTCTTCAAATTCCAAAGGACTGTCTACTGTATTCACAGAGTGATGATAAGTAACTGAAACACAAGACAGTCTGATGGCTTGTCACAGGCTGTTTGAAGTGTCAGCCTGCTGGAAACCTTGGATTTTCAGTTGCAACGCATTTCGGAAACATATCGCAGAGATACAAGTTCACTCCATTCCAGGGCCTGCAAAATTAATGATCTGTCCAAACTCAGTTTAGATGGAGATGAAGTCGTGCATTGAAGTTTCCTGAACAGCCACTGGTAATTTGTTGTTCGCTACAAGAGGCAGGGGCAGGGAATCAATTAATTCATTCAGGAAAGGAATCGATTGCTCCCCTAAGCAGATGTTTACCCTTGTAAAGAGCAGTTTATAGAATAGAATGCTTCACAAGGACTTTGGGGGAAAGGAGAACTTTTAATTGCCTGACCATTTACATGTTTGGGATGCTGGCATTCTCTTGCTGCCTTTGAAGTCAGAGTGCAGAGCCCCCAAGGACTGTAAAGTTACAGGATAATTACAGATTGTTAAGCAAATATGCTTTGTAAAACAATTGTCCATATTGTTTCTACTCTATTGCACCTCACCCCTGTTGGCCAATTGATTTTAAATGAAGAAACTTCTAGACGGAAAAATTTAAGCTTTCCAAAGACTTTTGACAAAAAACAATCTCCCTTCACAAGAAGCTACTGAAGAAATCTGGCGATCAGCACATATAAAAGTCGTGGCACAGTTTAAAACTGGAGACAGAAAGAATTGGACATCAGTAGCCATTTCTCACCGTTGACAGAGGTTAATACTGGAGTGACCTAGGGACCGGCCTCAGGACTGAACTGAGGACATTCAACCCACGAATTAATGAACTGAAAGGGAAGGTGAACAGCAAGGTGACTCTCCCCTTGATCATTCTAGATTCTTGTGTCCACTAACGATTGCAAGAAACTTTGGAAAGACCTAGCAAAGACCTGGGGAATGTGCCAGATGTGATGAATCCACAGACAGCTACAATTTCTGTCAGTACTGTAAATTAAGAAAGAAAAAATTGCTTCTTCTCCTTAACAGCAGTTAAAATATTGTCTCATAGTTTTGCTGTTGCTGTTAGGCTGCATTTTCTGCTATTTCAGCTCTCTTTAGAACCAGGTGAGAAGTAGTGCTAACGCAGGAAAAGAGGTTGCAGCTCAAACTACGATGAGGAAATGAGGAATTCTGCTTTTTCAGCAGCGTTTGCTATTTTAACTGTTTCATCAAACTGCAGCCCAAATGATTTGTCTGAAGATCAAACAAAATAACAAGGAAACCAGCTCTCTTGTATCCAGAGACGGCCACTTAATCATTTGGAACGTCATCCTTCTCAGCAGGGGAAAGCACTGAACAGCAATATTCTCCTGGCTGCCCACTGTGTCTTGCTGTCCACTGTGTCTTGCTGTGGATATCTGTAATTCTTCCACCACTGCTGCAATGACAGCAACACGTTTGTAGAAGCCAGGACAGCTCAGGTCACTGTACCTCACACCAGTTGCATGAGGATCCTTCACACCAGACCCCCGTACGTTACCCTTTAAATAGATTTTCCTCTCCCTCCAGTGTGGCTTGTGGAAGCTCATCAACCAAGGCCTGCAGGACCATAGACTAAAAGAGGTGTTTAGCAGAGCTTAAAGCCATCCTAGAGGTGACAGCTGTGAAAAATGAAATCATCTGCAGCCGCCCTACACAGGCACTGCGAGGTAGGGGGCAGGGAGCTGCCTCAAGGACAGGAGAACCCACAGCTTTGTCACACTGGATTAGCTCACCTTCAGCCAGACAGATTTGTACTTCCCAACCCCCACCAGGACTGCTTATTACAGAATGGAAAGAGTTTAGTGCCTGTTTATTTCGCTGAAATATGCATTTATCTTTGTTATTTCTGTATTAAAGATTACTGGCTTGGGTGAGTGGCACTTAAACTTTCCTGTATAATTGAACCAGAAGGAAGTTTCACAGCTTCAAGCCAGTATATAAATTAATAGAATGTGGTCATTCTCAAAAAGAAGACAATCTGGAAGTGTAGAAAGCCTGGTAATTATTGTTCCCTTATATACTGCCAATTTTAAATAAGCTTTTGCATTTTAGAAGGGCTGCTGTGCTTGCCTGTTTCAGGAAGAAACATTACTACTGCCTTCCTGTGCATTTTGTAATACTATATTTCACAATGCTCTTTCAACTCAGCAGAATACAGCAGTTTTACAGTTCAAGATTAAATAATAACACCATTTAGAAAGCAAATATTGAGCCAAAGAACTTCAAAGCTGCAACATTCACTAATTCAGCTTACATACATTTAAAACTGTAACTACAATAAAATAGCTAAAAGAAAAGGCAAAATTAATTAATTTGAAAATATAATTAACATCTCAATTTTGTACTTATTTCTTTTGCTCTCTCCCAGATTGCAGCACAAAAAGTCTCCTGAACTTCATCAACTTTTGTCTTACTATACTCAGTCAAAGCCCTCTGCAGCAGAAACTATTGGACTGTGTAAACCTGAAGTTTGTTAGTGAATGCATTGCAACAGGCACTCATGGCTTTCCTTTCCTGTAGGATTAAAACTCTTTCCCCAGCCACAAAGACACCTTTGCTGCAGGAATCATTTTGCCTTTTTTTTCTTTTACCAAATTTTTGCCATGCACATTCTGTCTTATTTTCCTCTTCCTGGTAAGTTTCTGGTTTCCCTAATAACACTATTCTGCTTGCCCCTCTTATGTACTACCTCTAGAGATGTTTACTGTAGCATCACCTTCCAATGCAATTTCCTCCAAAACTCATCAATTCATAATCAAAAAGAGAGCAATGATTTGGACCCAGCTGCTTTGACAGCAAAGCCACATGAATTGCACATGACCCTGCACACTTCAGCTTCTCGTTTTGTGTTTATTAAAAAGTCCTCCCCACCACTTTTTAACCACATTTTATTTTCTAGCCAAGTATTATTTCTTGACATGCAAGCAGGACAAATTCAGACTTCTTAATCTTGGCAGTAATATCCTGGGCAACTGCACTGCACAGGTTAACAGTGCTTAAACTCATGAGCATTTCCTCCTTCTGATCTTCCCTTTCCAGAAGGAAATCATAACTGGCAAGGTCAAACCAAATCTTTTCGAGGAGGGACTTGCTATGTAACTGTGAAACTGAGGAAGGCACAGATTTCCTGGGGCCTGAGTTTATTTATATGTTGGAGAACCAGAAATCAACAAAATTCTCTTTTTTTCCTCTCTCTACATACTTCTTGTATGAGTCTGAATTCCTTTGCTGCAAAAATAACTTGTTGCAGGAACAACACTCAAAGTTCAACTTTATCTTTGCAGGAGCTGAACGCTGCAGATTAAAACAGTGAAACTATTTAACAGCCTTCCTAATATTTTCCCCTAGTATTTCTCAAGTGAGGGAAGAACTACATCTCACAGTGGCAGAAAAGATCAAAGTTTTTGAGAAAAGCTGGCCTCCTGTAGACACTTGGCCTGGCTATCAATGAAAACAACACCACACAAAAACATTTGCCTCCTGACACAGTGGAAAATAGGGCAGATTGCTAATACAAGAACCTTCGAGGCTGAGCATCTCATATTTCTCTGATGTAGCCACACAACCTTGGGGAAATGAGTTATAAGATGCTACCAGTACTGGCATAGGTATCAAAACACCAGTAAGAACTTGAGTAAGTGGCAATTTCTCGGGCAGAAACACAAAGTAATTTTTTCTGTTGTTTTTGTTCGTTGGTTGGTTGTTTTTCTTTTCTTTTTCCTTTTTTTTTTTTTTTGTTTTTTTTTTTTTGTTTTTTTTTTTTTTTGTTTTTTGTTTTTTGTTTTAGAGAGGGAAGGGTAGGAGGTTATTTGTTTTGCATTTGGAAAGGAAGTGGCAGAATACCAAGGTTATTTTCATACCAGCTTTCCATATTTCTTACCAGCTGCCTCTCAAACCCAAGTACAACCATTTAATTCCTCATTACAAAGTAAGTGTTTGGATTAAATAGCCCTAAATTCTTCATTTCTCAAGAGGAAATTCTTATATGTTAGGTACCAATTGTGATAACAATGATGTCTGATGTGATCCATTTATGTAGCATTCAGCTGTTACAAAAACTTCATCAGTTCTTATTCTTATACTAACCCTGCCAAAAGTATCATTTTTTAACCACAAAATTTTATCAAAGTCCAGGAATCTGGGAAATTCCTGCCTTTTATTACCTGGTTATCAGTGGTCTATGAGCAAGATGAATTATCCTCTCACTTTCTTCCTAAAATGAAAGAACAGTCATCAAAGGGAAAAAAAATTCTATGCTCGATGTTACTCTGCCTGTTTACACATACAGAAGTTTCCCTCAGGCAACAAGGGATTATTCTATTTTAATCAAAGAACATATACAACATAACTCCCGGCTTTAAAAGAGCCAAAAGACACAGAATAATGAATTAATCTACCATTATAGGTAGATGAATTTTTCAGTACAAGGGAAAAACCTGACTGAATTCCTCATTATGACGAAAGAAACCCTGAAAAATAATCCCAGCTGCTGATAATGTATTAAAAAGTGACATTTGGTACTATTAACCTGTCAAAAAATAGATGTAGTATAATTTCAAAGCCTCTGCAAGACAAGCTTTGTATTTCCTCTTAGTCAAATACTTTACAAAGTTGAATCCCTGACTAGACATTTGCCTTTATCACTGCTGCACTTACACTAAATAAAACTTAAATTGAAACTTGCTACCCTCTCGGTGCGCATCCACAGTGATTTCTTAATGGGACTACTGGCAAGAGTGACAAACCCTGGGGGTTTTGGCCATAGGCTTTTTAACAGTGGGACACAGGACCTTTCAACAAATATTCCAAATCCTCAGAAAATCACTGAGACGTGACCCATCCACTAGTGCATCCTAGCACATGTACCTACTAACCTGGCCAAGGTTTGAACATTTCCTTGGGAGAGATTCCAGTAGGATATGCTTTTTTATCTGCAGGAAGTTTTCACCAGACAGGTCAAACTCACGTAAGGTCTTTCAAACCAGCTTCCTGACTTTGGTAGGTTATCACTAGGTAACAACAATCTGGTTGAAACCTTTTTTCGAAAGGTAACAGCTTTCTGCCTAGATGGCCATGAAATTATTGATGCGTTTTCCCAGTCACCAGTGCATTTGGAGGTCCACGATGTGTCGCAGCTGCTCTCCAGAGTGAAAAGGCTCGTGTGTGCAGCAGGCAGCTCTGCACTGACATGGGCCTCTGCTTCACAGCAAAACTTACAAACAGCACTTCCCAGTCCAAATAGATGAGTAGCAAGTGACTCCTAACATCTTCTGAAAAAACCCCCAAAAAACCAAAAAAAAACCCCCTAAAAAATAATAAAACCCAATTCATGGAGAATGTGTTTCATCTATCATTTTGAAGCAGGAAAGCAATAAAAAAACATGTTCAGCATGAACACACACAAGTATTACCAAACACTTAAAATATTTATAGCTAAAGCCAACACTTTTAATTAATTAGATTATATCTCACAGATGCACAAAAAGCCCCTTATTCATTAAATTATCAAGTGCTCAGGGAAACAGGCTGGTTTGTCGAACACAACACCTGAATGCAATACACCTTTCTTTGCCTTACCTCGACATGTACTGCCCTCCAACCCCCCAGCCTGCAGCTCAGATTTTTACACACTTGGCTTTTAATTGTTACTGAAAAGCATTTAGTCTCCAATAGAAACTGTGAAGAAATCAGTTTGAAATAGAAAGTGGTCTATGAAAAACTACTCAGTCGCTATGAGATCTTATTTTTTATCCTTCGCTTGCCTGCCTTGTTAATTGGTGCAATATTTTAAAATCCTGCAAAGCCCAACTCAAGCTCCTCTAGGGCTTCTATGTTTGTCTTTTTACTCTTCTACACTGCAGACAGTCTTTTAAATCCTGATCTTTAATCAAAAACATCTGTTTACAAGTCATCCTTCTATCAAAAATGCCTCATCTTTGAGGCGTGTGCTTGCCCAGGTGTATTCTGAATTATGCTGTATCACAACTATCATGAACATTAGGAACCATAAGGCCAACTACAGCATAAAGAGCTGCAGGCTAGTAACATGTCTTCTATTTCTGCCAGCAGTATGATGCATTAACCATCAGCAGTTCAGTAGGATAAATTCAGCACCTCACAGGTTTCAGAAAATTATCTTGCTGCAAAGGCTGAAACAAAATACAGTCATCTACATTATTCCTAGCAACCTGTCACAGTACCATAGAACAACTTGGGTTACCAGGGACCTTAAAGATCTTCCAGTCCCAACCCCCTGCCCAGGGCAAGGACACCTTTCACTAGAAATGAGGAGTGAGGCAGTCAAAAGGGCCTGAAGAACTCAAACAACAGGCAAGTTAAACCACTTCTCCCACATCGACGTTACTTCAGGGTAGCACCACGGATCTCTGTGGCACCACTGACGTTACTGTATTTTGTAACCACTTTATCTCCTAGTAGCTTTCAGGGAAAAAAAACAAAAAACCAAAAAACCAACAAATCCCCCCCTCTCCCCCTCAAAGAAACAAACAAGGATTAAGTAAATCATGCTATTCCAAATTTGCAACGACTCTGAGCACCCCTGATGTGAAAAAAAGCAGTAAGGAGATAAAACATCGGATCTTTTAAAAAAATATCAACTACTATAAGGTAGAAAAGAATATGCCTGTAGTAGAAAGGAGGTGAGATGAAGAAAATCTTTCATTTATGTACTTTCTCCTCAGTCCTTCCTTTCCTGTTATAGACGACAGCCTTAGATGGAGTTTTTTCTAATAACACTTACTAGAAGTTCTCTACCTACTTTCAAGACACCCATTAAAAAGGGAAAACTGGTGGAGCTTTTGGAGGCTGTGCATGCAGAAGGGGCAGGCAATGATGAGAGAATATGAACAGGTGTCACAGGCCAGCTCTGGCACATGGAGAACAAATGCTTTTGACAGAACATGATCTTTCAAGACCCCTAAGGGGGGTTTGGGCAGTAATTTATAGCACAGTTCACTCTATGTACATCTCTCTCAACCTTACCTCCACCAAAAAAACCAATTTCAATCTCAACCTCTGAGCTTTGTAAATTGGGAACAAGGGAATTCTTTTTTCCCCAAAGCAACTCTCTGTTAAGTAACTGCCAGTTACTTTCTCTTTTTTTTTTTTTTTTAAGCCTAAAGAAAAAATGGCCAATATATATTCAGCTTTTTATAGTGAGAACACAGCCTCAGAAGCACCACCTTATTACGTGTACAGGCTATGCACCCTCATTGCTGTAGGCTGGATCTATTTTCTTTCAAGTTACTGTTCAATATGGCTTTGTAAATATTTGAATGTACAGCTACCTTCAGCTAAATTTCATAAATTTGTAATTTTAGGTCTTGTTCTTATGTTGGAAACCTCTGACACTTGAAATTTGTGTGTGCTTCCTCTGTCTCATGGCTGTCTAAAAGTGCTCTTCTGTGCTTCTGAGAATATTAATGACAGTGACTGCAAATTGCACTAAAAATCCTGTAAAGTGTATCAAGACCTGAGAGATAACCTTCCCATCAGATTACATCTTCAGTGAACAAAAGAGAAGGAAAGAATTTGGTAAGTGAAATACAGAGAAGTTTGTGCATAGTCACCAAAAAACCCCCAAAAACCTCTGCTCCTCCTGTATTGATCCCACTTCTAGTGGCATCTCACCAGTATCTCAAAAGCTGTTCCAGCCTTATCTACATGTAGGTATTGATATGAGGGGCTACACTAGCCTTCCCTAGCAATTTGTCGGAAGTATAGATGTGAGGTATCCTTCAGCACACATGTTCTTATATAACAGACACACACAAATACAGGCTATTTTTATTTTCGGCCAAAATATTGTAGAAGATAAATTTGTGTTATAAAATGTAAAATTATTGCTTTATGGAAAAGAGCGACAAAAAAAACGTACAAAAGTGGTGTTGCAAAACAAATCCCACTAAAATACTTACAAGTAACAAGAATAAACCTTGGAGGAGACATCTGGAATGTAAAATCAAAATTTATTTGCCATAGATCTGGTTAGCCGGCTGTACGGAGAAGCTGGCAATAACCAACCAAGATATTTTGTGTCAGTCTAACAGATCTGTTGGTCTTCTACTGAAAATAATACAAGAAAAAAATAAAAAGAATAAAAGAAAAAAAAATGGTGAGCATTTTGGACATGGTCACAAGATGCTGCTACTGAAATAAAAGGCTACAAATCTTATTTAAAAGTGTATATCAAAAGGAAAGAGGGAGCATAATTTACCTTCCTTGAAGAGTTACATACTTTGCAAGACTTCCCACCTCCAAATATTTTTCAGACTAAAGAGTTAAAACATTAAGCCAAACTAAATCTTGTTTATTTTACTTTAAGACAAAAGCTTTAGTTAAACAAACCGAATGTTCTTCCAAATGTAGTGAGGAATTATTTTCATTTAGAGGAAAAATAATAAGAAACACATAGAAAGAAATGTTTCAGAGGTGAATTATTTAATACATGAACAAAAATTGAGCTTATTGGCCAAGAAACTATTTTTGAGACTTAGTTTTGGACCCTTCAAATTTATGTTCAGCTTGAGAGAACTGAAATAAATTTTGCTTTAATGAATTTTGATAAATGGATTGAGACATGCAGTCTGTTGTGGCTTTGGCAGACTGTCCTGCCTCTTAACTTGAATGGCCATGAGAGGAACCTCAGTGCACAAAAGCCTCTATTCTTAGTTCTGAAATGCTGCAAAACAATGTTGTAAACAAGAACTGAGCAAAAAGCACAAAAGAATCATGTGCTCTGTGGCATCCTGCAGAGACACTTAGGGCACGGGAGAATGGAGAGGAGCAGCCAGGTGCTTGCCAAACACCACCTGAAGAGTGAAGACTCAAAGAGACTCCAGGATTTCTATTTGAAAGAAGGCTCTCCAAAACAGCATTAGATCACAATGGCAAGCAATGGTATTTAAATGCAACACTTCCGAGTTTAAAATTAGAAAACCCTGTTTTGACTGCTAAGGTGGGGAGAGAAGAGCCCTGATCCTAGGAAAAAATGTTCATTCACTTCCCAAGCAGACAAAAAATTACATGGTTTTGAAGACTCTGAAGGCACTGCATGAAACCAAGTGCTTTTCAAACGCTCACCTGGGAAGTCTATGGCATAGCTTAGAGTTGAAAGCTGTTCCCAGACGTGAGATGATGAGTAGAACAAAAATATTTTGAGGAGAGCTCTGAGAGTATAGTTTTCTCCAAACTGAGTGAAACAATCAAGTGGTGCAATTGAAGAAATTCTTTTCTTGGGCCAACATCCTTTTGGAAGGGGGCTGGGAAACCATTCTCTTTCAAAAGATCAGCCATAGACACATAAATATTAGAGACTCTCTACTTGCATAAATGAATTTGGTTTGCCTGTCACTGAGGAATGTGAGTGAAAGAAATCTGCATTTTAAACTGAGGATATTTCCTCCTGTAGAAAAACTGCCCATTAAAAAACCCCCATAAGTCACACCAAAACTACTCACAAAACAAAGAGTCAGTAATATGAACACAAGAACTGAAGCCCACACACATCATTTGCCACTGACCACTACACCATCTGAACTGCTTTAGCATTTACAGTGAACACACACTTGTTCTCTGCAATATTTGACTGAAAGGTTGTGCATACAGCAAAAAAAGTTCTGTAAACTTCTCAAAGTTTAGCAGAGAAAACGAGGAAAATTTAATTTATTTTGATTTTTTTTTTTTTTTTGCTATTTATAGTTCATCTACTTTGACACATCTTCCTGTACTTTTCCTTTTAAATGTCTATTTTAAAATAAATCATAACACTTCAGGCAATTAGATTCAAATCTCTACTGACAAGCAAAGTTATAAAAGGAAGTTCTGACAAAGTCACTGTAAAGATGTCACAAGAATAACGAATAAGCATTTCTATACAATTTTATTTATACTTCAGCTGCGATTTCTGTTAATAGCTGTTTTCAGTTTCTTTGATGAAGTAAAGGAGAAAGTAAATTGCTTCAGTCTTCAGAGGTAATAGGAGAAACATTCCTCTCTCCACAGATTGTCTCTTAGAATTTAACATGAATAGAAGGATCTTAAACATTATGCATTACCATTTAAGCAGGAAAAGCAGACTACAAGACCACAAAAATAATCAAAATGCCTTTTAAATGGATGTAATTTAAACCCCCCCCCCCCCCCAACAGCCACAAAGAACATTATATATTCAGTTTCCAAAGCAGCTTCCATTCCCCATTCCAGTCTTATAAGCAGCTAAACAGTTTAACCACCGTACATGTGAGCTGGAACTTAGATGCCTTCCAGGCAAAGAAAAAGTTGTAGCCCGAGGTTAATAAAACACAGGAGCAGAAAGGGAAATGAAACTCCAAATTCTCATATCGCACAATTCAAGTTTATTCCATTCATTCTTGCAACACAAACTTAAAAATACAGTATCATTTAGCATTCTGATGTCTATGAACCAAGATAATGATGAACCCAACTGTGTCAGAACAGTTAACAATGGTGAAAAGAGAAAGTCAAATATCAAAATGCACAGAGCACTAGTTTTTCTTCTGTCACTGCGTAGAAAGATGATTGTTTATCCATTTACAAAATATAATTAAGACAAGTTCATTTTGAAATTTTGCATGCAACACTGCAATTGCTTGACCTAGAACACTCTATTCTTACCAGCCTCTTCTACAAATAATCAATGTTATGTTCAGTTCTATTTAATTATTGTACTCCTTTTCTCATTTGCTCCCTGTAAGAAAAAGGGAGCAGAGGGTACAAAATCCAAAATATACTTAAGTTTATAACTTATTCAGCACAAATTTCAAAGGAAAAGGTTTAAGAAGAGAGTGGATTTCCAAGTATATGCAATTCCAGTCTGACAAAGTATTTAAATTCTGTTTATAGAATGAAAAATAATTTACAGTTTGGTATTTTTATCTAGTTAGGACCTACTCAAAGGAGGAAGCCACCCATTATTTTTTCCACAAAATAGCTAACAAGAAAGAAACAAATGAACAAGCCCAGTCTCTAGACAATTACAAATGCATAAGCTTTTATTTTTTATTTTTTATTTTAAATCCTGGGCAAAATGATTAAACACCTGTTATGTAGTGCAAAAAGCAGAAAAGTATTTCTTCTTTATAAGCCAAACATTAAATGCCATCTTTTTAACTATCTCAAAAGGCAGCTTGGGTATATATTACAGCCAAATTAACACTTGACTCACTGAAGTCTGTTTGCTTCTTTTTTCCCCCCCAGGGTGAAGTAAGAAAAAATAAGGTGTCCCCATAATTGTAGAAAAAGGGAGGCAAAATTGCCTCAGTGAATCTCCAGAAGAGTTAGTACAAAGATGATGTTTCTTTGCTCACTTAAATGAGAGTTAAAGGGAAGGGCAGGAAAGAATACAGAAGAAAAAAAATTATAGAAAAAAAAAAACCCCAACAAAAATAAAAAACCACTACGGCCAGACAACTTGACAGTGATCAACACAAAAAACTTGAATAATCAAGTTCTCAACGTAAAAACAGATTGCAGTTTTCTAGACTAGTATTTGAACAGCTAAGTATTTAATAGCATAATATGGAGGCAAATTGATGCCAAAGATTGTTACTTTCATAGCTGAATAAAGAGTTAAACCTATAGTCTGTGTTCACACTATTACAATGACATGACAATCCAGCACTGATCAGAGATAAGATTAAAGAGTCCTCTTATAAATAGTTACTAAAAGCACTGTTCACCAAATATTCTTGTTCTTTTATAAGCAGTTTACCCATTGAGTTATCACTGATTTCCAACCCTTCTGTTCTTCCTTGCCATCCATCTCCAAGAAACAGAATAATTGCACTGTACAGTTTATGACCAGAGTTGATTGTTTTCTCCATTGCTGTTCTTACGGTATGTGTAGATGTAAATCAGTTCCTGCTCTCATTTTACAGTCTAAATGCAATGCTTTTCATAGCCAAGACATTCAATCCTAAAATGCAACATTCTTCAAGTAAAACTAAGTCTCCATTAAATATGAGTGGTAGTCACCAGTCTACTTCTCTTTATCCTCTCAATTTCAACAGTGATATCAAAATAATATCAGCTACTTTTGTTTAAGAATTCAGCATGAGACATTATACACATTTCTTTTCCTGTACTGTGTTTGTTACCAGGAAGTTTGAAACCTGTGTTCCAAAAGAGAGGAAGATGTATAGCTTGTGGTATAGAACCTGTCACTCAGTTTTAGGTGAACCAGGAGTCTAATGAAAATTTTCAGGATGAAAGCCAGAAGCTCAGACATTCCTGAGGACCACAAGATGTGATGGGAGTGCCTACAACATCATTAAATATCTTCCCATGAACGATCAAGACTGTCACACTTACTGGTAGAGTAAATCTTATCTAAAAGTCAATGGTTAATGTGGTATGGTCACACTGGGAACTTCCAGAACAAGCCTCATGCCTTAATGGAATTTAAGAGGTTCATCCATTCGACAATGAAACGCTGATTTGAAGATACGCACAATGAAAAAAAAACTGTAGTAGTTAGAGCAAGTTAAGACTTCTGCTTGTACATCTTCCTGCTTCTACATCTGAACTTAAAAAGGTTCCATGCTTACCAGAAAAATTTAGCAACAATAGTCACCTGATATGAATGTCTAAATAACTACTGTTCCTTTTCCACATTTGCCTTGATTAACCTTGTGTACCCAACAGCCTGGAACTTCCACATGTATCTAGGAATTTTATGCTGATGTGGGGAGTAAAGAAATTTCATCTACATTCCTTTTGGAAAAGAAATAAAAACTACAGTGAAATTTTGACCTCTCTCAAATGCAGCTACTTAAAGTGTCTGTCCTGGACTACAACAAATATGGGATAGAAAGACTTCAAATTCAAGCATCCAAAAGTACCTTGGCAGATATTATGGAGTGTAACACCACCATGCCTCAACTGGTCTTTCTTGGTTTGCTCAAGAGTCAGAAAACATTAGTGTGACATCCAATTAGTCAATATAAAGAACAGCTCCAATAACTAGTATCAAAAGTCCTCAAAACTGCAACAGAAGCTTTAGGCAGAAGAAGAATAAAGCTACCCACTGAGAGAGAAGAGCAACCCAGCCACCTACATTACTACAACTTCAGATTATGGCAGACACTAAGAGCATGGGACTATTGTCTCCTTCACAATTAGTTCCAGGTACACAGTACTTAGTACTTCCATCTAAAGGAAGTACTTCCATCTATCTAAAAAAATCTTAGTACTAATCTAGGAGGCTTACAAGCCAAAAATTCAGCATGGTCTGTCTTCCTTCTTCCATTTTCACTAGAAATGGGAAGAGATTGTGCACTGGAAAGAAGTCCTACAGGGACACTGTTCATAACAGTTTTCAACCCTCTCCAACCAGATTATCTTTGATACAAGCCCCTAACTAGTCTGACTCATAAAGAATTTCCCTCCCCCCAAAGTAATTAGCTGAAGAAGCTGGAAGATGCAAAGAGTGACAGACAGGCAGCAGTGTGAGGCCACAGGAGAGACATTTAAGATATCAGTCCATCCATCACTGAAGAAGAGTCTTGATTGCCTGGTTGTCAGTGGCTTCAAAGGCAGTTAGTCCATCTGGGCCTTTCACAGTCTTATCAGCACCCTGGAAAGACAATGAGAAGGACTGTCAATTCACAAATCCAGGCTGCATCAGTACAAAGTGTGTCAAAAGTTATATACTTTGCATAGTTACACTGATTACATACAGCTTTTTACTGCAGTGCCTTGTTTTCATTCAGAAACCAACCTGGCAAGATCTATGTACAGAATTTTTCAGCATGCAGTTGATCTGAGTTTCCAACTTAGTAATTTAAAAATAAGGAAAAAAGCCACATAATTTTTGTCACACAGCAACTTCAAAGTCCAATAAATTATCAGCTAATCTTAGGAACAGATGGATTTTTTGTTTCTAGCAACTACTACACTTAAAAAAGCAAAAATCCAGTGTTACACATTTTGACAAAATCTATGGTGCAAGAAGCTCTCACGTGCTAAATTACACAGGTAATATCTGGAAGAGCTGATTTACTAACAGATCATACTATATTCCTTCTGTATCATAAAGCGGCCACACGCATCAAGGATTGTGCTTCTCTTCCATTCTGGAAAAAAAAGTCCCTATTGATACAGCAGAAAAACACCACCACAAAATCATTCCAAGTCCAAAACTGCTCAGGTTTGTTTCAGAAGAGTTATGTGTACACCTAAAAGGCAACAAAACACAACAGGGAGGCAACAGGAAAATGAAAGACAATGCACCAACTGGATAAATCAAAGAATTACAATAAACTGCTGCAAGCAAGCACAAGCATGGTGCCAGATATATGAGAGGAGAACAAAAGAAGGGAAACAGAGTGATTAACCAGTCATGTTTGCTTTGAGCACTGTGTAATCATATTCATGAAAGAGAAAACACAGACTACACTGTAAATGGGGTAGTTAAACAAGGGGAAAAAGTCATTAGAGATCACAGGACTGATTTCAGAACAACTCTGCAAGAGGATATGCAAATCTTGCTTCAAAATACATGTTTGCTCTATCAAATGACAGGAACAAACACTTAGGGTACAAACACATTTTGTCAAAAGTGTGTACAGCAGAGGTCTGTCTTCAGTTTATGCATAAGCTCTCCACAGAGTAGGTACAAATCCCTTCTCAATTACAAGGAAGACTGTTAGTTACTATTAAGGACACTGAATAGTTTAAGAACATAATGGACCCAGAATTTCCATAGCATCTTTAATGATTAAACACACAAAGCCTCACTGAACTTCCATACATAATACTATGCCCGTTCCCATGGCAATTCCCTCTTCCCTAAACATTTTTAACAGTCTAATAACCTGGATCTGATACCATTGTGATGTGCTACCAATACTACTTTTCACAAAGTAGGAAATTCCCCGTCTGAAACTTGTACACGCTTTACTTGCACGTACTCAACCTGTCATTCGAAAGAGATGGTTTTGCAGCAGTTTCCAGGGTGGCACTGCCAGTCTTGTGATCCACTGGCCAAACTGATCCTCTTGGAGCTGTTCATCTTCCTTGTAGCCCCTACAGACTCTCAGTGCAAGAGATGCATTCAGTTGACTCCAGCGACAGGAGCAACTGCAGTATTTCCTCTCTGCTACCACTATGTAACATCCTTGGCCCAAACAGTACGAGGATGCTGCAGTTCTTTGGGAGATGAACACGAGCTGAATTAGCCTGTTCCCAACAAGTGACAATGTGGTTACTGCAAACACACACTTGGGCTGAAACCACGGGAACATCGCTTGTAAAACATTTATTTTTCTCCTAAAAGAAACCCCTGAGAGATTTAACAGGTATTCAACACTTATAATCTTAGTTGTCCAGGGAAAAGAAAGGCAACTAAGGGTACAAACAGCTTCTTTTGCAGGTGTTGATTATTTCTACTGCCTAGGCAGCACTCAGATTAGAATCTGTGTGGAAATCAAGAAGGCTTCAAAGCTGTTCCTCGATGTTAAGCTCAGAAAATCTTGAAGAAAAATGGAGCTATGCAGTAACTGACCTGACAGAATTTAAAGGACTGTAATTCATACAACTCTCCACCAATGTACCAGCATTTAGGATACCTGAGGTAACAAACAGTTAACTGAGGTAACTTTGAAGTATAAAGAGAGGGTTTAATTTTAACATAGGATTGCTCTCCCCTTTCAAAAAAATACTTCAGAAAAGTTATTGACATGCAAGACCTGTGTTTCTAAAGCAGCTTAATTGAACACAGGGTCATGACTACCTAAGGAGGACACTGTTTATTAAACTCAGTACTAATAAATTTAGAAAATGGCCCATTAGCTAGACAGAAAAATTCCTGCCAACATTCAATAAAAAGAGAATGAAGCAATAAAGGACAGGTCAAGAGGACTTTAATTTGCAGAAGTACAAAACTGCCTGGAAGCAACTTCAATAAAAAAACTCATAAAAGTACAATGATTCCATAGTATTCTCTACTTCCCCAAAGTAAAAAGTTACTAATATTTGTGTTATGTTCTACTCTGAAAATACATATACACAAATAAATATAAACCCTCTCTCCTTGGCAGAGTAACAACAAACAAGAATGTTTGCCCACTTAAGCCACCAGGCAAAGCATAAATGTTAAACAAGCTCTGAGAGCCACACAAGAGCTACTTGGCTTCAGCTGCAGTTCTGGGAAAAACCCAGAGCAACAAGCACAGAACCCATGATGGGAACTGAGCTCCCACCAAACTGAAACCAGAACTGGGGGCACTTAAGGAAGCTGGGAGAAGTTTGGTTTACACAGCAAGCAGCAAACTGCTAAACGGAGTTGCTAGTGACACAACAGAGGCAGATGTCTTCTTGTTCAAAAAGTACATGGATGAATCCATGGACAACAGATCTGCCAACACGGGACAGATGTGTGCACCTCTGAAATCCCCAGTAAAGCAGCCATGAATGAGGCGAATGAGTGAGCAGCCATGGTCATATTCACAGCTCTTCCTTTTGCCACTGCCAGAGAAGTAAAAAGGTGCTAAACTGCCCAACTTAGCAGGGTATTTCTTTTAACACAAAAGCACAACTATTTTGGAAGTTGAACGAATGGATGAAGTTTGTTGCATCCTATGCAACAACTCATCCCCCATTTGAAGCTTTCAAACCGTTGTCTATTTTAACATAGTGGTTAAAAACTGACACTAAAAAACCACAAGTTTTTACATTACAAATCAAACACCAGATTACTAAAGAAAAACATGGACCAATGTTTGAAATACTTCTTGACATCCTCCTCCTTCTCCCTCTCAACAGCTCGAGAGTCTCATGTAAAAGGTTTACAAACATCCCCACAGTCCATCCACCATAGAAAGCAATGGAGAATGTTGGCTTAGTAAGTGGGAAGAATATTAATAAATCAGGAATTTTTAGATTTTTCAGTAAGGGTTGATTCCCAGGTATCTGCTACTGAAGAACATATAACTATGGTACAAAAAACAAGGATCATAAAATAACTGTGTTAAGAGACAGAAAAACCTCTACAGAGAAGCCTTGCCTCAAACAGACAGAGCTGATAAAGCCAACTTCAAGTTTATAAATATTTCATCAGCTAGCCCATGTAAACAGAAGCAATCAACATTTAACCCTGCATGAAGACATATGAAAGTATTTTATTATTTGAGCAACTTACCTAGGATGGAAAACCCTCCAAAACAGAAACAGAAATAAATCAACATGGGATAAAGGATACCTAATTTTTATGATGATCCTAAATGAACGATCAATCCTCACAATAAATCTAAGCAAATTGGGTACACCATTTGAATCCTAAATTAACAATCACTGCATTTGTTTACAAAAAAGCACAAGTAGTATCAGGTAAGATCCAAGAAGTGATCTTATGTGAAATTCAAGCAGCATTAAGGCAGTTAAGGAAACTTCACCCTGGAAGTGGCATCTGGAAGTATTACACAGCAAGAAATGCTCTGGCCAAATGACATAAGCGTAGTCAAGAAGGAGTGCATATGAACAGAGACAAAAGATTTCTTTAATTAACTACTGGCTTTGTAAAATTGATCACCTTTTTAATATAAATCAAAGTGCAAACAGAGACAGATTAAGCTTATTCTCCCCCAGGACAAAATTTACAAGCTGTAGAACAGAGAAAGCTTGGCTTCCTATTTTTATTTCTCCTCCCTCTGCCAACCCAGATGGGTTCTCAGTCATCTGGCAAAAGTTGAGGGAAACCACACCTCTGAGCAACTTCAACAGCAGAGACTCCATCACATCAAACACTTCAACAGCAGCCAAAGCCAAATCCACATCCACTGATGGAATGCTTTTTTTCTCCCCTTACTGATTTGCAGTTCTGCTCTAGCTGGAGCCCACAATACTCTCATGGTCACTGCTACTTTTGCTACACCACAGGAGTCTTGCAACTTTATCCTTCAGCTACCTTGCACCATCATCAGAGTACTCTCTGTTTCAGCAACACAAATGGCGTCTGTTTGATTTTCTGAACATACCATCTGGAGCATCATCATCTTATTAAAAAAAAAAATCACAGTAATATGCTTTGCTAATGGATAACTTGTTCAAAACATTTGTATCTCACCTTTGACAGAAGCAATTTCACACAGGAAACGTGGCCCTCATAGACTGCTGATAGCAGTGGTGTGATATTGTGTTTGTCTGGAGCCTGTAAATTGAGATACAATTACTTGAAGGACAATTTCACACAGCATTATAAGGTTTCACAGAACTTTTTAATTTTAATCAACGACAGAGGAAGTAAAAATTTAAGAATATTAGCCAGAAATGCATTCCACTGGATTTTTTTCTCTCTCTCTTTTTTAAAAAGAAAATGTAACATTTAAAAAAGAGGTAATAGCAAGATAATTTTTCCACAAGAGTTTTGGGTATCCCAAAGCTTGTCCATAATTTTAGGCCAATGATGTAAATCATGCAATTTCAGCTGACAAATTTTGCCCAATTTAAAAAACACTACTCCTAATTCTCCCATTTCACAGCCAGCATCACTTCAGAAAACAATTTTGTCTGAAACATTGCTTTGGCTGCCTTCTCTTTAAATTACAGTCCTGGAAAGAGTAAGAAATGGAGTAACTGAAATGCTATTTTTAACTCCTCCTCAGCTAGGAAAATTCCCAAGGAAGAGATAATTTTTCCAGACACCCAGGAGAAAAATCCAAGCATTTCTGTTATGAACTAAAGCTAAGATGTCTTACATGTTCACTTTTGGACAAGCATTCAAAGGTGTAACATTTGGGGTGTATGGTTAAAGTATTTAGGAACTTAATTTGCTGACAGCTGATACAGCTTAGTCAAGTCTTTTCAAAACAAGAAGCCATGCATGTCAAGCTACAGCAAAATGACTTAAACAAAAGAGAATGTCTCCAAAGAAGAAAAAAAAGCACACTAATTTAAACAGCTGATCCTGCCCTGGCTCAGGATGTCTTCTGAAACCTCTTCCAACAAATGCAAATATGCATTGCAAACCTTTTTCTGATGTGATTGCTGGAATAATTTTTCTAATTGCGGTCAAAGAAATTTTAACTTTTTATAGCTACAAACTGCTTTTTCCACTGTGTCCCAAGAGAATTAAAACATTTAATAAACATAACTGTAAGCTTCTAACCTCTAGAGTCCCACCTCTCAAATATTTTTAAATGCATCCAATTGTCTGGGTTGATTTCTATCTTTCAGCTCCCATTTAGGCACTTACACCAATCCCTTCGCTGTCTGTGGAAAGACTTTAAGACCTGTTTGCAAATACATGAATACATACATTAATGTCAGCTCCTTTCAAGAGCAGGAATTCCAGAATCTCAAGCTGTCCACAGTCTGCCGCATAGTGAAGAGGCTTCCTCCCACCTTCAAGTGTCCGGTTGACATCTTCACCCTACAATATAAACATAATCCAATCAGCAAAATTTTAGAGCTAACACACGAGGAAGAGCTTGAAAGAAATCCAACAACTTTGAACACGCTGAAGAATCTTGCACCCAAATATTTCAGTCACTGCCCAAGAAAAATGAAAATTTAGTCGCTCAATTTCCACTCCCTCACATCTGCATTCATGACTGTAGGACAACCTCTATTCAATTCAGATCCTTTGTACTGTGTCTCAGGTGTAACAAGTACCAAGTGCACAAGGTAACTCAGGATTTAAAAAAAAGCCAAACCAAACCAATAAAAAAAAAAATCATTAGAGCTTGTACAAAATGCCCCCCTTGGCTCATTTTGCTTCTCTTGCCCTACAACTGGGATCATAATTATCTGGCTAACTTCCTTTATCTGCTTCTATGAATGCTGAAGTTTTGCATAATGACAAACCAGCTGCACAGAAGTCAGTCAGCATCATAACTACCAGCAAGTAAGTCCAGGCCATCCATAATTCACAACCCAATTATGAAACTGTCCACCCTGTTTTAAAAATAGCACCTGCCGATTCTACATGATATAAACAAGTCTGAAGAGTCAACCAAATCAGGCCACAGGAAGTTGTACTCTTCTAATGCCTCTCGTACGAGTGGATTGAGACCTCTCTTAAGGCGTAAACAAAATTTAATTTACTGAGTACCTAATCAGCTTTGTTTCCTCACCTTGGGTTGTGCAACTAAGGATAAACTGATTTACTGCCCTTCATTAGTGACAAGAAGTTACTGGAAACCAACTAGAGACAAGCTGTGTGATAAGTGGCTTCTCATTCCTGTGTGCAAGGAATCTTAGTATTTTTGGAAGTGGCTAAATTTAGCACCATACCCCAAGCCCTGTATTTCCACAGAAAAACAAACAGAAGAATTTTGGCTGCAGCACCAATGCACACTTTTCTATAGAGCCCCTGCAGTTCCCTCACTCCTGTCCCAAATTTCTAGAAAGTGCACAGAGTAGTGGGATTGACATACATCTTCCAGACATTACTTCCCTTCTAAGGAAGATTGCCAGAAGGAAATCTTATTCTGCTTTTGATGTTCTATATAATCAGAGTTTTACACTACTAGTCAAATAACAAGATGACCTTGTTATTCTCCTCTCTCCTCAATAGGATATTCAATTATTCATCATATACCCTCGTAGCAGATAGTATTGTGATGTAGCTTCTCATCTGCTCAATTTCATTGACAATTAAGTTCCAATTTAAAAAAAAATCACCCAGATCAAAGCATGCTACTACTACATAAATAGTCTGGGAAAGCATAAAAAGAAGCAGCATATACTTATGTTGAACATTAAACTCTATCCATACTTTTATTTGCACATGGAGTCTTGCCACCAATTTTAAAACAACTGGCATTTACATAACCCATTGTGTTTGCTGATACAATAGGGATTAGGTGCACAAGTTTGAGAAGTCGACCACATGAAAGCCACATAACAACCAACACAAAACAGTCTCCAAGAACCCTTGTGAAGTCTGACACATGCCAAGCCGTGGTAAAGGAGCATGGGAGAAGGGCAGGCAAGCTAAGTCCTGGGACAGCACAGAGTCAGAAAGTTCACAGTCCAAAGGAAAGTTAAGAGTCATCACTTCTCAAGATTCGGACACTCCAGCAAAGCTCTCACTTCCTTAAGCTTATAAATATTATTTGGCTCACTGGCTTAGACTATAGTAATTTTTCTTTGTTTTTAAAGAATGGAACAAAGGTCCTCTGTTCTCTCCTAAGCTGGCTGTGGAAGAAATTCCTGCTGGATGATGAACTTTCAGAGGGAAAAAAAAAACCCTCACAAACTCCTGTTTTTTTAAGATCCCTGTAAAGATGATGAAAACTTATTTATAGGGGAATATCTAGCAAAAGGTATGGAAATAAATATGTCCCAAAAACAGATTACATGATATTGAATACTGGCACTGAGAACACATATCATTAACATTCACAGGTAAACATCAGAACATTTTAGTCTGAATTAACAGACCAAAGGCATCACGTAAGTTACAAAAATTAAAAGAACCCCCCCCCCAAGTACTCCTATATCCTGCAATAAACCAAGTCAAATATCCAGTTGTTTCATATGTGTGGAAAGCCACTGTAAAGCAGACCACTGAATTTTATAAAGCTTTACCTGGCCTCTTCTATTGCCAGTCCAAGAAATATAGAAGTAGGAAGGGAAGACAAACCAATGTATTTAATATACAGGGATCAAACTCTGGCAAAACCACTTGTTTCAAATGCAGTCACTAACACATATACATTAAACTTGCAGGATTCTTCACAGATCATTTCTCTCTGAGCTTTAGATCTACTACTTGTATTGCCTAGGGCATCTCTCTGTAGGACAAGCAGTGGTTTCCAAAGTGAGGTGTGAAAACCCAGAGAGGTGTGCAAGACAATCCATCGGAGTGTGAAAAGAAAAAATATATTGCACTACTAATAAAATACAAAAACAGCACTTATTTCATCTTTACTTCATCTTTGATTTCCATTTTTGGGGTGCATTTCATAATGTGCAGAGGCACATGGTCAGAATCCACATGAACTGACAAAATGGAGCATAAGTTTTCCTTTACACCCACAGGAGCAAAATCTTCTGTGCACTAGACCAAAAGTGACAGAAGGATTCTTCAAGGAAGTTTTATGGGACTTCTGCCATCTTCTAGAGTCTAACAGAGCAGAAGGAATCGTATCACCCTCAAAATAAAATGTAGTTTCAGTCAAAGGTCACTCTTCTCCTGAAAGCAGATTATTTATTTTCACTTTCTAGAGTAGACCCACAATTTCCCTAACAATGGGGCAAATATTTGTGCACAGCTTCAAAAAGTAATTTGCCCACGCAAAAGAAAAGGTAGGATGACCTCTTCAATGATCTTCCAGAATACATTGAGTTTACTCAGTCAGCCATTTAAGGCTAAGTCTGGCATAAACCACATTAGTAACATTTTTCTTTTCAGATCAAAGACCCAGGGCACCAGCTATGCAATAACATTAAAACCCCATTCAACCTATAAAACATCAGAAACAGCAGCTCCTAGGTATCTGCTTTAATCCTCTCTATTAAAATCTGATTATGGGCAAAGAAAAACCTCTGTGAATCTCCAATTACTAAACAAGATGACATAAAAGAAGACTTTTAGACCCTATTTCCCAAAGTCACATAAAATGGCTAACAGAAGAATGTTTAATTAGAAGGTCTTTAAGTATCAGTGTTGAAACGTGGCTATCAACTTTTCACTGAAGGACAGGAAAACAAAAACTGGAAACTCACTTCCAAATACTTTAAGAACTTCGCTTTTTAAGTAGGTAAGAGCAGGATTCATTATAGCATCCTATGAATGCAACTATCACCCACTTTCTGTAATGGAACAATTTAATCCATAAAAAGATCTGTTATAATTTCTTAAGTGAATACTGTCAAAAGCAGTTACTCTTGAACTTAATTTTTTCATTACCCTCTCTCACACATTTTCTTTGCTTTACCTTCTCTTGCCAATTTACCTACACAAAATCCCTCATTATATCTCATGTCCTTTTCCAGTTTAGCTCTAGTCAAGGCTTTGGCCTTTTTAGTTCCATCTCTGCACACCCTGGGAAAGTGCCTATGTTCTTCTTGGGTACCCATCCCCAATTCCAATTTTTATGCTCCCCCTCTTTTTTCCTGAGCTTAGAAAGGACATCCTAACAGCCAAGCTGCCTTCCTGTACACCTGATGGATATCCCAGAGTAATCTGGAAGGATCTGCACCTTAACAGCTGCCCTGAATAAGTTGTGCCAAATTTAATTTCTTTTTCTTTTGCAGTCCTTGTTAAAAGAATGAACCAAAGTACACTGACTTTGTCCCTAATGCACGTTATGACATCAGCTCGATGTTGGGAGCTGAAAATGTTGGATGAACATGTTTAGTCATAAATCACAAGCTCTAAAGCTCATTATTTTCCATGGAGATTATTTAACCACACCAAACTGACTCCATTCTTCAACAGCCCCTGCCTTTCAGAGACTTTATTACACAAGGCTGTATTCCACGCCTGCCTTGGTCTCCCTTTGTCTGCCAGCTCCCTCTTTTCCCAGCTCCTGTCAGTTGCAGAAGCATTCAACACTTAAAGCCAAATGAGCTAAACTCAAGTTTAACCTCATCCAGCACCATTACTGCATCCCTACATCACAGAATCACAGAATGTGTAGGTTGGAAAAGACCTTCAAGATCATCGAGTCCAACCCAGCCCTAACACCTCAACTAGATCATGGCATCAAGCACCACATCCAGTCTTTTTCTTAGTATTTCTTTAGCACACTCCAGGTGCTTCAAGCACAAGCTTATTTTGCAGTGGCACAGGAACTGAAACCAAACCTGAGACAGGTGCTCATGGGAGCAGTGTGGTTTGTCGAAAGTGCTGTTCTAGAACACTCCTGCCAGGCTACAGGTGTCACAGCTCACCCTTCACTTTGGCACCAACTTTTCTCCTCTGCGGCAGCAACAGTTTTGCTGCTTCCAGCCCAAGTTTGACCCTTCCCACCCCTGCACCAGAATTAGTGGCTGAATGATGGATCCAATAAGGGAATTAATCCGTGTGAGAATTTATTTGATCATTTCCTTCATCTCTCCCATGACTTGGCACCTGAACACACCAGCAATTAGTAGCTGGGATTTACACTGCGGTTCTACCACAGGAATAGAATTGTAGCCTCATTAAATCCTATTGCATAGGTTAACTGTATTAGTAGAGCAGTGCCTATAATACTCGTGGCATTAAAATGCTCTTTCAGATTTAGAAACAACTCCATATACCCATCTGCACTTATCCTGTCATGCAAAAATAACTGCATCTCCCCTTTTCATCCATTCCTTTTATTTCAGTTTTAACGAAGGAAATCAGATTCCATGCAGTCAGATGTCCTTGGAGTGAGGGAAGCATCTTGCAGGAGCTACTGTGTAATTCCTGTCTTCATTGTTCTAGGAAAGAAAATAACTCACTGTACAGTCTGTTGCACTACTTCCATCTCTTTGCATACAAGGGATGGGCACCCTTACAGTGTATTAGATAACTCTGACATCTTAAATACAGCAACAACTTAATCATTGCTGTTTCAGTGGGAAAGAGGAAGAGTAAAAAAATCCTCTTTCTATAAAGAAAAGGTTAAGTTCTATGGATGAGATATTTTGACTACTTTGATGCATATTGAAAATACTACTTCTAGAAACTTCATGTTTACTGTTTTCCCCACAGGCTTTGTTGTGTTAGGTTTGTTGTATTATTTGTTTTTAAAAATTCAAAGAGATTACATGAGATGGCAGAAGTAAACTGTAATTTATGGTGTTGAATACAATCTCAAGACATGTTCTGCTATAACAGAAATTACATTGGTATTCACTGAATGAAATCTTTCCCTCCAACGTAACTAAGTTTTAGTTTTTAAATCAAACTAAGAGCCTGAAACGTTAAGTTCTATGTTTTGAAGTGGAACATATATAAACTGAGCACTGAAATCACTTAAGAACAGTAAGCTTTTTAGACTTTTGAAGGAAGAGCAAGCAAGCTGGGATAAATCACACCTGCAGAAAAAATTATTAGCCATGTACTCAAGCACTTTAGAAAACAGTCTTGCACTTCCACAGTGGGTATGTGGAGCGCATGGATGAACTGATTATGTCTTAATCTTCGCCGAACACTCTGTTTCATTTTCTCAGAGTTTGAGTCACCCCTTCAATCATTCTCCACGATAACTTTCTCTGGATTCACTCATCACTGGAATGACCTTAAGACAACCACAACCCCACTCCCCCAACCCCTCAAAAATCCACAAACACCAGGTAAGTCCACTGAAGATGAAAATACATTAAGGTATTTTTGCCATTCTACTTAAATTCTCAAAATGGGTGTATTTTAAGTACTTAAGCCAAAGTACTTTACTGCTTAACCTGTGTTTGTTTCAGTTGTGTGTTCATAGAGTTTTCAAGTGTTTCCTGCTGCCACATGTCAGCTCTGGGGCTCATCTAACCAAAAGTTATCTCTCCAGCACTGAAGATTGTAAACAACTTGACTGAGAATCCCTAAAAACAGTGCAGCAAAAACAACTGAGAAAACCACCGATTTTCTACACACAAGGACAATCATTCTAGAATTTATAAAATAGCTGTGAGCTTAAAAATATTGTAAGCCAAGCACAAACTTCAGCCCTTACTCAAAAAGTAAAAAACAAGACGATGTTTTTTATATAGCTAATCCATGGGTCATAAACACTCGTGGTAATGAGGGAAAACTCAAATACCACACTTCCTGAAATCTGACTAATAATCTAAAAATATAAGGAGAGTTGAATTCTACAAGCTTGTCAGTCTAGTGACTCACGACATAACAGACTATTTAAGGCTGAAAGGGAACTCTGGAGGTTATGCAGTCTAACATTTGCTCAATGTAGGTCCAACCAGATCATACTGCTCAGCTGAGATCCACAGACCTCCAAGGACTGAGGATTACAGAAGTTCTCCAGGCATAAGGCCTTCCCAGGGCTTGATCATCCTCACAGGGAAGTATTTTTTTCTGTTACAGGCAATCAGAATTTCTTGCATTTCAACTGGAACTGTTGTCTCCTTCACAGCGCACAACAAAGCAAACTTCTCTATATCCTGCCCTTTGCACAGAAAGATAATTATAAAATCTTTCCTTTATCTTTCTAAAAGGAAAAAAACCAAAAAACTAACAACAAAAGCCAAAAAAACAAGCTACCACAATACTAACAGCATCAAATCGTACATCCTTCACCTTCTGATAAAAACAGAGGTAATAAAGCTTTTATAATTTTTTCAGTAAGTCCTTTGCTCCATAAAGCAGTTTGTACAGACCTTCCTATGCCTTCCAGATTCCTAACTAACTTCAGCTGAACCTCAGCTGTCATACCTCCATCTCTGCACTTTTGTACAATGTTACTGTATTCCTTCCAGTGGATCATTTTACTTTCCCCCTCTGAGTAACTCCAAGTACTTGTTAGAGATTCCTCAAAATACGTGACCTGGGATGCAAGCTGCAGCACTGAAAAACACTCAGCATTTCTCCTGCTCTCATGGAAGAAAGTGCCAAGTTCTAAAGAAAGGCCCCTGAAGGATCTTGAGCTTCTTCCCTTTAGAAAGAAGGCAGGAACATCTTATTTGTATTCAAAGAGCACAAGTACAGCTAAGCACAGGTACAGTCTGGGCAGAGAACAGGCTGCCCAGAAAAGCTGTGAATGCCCCATTCCTGGAAGTTTTCAGGGCCAGGGAGGATGGAGCTCTGAGCAACCTGGTCTAGTGGAAGGTGTCTATGTCCATGGCAGTGACATTGGAGCCAGATGATGTTCTAAGTTCTTTCCAACCCAAACCATTCTATGTTCTATGAAACAACACAAAAAAGGGCAATCTAATCTTTCATCATAGAAGCAGAACTTCATGAATTTTCTTCCTCTGAATTCTTCCACAAATCAGTTGTTTAAGCACAGAACTGGAACCCCAAACACACTGTTTTTCAATTGACTTTGAGGACTTGAGAAGAAGTAAAATTGAGTATTATGAGTTCAGACACAAAAAGCCAACACAGTAGGCTGAGTTTTACTAATGAAAACTCAACTGCTACTACCCTAGTTTTCTTACTATTGGAATTTTATCACTATTGAAACAATCCTTGGGCTTTTGTGCAGAAGTACTAGATTTCCCATACGACCTGAACAAGAGTGCTTTCCTGCTCCCCAATCTGTCACTGGAGTGGTTCTGTATGGATTCTATTACGCAAGCCTTGTTCTCACCCACAGCACTGATTCACACACTTGCCAACCCTAACAGCAAACTGGAATGAAAGACACCTACAAACAACCCAAGAGATGTATTTTTATAAAATAAGCTGAAGAAATGTGACAGCATTGTAGAGTACCAGGTCTTAACAAGGCAGCTTGCTCCATAAAAATAGTCACCTGGTCTGCCCTTTAGGTCTTCACTTCAGAGATCCCACAACATCCCACCCAGTTGTTTGAGTAGTGCTGCAGTTCAGCTTTTGCCCCCACCCCACAGAACAGTCTCAGGGTCTAAAATGCAGCACTGACTTTGATGAAGCAGTTTTCATTCTTGCCAAGACAAACTGATTCAGCCAAGCAAAATCCATGCTTGCACTTTCACAGGTCCCTGGAGATTACCAATAGGAAAAGACATTAGGCATGAACCACCAAATCCATTTTATGGTGTTTCTAAAAAAATATTTACTGCTTTCAAGTGCAAAATTAATACTACTCTAAACACCATTGAGTAGGAGAGAAAAATTCATTTCTTTTTCTAAACAGGTTATAAAATTTCCTTTAAGTACTTTGGTATGGTAACTGAAATGAGCACCACCCTGAAGCAGTATTTGCTGGGTAGAGAGGTTAAATATATGCATCTATGACAGGACCTGACACAGCTTCACATTGATGCAGCAGACAGACCCTCACATCATCTGCCTTAATACAAATCTGAAGGTAACTGAACCACCAGTCCAGTACTTTAGACAAGGAAATAATTCATGTAAGCTTTTGTGTATTTCATTACAACACTAGTTCAATGTGCTGTTTTCACATTCCCATCTGTTTTAAGTAAGAGCAAGAACAACTCAAATGACCAGCTCAAAACAACGTATCATTTAAATTTCTGTACTTTTTTTTTTTTCCCTATAAATGGAAAAAAACCCTCTTGACACATGATGTCTCAGGGATTGTTGGCCTAAGAACTGGGCAGGGCAGATGGAAAAGATAAATTTCACATTTCCACTCAGCCTATTTTATTGATAAAACTACTGCAACAATGCAGGAGGCCTAAGAAGAAACAACAGTATTGTATTATTTCTGCTCAGCAAGTTTATTGAGTCTCAGGTTTTCTTGTCTCTATCTTCTCATTCACAAGAAAAATGATGTTTCACCAATAGTCACTAATATTCAAATCAAGAGCAAGAGTGGAACCTGGAGAAATAACTAATAACTCAAAGTCTGGGTTGACCCCAAAGAGCAGAAAGGGAAGTAAAAAGATTAATGATGTAAGCTGTGAACTGTTCATGATTTTAAAGCTGATTTCTTCAGTTAAAAACTTGCAAGAAGATCCTGTCAGAGCTGAGGAAATCAACTCACTGTAACTGCAAATAGGCAGTTCCCAGTGGCAACTGCAAAAACTTTGTGCCAGATCAAAATTTTCATGTGAATCCCCTGTATTTTCAAAAATTGCTTACTTTCAGTCCCCAAAGAAATGGGTGTAACCTGGCCTCACTGAGCCTGCACAGAGACAACTGCTGTTACTGCTCAGTGGTTCAGCATATTCCAACCATTCCAGGAGTTCTCCAACTGCAGCCTGAGTGGACTACAGTTGTCTGCAGACAATTGAACTGAAGCAAATGACCTAGATTTACTGTGTGGGACAACCACTTTCCACTTGGTCAGTTTCAGAAAACCTAGAAGTTTGTTGGTTTTTGTTTAACAGCTGAGAGTGACTGCATTAGCTAAGTCTTCCTACTGATTATTTCTGTGTTTACCCTCAGAGATATTAAATAACATCTTTTCAACTCTTCTGGGTGTTTTATTCCTTGTCCTCTAAATTCTGTAACTTGAAGCAAAAAGGAATTTTCTCCCAGATGTCTCCTTTCTACCCTGTATGCTTTGGGAAATATATGGGACAAGCTGATTTTACACTTCCCCCTTATCACATCTCACTGAAGCAAACAGAAATAGCAAAAACATCCACAAGAAATCCTGTAGAGATAGTGATCAAAAACCAAATCCAAGTTAACAGATGTTGAAAAGGGAACTTGACTACAGAAAGTTAAACTCCTGTGGAAGAAGCTGCAGACATGAGTATCAAATTTTCATTATTTTTTCTGGATTCACATGTAGTATTTGCTATTAGTTTAGCCTGCAATATCCAACTGAGCTTCTGTTCTTAAAAATATGAAAAGAAGGCTCCTCAAAAAATTTCAACACAACATTCCCCCTAAAACATCCTCATCAATTTATCAAAAAGAGGTTTCTGTTCCGAGGACAATGCGTGTCTCTCCAGGTAGCATTTGGCAGCAAGTTCTACAACCAGAGTAGACAGGTGTCCATGTAAAAAATGGATATCTACTTTGCCATTCTCTACCTCAGGAGAAGCCTTAATTGCTAATAATAACACCAATACTTGGTCTATAAAAATTAAGAAAATGAATTACGAACCTGATGATGAATTTTGCCTATCTTGATATGGTATCTAAAGTATTCTGAAGAGCTTTTAAAGCACTGCCACATTTATTCTGGCTTAAGCCAACAAAAAGGTGCTTAACAAGCATACTTTTCAGGTTTTGTTGGTGGTAAACAAGTATCCAGCTTATCCACCATAATCAAATGCAATCTGAAGTCCTTTGTCTCAGTCAAACAAATACAATTCCAGAAACAACTGCTAAATAAACTGAACTACCGAGCCATCTGTGCTTCAGCTGGATAAGCATTTTGGGAGACAAACAAACCTGATAGAGGAGTTGTTCTGTAGAACAGTAATGAACCAACTGTTTCCTAGCTACAGCTTCTAGAAGCTCATGCTACAATCCCAGCTTCAATGACGTGCCAAACACGTGTGTTATTGGAAACAGTTGCTCTCCTCTCCCCAAAATCTTTCATCTGCGCAAGACCTGGGTGAGAAATAATGTAACCCACTTACTACTTGCACTAGCAAGGGATGAAACAGGAATGAAGGGCCCCGTTGTGCAGCTTCTCTTAGCTCCTATGAATTTCCATTTATAAGTTTGGTCCAAAATTTCCATTTTGGAAATTTTCCATAAGTTTGTTTCTTAGTTAGGCAACAGCTCAGAGTAATGGCAGCAACTACTTCTGACAGAATAAACTGCTACAGACAAAGGTATCACGACTCTGTTCAGATTACCTCTTTAACTGATGAATGGTACTGCACGAAATATTCTGGATCACAAACTGAAAAAGCCAACCTTTCCAAACTGTCTCTGCTAAGAAAGATTGTTAGAATTCAGAATTAAAGTTAAAATGCTCTAGTTATAGTATCAGGACTCACCTGCCAGCCCTGATATGAGGGGCACAAACATCAGTAAAAGCCTTTAACCAGTACTTCTAAAGAACTGCAGATCAATCTAACAACTTTATACCTCAAGTTGACATAAACCTCATGTTCACTCTAAAGAGATGTGTAAAGCACTGCATCTATTGAACACAGTGCAGTGCCCATTTTCACAGGCAACACTGGGCTCACCTGAAAGGGTTGTATTTTTTATTCCTGAAGTGATTGGCCAGACTCCATGTTTTCCCACTGCATTTTGGATGATGTGATTTGGATGACACCAACTTCAAGGGTACATTAAGCAGAAGATATTCCAGCTCACACGGGTCCCAGCTGCTTGCTGAACAGGAGCCTCCAACCACACATAAACCAGGAACCAGAGCAATCATTCTGTCTCAGCAGCTCAGTACTATACCATCAGCAAACCAACAACAGATGACACGATGAAAACAAAAATCTACAAAACAACACCTGTTCCTGCAAAAAGGATTTTTTTTTTTTTCTCAAGCTTAACATGTCAGAAATTGCTCCAAAAGTTAAGCAGCTGAGCAAAGGATCCCAGCCATTACCATGCACTCTGCACCGAGTTGTTAACTCCCAATTAAAACACTTTCAGTTCCTGGAAGAAGCCCACACCAAGTTCTGTATTCAACTGCTCAGTACGTGTTTGTCCAAGGAATGAGCAGGAAGTGGATGTTTTCCTTTGAGGCAACAACACGGCGCCAGCTACTGGGTTTCAGTTTCAATAGATACCAGCTTGATATTCTGAATTCTCTGCGTGATCCAAAGACACAATAATCAAAAAACCCCCGCAACAATAATAAATGTGAATTCTCAAAGCGCAGGTTGTACTGTATCAGGAAGCTGTCAGAGAATAAACAGGAAGATGAGTGTATCTCCCAGAGATTACTGCTATGGTTAAAACCCCACTGAATTTAAGTGCGTTAATTGGGGCTTAGCCCCATAAGCAGGAATTACTTCTCCAGAAACTGAACAAAAGACATGTCCAAGGCTAAATCAAGTGTTCTATGAAATCCAAAGCAATGAAGCTTAGCTTCTAAATAGGTTTTCCTATAAGACTAACAGGCATTATTTTCATGTGCACATTGAATTTATGTTTTCTTCATGCAGCAATGCATAAAAAGATATGAAATGTCAAAAGCAGCATTAATGCATTCTAGAAGTCTTGTGCCTTAACACAGATTTTTGTTGACACGATGAAGCAGTTGGTGATTGGAATCATGCAAAAATAAAACACAGAACCAAAAAACTCCATCAGAAAAGCTATTTTTACATCCATAAAATAAACACTGCCTTCTAAGCAGTATATACTTAAAAGCATATGCATTAACTACAGAATGTCTCCCTAAACCAATTTTACACACCTGGAATATTCAGCTTCAGTGTAATACTTTCATTAAAACTTACAAATATTGGTATTGCACTTATAAATTTGAAATAATCCACCTACTAACATTAAGGTATTTTCTCCAGATTTCCAGGAATTACTGTTGAAAATGCTTTAGTAAATACAGTCTACTAACTTGTCACAGAAATGGCACTAAAGACCGTATTTCACATTATACTCTAACTAGAGGACCCTCTTTTGAAAGTAATTATATGTACTGTCATTATGCCTAAGAAAAATTTAAGTAACAATTACTGTTTTTATCACAAGTCAAATTCAAGTTTTTTAAACCACGCTAAATTACCATTACTATAGCCAAGAAACAGTTAACAGCATTACTGAAATTATTGAGAAGTCAGAAATCCAAGAAATAAAGATTTTCACAAATGCCTCACTTGAGTACAAAGGATTCTGTGGGGTTTTTTGTGGGTTTGTTTCCTTTCTTAATACAGGGCATACACAGAAGTGCAGATCTCACCTCACAAGAACTCTCCTGACCTGCAGCTCCTTGAAATCTTCTACTTTCAACTGCATTACTTGAATCAAGGGCTGGAAGTATTTTTGAACAAACAGAAAAATACTTTTTAAACATTTATTGCCTATGGTATTTGTTTTCATAGTGTCATTAACAAATCAGTTTAAACGAGAGATGCTGCTGGTAACTGTTCTATGGACAGCTCTCTCTCTATAGTCTCAAATGGCCTAACAGCTCATCTTTCCTGCTTGAAGTTAATCACTAATTTATAGGTCACAAGTGTGTTAAAAAGCGAGTTCATAAATGACCAGAGTTTGGGAAACAAAAGTATCAGTCGTTCAACAATAATTATCACGACCTGATCCTGGCTCATCACAAACTCTGAGCACACAATTTTGTTGCATGAACTGACTCAGAACATCCTCTGAACTTTGGCTGAAAGTGTGACAGGGCAGTCTCCAGGACACCCATCTAGTGATGCTTTGGTCAGCTCGGCTGATCCACTGCATGCAGTTCCTCTCTTTAACTTCTAACCTACCTGAAAGCTGGGTAAAAAGATATCACCATTTCCCTTCTGGCCTGTAACCACTGAGGAAGGCAGCAATGCCTGTAAGCAAAGACAAAACTGCAGACCATATTATATCCAATTCTTGGTGCAGCAAGAAAGGCAGAAACATTCTTTCTCTGAAGAAATGCAATGCCCTTGGCAGACAATGTATCTGAAGTGAGCTACAGAATTACACTGCATAAGAAAGACTAATGAAGACTGTAAAAATAGGCAAAGTGCTAAAAACACCAAATCCCTACTTCCCCAAGCTACTTCTAAGCCATATTCATGTGCATTATGAGTTCCAAGACCATATTTCTCTTTCCCTTCCTACTCTCCCACATGACAATTTCAGTTGCTTTTGGGAAGACTTTATTAAGTCTTTATTAAAAAGAGAAAGAAAAACCCCTCAAAACCCACAAAAATCTACAAGAAAAACCCCACACAAAACACACACAAGTACATTCCAATCAGAGAATTGAGACAAGAACTGTGTCTTGTTCAATAGGACTTAGTAGTACCGACTGCATTCCAAGTCAAAATGGCAACACTACAGATAACAGTTCCTTAAGCATTTAAATGAAAGTATTGTGGCCTGTGATTATAGAATTTGCCATCACTCATCACAATCAACATAGGCTTTGACACCAGTATACTATAAAAAGAAGTTAATCTCATACCCAGCATCCAATAAAGGTTTTAAACTCACTTTAATATGAGCTGTGCTGATTTGTACCTACCCCTCCTCATAATGAGCTAAAGTAGAAAAACATCTAATTCTTCAAAACTGCTGAAACTGCAACTTTTAAGAAAAACAACTGTTGTATAACCAACTGGTCAGTTATTGGCACTTATTAATTCCAACTCATGCTTCTGTCTCAGCAACAGATCTGTCCATGGAAATGACAACTGCTTCTTTCTACAGAACCGTACTGGGAAATTCAACATTCATTTTGCTACAGAGGGGATGAAAATTTAGGAATAATTTAACACAAACCTCCAACTTCAGAAGTGGGCAAATTAGGTAGAAAGAAGTAACTTTGCTCACACTTTTGTGTGGACACATTCAGAAGTTCAAACAAGCATAGACATAAGGCCATAAAAAACACGCTAAACTCAACTGATACTTCACATAAAACTGTATCCATGACTTCAGCAATACAATCATATACATCCCCTGGTTTTATGTATCTTCCCCAAATTTTCTCTTCTGACCTTTCATCAGACATAAAAATTCTTGGACATGAGAACCCTCAGTCCACAAGGTTCTCCTTGAACTTAAGCAGAATATTGGACCTTCAAGTCCTCATTTCTTACCAGCTAAGCCTTACGGTCCTTCAGAAAAAGCACATGGAAGTTGTTTGGTCTGCTGAGAACTACCCAAAGGAATCCTTATTTATGTATTTGGACGCTGCTGCAAGATCCACTCATTCAATATTTTTTACTTATGTGGCCTGCATGAGTCACCAATGCCACAGTATCTGCTGTAAGCCTTCTTGTTGAAGTCAAAATGAACTAACTGAGTTAGGCTTGAAAAAACAAGGATTTATTAAAGATAAAACAGATACAAAAGGGAAAACTGTGGTAAGAATAAGGGAGGGCAGAAAGAAGAGCAGTAGTAGAAGTAAACATTTTCCTCACACTGCTGAATTCTCTGCTTGTTATTCATGACCTATTCCCAACTTCGACTGTCATACTAAGGAATGCATATATGCTGCATACCACAAACTTGGACAAAACAGAATATACTTCAGAGAAAAAATTTGCTTTCAATTTAGGGAATGGAATATATTAGCACATCAGCAAAAAAATTCAATGTTTCATTAAAATCTGGTCTTAAAAACTCACTCTGCTTTTCGCAGCAAACACTCATTAGGCACAGGACAAGTCAGCATGGTAAGAACAGCCCAGAGAGAATCAAGCAAGGAAATACTCACCTTGGGGTTTTTAAGCATGGAAAGGTCAATTATTAATCACTTAGGCAAAATATTAAACTCACCAAGATTTTCAGAGCACAGAAACGAACTCAGTGAACAAAATCACCATAGCCTGACATCAACACCTCAAAGAAAATATTACATTTAGCAGTTCCAGATTCATGGTCATTCAAGTCATGATCACAGCAGGAATAAGCTCCATTTACATTTCAAATTGAAATGGCTGAAGAATCAGTTCTATCTGTACCTTCACAAAAAAAAAGGAGAGGTTTGAGAATCCTGGGATGTTCATTCAGTCAGTGAGTCACACATGCCACTGCAATGCCAGGTTTGCGGGCAAGTTTGTTACTCCATGCTGCTCCTATAAACTACTTAAGAATTGATGCACAAACTATTAATATCTGTGAATAATTCTTTGCCACATGTCCTCAGACTCTCTTGGATCAGACTGGGGGAATTAATTAGCCATCCTGTAGAGGTGGTTTGCAACAACCACATTCATTTTATTGTACACACTATGAAGTAGCAGACGTGCTGTGTTCTTCTGAAAGTTTTTCTAGTACATTCCTGGGATTTTGGTTAAGAGTAACTCCACCATGAACATGGAACCTGCTAATGGCAGCTGACAGTAGCAAACAATTCTCTTGTTCCATAAAAGAAGGATTTAGGTCATCACGTTCAAATTTGCAAAATGTAAATTGAACACCAAGTTTAATTAGAACTACACAGTAAAACAAAATTATCTTTAGCAATCCCACTTCAGCAGACTCAACAGTAATCAAGTGGAAAAATAACAGAACTCCTAGGATCGGCAGATAATGACAAACTCACATGGCAAAAGTGCTGGCATAACACTGGGAAGTTACAATACAGAGTATCCAAGAGGCCTCACAGGGAATGAGCTCAGCCCAGCAGCTCCCAGGTCAGGGATATGCTCCCAGACAATCTGGTGAGGTACAGCTACCCTGCACTGGAATCCACACAGGCTGCCACTCAAGGGCAGGAAACCTGTTACCTGACCACAGGCAATTCAGGTATCAAGGTATAAAATAATGTGCACTTCAGCATCCAGCATGATGAGACAAGGGGAATTGCAATGTGTCCATGTAAATCAAGTAACCCATACACATATAGCAACCATATAAGCACTCGTTTTCATTTAGTTTGTAACCAAAGGTGTAGAATGAACACTGAAAAGCGCAGAGGTTACCCCCAAGAATTAAAAGCTATTACTCCATGTTAATCTTTCTCCTTGCAGATACATTCAAGTCTCTTCTCCTTTACACAACACTAAACTATACCCCTGACTGCTGCTTCTATTTCAAAAAGGTACTTCTAAACAATTTTTATTTTAGCCTCTGCAGTTAGTTTAGCAGCAGTCAAGTTTTACGCATTTCTCAAGACACGTATTCAAGCTTCACAATACCCCAAAGAACTGCAAGACTGCAGCACCACAGTTCTGTCAAGAATACACGGGTGGTCGCTGTTGTCTAGATAAGTTACTGGAGATCCTCTAGGAATTTGGTTTTGCTTGTTTCATTATTTAAAAAAACAAACAAACAAACAAACAAAAAAACCCCAAACAAACAAACAAAAAAAAAACCAAACAAAAAAAACCACCACCAAAAAAACCCACCCAAGACTCCACACCAGAAAAGCCTACTAGGCAGCTTTCTCCAAACACTCATTTCACAGCCTCCCACCACTTCAACACCCCAGTCCTCTGAGCAGCAAAAATCTGGTGCTTCCACTTTGGTTGCCTGTGCTATCTTCTTATGGTATTAGGTTAGTTGATTTACCAAACTTAACTGTAAGCAGTGGCAGGTTTAGGAAACCATGTAAGGGATTAAAGCAGCTCATCAAAGTGGGGAATTCTCAGCTGAGCTGTGGGAGATGAAATTACTTCGGAACAAACATATATTGAAGCCTCTCCTACAAATCTAAGTTTATCTTGCCAAAACCTTGATGCCTAGTGAAGAAAAGGAATTGTACTCTGCCTCAGAAATCTGCTGCTAACTGGAAATGCAAGGTGCACATGCTGACAGGAGTCCTTTCTAAGCAACCGCACAGTTTATCTAATTGCACTGGGGAAGAAGGCTAAAGAAAAGAAAAAGGAGCAAACACCATTCATGTTAAGAAATTCTGTAGGCTTAATATAACTTGCTCTTCTTCTAACTGGTACTTTTTAACCCACTCCCTGCCTTGAGGGAGGTAAATTTCTTTCAGCTGCGTGGGTCCTCCTCACCCATTAAACTGCACATTTGATTCAGCTGTTCCCATGGAAGTTTCTGCTTTCTTGAGGAATTTTAAAAATTTGAGTGGATGTATGTGGGAAGAGTGCAGAATTCCTCCAATCCCTTAGATTCTTGTAGGCATCTCTGAAGCCAGTATATGCTGGCTATACTAAAATGGAAGACATCAAAGAAAGCAAACAGTGAAAACTACTTTTTAATCTAGTCATCATAAAAATAGCTGACACTGCGCTTAAATGCTGGCATAACACACTAGATACAGTCAGTATTTCATGAGAAATTTACATTTACCATAAAAAAAAGTTGATAGTGTTGCAAGTTGAGAAATGTAGATGCTAATATGATGTCTCTTACAAAAACAAAAAAGTCTTACAAGATTATTCAAACTATAAAAATATTTCATATTTTCATCAAATAGAAGCCACCAGCATCTTCCAAATGCAGACTAGCAACACTGAGATCTCTTTTGCTAAGCAACAAAGCAGTATCATTTGGCACTGCCTGTTTCACTGCCATCCCTCAGAACTACACTTTCTGTGAAAAGTCTCTTTTCCTGGAGAAAGCATCTCCAGGAAAATGCAAGATCCCTACGTAGAAAAACATGTAACGCAAATGGAGGCCCTTGCTTCTGTTTCTGTCTCCTTTCTTTGTCCAGCAACTGCTGAAGTGACAGAAACATTCTCTTTCTTCTTGGTATTTATTAGCCAAACCTCAGATCAAAAAAAGAGATAGGTATGACTCCAAAGACAGAACCTCCACAGCTCATTACACAAAAGTGAAGGAAAGTCCTGTCTGATTAAGAGAGAGTTCACCTCCTCCAGTTCCACTAAAAACATTCATTTATATTATTATTTTTAAAGCACCCAGGGTCACCTAGTTAGCATTTCAAGCACTGCCATTCAGATATGAAACAAAAATAAGAGGTCAAACCCTTCATGTGGTAATTGGTGGCAAAACTGCAAGATCATAGTTAAAGGCTGTATTGTTTCCAAACAAATAATGAGGAAACAAGACTGGAACAAGAAACAAAACAAACGAGAGGTTGGGAAACAAAAGTTTCAGGAAGACAGACAAGGAAGAATTTTATGAAGATGCAGACTGTAAGATATATGACCGCCTCCCCCATTACAGGGAGAGGAAATTTCTGCCACTGCAAAGTTTATAGAAGTAAAATTCCTGAACATTAAATCATACTTAGAGCAGGAAAGCAGCAGGGAGCAGAAGCCATATAACTGATAAGGAAGAAAGTCAGAGAGAACATACAGCACAGAACAGATACTTTCCTGAGAACTCTACCAAAGCATGATTTGCCTTCACATATTTCATTAATCTCAGAACTGAGAATGTGAAGCTCCAGCTGAGGCTTCTCCTACATTCAGATGATTTATGGACTTCTCTTGCCCCTCCTCAACGTACATTTCCTGTTGTACAGTAAAACAAACATTCTTCTACTCTTTTCTTCCCTGAAGGCACCTCCTCTATTTCATTTACCTTCCCAAAACCCACCTACCTGCACCTCTGTAAAACTTACAAAAAATCAGACCAAAAAATGTTACAAACCACTAGGAAGGATGAGGACCAGTCAAAACTTGCTTATATCAGCTTTGTTTCCACAGGAAACCAGCCTAAGAGTTTAATAGCCCGCAGTCTGTCAAGGAAACAAAAAGGAGTGAAAACATTTGACTTCTTGTAAGTTGTTTAATAACTGAAGACACAACACATACTTCCAAGTGGGAGAAAAGTATGAATAAGATTAGATCACAATCCAAAAGAAAACAACCAGGGTTTTTTCAACCTCTACATTAGAAGCAGTTCTACAAGGTAAGAGTGCTGAAGGCTTGCAGGCTCCTTTTACACTAATCATCTAACCCCTTGAGTATCTCTCTTTTAAGGATTTCTGCCTCATTAGTGCAGTCAGATGAGAGCCTTCAGCCTCTTTACTACAGAAGCATCCAGGCTGGCTCAAGCCTCTTTCAGCAGCAGATGGAACCAAGTATTTGACTCGGCACTGAAGCAGATGAAGAGTGATCACATCAATCCATTTGCTACAGGAGTTGCAGTACCACTCAGGAAGAGTGGGAATACAAAAAAAAGGCTTTCTAATTAGTACTGCAGTGAACTTGTAGATATCAACTGAACCAAGACAGTTACTGCCAAGGCTTTAAAGCTTTAGCCTTAGCAAAAGGTACACAAGGATCCAACAATTACTAGTGTGCAGTGAATTCTCTAGACGTGGAAATCCTTTAAAAGCTGTAGGAAAAATCCAAATACGCTGCAACGTATTACGCAACTTTATTACACAGACACAGGTATACAACCTTTGGCAAATAGCTGAAGTGGGATAATTACATTATTCCCAGATACTTCCTCTTGAACTTTATAGGCAGAGCATGTGAGTGCACAGCCACTTTGATGCAAAGTCCAGCAGCTTAGCTGAAACTGTCAGAGAAGACTATTCAGGCTAAGCTGCTGGACTTTGCACTAAAGCAGCTGGAAGTACTTGCACACTTTTCTTCTTGCCAGGAGCGCTACAAGTTTGAAAGCTGACAACCGGAGTAGAAAGAACTTAAATCATCACGGCAAGTTGTGTCAGCATGTGTCAAGCTCCCATAGACAATCATTAACTTGTTCGGAGATCTAAGTAATTACAGGTAAATTAGACGTACACCTCTGCTCTGATGTAACAGCTCCCAGACAATATTCCTGAGCAGCAAGGAATCACTGAAGCGGAATGTTGCCCTCGTGTACTTTTCCTACAAACCTCAGCGACAGCAGAAGGCAAATGAGGACAGAATGCAGCTTTCAAATGCTGCCATGTACCTGAGGAGTGTTCAGCCATCACACAGGTGTCTGCTGCTCCCGCAGCACTCGCACTAACTAAGTACCAACACGCTTCCCAGGAGGTTAATGAATTAAGCCTCAGCACACCCGGTAGCTTAGCATCACCCTATTAAGGATGAGCCCTGAGGCACAGGGTGGAAGGATAACCAAACCCAAGCCACAGATCCTCCCAAGATCAGCGAGGCAGGACCGGGATCTTGGCTGTCAATCCATCAAGTTTCGCGCACTGACACAGAATAGCTCTGCCGGCACGGCGAGGGGCGCCGAGGGCAGGAGAGAAGGAGGAAGCCGAGGAAGCGAGAGGCCCCGAGGAGGGGGAGGGGACCCTCAGCTCCGCACGGAACTCGGCTGGTGCCCACGGAGCGCCCGTGCCCGCCCAGGCCGCGGCTCCCGGCGCCCCGGCCGCATCCCGGGGGCTGCGCGCACATCCCTCCCTCCTTCCCTCCCTCCCTCCTTCCTCCGCCCGCGGCGCCGCCTCGCCCACCCCGCGCCGCCGCCTCCTCCTCCTACCTTGGCCACGTAGTCCTTCACCTCATCCAAGTCTCCGTTTTTGAGGGCCCACATGAACTCCTTGTCGGACATCGCGGCCGCCGGGCGGGGGGACGCGGGCGGGCGAGGCGGCGAGGGGCCGGCGGCAGCTGCCGGGAGCGCGGGTGGCGGCGCGGGCGGCGGGAGCCCCTCCCCGGCTGCCGGGCGGGGCGGGGCGGGGCCGAGCTCGGGGCAGCGCGGGAAGGCGCGCGGAAAGCGCGGGGCGGGGCGGGGCCAGGCACGAGGCGGCGCGGGCGGTCCCGCCGGGGCGAGGAGCGGCCTGACTCGCGCGCGGCCGCGCTTCCGCTTCCGGTTCCCGCCTCCGGCCCCCGCTCCGCCGCGACGCCCACGCGGGACGGCGGCACGCGGCGCGCAGAGCGCATGCGCGCGCCGCCGGCGTGCCCGCGTTCCCGCAGATCCCGCGGGGGGAAAGCGGAGGGGGGGGGAGAGGGCTGCGCATGCGCCCTGAGCTCCGCCCGGGCCCCGCGGTTGCCATGGAGATGCGGCCTATGACGAGTCCGCCCCGACCGAGGCGTGCCGAGCTCAGCCGGACACGGCCGGGACGTGGGATCCGGCCTCAAAGTCTGTTCCCGCTGCGGGAACCACGTGTCTGAATAGCTGTTCTGCAAACCCCGAGGTTCTGAGCTGCGGATAATTATCATAATGCTTTCAAAGCAGCAGCGGGGAGACATGAAAGGAAGGATGTGGTGCTTAATTAATATGTTGGCGCTCAGCGGTCGCATCTGTTTTCCCAAGCCATGTTTTGCCTATGGAACGTGCAGCCTGTTGTGTGACTCAGTCTTGTCTGCCAACAGGCAGCCACTCTTCCTGATCCCCCCCTGGCAAACAGCATCCCAAACACCCCTGGAGCTGGGGCTGCTCTGCAGTGACTGTAACCAGCCTGAATCACAGAATAATTTGTTTGGAAGCGACCTCTGAGATCATCCAGTCTGACCTGTGACCCAGCACCACCATATCTGCCAGACGGTGGCACTGAGTGCCACGTCCACTCTTCCCTTGAACACCTTTTCCAGGTGACTGGAGGCAGGATGAAAATGCACAGAATAGCAAGAATTTCCTTACTGTGAGGGTTGTGAGGCACTGGAACGGGTTGCCCAAGGAAGTTAACAGATATCCCATCCCTGGAAGTGTCAAGACCAAACTGGATCGGGCTTGGTGCAATGTGGTCTATTGTAAGGTGTCCCTGTTTATGGCACAGGGCTTGGAGCTAAACATATCTTTAAGGACCTTCCAACCCAAACCATTCTATGATTCTGTGAACTTATCATTCTATGATAATGAGTTAAAGTGGAGGAAGACTTGCTCGATCAATGAAGTGTGCCTTTTCTAGCCCAGTTATTACCTTTGAGATAAAATGCAACTTTCTGCTTACTGCTTAAGCTCTGCTTGAAGTCCTACTTTACTGCTAAAGTGTCCCAGTCTGTTTCAATAGATAAATTGGAATTCATTGTTGCAGTCAGTTATACACTGTTGGTATTCTATAATGTATCCACTTGTATAAATCATACATACAGTCCACAGGCTAGAATAAAAGATTATTGATTAATTCAGCTATCCAAATAAAAAACCAGACCAAACCAACAAAACCCAAAGAACAAACACAACATAAAACTCCAAGAAAAAGACTTGAATACATACTGGTCCCATTGCAGGTTTTATTTAAAAACACGAGTTTGATCTCATACTTGCTATATTCCCTTTGTGTAATCCTGAACAGTTCATACACAACAGCTGTTAGTTCAGCAACAAGAGCCAAGCAGTAATATAAAATACCATGATATAAAACTCAGCCTATTGAGGAGAAAATAATAAAGGTGACAGATAGCAACCTAGATAAAGTTATGGAACTGACACAAGAGATGTGGGAGTTATAGGTGAAAATTGGACAATTGATTTTCTTTCTGTGTATTAGTGTGTTGTATTTATACTGAAGGAAGAGGGAATGGAAAGGAAAAGGAGAGGTTTGTTTTTTTTTCTTTCCCAAGGTCAAGCAAGGCTTGCAGACAGGGAAACCCAACAATCATTGACTGTATTCATTGTTGGACTTGGAGCAGAAGGGGAGGCAAAGTCAGACACACACCGCCAGTTCTTTGGTGCTTGTCCATGAATCCCAATGAGGCTGGACCTCGGAAAGTCCCTTGAGGGCCAGCCTTTGGGGTGAGGAAGGTGTAATTCTGTGGAAATGCATCTTCCCACGGAGTGGAAATGCCTTTTCCTTGGACACTGTGGAGTAAACACAATTAGCAATTGCTAAACAAGGGGTTGGCTCTGAAAACTGAACCAAGGGATGATTCAGTGTTGACAAATACTCTCAGCCAAATCAGAAGGTGAATAATAGTTTGGAAGTTTGACCCATAATATGTAAACAGGCTGGACTTATTTATTAACACAGAGTACAAATCTGCTTTTGGCTGTAGGTTCGCTTTCTTTCATTATTATAGTTTTCATCATTTATTTCACATCTAAGTACTGCACCTTCTTTTATTTACAGGAGTATGGATGTAAGTCACTGATACATTATTCTATTCTCCATGACTAAAGCAAACTAAAATCTTTGTGCCTTCACACATGACAGGTTACCTTTTATTTCTATAACCTTATCTCTTTTCAGGAGCAGGTCATAGGAGATGGAAGTTCAAGGAATTATCTTTTGATAATCTCTGTTAGTTGTTTAAATCAAAGTCAATAAATTCTAGAAATACAGAATAATTTTGATTGGAAGGAACCTCTGGAGGTTATATCTGATCTCATCCCTGCTCAAAGCAGGGCTAATTTAGATGAGGCTGCTCAGGGCATCCAGTGAAGTTTTGCATATCTCAAAGCGTGATGAAACCACAACCTTTTCTGGCAGTTTATTCTGATGTTTGACTGCTTTCACAAAACAAACAGAAAGTCCTTCTTTCTAATCAAAATTTCACTACTGTAACTTTATTTGTTACTTCTTATCCTGTACTTGCCTCTTCAAGAATGTTTGGCTCTATCTTCTCTCTGTGTTCTCATGAGATAGGTGAAGATAACAGTAAGATCCCCCTGCCTTAACCTTGTCATCTCAGGGCTGAACAAGTCAATTCCTTTGAGGTTTTTGTCACATGTCGATTGTTTAAATCAGCTTATCATCTTGGTCATCTTCCAGTGGACTCGATCCAATATGTCCCTGTCTTTTTTACCTTGGGAAGAGCAAACCTGGAAGCAGCACTCCATCTGCAGCCTCACAAGGGATGACGAAAAAGGGTCAATCCCTGATTTTCCTTTGGAGGCTGGAATTGCCTTCAAGCAAACCTCTGCAATGAAGGGTTAAGCATCAGGGTATTTAACTGTGTCAACACATCTCTGCTCCAAAGCAAGGGGCTGTTCAGGACAGCTGAGCATCACAATCAGGAGAACTTAGCCCAAAGCTTTGCTGATGGGGCCAGAGGCTGAATAGGTTGCAGTTTGGGGTTTTTTCCACAACAGCTCAGGCTTTGCAGTGCTGACAAAGGTGAAATCTTCTGCTAGTAAGCAAATGAGAGTTGGATGCATTAGGGGCTGATACTAACAAAGAAATGTAACAACATCACTTCCCTCACAGTACTCATTGGTAAAACAATAAACAACCGACTACTAAAAGTGATATCAGTGTGAATTTTTAAGCTAAATGAAAATAAATTATTATTATTATTATTATTATTATTATTATTATTATTATTATTATTATTATTATTGCATTTTCTCAGCTGCCTAGAGCTATACCATAAGATACTTTCTAGAATTTTAGAAGCACTCAGGAAACTGAAAATTTCCAGCTCTTTATGGAAGAATTGGATAGCAAAAATCTGCCTTTTGTTGAAGTGATGGCCATTGAGAAAAAAAAATTACACCTCTGAATGTATTTTTAGCCTAATTCAGAAAAGGTGTTTGTGTGAAAGTTGCACTTGGAAAGTGAGCATAAATATGTCTAGCTTATATGTTGGGTGAAAGAAGGACTGGAGAGGTTGGGTAATACCAGAAGCTCGACAAACAAACAAGAAAATGTCTAAAAGTTTCAGGGAAGCTGCCTCAGAGCCTCTTGCTTGCTAGGTCTGCAATTTTCCACTCATGGACTACGTACTTCATCATGTGTTAGGGTTTCTTTACCCTTAATAGAAATTTCCTGAGACCCTTTTTTCATGGTGGCAAGACTTTGCAAGCAGGAGAGACATTGACTGCTGGCTTCCAAATTATGTTATTTTTGAAAGAGTTTCATATTTTAAGTGCATTAAGTTCTGTCTGAAACTGTACAGTGTGTATAGTCTGCATGTGTACTGTAAGCTGTCATTGTTCTAGAAAACAGAGGTTTTGAATACAAGGTATGGAACAAGTCTGTCTTAATCAAACCAACAGTTTTCAAGTTTAGAGTGTCCAAATAAATCATACAGATTATACACAGAGGATTGAATATTTGAGCATTTGAAAACAGTGATGAAAGATTTCTGCTCATAGTTCACACAGTATCATAATCAAATGGGAACCATTAAGGTACCACTCAGGGTTCCACTCCAAGATGAACATTTTCAGGGCAATATGGTCCTGGCTTTATCTAGGGTGGTCACAGCTATACTGGTTGTCCTGTAAGCATCAGAAGATAAAAAATAAAACCAAAATCTGAAAAGCCCCCAACCAAACAAACAATTAAAAAAATCCCCAAAAGCACAAAAATCCCCCTCATTTGGTTATGCATGTTTGTGCTAATTTATATGGTCTAATACTTTGAGAAATAATTGAAATATATCAATGTGTTTGATAAGCCAAGTATCTCCTTCTAACTATAAGGGCGAAGACAGTAAATGCCTTACTTTCTTGGGTTTTGCCTTATTCACTAGTGGTATTTATCAAACAACAAGCAATGACAGTCACACTCATGGTGTCACAGGGAGACTCAGTTGTCCCAACCATCATTTACTATGCCTTCATTTTCCCATCCATAATCTAACACTCTTCTGCAATTGTGGAGAACCTTGAGAGTCTCAGATGAAGAATGTTATATCGGTTGAAAATATTGCAAAGGCTGATGCAGTTGTTCCTGACAATCACATGCTGAGATGCAGAATAGACAAGTGTAAGGAATCAGTTACGGTTGTTGTTACTTGTCTTTGGAGAAGAATTGGGGGAAAAAAAAAAAAGATGTAGGATACTTTGTTGTCAAGTAGATTTCTTCACAAATTGGAACATATCCTGTTTTTTTGAGAGTCTTTGTTTCAAAAAATAATTATGTTTGGAAACAGATGCAAGAAAGACCTCAGCCACACTACAAATTCTATTTTGTGGTACAGCACTGTTCAGTTTTTTACATTATTGAAAATGTTCTTATTTCGCAGTGGCTACCCATATTCTTACGTCATTTATATTTCAGTCGTGTCTCCGGTTGTGTTTTTTCTTGTAAAAATCAGGTTATGTAAACTGAAAAAACTGTGCTTGAAAACTCTCTAGTGTTTTCCAGCTAATCATAATGATTTAGTGTCCATTTTAAATCAGCCATCTTCGCCTTTCTTTGAAGCAGCAGCTGGTTTTTTTTAATCTTTTGCCCCTTCCTTCCTTTCTTTCTTCCTTCCTTCCTTCCTTCCTTCCTTCCTTCCTTCCTTTCTTCCTTCCTTCCTTCCTTCCTTCCTTCCTTCCTTCCTTCCTTCCTTCCTTCCTTCCTTCCTTCCTTCCTTCCTTCCTTCCTTCCTTCCTTCCTTCCTTCCTTCCTTCCTTCCTTCTTTCCTTCCTTCCTTCCTTCCTTCCTTCCTTCCTTCCTTCCTTCCTTCCTTCCTTCCTTCCTTCCTTCCTTCCTTCCTTCCTTCCTTCCTTCCTTCCTTCCTTCCTTCCTTCCTTCCTTCCTTCCTTCCTTCCTTCCTTCCTTCCTTCCTTCCTTCCTTCCTTCCTTCCTTCCTTCCTTCCTTCCTTCCTTCCTTCCTTCCTTCCTTCCTTCCTTCCTTCCTTCCTTCCTTCCTTCCTTCCTCCCTCCCTCCCTCCCTCCCTCCCTCCCTCCCTCCCTCCCTCCCTCCCTCCCTCTCTTCTTCTCTTCCTCCCTTCCTCTTGTCCATTTCCTATTTAGTACATGAGCTATCCCTTTATGTCAACAGAGGCAGAACTGTGGTAACGCTCTTACCATATTCTATTTATGTAAGAGTTTGTGCCTTCTTTTGCAGAAGGGAATAGCTTCCTTGAGTGGGTGTATATTTCATCTTGCTACATTGATTGTATGGATTATGAAACATTTTCTTCTCATTTTGGAGCACATCTCCGGTACAGTGCAGTCTGGTGCAATGTTGTGTTGCAATCCTGCCCCTTCTATCCTCCCAAGGAATGTTTTTGCTGCATTCTCCATGGTCCTAGCAGGCAGTAGAAGGACTAAATGCCATCCTAAATTGAAATGGCTTAAAATTCTATCTTTCACCTTAACAGCGCAGTTACTGAAGGCCCCAGCAAACCTCTAACATTCATTATTCCTACACTGTATGTGGGAATACTGCAGGAGTATCTCAAGAGAACAGCTACACAGTGCTCAGTGTGATCTGTCAGATTGCTGCTGTTGTGTGTATGTCACACTCCAGAAGCACAGCTGCTGTTGTTTGCAGTGATGGGCACAGTGAGAGGGTACAGCCATCACCACTGTTAACAGACTGCAGCTCTCCATCGCCACGTGCCCTTGGCACAGGAACAACTGCATTGCTCTTTCTCATCCTAGGAGATGCCTGGAGCATGGAGCCAGCTCAGGTGCCTCTGCACTGTGCTATCCCATGCCTCCCAAAGTGCCTGCAGTACCCTCACTAATGGAAAAGACTGGCTGTGGTAGCCCCTTCTGATTCTCACCATTTATTTGTACTTTCAGTTAGCCAACCGTGTACTAACAGTACTTCTGTTTATTTCCTTAGCAGATTAATGAACTTATAAGGTCTCAACATAGAAAAGGAGAGGGAGAGTCCTATGCCCAGAATATTTCTGCAGCCATAGATAATCTTAAAGCTTTGTGCTTTTAATTCATCCCCCATGAATTGGCAGAGCCACTTTTTATCCATGCTTTGCTCCATCCAGTCAATATGCTCAGGAGCTGTCTCTGTTCTTGTGGAGGTACCTACTCTGTCTCTGCCAGAGGGGTTGGAGTAAAGAACAGTTTGTTAATGCAGGCTCTCTGGATAAACAAACACATGTTGTGTATGCCTCATCCCATATCTGTTCCCTCTTTCTGGCATGGTCTTCCTTATCTGCCTTATCACTAATGGCACTTGATTGAGTATTTAGAGTGTTTTCTCACAGTTCCTATTTGAAAGGCAATATCAGATAACATTATGTACATGGTAATAATAAAACCCTATGCACACAGATGTGACATTCTTTTCTCCATCCATCCATCCACCAGGTGTTACTCTCCAATTTCCTGCTGCTATGCAATGTGAAATTTAGGACCTAGCAGTAGAACTAAAAGACAAACGAGAAAAAAAGCCATGACCTTTCCTATGTCTGTGCATTTCCTTGTTCCTCTTCTCAGTGGAAACTGATGAACAGTTGGCCCTCTGTTTGTTTGTTTCCGGATTTTGTTTGTTCGTTTGGTTTTTGGTTTTTTTTGAGGGGTGTTTTTTTATTTGACTCTAAGGAAACTGAAGTATACATGGATTTTGGCTATGCATGTGGTTTAGAAACATTAAAATAGCAATGTCACATATATATAATGTATGGGGGCACAGAAACCAGAGCAGACTTCAGTAACTTTTCAGTTTGCCTCTGTAGACCCTGCTCATAATGGTGAGAGGCAAATAATCAAGTCACTATAGCCACAGTTTCAGAAAAAAGTTTCCACTGTTACAGGCAGCAATTAGACATTAGTTTTTGTGCGTCTATTCAGACATAAATTAGAACAGAAGGGTTCCCAGCTCTTCCTACTTTGTGTCAATGTCAGTTCTGAGACTGAAGCAGCTAAATAGAAGATGTAGGACTTACTTTTTAATATCTGTCAAAGATGACATGAGCTGTCAGAAATCAGTAAGTATTAAAAGATTAGCAGATTTTTTTTTTAATGAGTAACATATGTTTGCCTGTTTTCCCTTTTTTTATTTCCCATCATATTGTGACAAGTAGGAGAAAATTTTTTGTGTTTCTGTTTTTGCCTAGTACCGTTAAGGACTTATACACTACCTCACAGTCTAAGAGATAGGAAGTACCTGTACAGATTTTGGCTGACTTGAATTAAGTGATATTTCTGCTGGATGTGCTGTTTTTGACAGAGCTATCAGAGACAGGTATCACTAAATATAGATTTACAGATCTATACTGAATTAGGAATGTAGGAGATACAGTTAGATGTGAAGCTTAGTAAATGTTACTGAGTTTTCAATCATTTCTTCTGTTCACTGAGGGTATGGTAGCTTATAAAATAAATATGGCTATTTGCAAGTGAGTAAACAAACCAAAGCTATTGTAGCCTTCTTTTTGATAACTCGGCCTACCTTATTGTCAGTGTTGGTGGAATTATTTTAAGTGCTTCGTGGGAAATAAGCTTCCAGGAAATATAGAAGTGCTGTTAGAGCACTCAGCTGGAAATCAGGCAGGATGATGAGTGCACCAGGTAGTGAAGTGGCACAGGGGAGAAGAAACATGAATTGTTTGAGGAAATTCTCTGAACCATAATTTGAAGTGTGAAATGCCGCCTAGCCTTTGAGCTTACAGCCCTATAGAGGGTGCAGGGGAATATGAGAATCTATATCAGAGGGGAGCGATATTTTCATCAGATGTAGCACTTTTCCTGTGGCCAGGAAAACCTATGAGGCCGTGGCAGCTGCAGATCAGCTCTCCCACTGATTGGTGGCACCGGTTTTGTGACAGGGAGTGGACACCCATGAGCCCATGAGCTTGACTCATCCACTTCACTGGAGGAATAGATGTCCCTGAGGTGGTCACCAGTGGCAACTGAGTGGGAGATTCAGGGAAGCAGCTGCTGAACAATTGTGCTCATTTCAGTATGATATTCTACATGTATGCTAGGACTGGGACTGCATTTCTCATTTAGAGGAGAAAAAAAGTGTGCTATAGTGTTTTTGTGCATATTGTCCTGCCCAGAAACATCTTTGTGTAATGAAATCAATGTGGAAAACCCGTTTCAGGTGGCAGCTAAAGATACAGTAAACAAGTAAACTTTGGGTAGAATTGAGCACTTTCTGAGTGTTTGTTCAGCAACTGTGTTTACTGTGAACAACTTCAATTTATATAGAATACCCATATTTACCTGCACACCTGTTTTCTGTTGAATAAAACTATTTTGTCTCTGATAATTTCATACCAGTGCATGTGATATGTCTTGAAATATATCAGTTTTCAAGAGCACAGTTTTGATTTCTGACATGAAAAGTAGGCTTTTTTTTTTTTTTTTTTTTTTTTTTTTTTTTTTTTTTTTTTTTTTTAGTGTCACTGGCCCTCATTTCTCTTGCTAATGGCACTGAACAATCTCTCTTCTCATTGTGCCCATGATTATATCCCGCCTGACCTCTAGTGGTTTCTTCCCGAAGTGAATCTTCTGCGTGCAGAGAGTGCAACGCGAATAAAAGCTAAATGGGATTTCAGGAGCATGCCAAAGTCATCTTGGCATCTATCAGCCGGGATGTGGCCAGCAGGACCAGGGAACTGATTGTCCCCCTGTGCTGGGCACTGGTGAGGCCACCCTTCGAGTGCTGTGTCCAATTTTGGGCCCTTCACTACAAGAAATACATGGAGGTGCTGAAGCATGTCCAGAGAAGGGCTGTGGAGCTGGTGAAGGGACTGGAGCACAAGTCCTGTGGGGAGCAGCTGGGGCAGCTGGGGATGTTAAGCCCAGAGAAAAGGGGGCTCAGGGGAGACCTTATTGCTCTCTACAGCTCCCTGAAAGGAGGCTGTGGCCAGGTGGGGGTTGGTCTCCTCTCTCAAGAAAATAAGCAGTAGAAGAGGAAATGGGCTCAAGTTGTGCCAGCAGCGTTGAGGTTGAATATTAACCTGGTTTTCCTATGAGGATTAGTCATGCTCCTTTTCTGTGAATTTAAACCTTTCATAACTGTCTGCTTACTTAACAATTGCTATAACAAACTATGGGTGAAGCATAAATAATTCATATTCACCAGAATAGACATGTTCATAACCAAGTCACCTGAGAAAGGAATGGGCAGGTATTCACTGTTCCAGTCACTCGTATCTCAGCAGCTCACCTCTTCAAATTCCCAGATGCTGTTGCACTTTTCCATCCCAAATGTTGCTGGCTGCATTTGACATGCTATTTAAAAAGCAGTTTTGCTTTTCAGTATGTACCTAATTCTAAAAACTGATCACTATATATAGGTTTTTCTCCCAGAAGAATGAATGTGGCTTTAGAGTGGTTAATGTCAGTGCCTTCACCAATTTCTCTTGGTAATGAGTTTAACATAAGCAGTTCATCTTAGAAATGTTGACATTACTTATGTCTTTCAGCCTGATATTAAATTTTCCTGTCTGTATTGCAGATCCTAAAATTGGTAGGGGAAGCCTGCCTGCCTTTGGAAGAGGTTTCTGGTTGATAGATCCACCAGATTGTGTAATGGTATAAAATCCCAGTGCATCATAGTCTGAACATCTGAGTGGGAATAAGGTTTCCTATGCAAGTAGGGAGAGAAAATAGAAAATATGAGAATGTTCTCTGAGTACCAGTAAACAGATTATTTTTTCCTTTTGTCTGGAGCCTGTCCCTGCTCTGCCTAACTAGTTCTTTAATACATAACATTTTGTCTTAGTTTGGGTTAAATTTAATTTCTGTTATTGAACCTTGCATGGTTGATAAACGTATTTGAAGCACAGTATTTGAAGCATTACCTTAGTAAACTGCAGGTTTGGAGCTGAGCTGAATGTCCTCTGTAATATTCCACGTTGCCATCAATGGGTAACTGTTCCAATTGCCTACAGTTAGGGGAGTTTTATTCCATAACCCATCTGATATCACAAGGGTAACTAATGCTTGAATTCAGCATTGCAAGATTAGAATCTGAATTAAAACTCTAATAAAAAAAAAAATAAAAGTGGATGAATCATTGGAGGCATGAAACATCTGTAATCTATTGGCAATTCTGTTATTAGCTACTTTTGTAGCCTAGGGCTAGTAATATTAAACATATCCTATCAGGACTCTGAATCAGGCAGTTGTGTAATTGAAGTAGCTGTGCAGAGTTTTGACCATCATAAGTTGGCTTTACCTGCTCAAAATCATTATTAATGAGAGTAGATTAAAAATGCAAGGTCAATCACTTCTAAATTAGGGTGTACCAGACTTATTATTGTCATCTTTATAATTATTAACCAGTGCCTAAAATTTAGCAAAATTAAGAAGAATTGAGATAATGAATAATCAGCCTTAATTAAAATCACAGCTGCTCTAAAGAAAAAAAAAAATGTATACAGAAAAGGGTAAACCCAGCTATGGCCTTGCTAGCTAGAAGTGATCCCAACTGTTGGGTTTGGTGGTACTGAGGTTCACTTTCCAAGAAGCTAAGAACTGGATTTAATCTGCTGATATTTAGAAATGATTGCTTATTTTACTAGTGAGCATCATAAAAAACATAGTATTCCCTGTCCATGATTCATTATGTAAAATGATGCAATGCCCTTTATTTGAGAGTCATATATATTTTACTTCTGTCCTTAAAAGAGCAGTTCCAATTGAAGGAAGCAGAAAGAGTTAATTTATAGATGTCAGCACAGAACCTGTAATGGGATGCAGATGGAAGCTTTGTTCTGTTATCCTGCCGGTAAACTGCCTGTGCCTTCTTCAAAAAGACAAATTCTGCATTGCCTTCCTGTCAGAGTGGCTGGAGGTGGCAGTTAGCTCAAGCTCCCATCCTTAATGCAATGAGTGTTAATTTTGGAGGAGTCATCACTGTGAGAAATGCTTGGAGATATTTTTGGGGAGTGGCATAGTGTTTTTGTGCCCTTTTAAATGAGACAATACTAGACTGTGTTCATCTGGAAGCTGTTTTAAATGGCGGTGGAGAGGTGAGAGAAAAGATAGATGGTGCAGGATCTGATCTGAACCTCAACAGAAAAAACAGATGTCTTGATAAAACAACTGCTTTAATAAGAAAAAATAATAGTAAGAGTATAGATGGCCAGTAAATCTTATGTCCCTTCAGATTCTTGTCACTCTACGTTTGTGGAGCATCTGATGGAGCCTGGATTGATTTTCCCACAGCACTGCACAGAGCAGAACAGGAGAGACAGAAGCTCTCCCTTTTGGTCATTCAAGCTAGCATCTAATTTCCTTACAAGAAAAAAAACCCCTCTGTTCCCACAGGATGCTCCCATGAGAACTTGCTGCACTTTTAATTAAAGGCAAGGCCAGGAAGGCAGGTGGTACCAGGGCTGACACCACATGGGATCTGCCTGCAGGTTCCAATGAAAGGGCACGGAGATGGTTGGAGGGCTGGGGCACCCCTGCTGTGAAGACAGACTGAGAGTGCTGGGATTGTTCAGCCTGGAGAAGAGAAGGCTTCAGGGAGGCCTTCCAGTACCTAAAGGGAGCCTTCGAGAGAGCTGGAGAAGCCCTTTTTATGAGGGCATGGACTGGCTTTAAACTGAAAGAGGGCAGGTATAGGTTAGACATTAGAAGAGAGGAAAAAATATGTTTAAACGCTCATGGCTGTAGCTTCTCTTTAAACCTGCAAACCTCAGCAGAGACCACAAACAAATTAACATTGTTTTATGCAGTGTTTTCTCAGCACAGGAACTCAGTAACTAACCCCAAAAGAATGTAATTTCTTTCCCTGTTTTTCTCATGGCATTACAGGAAGCAAATTGTGATTTTCCTTGCCTATACATGCACATTTTCTCCTATTTCCTGGCTTTGCTTTATTAGTATTTTCTGTGTCTAAAACATGTTTTCCTGACTAAGCTTTTCAGATTAAGAAGAATCTGTTGAAATGATGTTTCTCTATAAAGCACTTTAGATAGCACAAGCTACAGTATTTTCACACAGTTTTCTATTGAGTTTTAGTATTTGTTGTTTCCAGACCTAGGTTCCAGAAGCTAGGTTTTCACTCCATATATTACAAGCAAACTCTAACAGAACTTCAGGCATATGCTTTGGAATGGATGGATCATTTAAAATTTTCTCTGTAATAGTTCCAAGGAGTGAATTATTCTGAAAAATTAAGTGAAAAAGTGACACTTGCCATTTAAAAATTTCTTTTAAAATAAGGATAGCTTTCAAACAAACTGTGTACAAATTTTACAGTCGAACATCCCTAAGATATTAGGGGATGAAACATTTCTCCTTCATCTTCTGCAATTTCAAGGTAACATTTCAATTCTTCCTATGGAAATGGAAGGGATCAAGTAGCCACAAATGACAAGGTACATAATAAAATCTGCAATGATGGTCAAATTTTAGACTTCAACTCTGTAGAAAATCCATATTTGCTGTCAGGTTCAAGATGAAAACTTTTGTGCACGAGGGAGTCAGGTTGGCTAGAACCAGCTGGGGAAGGTGAAGATAAGGCCATGTGCTGTCACTGTCACTTTTGGCGGATTGCAAAGGACTGACAAGCAGGCTGTGTTTGAAGGTCATCGGTGCCACCCTTTACTTTGTCCCAAGACCAGCAGTGGTGACTGCATCCACACATCTGTCCAGTCTTGACCACTCAGCAAGAACTTCGTCCGTGTGATTTCTCCTTCACTCCTCCCCACAGCAAAGGCTTTTGTCTCTCTTTGATGGGGCTTGTCTCTGACATTTTACCCTGATAAACCTACCAAGGGCAGCTGTGAAGGAGACCACCTGTGGAGTCATGGGCTTAGATCATAAAATGGAGAAAAAACAGGGACACTGTGTTGCTGCCAAGGCACTGGTTACCTGTCAGAGCTGGTGTGAAACACTGTTCTGCCAAGTGGCACAATCTGCATCCAAAGCCCAGGGCTGTGGCTTTTCCCAGCCACACGATCTAAAGCTCCAGGAATGCCTCTTGTCTCATGGGAAGATGCATTGCTCCCTTGCACCTCAGAAAAAGGAAATCCAAAATGTCTCTGTGTGCTCAGCGGAATGGCTGAAGGCATTTACTGAATCTGGTTTCTAGCATGAATTTTCTTAACCAAAGCATTTGTTTGTGTTTCCCGAATGAAATCTCATTTTAGGTGTCCTTGGAGTCTGAAAGGATTTACATCCTGCTTCTAGACTGTGGTTGGAACCATCTCTAGTCACTACAGATCTTTAATCTGTGAAGATATTTTCCCCAAACATTATATTTATGTGGTATGATAGCTGTTAAAGTTCAATGTAGAAAACAAAGCTCAGTTTTTAAATAGGTGCTTTGAAGAGGCCATAAAATATATAATGCTATTTTGTGAATCAATTTTTTATTTAATACAACTTTTTTATATACTGACAGGCTTCCTTTGATCTATATTTATTATGTGTCACTTGCCTTGAAATGAGAAATGTAACCACTTTGATAAATGGATTCGAAAGTTTATCTAGTTTCATGGTAGCTTCTCTAAGTTACCATTACATGCTTTGCTGAAGTGATATTTGGCAACTTTCTGAAGGGATATCTGCGTGCTCTGGGGTGGTAACATCTTCCCATTTTTCATTGTATGGATATACACGAGAGGATGTGTAGGAGGCAGGAACTGTTTCACTTTCCTCTGTGCAGACAATCATTAAAATAGTCCAGCATTCTTTTCATTGGCATGTGGAGGTCACTCATTCAAACCTCTTCTCCAGACCTTTAGAAACCACCCTAAGTCACTTTTTTTCTTAAACTTGAGGTGATCCACGACATTTAGTTTTATCTTGGGCTGAATTTCTCAAACAGAAGATAAACTTACATGCTTGCTGCTTTGCTTATTACGTGATATACCTCAGGGCTTCTGAAAATGTCTGTATGACCCAGCCCAAAGGCTCATTTGCCAATGGGAGTCTTTTCTGCATCTTGGCATGAAAGAGCCTGAGAATATTCTGTATGCAGGCTAGGCTATGACCCTTCATACTTTGTGATGCATCCAGAGACTTGCATCTGACAGTTGAAGAGCGCACTCACTAAATGCTGTTATTCCTTTAGCCTCTCCATCAGGAGTTAGAGGGTTGGGAAAAGTAAATAAGCTACTTATCTGGGGAAACAGTCCAAAAAAGTAATGCTTTCTTGTACTTTCTGTACTTTTGTTTCAGCCAAAGACACTGTTGTCTTCCTCCCTGGTAGGAAAGGACTGTTTTTCACTGTGGCAAATTACATTCTCTACTGTTGACCCACCATTTATCTTATGCAGATAGTTAACATTTTTATATATATATTGCCACTTTTGTCAGGACAATTTATTCTTCACTATGGTTTCTTGGATCTCTTTTTCTTCCTCCTCACCAACATCCGTCGTATGATCACTGGCTAAAACACCTATCTCTATTAATCACAGTTAGGTGTGAGGATTTATAGTGCATCAGCTGTACTTTTATGGTACCTGCTTTATGTTTGAGTCATCCATCTCAAGACTACTGACTGAAGCAGGACAAAACAAAAATACAAGTACTATTCTAAGCACTCTGCAACTGAAATAATCCCTTTTCAAAAGTGCTGAAGGAGATTGGCAAGGATATGGCAATGAAATATAAGTTCATTATTGATCATAATAGAGAAAGCTGGGAGGGGAAAAATACTGCCTTGTGTAGGTGTATTCATATATAACAGGCAGGAGAGGAGGCCAGGCTTCTTAAGCTGAAAACAGTAACTATTTTTTTCTGGATGGCTCAAGTGGGAAAGAAGATTCAAATTGTAGACTTTTTTTTGGAGTGAATGTATCATAGTAACCTCTTTTTTTTTTTTTTTTTTTTTTTTTTTTTTTTTTTTTTTTTGCTAACTGATCGTCTGCAATTACTTTGCAGTAGCAAGGTTATTTTCTATAGTCTTTTGTTTTGCTTGCCTATGTTATTTTTTTTTTTGAAAGGTTCTTACTTAACCATTTTTTTATGCAATGGCCAGTGGTTATTCTGTGAGGAGGAAGGATTGGTGGACTCTTAAACTGCTGCAGCTTAAAGGGCAGCAATAACACGGCATTGTCAGACCTCAGCTGTGCTTAGGTTGCCTGACAAAAATATTTGCCTTTGGAATGTAAAGTTCAAATCAGCTACAAAACATGTTAATGTGCCAATTCAGCAGGGAAGAGAAGCGTGCCCTTCACCCTACGTTCTTTCTCCTGGTTTTTAAGATCTTTCTTCAGCCTTGCTAAACTGCAGGCAAGGAAGTTGAAATCTTCTTCTGGATCGGGGTCTGTATGTAAAAGATAGAGTTATAATATGAATTTGTTGGAAGCTAATTTAAAATCATGAGGAAAAGGCAAGAAAATCCTTTTGTTGCTGTTATGCTGCTGTCACACAAAGCCTGTTTTGTTAAAGAGAGTGAGTTTGATGCAGCTCCCAAAGAGCAAATCCAATGACAAGGAGTCATAGGTTTTCACTGTATTTGCTTGAACGCTTAGCAATTTGAGACCCAAGTGAATAATTCACAACAAACAATTTATCTGCAGTGTTTTTCATAGATCATGAAATATCTATGAGCAAATTGTAGCTTCCTAGTATTCATTTTTAGATAAGTGCATTTTTTAGATTTTATTTTTCAAGCTTGTGATTAACAGAAGTGCTTTAAATACAGACTGTGTTGTAATTGGTCATTTAAAGTTGGCAATTTGTGTTTTATGACTCTTCAAGATGCTCTTTTGCCTCCATTGTCTCATTCTGAATGTGATGGGGACACTCAGTGGGCCTAGAAGTTTGAGATTTTCCCCAAAAATTCTCCTCCATCACCTATTATGCTAAATAGACTAAATGTGACTGTTGTATGCATATGAAGAAAACATGAAAAAACCTGAAGGAAAACTATGGGAAGTCTACCAGAGAGATGACTGTCACAATTGTTGAAAGAAGGCTGATTTGAGTATCATATCCATCTGAGTACCCTGTCCATCGACCTAGTAGGTTCTATTTGATTTTACTGCTTTGAAGATATATTTTCTGTCTGTCAGTCTTACTCTTTCCCCTCTGCTTTCCACACACACAAACACAAACACACACACACACCCCCTCCCCTCCATGTCAGTAATCTGTCTGGCTTAAGTCTTCCCATAACACAAAACCAGAAACAGGCATGAGCATTACTGAAGTGAATTTCATTAAAACTATCAATGAATATTGGTAGATATTTTTTCTTCTACTCTTTTATTTAGTTCTTGTGGTAATATAAAAAAAGCTGTGTATGTGTCATGGCTGGGCAAGGCACGGAAAGATATTGAAACTTATTGTAAGCTTCTTCTGTAAAAAGATACTCCACCAAAGGAAGAAATTGCCAGCTAGGGAAACAAGAAGAGGAGCAGAAGGAATGAAAAGCAAGATTATTTTTCCAGATGCTCCCTTGCACCTGATTGATTTTATAGAGTCATTCTAATGCAATCTATTAACTTTTCCAGCTGGGTATGTGCCTTCCTAACATGACAGTATTAATGCAAGTGGGAAAGAGGTCCTGGGCTTGAGGGTTCAGATAGGAATTCAGAAATCTAGGGATCAGTCTTTAGTTATGTCTTAGACACCTTTGCTATTTCAGACAAGTCTTTTATCATCCCATGTCTGCATTCTCCATGTGTAAGATGAGTGTCTATCCCCTTTTTCTTACCAGCTGCCATACCTGCATTCTCTGCAGTCCTCATGGCTAGGAACTATTTCTAACACAGACTGGTCATTTTAAGTCAATGTTGTGGGTAAAGTCAATTAATTAGCAACACACCTTATTTTCAAAGCTGTCTATCAGCTGTGCCAGCTGAAAAGCATCCGTAGCCACCTTCACTTCAGGAAGAGTGCAGCCTTCCCCCTTCTACTGCTTTTGGCTTCTCACCATCACCTGCTTCTGCATGGGACCTGGTTCATCTCCTACCCTCAAATCTGATCTATCCTTTACTCTCCAGGACATCCTGAGAGTTTCTCAGCAAGGAACGATCCTGCCACTCATTGTCCATGTGATAACAATAGCAGTGATAGCAATAACAGTAACTCATACAGTGATCAAGCTCTCTTCTAAAAACCATCTAATATTTTCTTAGAATAAAATGTTTCCAAGAAAAGTATATCACAAAATCAGTACACCCAAAATGTGTGTACCCCTTTTTCCCAAGTCTTAATATTTCCTGGATCCAAGAAGGATGATTATCCTTATGCTCGCTCCACAGACTCTGCCTGTCAGCTTGGCATCAATTCTGGTAATTGACCTTCCATTCCTTCTTCTGAAGTGCTTTAAAACACATTACAGTTCTTTTGATCCACAGCCTGCTGATTTAATTAGGAAGTTGATTGCTATTTGCTGGAGCTGGGATGCTTGAAACTAACAGCTTGTCTGCCACATTCTTGGTGGAGTGTCTCCTGTCTCCTCTTGATAGGTTGTGTAGCTTTTCTACATACATTCCAAAAACCCCGAGTCGGTTTTAAATCAGTCAGTTCCTATAAGGCACGGTGATACTTCACCCTAAGTCTGCAGTAACTAACATGTGGACAATATTCCCATGGTAACCTGCAATACTGCTGCTATGACTGCATATGAGGAGTCCTTTTCAGTTCCTTCACTGCAGCTTATCAAGCAATGGAAAAAGCAGTGAAGGGAAGTGTTTGAGTCACCAAGCTTGGAGGTATTTTAAAATTGATTTCTAGATTGTTTTGATGGGTAACCTCTAGTTCCTGTATTGTGGTACAGTGAATAGAACGTCTTCATTCACTTTATCCACTGCTTTAATTATTTTGTAAATCTTTATCTTTCATCATCCTGTTGAAGACTTCTGTCCTTTCTAGCATCTTCTCATAAAACAGCTTCTCCATCACCATGACCATCTTAGCTACCCTCCTCCATACCTTCTCTAACTGTACTTCATCCTTCTTGAGTTGCAGGGATCAGAACCTATCACAGGACTCAAGATATCGGCAAACAAAGGTTCTAACAGTAACAAAATAATGTTCTTTGTCTTGTTCTCAGTACTTTTCCAAATGATGCCAAACTTTATGTTTTTATTGATTTTCTGACAGCTGTTTCATAATCAATTGATGGTCTCAACTGTTTCTGAGACCTTTTCAGTGAACTGTATATCAGTTCGGATTTTGGTATCCTGCAACCATGGTTCAGGTTATTCTTTCCTTATTACTGCCTTGCATTTGTAGCAAAGCATACTTGTACTCCTGCAAAATATTTTTCTGTCACTCTAATTTATGAACTTCAGGTTCTGTGCTATTGACCATTTGATCACTTGCAAATCTCTCAAATCAGGAGACAGCATTCCACCAGAGAGAATGGTGTCCCCAGGTTGTGTACAAAGCTGCATTTTTCTTACTGCCTGCAGAAGTGCAAGACCAGACAGGAAGTCACCCCTGCCATACCTTTTCAGGACCGTGCTTTGTGCAGGGCTTGAAACACTTGGCCTCAGCAGTTTGATGTGACACAGCTGCTAGAAAATTCAGCACAAAAGCAATTACACTTATCCTCACTTCTTTCCATGGAGCCAGAGAAAATTAGATCATGTCGGTGTAATGTCACATTAATTCTTCTAACATATTATATCCTGAAAACTTAGCACAGCACCTTTGAGTTAAAAGTCATGTTCCAGACTTTGCTCTCAGCTTTATTATTCTCTGAAGCTTAAATTTGCCTTCAATATTATTATGTATAAAACTTCAACTTTTACAAATGCTTTAATTTTTTAAAAAAGCAAAGTGCAGGTTTGTAAGTGTTGAGATGAACAGGATCCCAGCTGCCATTTTAGCTTCCATCAAGTACAAATATTCCAGTTCTTACCACGGGTGGGTAAAATTCATCATGCTGTTGTGTGATTTTAGCAAAACACATTAGATGATGCAAAGAGAGAACATTTGGATGTAACATGCTAACCCTCACAGATGGCTTTGCAATGGTTAGCCTAAGTCAGCCCTGCGAAATGGGGAAAAGAGATGAGGTAAGCAAGCCTGTGATCATGGAAAAAATCTTTGCTGTGTCCTAAAATGCAACAGCCTATTGTAGAATCTCTTTTAAAAGGTCCAGATGTCTTCGCTAGCAGCTGAAATTATGCCCCTTTATGCCTTAATGCACATGAAGCTACTGTCTTATGTTTTTTCTCTATGGTTTTAGGGGATAAATTTCTTAATTTTTTAACAATCAGCAGAAACCACAGCTTTTACACCATAAAGGAATTAAATGTATGCGCTAACTTAATGAATGCATTTCCAGTGACATTTGTCTTTGATGAGCCTGCAGCAGATTCATAGTCCAAAGATGTCTTTTGTTCAGAATGACATGCTCTCTAATTTTTTACAACATTCTACCATCCTGTGCTTTAAAATTAGCAGGTGGAAATTTTCAGAGCCTCAGATGTCATTTAAATGCCTAATTTCGACAGAAAGTAAATGGGAATGAGTTATACAGTTGTCATTCATGCCCTCGAATGTTTTTTTTTCCTGCCCTCATTGGTCCTCATAAATTGTTTGGTTAAATCTGCTGTATATTTAAAAAGAGGTCCCAGGTACCTCGTGGAACTTCCCACACAAACGGGTACCTCGTTATTGGCCTGACCAGAAATGCTTGGCAGGATTTTATGTTTCCACAAGCTGCACTAAACCAACAGCCATGGCTTTAAATATGGGTCTTGAGTGCTCTGGAAGATGCTTTCCAGGCTGCAACAGGGAGCTGGGCTGCACATTTACTGTCAGCACAGACAATGAAGCAGGTCTTAAGAATGCCTTTGGGTGTTCTGAGAAGACAGCAGTAAGCACACCCCTTGGAGCCATTCCCTGCCTCATTTGTTATTGCTTTGTCAAAAACATTTGTCAATGAAGACTGATTTTCAAAAGAACCACATTTGGGAGTCTGGAAGTGAAGAGCTATAATATGAAACATCTTTAAAGGTAAATCAATCTTGTGGCCTAATGAACTGAACAGTATCCCTTTAGCTTCAGCATCAGAAATGCTGCCGTATATTAATCTGCAGAATTTTTGTTTTATTTTTCTTCTTTCTCAGGGACAGTATGTTCTTGGGTAGTATTTATTTTGCAGGAAAGACAGACGTGTGTACATAACTGTACAATTTCTATTAGAAATGTAATGAAAAAGGGCAACTAGAAACTCATTTTAACTCTTGATCATTCAGGGAAAAGCTTTGAACATAGTAATTAATGATGATGTTTCTGCTTTGTTAAATATACTTAGAAGCAAACAGTAAAAGAATGTAAAAATTAATGAGTTAAACATTCAGCCTTATCAGCTTTGATTTGCCTGCATGTTATCTTAAAATGCATAAAAAATATCCACAAAATTGATTTAACAGTGGTTTGGGGTATTAATTTTGGGGAATTTCATTTTCGGGCAGATATTACTTCGACTTTAAAGGCCTAGACCAGTGAAATGTTACAAGTGGTCAATCTATTCTACTCTATTCTATTCTATTTCCTGTTTTGGTGCCTAAATGCCTCTCTGGATCTGGCCTCCAGTCTCTTAATCTAAGATCTATTGAATGAATGAAGGTCTTTCCATTTTCCTATGAAATTACAGTCTTTCTTAAACAATACATTTGGACAAAACATGTATTGTTAACAAAATATTTGTTAACAAATAAGCAATATATTTGGACAGAACAAGCATATGGTTTACTTTAAATGCAAGCCTGAATCCCATTGCATATGTGGTTAATTGAAAAGATGAGTTTAACTGGAGCCAAAAACTAAAGATGTTTCTCCTGGATTAAGGCTGTAAGAAATTCTACTGATGATGTTTGTCAGCATTTCTCACTTAGAAGTAAAAAACGGATGGAAAAGATTTTGAGACACCTGCCTACTCATCCTATTCAGAGCTGGTCTGCTTTACAGATTTGGTTTTTTTTCCCTAGAACCCACAGTGCAGTCAGAACTACATTGTGCTGAAGGAAATGGCTCTTAAAATTTATTAGTCTTGTCACTTCAACTATATAACCTTATTTTATGTTCATTTGAATGCACCTCATCAAAGATAGAACAAGATATCTGCTTCAAATTAAGAAAAAAATAATACTTTAGTACTCACTGATCCATATAAGATTATAAAAGTTGTCACTTATAACAATAACCACTTCTCTGATTTATAGGATATTTTCTTTATGCTGTACTAAGATTAAAATTTGGAATTTACCTTCTTACGGGAAATACTAGAAGTCTCTACAAGTAATTAGGACAAATTCTGCATTGCATGCCATAGGTAGCCTGCAGAAATTTGGCCCAATTTATTGATTTTATTGGTCTTTCTCCACTTTCCTACCTCTGACCCCTGAAAGGACTAAAAACATTTCAAGAGGTAGAACTGAATTTCTGAGATAAAGACTTTCACTCACAGCACTTGAGAAAATCTATCTGGAGGAAAGTGAAACCTGTGTATGTTACTTACACTGAAGCCCTGAAAAGTGATCTTGAGCAAGACTTAAGTGGTGCATGGGATTCTACTTGTTCTGTTAGGCAAAGCAGCTATAACTATCTAAGTTTAGATGTCTTCATGTAACCTTCCCAGGCAGTTTAGTGATTTTATCCATTCGCTTGCTTGGCTTTTGTTTCAGATGTTTGGAAACTGTATTTTGTCTAACCATTTCAACATCGGAAGAAAAAAAATCACCAGCCAACTAAGTCGAAAAGAAGATAGTCCAGATTAGTACGCAGTGAAATATCCAACTTCTTCCAGTTTTCCTTTCACAATATTAAATATCTGCTGTGTATTCTGATAGATGCATGAAACTTCAAGCCCAGATCTGCCCTTTCCTGCTCATGCATCCTGGTCTAATATTCATCAGGGCCTTTTCATCAATCTCATTTAAGACTGATAATTGCATATTCTCCAGAGCAAAGATGGTTTTATCTTCGTAGATGTCTGAGCAGTGCAACTTGCACCTAAACCACTTCAATAATGAATGCTCATCCTTATAGTCACCTACTTGTGTTTTCTTCACAAGGCTAAAGAAAAAGCTGTCTGCCGAAGGCTTTTTGCCTGCAATAAAAAACTTCTTTGTGTCATGCAGATATCTTTGCTATATGTAAAGATGAACAATTGTCACTTAAGCTGCTTTTACGAAGGAGAGCCATTACTTACTTCCAGAGTGAAATGACAATTATTGAAATCTTAATAGTGGAACCCTCAATTTGCAATTAACAGCACTTCTGTTAAAGCAGGTGACAGTAGCAAAGATTAAGTTGATTTTTTTTTGGGGCCATATTTTTTCCTGGAGAAACATTATAGGTCATAGCTGGAAATTAATAGTTTTGAATAGCAATTATTCCAGCTGCATAAATAATAATAAAACCAGATACTATCATCCAGCGGTGTATAACTGAATGTGTGTAAATATATAAACTGCATTGCCTTGTATACATATATAAGTATATACACTTAAAATATGATTGTATTTTGTTAAACAATATAAGATTATATATATTTAAAATATTAATAATTACTTCAACTAAATGTTAAGGCTGTGAAAACTTCTAAGATTCGAAAGCCAAAGAAAACCTTGTTTTGTTATTTTCTTTTCACTTTGTGCACTTGCATTATGGCATCATATCTTTTTATGTAGTCACTATTTTAATGCTAATTTTGGTGGAATCAAAACTTAGGGAATCACTCGACCAGAGTGTGATATCACCTCCTAAAAGTTTTCCAGAAACAAGTTTCAAAAGCAATTCTGTTCTGCTAGCTTGGCTGAAGAATGGGCTGTAGAAGATAAGAAACATTTACTTATAAACACTTGTAATATTGTCCTGGATAAATTTCTATTCTCTTGGCTGTGACTGCTCATATGCATGCAGGTAGTGGGAGATACTGTAGGGGAAATAGATTACTTTAGCTTAATACTTGGGATGTTTAAGTAGACAAAGAAATTGAGGGTTTTGTTCCTACTTTGCTGGAGGACAGCTGGAGCGGGAAGAAAAGGGAAAACAAGTTACCTCAGCCTCATAATCCAGTTATATGTGGAGATAAAAGGAAATGTTGCTATAATTCAGTTTAAAAGTCTATCAAAAAAGAGGCATAAATCCAGTAGAAACAAGACTTTATCAATTTTTGTCCTTGCAGTAAGGTTTGTTTCCATGGGAAATCCTAAAAAAGAAAAAAAATTGCTTATTCAAAAACTGGATCTAATACTAATTCAGTTTTCACTCTTTCTAGTTTGTTGCTTGATGGAATACTTTGATTTCTTCTCTCCCTTCCTCTGATGTAAAAAGAATTATTCATTTCCTTGGGGTGTTTTCATGACACAGCCATTCCAGTAACTTGGGACTTTACATTCCTTCATGGGTGCAGACATGCAACATCTCAGTGAGTTGAGGTGGTTATCATGCCCATCTGACACTACTGCAAGGGACGTAGAGAGATTAAGCCCCCCAGTATTTAGTTTTGGAGCCTCATGCTTACTTTCTGCCAATACATTCCTTGTTGTTTCTTTCTACATGTTTCCAAAATTTTTTTGTGGTAACATCAGATTAATACAAATGTCTGATTCTCTGAGGAAATGATATAATGACATGTCGTTTGGTAGGTGAGACAGTGTTAACCAGTACTGCAGCATTTATCACTTTTTCTTTTCCCACAGGAAAGGATGTGTCACAGGTGATTTTGTGGCACAACTGATTTCCTCTTTGTTTAATGCTGACTGCCTTCCTCTTGCAAACTAAGAAATTGTGCCTATTGCACTCCCCCATCCCTCCAAACCTGACCCCCATGAGTTACACACAGAGATTGATTTATGAATATGTCTGGAAAAATGTTGGAGCAGCTGACCTGAGATGTGTGTATTGTTGTACAGCCTTAGTGTGACAGTGCTTTGGTTGTTTTTGTCTCAGTGCAGCAAATGAGATCAACCCTGCTGTTTGCTTTAATTAGCTACACTTAATTAAAAGATGATATTATCTCTATGAAGATACCAAAACACATATTTAATGCATCTACCATTATCTTTCAGTCCCAAATTCTACAAAAGCCCTTAAACATGCTCAGCCTGAGCTTTACTTTAATTAAAGTCACAACTCTGGATGTTTCTCATCTCTTCCTAATGCTGGCTTTTCTCATTATACCATCCCTTGCCACAACTCTGGACCTTGCTGAGAACAGGGGCTGAAATAATCCATGTTTTTCCATAATTAAAGAAAATAGATGAATTATTTTCTTGGTGGGCTAGGAGAAGCATCTCTGCTCTCCCTATTTGCCTTGGATATACATATTTTCACACTGACAGCTCTTGTGAAGAGGAGCAGTAAGTGAGTCACTCCTGTATCAGTCAGTGGAGACAGTTTCTTGGACATGCTGCAGAAAAGACAAGTGTGATCAGAGGACAGCAACAGAGAAGCTAGTGTGTGGTACCGGGGGATGGCCATAGGAAGCAGAGAAATGGAATGGGAATTAAAAAAAAAAAAAGAAAAAGAGGAGCAGGAGAGTGAGAATGCTGTAAGAATTTAAGTAAAAAAAACCTCAAGGGAACTTCTATATATTCTTTTTTCAATTTTTATCAAAGTGTAGAAAAACTTAGGATGTTTTGAGCTTCTTTGCTCTTATTCTAAACTCCTTGGTGGTCATAATTATCCTTTGCAGATGAAAACAGACTAAACTGTTGATTGGCATGATTTTTTGGCATTTATCTTCTGTAGCCAGCAGGTATACTGGAACTGATTTTCTTTTCTGTTTGTTGTTGAAACATGTTTAAAAGCTGTCAGCTTTGCTGACATTTCAGCTGGAACTTTTTTCCCCAAATTATATATTATTGTACTGTTTCAATTTTTTGTTTTGATGATGTTGGAATATTTGGGACTTTTCAATAATAAAAAAAAAGTTTAGAAATTAATGTGTAGATGTTACATAAAAGACTTGACACCAGGATAAAAACAACAAAAGCTTCTCCTTTATAAAAGCAAAATATTTTGATCCATGGCCATTATTTTACTACTCTGCTGCTCACCAGCGTGTTTATTTCACAGCACAGCTATTTCATTTGTAGTTCTTCCTGCTTGTTAAAAAATAAAATACAGTGCCACTCAATTAAACCTTTTCTATCTGCTACCTGCTCTGCTATTCACTCAGTTCTTAGTCACTTAGCCTTTCCCATGTCAGTTTCCAGAAACTACAGCCTCGAACACGATGAAGGTCTCATGGGTTCCACCTATGCTGATGCTGAGGTTATAATTGTAATAGAACTCATTTGCAGTTTTGCTGAGGAATAAATTTAGCCCTGGCTGTCACTAAGTGTTCATACATAGGAATATAAGGAACAACCTTGGCTTTAATTAAGTGTTCAGTTACCTGAAGAGTAAAATTGTTAACCTGTGTGTTTCACAGACTCGTTGTGCAATAGCAGAGACCACACCACATCTCTACAGACAGGACAATCAGTCCTTCTGTAAACAAAATCAGTGAGGGTCAGACACATGGGTAACAAAAGCAGGGCTGAAGTCCAATTACTTTGAAATCATATTCTATAACTGAGTGGAAGGCAATTTACTGTAGTTGAAGAACTTATTTTCCAACTTCTGAGTAGCAAATATACCCAGTATGGACAAAGGTAATGAGATCCCTTTTGACTTTTGGAACAGGAGTCCTGTTCTCTCTTTCAACTCTTGCAGATGATATTTTTTTTTTTTATTTCAGTTCTGGACTTCTCAACAAAGTTAATCATTCCCAGTCCTAAATGAAGTCAGTGAGAGGATGTTATTTTTTCTGGATCTAGTGATCCATGACACTGTATGTAGGGACAATATTTTAACTGTGGGAACAAATTCTGTGTTTACTGATTTTACCACAAATTCAGAAAACTCTATGGTAGATTTTCTTCACTTTATTTCTAGCTATCTTCAATCTGTTGTGTAGTTGTCCAGCATATATTGATGGTTAAAATAAAGCAGAATACCCTTCTTTCAGCACTTCTTACTAATTCTGATATCTCAACCATGTTGAGAGACATAAAATATTTATAGGCAACATCTTTTATTTTTCATTTATTTCATGGAATACTTAGAAAATGTAATTTGTTTCAATTAACTTATGAGCCTTTTACTATGAGGATATAGATAAGAGTACACACAAAGAGAGGTTTATTATACTTCATATGCCATTTCAGTGTCAGTCTTTTCTCAAAGAAGAGCTGACCAAGAACAAGATTCAAAGTGCCAACAAAGATTTTGGGGAGTTTCCTATAGACTAACAAATACCACTGAGACCAGTTGCTTTCTTTAAGCCTACTTATCAAATGTTTAGAAAAGTTTCCTGGGATTCAGAGAAGTGTTCAAACTCCTCAGAAAATGAAGCACATACAGAAACAGATTTTTCCCTGGTATGTCAGCAGAACAAGCATTAGCCTGTCAGTAACGTAGAGATAAGAAGGTTCATAGGAGCATCTTTTCAGTGCCTATAAATATCTGATGGGAGGGGATGAAGAGGAGGCAGCCAGACTCTTCTCTGGAATGCCCCTTGAAAGGGCAACAGGCAATAAGAAGAAATTAAAATTCAGAAAAGTCAATCTGAAGGCAAGAAAATGTATTTTTACCATGAGGATGGTCAAACACTAGAACAAGCTTCCCAGAGTGGATTCAGAATCTCATCAGTGAAGCTATTAAAAATCTGACTGATCATGACCCCAGGCTGCATGCTGCAGCCACCCTGCTGGAGCAGCGGGGTTTGCCTGGATAATCTCAAGAAGTCTCATCCTATCTCAACTGTTCTATGTGCAGTAGTCACACTTTGAGTAGACACTCAAAGTTACAGCATGTGCTGCAATGCAGGAAAACTTTTGGTGTCCATGGAAACCCCAAATCTTCTTCAGATTTTGGAAAACAAAATGAGACAAGTGTGTGGAAGAGAGTCAAAATGGTCTAGCATTTCTGAACTGGTAGCAATATTTTATTTAATCAGGGACATAGTGAAAAATTGACTGAAGCCAGGGCGTCTGAGTTTCTGCTAAATTCCCCAGACATCCAAGCAGTTTCAGTGATTTTTGTTTCTTATCCTAAATTAGATCCAAGTCAATTCAAATTTGTGATGCCTGCCTTTTTGGCAATTAGAACATTAAGGTGAGTAATGCCTCAATGCTTTCAAAGGGTTGCTTTGCACTGCTTTCTTGTTGTTCCACTTGAGGATCTTTTAAAAGTCTACAGGGTCACTGGCTTGCTTTCAAATAACAGCAAATCTTAAGTACTCTGTCTGGAACACTTTCAAAAGTGATAAGGACCAATCTCAGGTCACCCCATCTATGATAGCCAGGCACATGTGGACTAGTCACATGTCTCCAGGAGCAGCAGAGGAATCCCTTACATTCCAAGGAAGGTGGAAGGGAGGCTGTTTGCCTGTGTTGAGGGCTAAACCAGTACATGGGCCCTGGACACTGCTATGATCTGGGGCACTGGAACACTTCAAAAACAATTGAAGTGAGAGAGAAGAACAATAAGCATGTAGAATTTAAAAAACTCAATTAGGATATAGAAGTTCAGACAGCTCAGGTTAAAACCATAAAAGCTTAGATAATTGCTTGTGGTGGTCCCTAGGCCATCCACAAAGAGCAATTCATTCCCTTGGAAAGTGTGCAAACCCTAGGCTACCTCAGTTAGCAGTGACTCCCCTTTGGGAAGTCTGTTTGAGAGATTTCCTTGTATGTCAATGTGAGCAAAATACTTCAACCCATGAGCCTTTGCAGTTCTATGTTAATGTTTCATACCCTATTGGTTATTCCCCTTGCTCCTGGTTTTTACCCCTCCTGATTGGTTCTCTTTCGATCCTTTCCCTGATTGGTCCCTTTCCCAATTCCTTTCCCCGTTGGCCAAGTTGTAAAACCCCGCCCCTGGCTACCCTATATAGTCCCTCTCCCCCGTGGCCATTTGGCTCTTTTCTCTCCAGACTTTGTGGAATAAAAAAGCTTTCCTGGAGGTTGGAAAGACCCTGTCTGGTTGCTTTTACTCCTGCATCAACCAGGATAGCAAATGTGGCTCTGCTGCTCAGGCAGCCTGGCAAAGAGCAAATCACTGCACTCGATAGTGCACCTAAAAGCTGATGACTTCGCACCTAAGTGTGCACAAAGAGCTGAATCACTCCGTACCTGAGAATACCTGTGCCTCTGTCGATCTAGCGTCATTTAAAAGATGCCTCTAGCAAGGAAGGTTGCAGCACCTTCTCCTCTGAACCAGACCACAACAATTGCTGAGTTAGGTGTCTGTTGAAGGGGCTTTTAAAAATTACTGTGTTGGAAAGGAGTATTAACAGAAGCAGTTCTGCCAAATTCAGATGCTTACATCTTACTGCTCGTGAAAGTAAATGACTTGCTCAGACCTCAAGGATATATCAGGGGAAAAAATAGTAATAGATCTCCTGGATTCCAACCGGGCCACCTCATCATTTTGACTGATGTCACTGGAAGTGAAATCTTGTGTTTACAGCCTGAATGATCAGAAATTGCAGAAGATTGAAGTAGCTGAGGTATCCATACTCTTGGAGTTTTCATAAAAAAAAATAAATATTTCTTGAATTCATTTGTGGTCCCCTTTTTGGCACTGTTGGAAGCTGCACTTTCAGCATTTTCTGAGGAAATGACAAATGGTGGGCTATTGTCACTAAAAATGAAGACAAGCATTGTGATTTTATGAAGGCCTTTCTTCTAAAAAGTATTGGAAAAGAGCATTTCAGAGAATTGTTACAATCCCACGTTCCAGGGAGTTTTGAAACTTGAAGACTTCATTGGAGTTTGAATCCAGTAAGAAGTCAGTTTACACGAGCTGCTGTGCTTGGCACATTATCTGGAAAATCCAGATGGCTGCTGGGATTGTGGTGTTTGCCACGCATTTCATCTTTGCCCTTGGCAGCAAGCTTCACTGACAAAGTAACTTTGAAATTCCAGAAACCACGCAGAAGATACATACACGTCTCCTAGTTTGTGTTAAGAGCTCGAGTGCTACAGAAATAGAAAATGTTAAAAAGTCACAGTAAAGAAGAGGAGATAGGGCCTCCTTTTCAGCTCATCTTTTAAGCCATGCAGAAATCATTTCAGTCTGCAGGACTTAAGTCCTTAGTCAAATAGAAGAGCTTGGATGCTTGTAGTTGAAAGGAGGTTGTTGCATGTGAAAGCAGTCTCAATAAAATTATTCCTTAATTTCATAAGAAGTGAGAATAAACTTTAAAAATTTCTCTAAAGTCTCCTGTGATTTGAGCACTGTTTGTAAAAAGCAGTTGAGGTGTTGCAAAGTATTTTTGTTCCTTTTCTGTAACTAATCACAGAAGTGGTATTTGTGACCACTGCAAACTTTGGCAAGATGAGTGGCATTCAGATGAAAGACCTGTAAGCAGCATTGCTGATTTTTTTTCCCCCCAACATCTGGAGAATTCATTCTGCTATCCAGTCTTCCACCCTGCCCTCAATACAAAATAGACTTTCAAACAGAGTTTGGAGTATGATCTGGTCAGATTTATTCTTTGTGATTGTCTGTGTCTACAGAGACACAGCATTGAAATCAACTGGTTAGTAAGGAGTTTCTGGGCTAGGAATAAGGTGGAGACTCTTGTTTATTCCAGAATAATAACCACCACACCCACCCACAATCACTGATAAAGAAAATCATTGATGCAGATGAGGGGAGAAAAATGACCTTTACTTTTACACTTTTGTATTATTACAGTTTAAACACAACATGATGCCCTGTGAAATAATTCTCTGTGGTGCAATTAAAAAACTACTTCCTCTTTTGGTTTTCACCATTTCAAACTTGCACAGAGCCCTCATTTCAAAGAAGAGTAACTGCATCTTGAAGGCTTTCTAATCATCTAAATCCACTGTACCTTCTGATTTCAGTTAAAATCATTAGATGATTCAGATGATATTGGAAAATAGAAATATTTAAGAAGTAGAAAAATGTGAACTAAGATGGCTGGATGTGGCCCTGACTCTTTTGAGATTTCTGACATTTCTGGTCATCATCAACATCAGTGACGTAATTCAATAACTTAACTCATTAACCGTGATGTAACTCAGTGGACTTAAGAAGAAAAAAAAAAACAATAAAATATTCTCCACCACACCTGCAGGAGGTTAAATATTTTAGGTAGCTGCCTCAAATGGGCAGAGGTAGAGGGAGTGAGAGATAGAGGAAGGACAGGCTGGGTGTCCTATGATTAATGTCAGGGAGGATTTCTCTTGCTGCTGAGTCACTTCACACAGAGTCCAGGCTGGATACATGACTCATTCCCAGAAGGACTAAGATGAGGCTGCCTGTTACAGTCATTGCTGTAGTCCAGAGGTCCCTGGAACTTTAAAGTAACATTAATAATATTGGAGGATTTGTGTTATTTCTAGACCAGTAGCATTATAACAACATCTGCAGCATGAAAAGAAATAAAGAACTGGGGAACCACACTGAGAAAACACAATGTGTTTAAAAGGACTTGGGGAGCCAAACATTGAGAGGTGTTCTGTAAGCATCTCAGAGTGTCTCATTATGTCCTTCACCATCCTCACTGAACTGCCCCTGGCCTCAGAAAGACTAGAGGCATGTTTGGCTGCTGGCATGCCTTCCCTTTTGATCATCATGCTGAGTGATATTTCCTCATACAGTGTTATGCATCCGTATCTGTCAAGAGATATCTGTCTCCTATCTTGCCTTAAATTCATTTCTCTGGAGCCAGGAGCAGGTTGAATAATTAGCTCTGCATGGTAATCTGGATCCATCACTGCTGCTTCTTGTTCCTGTATCATATAAGGGCAGTAGTCCTTCAGTGGGCAAGGCTGAGACTGTGAACAGCCAAATGGAAAGGGAAGGAAGCCTTCCTATTGTGAAACACGTCTGTATAGCTTCTGACATGCCCAAATTGTCATGCAAAATCTCTCTGCTTCTTAGCAGCCCACTTATAACAGCCTTTTGTTATTTTCAGTGTCCCCTCACTAGGCTTAAAAATAAAAGGAATATGACCCACAATAGCTTGATGTCTTTCAATGCTTGGTAAATCAGATCAGACAACCCACTCTATGGAAGGCATTTGGCTTCAAGGTTGTTTTAGAGAGTAATGCAATTGCTAAAACAAGAATCAGCAGTGATAAATTTTCAGTCTTGCTGAAGAGTTTTTTTCTTGGGATCTCATAATTGCTATACAGTTTACTGAAATGAAGCCATATTTAGCTCCAGTTTCTTTTAAACATTTTTTTTAGGGGGGGGAGTGGATGTGGATATCTTTTATAATTTAAAACTGGAAGTACTTAAGCATGCACTTACCTTATTGAAGTTGTTTGATATAATTTGGGTTTTAAGCATGCATTCAATGCAGCAAATGCATGACTGAAGATTCTGTCCTACATTTCAGAGAGATCCATCTTATCCAGTTGAGTTACCTGGCTGGCCTGCCTAAGCTTCATAAAATTGATTTGTGCTGTGAAAAAATACCATTCCCAATCAGTTGTAGAAGAGAGCTTTAAAGAGCAGCATTTGTACTTATACAGCCAAATAATACATCTCCACTTAATCAGTGCAAAGACTTTAATTTCAGGGCTGCCTAAAGCACTGTCAAGATGCAATGTGGTAAATTACAATTTTTGGCTTTTCATCACCAGCAGGAACTCTTTTTGGTCAAGAGTTATTGTACGGGTAAATATTAATTTGGATTACAAAAGGAATAACTACTTAGGCATTCACTGTAATGCTTTAACTCCTTTGAAAGTACATTGTGATTATGCTATGTTGAAGTAAGCCTGCTTGGAGAATTACTGCATTACCTGAAAATTCATCCATTAAACTTTATCCTCTCTGGGGCTCCCTATTAACTATGTTCACTGTATGGAAGGATATGTTAAATTCAAAATATTTTCACTACTGGTATTTTAATCAAGTGAGAGACATCCCTCACGGATGCTTAACTGGAGACTTAAAAATCTGCATTTAAATTGATATTCTGAAATATACAACCCAAGAGATTGTGAGTACCTTTTTCAGTCATATTGTACATGAAGATCATGATGCTCTAACTTATTTGTCATAACTTATTAGTTATCAGGAAGCCATCCTGAAGATTTAGATTAAAAGAGAAAAATGAGGTTTGAGGAAATATTTTGCACTTCTCTTTCCCTGCATAAATATCTGCACAATGTGTAGCAAAATGGTGAATTGCTGGTTGTACAGAAATTTAACTGTCTGATATTCATCACAAACTGGTGCTGTCCTCCACTAGTATAAACTGGCATCACTGGGTGTTGAGCCAAATAGCACAAGGAAAGGTTCTGTCTCACCGAAATATTTCCCTTAGCATTTTCCTGTGTTATCAAAGTGACTTATTTTGAGGCATTAAATGTTATCCCTTTGCAATGAGAAAGCAGTTATGTACTTGGATCTGCAAAGAAAATCCCAATCCCCAAGTGCTTCCCAGAGTCATTCCTGGTCTTAATGAGAGTGCACATTTAAGTGGGAATGAGAACCAATTCTACTCTTCTTCCAGGGTTTTCATTAGTTAGGAGAAAACAATTAAAAAACCCAACAAGCCAAAACCAAAACACCACAGCCCCATAGCCTTAAAGGGGTCTGATATCTTCTCCAGCTGGTGGCTTGATCTGTTTTCCATAAAACCCTGGAATGACTCTGCAGCAACATCAGGGTTTCAGTAGTTTGATTATTTGCTGTGTGTTGGTGCTTCCACTCTACAATACAAAGAAGTGTTTGCATACCTGAGGACTGGAATGTCAGAGAAGCTTCCATCATCAAACATGTGCACCTAGGAAAAAAAGCTAGTATGGCCCAGAAGAAGAAGAAGTAAGTTGTGTTATGTCTAATTAATAAAGTGTATGTATTAGAGTTCTTTGAGCAAACAAGTGAATAATTCACAATCATTTAAAGCTCATTCACCTGTTCTGCTTCAAAATTTTAGGACAATGACTTTGTAATTGGCTCTGGGATTCCTGGAAGCTTTTACAATTTTAACTGGGCAATAGAATTTAATTTTAAAAACCAGAAAAAAAGAAGCAAAATGAAAAAAAAAATGCTTCCCTTTTAAAGATCTGGTTGCTTGAGCTCCAGCTTGAACTCTACCTTTATTTATCACATCAACAAATGTACCTGTGAGTGGGTGGTCACAAGAAGAACGCCAAAGTGTTTTCTTCTCCTGTGCTGCAGCCTCTTCCTCGGCAGCTAACACTGCATGGCTTTTGCATGTCCCAGGAGAGACTGGTGGTGGGAGTCTCACATTTTTATTCCTGACAGCTACAAGTGGCAGTTACACTATAGATCACTATAATATCTGCCAGTTTTAATTTTGCACTGCTTTGGCAATCTGCTCTTACTAATCCTAGCAATTAGACTGTACTCTCAGAGTTTTCAGCACAGGTAAGGCAAAGGACAAGGTTTACACTGAAGCATATAAAAGTCATATTGTGTGTTTATATTACACAGATGTCATCATGTACCTGACAATCATATGAACTATAAAAATAATAAAATTATCTGTTAGATGTTCTAGTAATAATTAGAACAAACCGAAACAAAACACAGGAGTGATAAACCACTCCCTATTGCTTTGAGTAGTTATAATAAAACTACTTATGTCATAAGTCAATGACATAAAAGTTCAGCAATAAGTCTGAGAAAATTTCATGGGTTTTTTCATAAGGATTGTGAGAAAAAAGATTCAAAGGACCTAAGTAACATGTATTTTCCTACTTTATCTTAGTGTCACACTATATATTTGATAACATATGCCACTTTTTTTCTTACCAAAATTCTAACTAAAGTTTTATTCCACATATTGCAGGCTAATGCTCCTAGAGTAATACCCCTTTACCTCAAATATATTTAATTATTTAGGAACATGTTATACAGAAGTCTATATAGAAGTCTACGGTTTGGCTGCCTCAGTAATTCCTTTCAGCTCTACAGAAACAGCACCTTATCATATCCTAATGGTGTCAGAAAACTGTATCAGGCTAGCAGCCATAGTCCTTTTTCTATAAAGAATCACTCTATTTTACATAAAAATCAACAAAATCAACCTTCTCTCCCCATCAAGTATAAACTAAAAACTATAACTTCCTCTTTTATTAGGTATAAAAAACCTCAAAAAAACCCCACAACCTTTTAAAAACAAACAAACCAAAAAAAAAAAAAAAGAAGAAAAAGAAAAAATAAAAAGAAGTAAAATTATTAAGATACCCAAGGGAGTAAAAAATACATTCTCAGCACCCAGTTTCATTTTCTGGACCCTCACTGTAACTAGGGGTGGGATCCTCACCTATAGGTCCTGAATTATCCCCTAGAAAACACTTGCTGTCTGCACCTATGAGAGAGCAACTAGTGCATTTGATGGCACCTAGTACCCTAATTTAAGCAGGTTAATTTAGGTGACCAAAGCTGTGACCATCCTTCAAAATATGCTATGTGTCTCACACAAGTAGTTTGTTGCTAATTAATGAGATGGTGGTGAGTGGAATCTAAAAAAAAAAAAAAAAAAAAAAAAAAAAAAGCCAAACACGCACAAAAGTCTAGAAGTTGAGAAGTTAGGAAAGAAATTTGGTGTAAATGGCTCTCTGGAAGAAGAAAGACTGTTCAGAGCCCAAGCAGAGGAAAAGCATCCATGCAAGCCTTTGGTACCTGGGCTTGCTGTAGAATGTTGTATTACTTTCAAAGCACTGTTTCAGGGCAAAGGAATCAGTGCTCACTGAGTGCCCAAGTTGTGCTCTAGTGCTGCAGCTCCCTTGGAGTGCAGTACTGAGGGCCACAAGAGCTCTGCACCTTTGGGGTGCTCAGTGTGGGCTGCAGTATGTCTCAATAGGACATGAAATAAAGATGCTTGTGTTTAGTCAGAAGGCAGTAGAAATCAGAAGCTCTATTTACAATTCATTCAGCCCTTTTATAACATGCTGCACTGAAAGGCACGTTATTGGTCCATAGGACTGACACCTCTCCCATTGGCTAAGTAACAGAAATAGCAAACAACATCTGTTGTTATGGGAAAGGAATATTGTTTACACAAGGTTGTTTTGGGAAAAAGAAAACTGTTGAAAAGTTTCCCTTGAGAAGAGCTAACAATTCTCAGGTTCAGAAAATATCAGGTCCACAGCAGAATCCATCTTCCCATTCCAAATAAGCAGCTTTTGCAGCCCCTTCTGAGCTCCTGCTGCTCTGCTCTTCTTGGGATGTGTGTTAAACCTGGCTTGTAAGAATTACTTTGCCTTTAACTCTATCACTGATAGATGTGCTCCTAATGACTGCCCTAACTACTGCCTGGAAAATCTTGAAAATATCTCTGAAATGCTTTCTCTTGGATTTAGTTATACATCACTTTGGATAACCAAAATATTTTAATTTTAAGCCTTTTTTCCCTGCTGCTTATTTTCCATGGGAAAGTTCTTTAAATTTTTTTCTTTATTTGGGATTTTTTTTTTTAATTTTAAAATAACAAAGGCTTAATCAAAATGAGAATTTTGTTTAGAAATCGAAATACGCTGATAAAAAGTTTTTTTTTCCTCCTTTTTGAATCAAAACTATCTGCTGAACACCATGGATGTTGTCACATGATTTTCTTTCCCCTCATTCTTTTTTCCAGCTAAATGTTCTGGATCAAACTATTGTTACACAATTCTGGTATATATAATGTCTGGTTTTGGGAGGTTGGGTTGGAAGAACAAGCCAGATTGGATGTGAGACTGAATCAGTCACTGTGCAGTGGTCTGAAAAGAATGTTAACATTGGTTTTACTAGCAACATGTGAACTTCAGTGTCCCATAATGATTAAAAAATATCCTCAGATGGCAGAAAAATTAAACTAAACTGCAGTGGCGGTGACTTTTTGGGCCATGTTATGAAAATAACAGAAATTCTTCCCCTGCTGTCCCAAAAAGTAAATCTTTCCAGTATGTACAGGAAACATAGCAAATCCAGGGCATGAGCATTGTTTTGACATACTGTATGGCAATTTAATATAGTTTAGCTCAGCAGAAATACAAATCCTTTTGATATTTAAATATATGTTATTTGAAAAGGAACAATTTCACACATTTTGCCAGTATTGTCACCTCTTTATAGATGATATTGCAGCAGAAAAGAAAAAAGGGAAAGTCAAAGAGAGGGTTTTTTTTGAAATGGGTCATTTAGTATAGGAATCAAATGCACTGGTGGTTAACATCTGAAGACAACCCTATATTAGAGAAGAGATCAAGGCTGTCATGTTTCTTTTAGTTTAAAGGCAATGGAAGTGGAAATTCAGTTTAGTAATCTCAGAAATGTATCCAAAACTAACCAAGATATGGGAGACTTCAGAAAGAAAATGCAGTCTGTGTATATCTGATATTATGTTTTGTAAGGGAAAATAAATGAATGGTCCAACAGAGAGAAAGGTTGTAAAACTCTTTTTAGTGTGGTAAAACCAATTCTAAACAGATGAAACTGCAAATGTAGAATCTTTTATTACATTTATAAATGAGGAACTTCAATTATCTAAAGTGCATCTCATCAGCAAGATTTTCCAAAGCATTTACGTTGATCTGACAGTCCCACTAATGTCATTGCCCTATCTATACTGATTTCAGTACAGAAACTTTAAAGCCACTGGTGGAAACTTTAACAAACTTAATCCTCTTTGATTTGTTATATGGCAGAATCCCTGGGAAAAGGAATGTGGTATATTGATGACTTTGGTTTGACAGGGGGATTAGATAACATTTAAGCAATGCCCATTTCATACGTACTCTTGAAATTTTAGTTTAGCTCCTTTGGCTGCAGCTACAGGATAAATATATGATTTTTTTTTTTTTTTTTACAACTCCTCAAAGGAGAAGCTTTTCCAGTACTTATAATTTGTTCTCATTCTTTTACATAACATAGGTCTGCATGCTCATGTATACCGCAATGAAGTGCAATGCGATGAAGTGCTTAAATATCTTTCCTCTGAATATTAGAAGTCAAAGAAAATAGATTTTAGGCTACCAGGCCACTCCAGGCAGGGGATGAAAAGGTCTCTGCTCCTGAGATCATCTGCAATGTAATCAGTGATCAAGCACAGAGAATGATGAGCTTGTAGGCATTAGGCTACAAGCCAAGATTCTGAGACCTTCCAAATCTATTTTTGGCCCTTTAAAAAGTAAATATAAAACTTTGAAGGTGTATTCCTGTCCTTGTGGCTCACAGCTGTACAGCTGTGGCTTACTCACTTCACTGACCCCTGCCACTGAGTCTATCTGTCTTGACTGATGACTCGGAAGTGAAGTTCAGCCACCTCTTCTGATTAATTCCCTGCAGCAACCACATTCCATTCAAATAACTGCATAGCTGAGAAAAAGAAACATGTAACGATTTTATACCAGAAATCAGAGGCTGGAAAATTTCTTTGGAAGGCTGAGAATGCTTTCCTGGAGTCTCTGTTTGCGGTAAATATCATTCACATTTAGTAGCATAGTGACTTTGGCACCTGAGGAGGCTGGGAATGTAACTCACAAACTGGACCCAAGGAATCTTGAGTGGTTTTGAATGGCTCATTTTTGCACCAGTCACTGATAAACACTTTAAAGCCAGAGTCATGACTTCTCCAGGCTCCTTGAGCCAGTGCAACTTGTAAAAGTGTCAGTTTAAACACAGGACTTCTTAAACAAATTGTATTTGACTCCATTTCAGCAGCAGACTTTTGCAGCAGCACATTGAATAAACACAGAAGCGTAGAAGACGTTCTGTAAGTTGTCTCACCCTGTGCTGAAAATCCATCAGATCTAACAGGCTAAGCAATCATGGTCTGCATCAGTGCTCAGGTAGGCACCTCCAAGAAGTGTCCATTATCAGTTCAGCACCCTTTTCAGGATCAATTAATCCAGTGTGTGAGTCCTGGGAGTGCAGGGAATGCTAGTTTTGTGTAGGATATCAGTCCAGTTCCTCTGTGGCCAGGAGAGGAATCTATGCTGCCTTCATAAAAGCTAATTTATAAAAATTCTCAAAGACATAAACAAAGGAATAAATTTAGCACTTTCATCCTCAAAGTATACTACTTCTCCTAGCTTTCAAAGCCAGACACTTTTTAATTTTAGGGTGGTTTTTTTTTTTTTTGTTTGTTTGTTTTTTAACCTCTCTCCCTCACCTGTTATTTCACATCACATAATATCACATAATCTATAATCAAGTAGTCCTTGCAGTCTCTCACATTCTTTCAGATCTGTGCACTCCCCTACATCTTGGTATGCTTCCCCCACTTCATGTCTATCTATTTAAATAAAACAAAAGAAAACTGATTTTCTCACAAGAAAATGGGCAGACAACTTGGACAAAGAAGAAATGTGTGTGAATGAGTATGGAAAAGCCCTGCAGTGTCATGGAGAAGGTTAGGCAGGGGAGAAAGGAGTAATCTATGCCCAAGGACTGGCAGCAGAACAGATTATCCATTTCCAATTTAGATACTTCTGTTCTGAAAGTGCTGATGGTTGATCATGTGGATATTCCCAACATCTTCATCTGGACTGTCAGTAAAAGATATAATCACTTATGTAAGGAAGGACATCCTAGGAGAGGCTCTGAGGCTGTGCATCTCTCCAGCTCCAGTGTTGCTACCCTTGTGATATCTTCATATTGCATTACATAAAAAACCAAACCAAACCAAAACAACAAAAAACCCAAACAAACAAAACAAACAAACAAAAAAAAATCCCAAAATTTTTCTGTTTAGCACAGAATTTTATTTTGTGCCTTGCTGGGGATTGTGCTGCCTGTGGAATTGCTTTTCATTCCCTGTCCCAAGACAATTTAGTGATGTTGATGTGCTTTGTTGAATAGCAGCTTTGTTCCAAGGGCTCCACTTTGGAAGAGTATGAAATGATCTCTCCTATTCATTTGTAAAACGGTTTGTGATGAAGGTTTTTGTATGTGGTTAGTCTTATTGTTGATTTTTAAATCTGAATACCAATTGTCTACAAAGGATATACATTTTGTTGGTTTCTAGCCTGCTTGCCCACATACCTTTCATTCCTCCCAGCAGTTTTTGAAGCTATTGCATTCTCATTATAATTCAGGAAGCTGAAAAATCTTGAATTCCCAGTATCCTCGTGACAGCAGGTTGAGGGGACAGTTACAAGCAGTAATAATGCTACTGGTAGAAAAACAAGAGCTCTGCCCCTCGCCCATTCAGAGAGGGCAGCCATGGGACACCTTTGGCTTGCCAAGCCTTAAACAGAGTTCCCAGGCAGGAGTGAACTAGCCGAGGCTGTAAAAGAAAGCTGTGTTTGGGAACATGGGAATGCTATGAAAGATGTGGGGGTTGACTGCATGTATTCATGTCTTTATCTGTCCCACTGCTCATGAAATGCTCCATGTATCCACATTTAGTCTTCAAATGTATTTCAGTCGGTGCTGAAAGTAAGTTTATAACTTTTTCTGTCTGGATGTGTAGAAAATGTGGCATTTGGAGCTCTAGTTAAAAGAGAGAAAACGGGGATAGAAGTTGATCAAGAGGCCACAGGAAGACTGGTTCTTACTGTTGTGATTTATCTGTGGGGCCAACCTGCTGTTGAAGCTTTAAGGACCTCTGCTCTCTATGACACCACTTTGCTGACAGAAAAAGCAAACAATGCAAAGTGCATAGTTGTGAGCCAGGAAGAGAAGTGGCCATCCTCTTTTGCTCACCATCATTGCAGAGCAGCTTTATAAATCCTACAAGAAAAAAGACCCTTTTTTATGCAGGGCCGTTCTGATATTCATGAACAACACAGATTTTATCACACAAGTGTAGTTTGTGTTAAATGTGCCCCAATGATTACACTTGGCAGGCTTTGGCATATTATTTTACTGTTTGTTTATCTTTGCTGCTATATTCCTCAGCTCCATCTTGGAATGTGTGCCTCATATTAGCAGGCAAATGAAATACTTGCTCTAGTCAAGTGTAAACAAATTATTTCTTCCTGACTGTGAAAGCTGTGAAGAAACCTGGAATGTAGTATGTAATTAAAAATACATGTTTTAGATAAACATAGTGGCTCAGTGTTTTTACTGTGTTCCTCTTCTCAAATGTGCCATCTGTGGATGATGAGTGAGGGAGCTGTATATAGAAGTGGGCTCACTGTGTGCAGACTTCCTTAATTTTATGGGACTACAAATGCATTGACATTTCCTGGTGGCTTAAAAGAGTCAGTAAATTACAGTCCCGCTTTGCTGGTGTGTGCCCTGTTAACCAAGGCCTTAGGAAAAGTGTGATTTTCTTTTTTAACTTATTGCAAGTTAAGGGATAAAGAATAAAGGAATAAAATACCCAGATTTCTCAGAGCCTGTGAGCAAAGCCAGAGCAGGAGATTCAGGTTGTGAAGAGCTGTTGTCTGTGCATTTATTATTTTTTCATTTTTTTTTTCTAGAAATGTTTCTTCATAAAAAGAGTGAATTTTAAGCACAAAAGGTCTTGGCTGTACGGAATGAGAACTCAAGCAGAATTGAATAAGTATTACTACATAAACCTGAAACTACAAATTAAACTCAAGTCTTTGGGACATAGAAAGGAAAAAAATATGTACTGCTGATCTAGACAGGTCAACACATTTCAGTGCTGAGAAATGCAAAGAGAAAATTGGGGATAAAAACCCCTTTTCAAAAATTCTTCAGTCTGGCTTTGAAATATTAGTTACATTCAACTAAGTAAAATGAAGCTTGAGAACTAATAATAAACAAACAAAAAATGGGTCTGAATTCAGACTGAGTGATGCTTCCTATTCAATAGGCAATATTTGTTCACTCGAATACATCAAATGGATAATTGACTGGGACTGTTTGTGATTATGAGATTGAGGGGAGTGTTTGTTACATGGCCTGAAATTACTGTCTTTCATGCCCATAAGAGTGTTTGGCATGTCTTTTTTTATCATTCAAGATTTTTGTGTAGGTGCCTATATGTCTATCTTCCTCCTGATCATGTATCCCGTATTGTGGAATCAACAGTTAAGTGGTGAAGAATGAAAAACCATCCCCTCTCACACCAACTAAAGCATGAAATGAGCTAAGTGCTTCTTGTGCTGGGTTTTTTGTCATTTTTGAGTTAGTGGGAAGAGGAGGGGAACTGGGCACTCTGTGGGTGTAACACATCCTGGGAAATGGCTCAGCACATCCCTGGAGTGGCCGTTTCGTGTCCTGGCATTGTGAAACAACCAGGACATTATCTCAGGAACTGTTTGAGAAGACCAGGAATAAACCAGCAGGATGACTCTGTGTATTAATGGCACAGTGCCATGTATGTCTGACTTTTGAGAATATTAGTTCAGTTCTGAACACTGTTGTTAAGTGTTAAAAAAAGTCACTTGTCTAGGGAGAATAGATACAATTTCCTTAAAATTTCTTTAAACTGTCTAGTATTTGCTATAGTCTTAACAAGTGTATTTGCTTTGTCCTATGCAATGAATTTCTTCCTTTCTGTTTAGTTTCTAAATTTCTGGTGCAAGCAAAATTTCTGCTGGATTCAGTGAAGAGCAAAGAAACCAGCTGACTGACTGAAAGACACAATAAAAAAACTATAGAGACTAATCATGGGAGACACTGGACTATTTATCTACATTTTTTATACCTGTACTGAAGACAACAATTAATTTCCAAAATTAGGACTCATCAGTGAGAAGTTAATGTTTGGCATGACCCTTGCCTGTGAAGTTAAATATTTTGGGTTTGGATACAGTTTGCAGTCATGCATGTTCTTGATTAAAAAACCAAAGTCCTGTCTGCTTTTATAAATTACCTACTCCTCCTTGTGGCTCTTTTACCAATTCTTTAGTTCACAGTGATAACCCTTTGAAGGAGACCTACCAAAATAAATGTCCAAAGTTTAAGTCCAGTCTGAGATTTCATTTTTTAATTAACGTTAATAATTGTGAATACTAATTTTTTTTCTCTCCTGTTTTTTATTGCTGATGTTATTTTGATTCTAAATTCAAGGCAATGACTTAATACCTTTCTAGAAATGACAGGCTATGAGCTCAGCTGAACTCAGAAAGGTTAGAGTTAGGCGGGACCACATCCAACTTGATGCTGTATCAAAGATCTCAGATTGCCTTAATACATACACCTCTAGAGGCAGTTACAGGACTGGGGCCTTTGCATGGAAATAAAAATAAGGCAATAAATAATAACAGTTTATATTCAGCTACAGATTAGTGGTATTAAAAATTTATGCCACTTGCTATTTTTAAAGCCCTGTACTAATAAGTGTTGTAAAAATTACAAAAAAAAAAAATTGACTGAAAAGTCTATGAAAATATTGACATGTTAAAGAAATTAAAGTTGTCATTTCAGGGCCAATAAGTCTGAATTTAAAATTTTGAATTATAGCCAAGAAATACTGTTTTTGTTAACACATCTGTGCCACGCATCTGACTTTGGTTTTGATCATCCAATTTCCTCCTGTTTCACACACGCTTTCCAACACCTTTTAAGCACTGTAGGGTCATGTTTTAGGAGCAGGCTGTGCTGGATTTTCAAAGAAACAGAGTTGTAATTTCCTGCACTGGGTTTTTCACTCTTAGTACCGTTTTTTCAGGTTTCGTAATGGAAAAGAGTAAAAGCACTTCATTTTGTCTCTCCTGTCTGAAGCCAAAACAGCAGGTCACTGTCTCCATTGGTTGGATGTCTCTGCCAGGGATGACTGACATCTGGGGTTTCCACATCTCTGTTTGCACAGTCTGTCCCTTGGGCTTAGAAATGCAAACTACACAGGTTGACCAGGCATTTAGTTTTCTACCCTTTAGGCTGCCATCTGTTTTGACAAAATAACCACATTTTTTTTCAGGACTTCTGGGAAATAAATGCTACAAATTCAAGAGTTATTTACTTGACCTGCTTACCAGCACTGTGTAGAAGCTGGTCTCCAGAAACAAATCCCATTTGTGACCTTCTCTGCTACAGAATAGGAGGATCCATGCAAGCATGGATAAAAGCCACTTCTGGGCAGTCAGTTGTCTGCTGTGGCTCATGTGACAGCTTTCTAATTGACAGCTTTTATGAGGAGATTCTTCTGATGGATAAAATAGCAGAATTAGGCGAATATGGGAGTTTATAGAGATTTCATCCCTGTCACCATCTCTTGTGCAATATAACTTGGTCCCCATTTTATGGATAGAGGAGACAAAAAGATTTCTGATTTTTGCCTTTTCCAGAAAGCTTGAGCAAGTGCAGTTCCTAAAGCAATGGCAATGGAGGCTACTTTGTATTTCTGTGTGATTCAGTGATGCATACACACAAAGGGAGCAACCTTGTGACAATCTCCATTTCAATAACCCGGCTGCAACACACTGATTTAAATCTAGAGAAGAATGGGCTGAGATGCTCAGTGATAACAGTTCAATTAATTCCTGTCATCTCATAAGAGACTGTTAGTTTTCTGGCACGGCCTCAGTGCTGTGTGCAGCAGCAAGTAAGCTGATCTCAGGTATGGAGGAACAAGAAACTTCTATGGGAAGAGAAGGTAGAAAGGATCTTGGATGGAGATTGTTTGGTGTGTAGCTGCAAGGGCAAGCATCCACCTGCCTTCCCCTTATTCCTAACCTTCAGCTGAAAAATTACTCCATTATCCTTGGGCTCTCAAGAACCCTTTCTATCCTAGCTTTCCTGTGATCCTCTCTACTGGAGACTCCTTAATGGATTAGTTTGGTTTTCTACACTGAATAGCTGGATTTCTGGTAAGTAATGTGAGGAAATCATGCTGTGGGGTCTCCCAGTTGCAGTTGGTTTGAAACTGGGAGATCACAGTGGCAAAAGAAACAGACCTGTATAGTCTGTAAAATAGTGCAAGATATACACCTAGGCTTAGATGTTGCAACAGTGAGAGTGAGTTACAGACACCTGGCTTTCCCTCCTCAGCATAAGTAAATTGATTTGCTGCATATTTAGAATAAAGGATTTAGTTATAAAAAGTTAGCTATAAGCCTGACTCAGCCCAGGAGCAACACATCTGAGCAATTTATTCACTACTTCTAAAATATTGATGTCATGATATGTATAAAGGAGAAGTTTATGCTTTTTATTTTTCAGTTTTTTTTTTCCTGAGTCATCATCTTCCACTGCAGTCAGTGCAGAGACAGCAGCAGGTATCAATCAATGCATTATGATTCTGGCCCTATTCTAATACTTCTAAAATTAAAGGCCTGTGTTTCACTCAGGGACACGTGGCAGCTCTGAGTCATAGGTACATGGAAGTCCCCCAGGACACCCCACAGATGTTCCTGACAGGTCACCCACAGCCAGCTCCAGCAGCGTTTCAGCCATATGGAAAGGCAGGAAGTTTGGCTTTGAGCCTGTTCTTAATATACAATGTTGTTGTTCTGCTCACCAAAATTAAAGAGTTATGAGGAGACAGAAAAATGAAGTGCCAAAACCAATAGTCTAGGTTTTAATTTTAGTAATTGGAATTGACTGTAAAACACAGGGTGGGAGTTTCCTTGTCCTTTTTGCATAATGTTCACTGTCCTAATGTCATCCAGACACCTTTTTCATAATGTCTCTCTCCTTAACAGCTGAAAAATGTTGAAAAAATTCAGTGGAAAGTATCTGCTCTATTTTTTCTAATGTGAAAGTAAACCAAAATTCTTTGTTGTGATGTTATGCCACTACATATACAAATGCCTAGGGAGTACACGGATATTAGGATCAAGGTCGGAAACCCATGGAAAGCTCAGCTAATCAATGATCCTTTTGCTTTCACTGAATTTTGGTTGAATGTCCCTTCATTTAAAAGTCCTTGAGATGAAAAAGATAAATAAATTTGCATCCAATAAAGCTGATATCGAGTTTTAATATTTATTTCCAGATAAGCATAAAGTTTGTTTTTCATTTTGTGCCTAGTGAAAAGAGATAAATATGTACATTTTTATAGAGAGGAAATAGGCAATACATAAAATGCATCTGGAGACAGGCACTTTTATGACATGCAATCAGCATATTTCTGTTTCATTACTTGTGTTATTTTAATTGGTTGTGAAACTGCAGCTCTGAGTTTTTGTCATCAGAAAAATCGAGTGGTTATTTTACAATTTTAATGAGGTTCAAGATTTTGCATACATAGTTTTGACCAGGAGCACAAATTCAAGTCCAAACCTTTCCATTCCTTGAGGGTGCCCTACCATGAAGTAAAGGGTGATATCTATTGTTGATCATCACTCCAAGGTCCTGGCTCCTGTATTTCTCTGTTACTGAGCAAAACCCCATCACAGTCCACAGGCTAAAAAAAGCAGCACGCAAGTGTGTAAATGATGTTTCTCAGCTCAGAAATTGTGAGTCTTTAAGCACAAGAAAAGCCACTGTGGTACACAGAGGTCATGTTTTATAGGAGGCTCACAGGGGATTTCCACGCATGTCGAAGCTTATTTTAAAGCCAAATTCTCTGCATCAGAAATCCTTTCACTGTATGAATGTTAATGAAGTGAGGCTTGGGTTTGCTCTCCCAAAGCAGGATTAGGCAATGACCTTGCACGTTAGAGACCAAATTATGGTTAAGGAGCCCTTGCAGTAATTAATTCATTTTACACTACCAGATTTAGTACTCTGGGGCTGAACTAGGTGCATTCCTCAGGTCTTCAGGCAAGCAGCTTGAGTCTTCAATGCCTGGGAGTTTATTTATTTATATTCTTTTTACTCTCATTACTACTGTTTTTGTAGATATGTACCTGTATGACTTATAAACTTATTAATGAAGATCCTTGCTGCTATTACAGCAACAGAAATGTTTTACCAGGTGTCTGGACCCACTGGAGGTCATAGAGAGACAGATGAGACCAAACACCCTCATGCTTTCAGAAATTTGGGGAAATGCTATTCTAGCACCTTCCTTCATTGTTATCTTCTTTTCTTTCATCTCCCAATTTCGTTCTGACTTCTTATCTTCACAGCATTTCTGTTCTACTAAGTCTATTGTTTTCTATCTTTTTATTCCTTTTTTTTTTCTTTACTTATGCCCCTCTTCTTTTTATCAGCTCTGATTTTATAATAGTCACAGTTGAGGATTGTCACATAAGCAGTATCTTCACCCTATTCATCTCTTTTTCTATAGGGACCATTCTTGGATTACCCAGGTACCATGCTTGTTTAGTTATAAAATAAAGGATAGGAAAAATTATGTGTGAACTTCTTTTCTCACAGCTATTGGAGCTCAGCTCCAAGTTGTGCAGGATGGGATTCACCAGTGGCTGCAAATTCTTCAGTCTCTGAGTCTACAGCCTGCCTCCATTCTGACTGTGCACTCATCTACCTCTGCTGCTTCCTTGCCCCTCTTTTTCATCTCGTGTTTATGGTTTTCTCCTGCAGTTCCATATCTCCATTGTTCAATTCTTCCTCCTCTTCTGTTGCCTTCTACCTCTTCTCCTACCTTCCTCCTCTTCTCCTGCCCTCTACCCCTTTATAATCCCAGTCTCTTCCCTGTTTCTCTGCATCCTTGCCCTGTTCTGCCCCTGCAAGGTTTCTCCCTACAGTGCTCCTATTGTTATGCAAGACCTGGGCACCACTGAGTGGAGATTTCTGCTTTCCAGTCTGTGTTCAGCCCAGCATCAAGTCACACACAGGACCAGATAGAAATTTATCCTGCACTCAGGAGGGCTGGAGCCTGGGCACAGAGGCTCAATTTCCCATGTCTTGCTGCACCTTTGGCAGGGAAAAAAAAAAAGTAAAGAGAATGAGAGTTGAACCACAGTTCAAAACAGCCCTGGGTCTTGCAGAGTCTCTCTGAGGCTCTGCCACTAAACTCCCTCCCTTGCCCTTGTGGAAGAAAGAGAAGATGCTGAAGAGAAAGCCCTGCTCTGTCCCTGCAGACCCAGGTAGGAACATTTCACTGCAGACAGGCTCACTGAGCTTTTAACAAGTTTTGATCGTATCTGTGCTCAGAGAGATTTTTCAAAGCCTCTAACCAAATGTGGAAGAAATTTCCTGGGAGCTGGAAGATGCATATCACTGCCATATGCATAAGAGAGCAAGGGAAAAAAGGGAAGTAACTCTGCCGAATTTCAAGTGTCATCTTCAAAGGAACCCCCCATGAAATGGTTGTTAGGGCATATTTCCAATGGGCAAACCAAGTATATTTTCCCCTTCTTGTTCTCTGAAGTAGCCAGGCTATGTTTTTGCACTGTTTTCCAAAACTATTCCCCTTTTCTCCCTGCTTCCCTGGGGCTAGGTGAGATTTAGAAAAGGGTGCACGTAGGAGTGCTGGTATGTCTGACAGCTCTATGCACCTTATAAAATAAAGTTTGGTCAGGTAGCATTGTTCTTCAAAGACTGTAGATGAAACACCATATGATTAAAGATATAGCAACAATGCCTGAAGGCAAAGTAATCCCTTTTGTCCAAAGTGACATCAGAGAATTTCCTGACTGCTCCTCACTCATTGGAAAGACCTCAGGAATGACCAGAACTCTCAGATTGCTGCAGAACAAGATTGTTTGACCTATAATCCAGGAATCTGGGAAAATCATCCTACTCTTATCTCTGACTAATTGTTATGTGATGTGACACATTTCCTTACTGCTGAATGATGGGGTTGCTTTCATGCCATCACCTGTAGGCAAAAGAGTCTAGTCAACTGCACAATGCACTGAACAGGAGCAGGGTGAATTAAAATTTCATCTCTTCATGCAAAGTACCAGGAAAAGTTTAAACAAAGAACTATCACTCTGGAAGGGGAACAGGGAACAGCACTCCACTACTCCCCTACCCTGGAACGCACACATCGTTCCCTCAGAAGGGTAATTTCTCAACATTGTACGAATATAGAAAGTTCAGTGTTCTTAGAACAGAACACAAGATCAACACCTTTGACCCCAAAACTGTGTCCTGCTGCTTGGTAAAGCAGCAGCCTCAGTACCAATCATATCCCTTTGATGCTGCTGGGAGAGTGTCCTAGGTTGCAGTATAGGATGTGCACCAAGTATTCTATCACCATCTTCATGGACTGTTGAATCCAGGTGGGGCAGTGTTTTCCCCCACCCCCTCCCTCTGGGCCGTTACCTTCTGTTAATGGCCCATCAAATGCCTTGCCCATGACTCATAGATAACTCCCTCCGGGAATTGTCTCTGTTTAATGGGCCATCAAGGATTCCCTGCATGACTCATCATCCCATTGTGAGATGCTCCGCCCAGGGGGAGGAACCAAGCATTCTCACCTGGATATAATCTGGGGTTTGGGACAGTAAAGGGGGCCCTTACCCACTGGATTCCCAGAGGAACAGAGCTACCAGACCTTTCTACAAGATCACTGCTTCAAGAAGACTACCTCATCTGGACTGCTTCCATCACTCTGCTCAGGTTGTATTCTGACTCTGTCAGTGGTCTTTTGTATTATTGCATCTATTTTATTTTACTTTCTTTCCTTTTTTCCTATTAAATTGTATCTCTGACTTGGAGCCTCTCATTTTTTTTGCTTTCAAACCACTACAGAGAGGAAGGAGAAGACTGGGCATGGGAATGACGCCCATGTTTGCATTCACTTTCCTCCAAGGAATCTGCCTTTGAAATGGGGCTATTCATGCTCATAGAGATGATCAAGATGCAGCAAACATGAGAAGAATTGATTTTGGCTCAGCAAATGTTTTTAGTCCATGGTTAGATCTGTCTGTGATAGTAAATAAAGTGATATGGCTTCATGAGAGCACTTGTGTGATCTGAATTTAACTTTCATCTGAGCAAATGCAGTTCGAATCAGTTACGAAAATATTGGCTACAGAAAACCACAATAAATATTCCACAGAAAATATGACAATTGCAGCATCATGAAAAGCCAATGTTGCAAAGCTATTACAGAAAAATGCTCACAAGTGTATTGGGGTCATGAGAAATGTGTTTCTTATTTAGGGGGTTTTACTTTGATTTTAAAATTTCATTTTTTAAAATCAAAGTAATTTTTAAATGCAGTCTTTAAATGTTTTATTCCAGATATTTAAATATTTCATACGCATCTATTAGAAGTCTTTTAAATAGCATTTCTAATTAGCTTTGTCAGAAGTGCATTTTGGTAAATATTTAATCAGTTCCTGATAAAATTAATAAGAAATTTTTATTCTCTCCCACTAAGACTCCATTATCTTCAAAAAAATAATTTAATTATGAGGTATTTTAAATAAAATGGGAAATAAGTATAGATTATTGTTATAATTTATGTATGCTGCAGGCTCAGGGACATTTATGTAGTGTGGAGAACTATGGAGAAGAATCTTTGTACCCTCAGCAGAAAGCTGTCTAGGAAAATTGAGGTGACCTCGGCAATTGCTGCATTGACATCAAATAGGGCAAAAATATAATCACTTCCCAAATACTTTTCTGTAAATTTGATGAAATTGCCTCATTTTCAGCCACAAGCAGTTAAACCCATTCTGATTATTATTGCTATTTACAGAGCTCTGTTGTATTTTGGAACTTTTGAAGATTTAGGAGTTATAAAAGTATAGATGCTTTGCTTAACAGCATGGAACGACAAGCCTCCACAATCCCTGAGCATTGTCCTCTCTGATCAGAGCTGATAAACACTGAGAAGGTTTTAAAAGGGATTACCTTAGGGTGATGAAGGAGACACAAAGAAGAGTTGGAAAATTCATTTTATGGCTGTGATAGTTAATATAAATAGGTGGAATCTGAGTCAGGTCAGGGATGATCCTTGCGAAATGATGGAAAAACAGAAAGTTGCATGATTCTGATTTCTTCAATTTTAACAGCATTTTCCTCTTCATTTCTTTTATATTTTCATGACTACCAGACTGCTTGGACCTGAGTCCTTTTAATGAGGTTTACAATGATTGTTTTGTACTCTTCTAGTATCTCCACCTAATTTACTCAAGTAGAGCAGCACCTTCTCACAGTTGCGAATTGAAGAAGAAGAAAAAGATACTGGGCAGTACCTCATTCCTCAAAAGAAGGCACAGCCCCTCACTTTCCATGGTGAGCACTGTGCAAACCATGTTATTGTAGGGAAACAAAAATTACTTTACAAACCATGTTGTATCCAGTTTGTGCCCCATGTCTGAAACTGGACTGAGTGTAGTACTCTGAAAAGTAGGTATATTTTTATCATGTAAAAAATACGCTTCCACTTTGACTTTTTTTGTCCTATGCAGTGAAATCTCCTAAATTCCAGATGTGATATGTTGTCTGGTCATAACAGTGTAAAAAATACTTAAATGACTTTTCGGAAAATGTAAATGATGGCTTAATGGCTCTTTACTATGAAGAGTAATTTTACTTCCACTCAGATGATTCTCTTAATATTATGCAAAGCCAGATTTGTCTAATACAAATTAGCCATTTAAATGAACTGGCTCTTGAAACCTTGTAATTATTCTGAAAACAAAATTTCCATGGACACCAGGGCTTGTTTCCTTGTTTTGAACTAAGTATTTTCTGATTCAGTCCCATATAAATAAATCATAGATATGTCTGTGTCTGAAAACTAATGCTTGCTGAAAATATCTCCGGAAACCCAGGCTGATGGCACTATAAAGAACAGATTAAATGGTTCCGATTCCATTTAAATTGGAGACTGGAAATGTGCTTCTCAACCACAAATACAGTGGATCTGTCTGCCTTGGTGTCTTTTAGATAAATATACTTTGTTTTGATCCAGAACAACAATACCCTTTAGCTGGCATTTAGATTTATGATCAAGAAGTATTACAGCCCAGTACATTAATTCTATGCCACGTCTACTTTCTTATAAAAGAGTCTCTGATTTTTATTTTATTCTTTTGGTTTTACTTGCTGCGTTGCCTGCTTCTATGTAGTGTCCAGAAAACAGAGCAGGAGTGAGTAATTGCTGGACTCTCCCATCCAGGGCCAAGACCTACTGCTGTGCACATTTCTCAGTCTGAAGCACTAATCCTCTTGAGTTTTCGTGATTCACAGGCAGGAGCTCCGCCACATAAATCCCTCCATGGGCATTTCCCATCAGCTGGCAAGAGCTGTGCTCAGCTCTTCACAAAGGACCTCTATTTTTCCTTGAGTACAGTGAAGGGTAAATTGAAATACAAATGTGAAACACCATCCTTTCAGGCCCTCTGCCTTGGGTGCTTTTAGTGGTTATGCAGCAGTGTGCTGTGGTTTGGATTTAGAAGTCCTCCAGGTAAGTTTACTGACCCCTAATATAACTGTATTTTCATTGCTTTTTGAAGAATATTGGTTTGGTTATGTGTTGAGTTTTAATGCCTCTCGCTGGACTTCAGTATAAGACTATTTCCAGACTTCAGACCCTGACTTTTCCAGGTTGAGGAAGAAAGACTTCCCAAGTATCATCATCACATTATCTGTGATACGCACTCTGGTGGGAGTCCCATAGTTCCTATGTTCAGCTGTAGAGTGGTGTTTTTTCAGTAACAAATATTTCATAAAAATTTCATATGAAAAATATTGGGTGAGGAATTTTGGTACAATGTAAGTGACAGCCATCACATAGAGTTGCTACAAGCTGCAGAAATATTTGCCTTATATGACACTTCCCTCTGTGGGAGTTATCTATAACAAAATGTTATGCTGCAATGCCCACATCTACAAAGCTTGAAGATGCCTCCTGCTGAGGCTACAAGTTTTACTTTATCCTTGTTAGAGTGTGACAGGTTGGAGCATGGCTGGTCAGCTCAAACCAGGTTAAACATGCCTGTACTCCTGTGGTGGACTTAGATCCTAGCAGGTTTGCAGAGAAACTCAATATTTTCTTCTGTTCAAACAAAAAAAAAACAAAAACAAACAAAGAAATCACTTCAAAACTGACTATTTTTCTAGTTTGCAAGAGAATAAAGGAACAAGGGTTTCCTAATTTCTATTGCAGCAGGAGGAATCTGCCCTCCATGCCTTGCTCAAAATCCTTTCTGTCATTGCTTTGTGGAAGTGTTTGCCTTCCTTTCGCACAGGTATGTATAATGAAGATGTAAGGCACTGAAAGATTACTTACACTGTAAGAGGAAGAATATGTATTTTATTATTATTATTATTATTATTATTATTATTATTATTATTATACATACACAAGTACCAAAATCAAGAGTGATGATATTACAGTTTCTATTTCCAGAGCAGCCAAATTACAAAACCAGCTCCACCCACTATATATATATATATATTTTTTTTTTTTTTCAGTGTATATATACACACACATACAGTGAGTGATGATCTATGCCCTGATGATGGAAAGCAGGCAGTGAGACTCTGGGAATCAAGTGTCTGGAAAGGAATAAACATCATCATCTCTGCTTTACAGTCTCTGTGACCCCAGCCCTGGAGAAGATGTATGTGGCTCCTAAATCTATCTCAATACACAAATACACACAAATGTATCCCTAACTTTTAAAGAGCTGATTAAGCCTCACTACAAATTTTATTAATGCATACTTAGATGATTAAATGCTTTTATAATTTATGTTTATAATTATAAATTAGAATGCTTTTATAAATTACATTTATAACTATGTTTATGGGCAAGCCAGGTGTGAATTTGGGTTCAGGTTAGATACGAACATTTACATGTAACCCTCCAACCACCCTTCCTCTCCATCCTGGTATTTCCCATGACATGAAATATGTGAATGATCTGTAGGTGCCCAATGCTTGTTTAGTTGGCTGTGTGCATGACTACCTCCTTTGATGTGAGTATTGAATTTACATCTTTCATCACAGATAGAGGCTGACTGCTGAGCCACTTCAGAGATCTGTTACAATGCCTTTGTGTTACCTTTTCATTATCAGCTGACAATTAGCACCTTTTACATGATTAGATGGCAACAAGATAGCTGGATGCTATTACAGAATTTCTTCAAGGTGGACAAAAATAATTTGATAACAAGCATTTCCTTCATCAGTCATGTGTTTCCTCTGGGCTGTTGGAGCTCTGAGGGCACAATAAGCCTTAATGGCCCTAATGAGTCTCACATGGAATCTTTTCCATACCTGCTCATGTACCCAGGGACTGGTCCTTTAGCCTTTGTCCAAGCCATGCTGGGGACAGTCCTGGTCTCCAGCTCAGCCATGCCTGTTGGTGCCCACTGATTCCCCTGACCTAAGCCCCAGCTTGCAAACTGACTTCCTGGGTTGCCTCATCCCCAAGCACTTCCCTGGTGGTCTGTCTTGGTTGGACCCAACAACCATCTGGGTGTGCCCAGAGCACTCAGCATTGAAGGTTGATTAGCATACATCACCTGCCACAAGCAAAAATGGGGCTCTTTTCCCCACTGTGGACAAGATGTGGGAGAGAGAGAGAGAGTTTGAGGGAGCAGGACCAGGGGACTAGGCAGAAGAAATCACCAGTGCCGGCTCTCCCAGCATGTCCCCATGCTCCCACCTTCTGTGATGCTGGCAGGGACAATCTGTCTGCTACAATTTCTGTGCACAAAGGTAATACCAGTTAGTTTTTCACTTTCTATGTCTAGCCCCAGTATCAAGGCTGGCTTAAGCACAGAAGCGCTGTGCTTTTACTGGGGACTACTTTAAGGATATTTTTTCTTTTTTTCTTTGACTACTTAAATTTCAAAGTTGCCCTATATCTACAGATCTGGATGCAAACACGTGCTGCATTCACTGCAGTGCAATGCTATACCTTTGATTTTACTCCCTGTGTTGTTAATGAGGAAAGACATTCACAGTTAGTATTGGATTTTATAATCCTCCAGCTCAGAGCTCATCCTGTGAAATGCTGAGAGTCCCTGGAAGACAGATAGTACCCCTGGCTGACTGTGGCTCCAGAGAGAAACAACCACCTGTGGTAACTACTCACACTGCTTGAGGAGTACTAGTCCCTGCTAGGATCATGCTTCTGGAGAATACCCAGTTCTTCGGCAGAGAGAAAAGACCAAGGAGGGTATTATAGGTGATGGAAGGAGAATCTGGAAAAGACATGGTAAACGTTCTTTGAAAACAAGCTTTTCTAGTTAATGATGCCCATGCAGTGTTCCAGCTGTATATTTCTATTTTTCCCTTGGATTTCCACAAAATCTAAAAATAACAGTTGAGTATTCTGCACCTATTTGGGGGAAATTAGGCATATAAAACGTGAACAGATGCACATTATTTTGATAGGTGGGACCGTCATCTGCCAAATAGCTCTGTTTTCCTAATTAATTTTATCCTCTCTGGATTTTTTTTAAAAGTTATGAGAGGAAGGTTTCGTGGTAGTAACTAAGTCTGACCTGAGAACAGGCAGGCACCAAACAAGATTTCTACCTAATACCCTGATGTCATTAGAAACTTTTTTCACTCTCACTTGTGTTATTACTGCACTGTTTTCTAAAACTACTCACATAATGAAAGTTCCCCAAGAGGTGCATATTAAACCAGGCACATTTAAATCAATAAGCAGATGGAATTAGCAAGGCTGAATAGTCCCTACATGGATTTAAACATGCTTCTATCTTCAATTTTCTTTGTATAAAGGCTGGAAATTGTGTCTTTTCCCTAATCTGTAGGCAGTAGCAGGATCATCCCCTCCGTGGAAGAGTTTATGCTGAGAAGATCTCACCTTTCACAAAAGCTCCTGGACTTCTTGTGTACAGAGCTGGACTCTGCAGATTCCATACAGCTTACTTCATCTTACTTCTTACTGGCAATGACTGGAATAGATGTCTTCCATCAGATTTAAATTAAATAAATTCTGGAAGTTCTTACTCTGGAAGTAAGTTTAGACTAGTTGGTTCAAGCATCTAGCAGTTAGTGACCTCCAAAAGTGCAAGAAAATGGAAAAGATCTTGGTTATTACAAAAAAGTACACAGGAAAACAAACAATGAAACGCTTTGCTATTCCAGAAACATTCTAAATGGCACTGCAACCTTACCCTTTCACCCTGCTAAGTGCTTTGTATAGTCCATATTGCCCAAGAAATATTATAGGGTATCAAAATGTTTTCTAAAGTTATGTAAACAAGCAATGGAGATTTTAGAGGGTAATACACAGCCCAAGAGGTGGAAAGAAATTACAGTACCTTATTTTGAAATTAAAGGTAATCAGATCAACAGATATGAAACCTATCTGCTTGCAGCTTTCATTATATTGTTAGCACTTAAGCAAAAAGGAAGAAAGAGATAAGATAAATGCAGAGTATACTAGGCAGGGCAAATGGTGTGCATGCTGGAGGAATAAAATTATTCAGTAGAAAAATATAAACCACTATTTGATATTCACATGAAAATGTGATGGATTTCAAAGCAGTGCAGAAGAAGGACCATTTGTTAGGAAAACCAGGGTCTCAGGAAACAAAGACATTTAATTTAAAATCCAATACAGAGAACAAATCAGTACATGGAATACGGTAGGGATGTCAGTCACAGCCCACTGCAGTATGAAATAAAGTTGGTGGCAGATGTTCTGGCTTTGGTGCACCTATTAAACACTTTGTTGGATCTGCTATTAAACACTAACATTTACAAGCTTTTTCCCTCCCTAACAAGCTAATGTTTGAACTCATCTAAGAGACAGTGGGCAATACTCACTATTTCCATCAGGTTTAGGGTACTGTAATTTTCTAATAATCAAGGTCATCTTAATCCCTTCTTTATTATACTGTGGGTTACAACTGAAATAGTTCACTTGGGTGATGCCATAGGATTAATGCTAAAAGCAAACTCTGGCAGTGTCATATTTGGCATTACGAGGACAAGCTGTACCCAGACAGGACAAGCCCGTGCTGCTGGGAATGCAGTAGCTCCATAGGATGGAGCTGCAGCTGTTGATAAATTGCCTGTCTGGAAGCTTCTGTCCTTTGGCCTCAGTATCATAGAATGAATACATACCAAATTGGATGAATTGGAGAGGATGTGTAGAACAAACAAAGAAACCACCTACCCAACAAAGTCGCCACATGCTGAGGTCATCTTCTACCAATACACTTGGTATTTGGAGATGAATTTAAAAAAAAAAATAGGAAAAGACTAAAACCACAGGACAGAGAGAAATTGAGCTTTTCAAGGTCTGTCCAGTAGTTAGCATTCTGTGAGTTGCTTTCTTGAAAACTCTGCCGAAGAGATGTGAGCAGAGAAGTGAACAGTGTGTTGTTCTTTCAAGAACAAATTCAGGGTCTGGTTTTGCAGCTCAAGTAGAAAGGGAGAAGGAACCCACTCATGAACTGTTTATCTTGGCCTTTTTCAACTGTTCAGGGATGACAGCATCAAGGAAAACTGAATGCATAAGTACCAAAATGAGGATGGATGGACTACAGAAATACGATAGCAAGTGTTTCCCAGAAAGGCAGTGAAAGTATGGTACAGGGAATGAGCTCTTCTGGCTATCAAGGGAGATAAATACTCATCAAAAACCTTTGCATTAACCCATGTGAGCACTCCTCAAACACTCCAGTGAAGCTATAGAGAGATTTTCCCACCTGCAAAAGAAGAAGCAGAATTACACTAATATTTAGAAGTTTGGTGGAAGCCGAGTGCCCAACTCACTTTGCCACTGGTGAAGTTTCATAGCTGTTTTGAGGAAAAATGGAAAAGGTGACTCTATGACACAATAGCTAATAGAGTTAAGGTGTGTGGCAGTGCACTGACAATGGGGACAACTTTTAGATGAGCTTTACAGGATAGATTTCTCCCATGGTGAATGAGATATGGAAGCTACAAGCTCAAGTACTAGTCTGAAAAAGGTTGTGGACTTTTCTTCAAGTCAGGTAATAAGAATCATTGAATCATGGAATGGTTTCTGTTGGAAGGGATCTTAAAAAATATTTTCTTCCAACTCCCCTGCCTTGGTCAGGGACACTTTTCACTAATCAGGTTGCTCAGAGCTGCATTCAACGAAGTCTTGAACTTCCAGGGATGGGACATTCAGAGATCCTCTGGGCAATCTGTTCCAGTGCTTCACGACCCTCAAATTAAGGACTTTTTTCCTCCTATCTAACCTAAACCTCCTTTGTTTCAGTTTGAAGCCATTTCTCCTTGTCCTGTCACTGCATGCTCTTGTAAAAAGTCTCAATCTTTCTTGTCAGTTCCCTTCAGGTATTACTTGATGTACAGATAATCTGAAAAAATAAACCATAAAAAGGCAGTGCCAATTTCACAAGGTATCAGGAGCTCCAGGGGCTGGGAATGGTGAGGGAGGGGAGGGGAGGGGCAGGGAACCTAAAGTCCCATCCCTGAAGAGTGGGTGAAGCCACAAGGAGTGTTTATAAATAGACTCCCCAATAATATAGTAATGTGGCACAGAGCTACCAGGAAACAAGGCATGTGTTCTCCCAGAACAACATATAATCTTATCTGTATTAATAAATTACAGGGGCATGGTCAGAAAAGGGAAGAATAAAAAAAGATACTTTATTAAACTGCCAAGTATGACTTGTAAATGGATAGTGATAACTCAATGTCTGCCCTGGTAGAAAAGGTAAAACGCCTTGTATGTACTTCCAACAGGAAATCTTAAATGATTCCAGTAGTCTCCCTGGTCAGATCCACCTTTCATCACTTTTGCACCCTATCTGTTCTTTCAGGGTTGCTGGCTTTGTCATCATGCTGCATTAGGCTCTTTTTACACCTTCATGTGCTAACTTCTGAACTTGTTTTGAAAAACAGGCCCTTCCTGAGAGAACAGGCTCCTGTTGCCAGGAGCTCTGCTCCATGCCAGCATCTTGTTATTTTTTCATATAGCCACTCCACATCCTTATTGTTGGAGGTGTTGGACGAAGATTGTTTGATGGAGCTGGAAAAAGATTGCATAGTTGCATTTTCCCTCCCAACTGCTCTTCGAGTTACTTCTTTTCCACTAGGTGCCACTGAAGGCTAGGGGAGTAAATTAACCTTCTGAAGAGAATCTGCCTTGCCTGAAAATCCAGAGTTCCTGGCTTTCCTGGTAACTTGGGAGTGGAGTTTTAAAGTGACCTAAAGCTTGTGGATGTTGAATTCTTAATTATAGCCTGTAATGTTGAAGGTTGTACTTTTCTGTGCTAATCCCTGGAAGATGCAGTTATTGAAGGCACATAATAAATACATCAAAAATCCATACGGGTATTGGACATTGCCAACTTTGTGACCATCTCATTGTATGATTGTGGGACTGCTGCTCAGGCCCTGACCAGCTGGGCATGGCTCACAATTGCCTGGAGATGGATTACAGTACCTTAGGATCATGAGGCGTTAGAAGGGATAAAGATACTTCTGGCTCTTCCTTATCCTGATCCAGCACTGGCAGAGCCATACCTGCCACTTTTTAATTTATCAGAAGGTTTGTCTTGCACTGTGGAACAGAGAGTGACCATGAGCATTTGCTAGAAATTTTAATATCTATGCATCATCTTTTAAGACATCTCTGATGATGAACAGAAAAGTTTAAGGTGTCTTACATGATGTGTAAAATTCAAGTGTTAAAGTAAATCTATTTTTAAATGATAGCAGTAGAAATACACTGACATTGATTCAGATTTCATTTCTCAAATCTGATAGCTACAGAAAGGCCTAGCAAACTTTTGTTTCAAATTCCCTCGCTCCTCCTAAAGGAAATTCTACTATATTCAGAGTACTCAATCCCAAGATTTATAGCAATCTAAAGTTATGCAGTAATGGGGGTACAGAGGTATGTAAAATCGGTACATAATCTAAAGTTTGGTATTCAGAAATACCTTCCAAAAAGAAGACTACTTCACTTGTGAATCTGAGGAGAGTAAATGAACTTACCTTGGGAGAAAATGAAATATTTTCTCCCTTGCCTGGTGGATGCTATTTGTGGTCCTCTGTGGGTCAGTAGATGCACTTGCAAGGTAACAAGCAGAATGAGCCAAAGGAATAACAGAATTTAGCAGCAGAATTCCCCAACTTCCCATCATCCTCTACTCGCAAATTGACCAGCCAAGCTCAATCCCCTGTTTTAAATCCTCTTTGGAAGTGGAGTCTGGGTATGGAGGCATTCACAGCAGTCTGTCCAAAATGGCTCTGTCCACTCTGTTTGTGATCAAACTGCCTGAGGAGAGCCTGGAAATGGAAGTGCAATTACTCTTCTGAGACCCTGACCTCTCCTGTGTGTTTGACTCCTGTAGCAGTGTTATTGTCCTCTAAGGAGAAGTCATGCAACACTCTGGGAGGTGGTGCCACAAATACAACTTCATTGGCAAGTCTGAAATGTTAAGGAAGGGTTAAAAGGAAAAAGAAAGCCCCATAGTCCCAGGATGGGTCAGTGGATATGATTCTGCAGAAGGTATTATAACACTTGGTTTTCCTTGGAGAAATCAGTGTGCTTCTCTGTTCCTCAGATTCTTTCTGTATGAGGCACTGCTCATATTTTTTTTCCCTACTTTTATTCATTGTTTTATGATCCACAAATGAAAAGTGCTCTCTGACAACTATGTCAACATTGTCACAGCCATTCTAATCTAAGGAGAAAATCTAAGGTTTGCTAACGAGTTTGTGAAACTAAAAACTTGTTTATTTTATTCACATTTAATCCCACAGCTACCTGAAAATGTTGACTTTTTCATGATAATTAAAAAAAACCCAAAACCAAAAAATAAATAAAGGAAAAGCAACACTTTCAGTGCCAGGTTTTTTGTATATTCACTGTGCAGCACCACAAATTATTCTCCTTTTCCTCTCATCAATTTTCTCAGTAGTTCTTATCCATGGACTGCTCCTTACAAGTGTTTCCATTCCCCATGTCCTTTAACACATTGACATCATCCCCAAAGAAGAGGGTGCCAAGTGCTATATCCTATTGGCTTGCTATATATAATTTCGTATAATACATGGGTTCTCAGTGGTGTAAACATCATAGTGGGACAAACAGGAATCAAAGTTTCTCAGGTATTGTACCTGACCCCCTGTGGTGATTCCTGCAGGAAACAGTGCTTCCCACACACCTTTTTAAATATGCTGTTAGTTCACATTCTAAGTTGAAAAAATCAGCACAAGGCACAGTGATGGACTGTATCATTTGTGATAGAGCTGTGTTTGGGTGAAACAAGGATGTATAGATTTATTGAGTCTGACACCATACCCAACAGCTTGCCCTCACAGTCTCTGTGAACTGTCAACTCTTCCCATCCATCAACCTTAACAGCATTCTGTTCCAACAGTGTTATTATCTGTTTTATCTTCCTTTCTCTTGCACCTGGCAGAGGAATGATGCTTTTTGATGGATTTTCACTTACCTCTGTTGTTTTCCTTCCTGTTCCTTTTAAATAAATATCCTATTGAGTGCAAACCTGGAAGGATTTCAGAGCAAATTTCGCTAGCAGGGATAAACAGAACTTTTTAACATTTATTCTCTTCAAGCATTAATGGGTTTGTGATTTGTATCAGTGTCTTTGTGTTGATGCAGTGTATCTATGACAAATATACAGTGTGGAACAAATTCAGAATACTTTGCTTAGTCCATACTGAGCTTTGCAGACAGTATCCTGTTGGAATTAAAAGAAGCTGTGCAGAACAAAGTTTAGGAACTGTATAGCCATAAAAAACTCATGGAGACCTACAAGAGTGTGGAGGAGAAGTCCTCAGCTGTGTTGTCAGTACCAAAATGGACTTGTTTTCTGCTCTGATAGCAGCGGGATCATCTCCCTGGGTCTGTCCTTGGAACAGGTCAGCAAGACCAGAGTAGTGGTCCCCAAATGTATGGTAAGAGATTTTCCATACAGAGGAACTGAAGATAACAAAGTTAGGCTCTTTCAAACACCCCTGGTAACCAGAGAACAGGCTGGGGCCAGGCTGCCCAGAGGCACATGCCTGCAGAGCTGATGTTGTGCAGAGTGTTCACAGCTCAGGAGCCTGGGAGCAGCTGGCCTGGTGCACACACTGCAGAGGCTCAGCTCTGGGCAGCACAGGGAGGTCATTGAGTGCCTGCTGCTCAGCACACTGATGTCCCTGTGCTGGGTTTGTTCCAACCGTACCCCGGGCCCCACAGCCCAAACAGGAAATTTGTAGCCCTTGAGTGCTGCAGCACCTTGGCGGGGCTGGGCATGTCTGGATGCCCTGGCTGCAGCCTAGAGTAGCCTCTCACTGTCAGTCCCTTTTAACTATTACTGGCTGAGTTTGGTGTCAGGACCCAAATAGGGTTTTACTTGCTGTGGGAGAGGTTGTAAGAAGCAAGATTCTCCCGAGAGATCTCTCCTTTTCTAACTTCATCTTCCCCCATGGCAAGAAAGAAGTCGGCATCATTTATTTTCTCTGTAAACACAAAATGAGGCTCTTCTACAGCAGAGCAGGTTTCTGTGGATTTCTGTATCAGTTTTTTCTCCTTTCTTGGTTGTCCAAACAGACTGAAAGGTCAGAGGAAAAAATGCAGCAGATATCCAGTATTTTGTAAGGCCACTGGACATTGCTTAGGCTTTTGTTTCCAGAGGGCTATAAAGGCCCCCTTGAAACAATTTGGTGGTTTACAATTAAAAAAAGTGGACATAGGCCCTTTTATCTATTCAGATCACTAGGAGCTACCACACATCTCTTTAATGTTTAATCAATGGTCTCTATTGCTTTGTTATATATAAAGCAAAAAGCAAATATTGAAATTGATTAGGTGAAGCACTTAGCTAAGGAGACTTGACAAGTAATAAAGCTGATTTTTCAGAAGACCAAACAAACACCTTTTTTTTTTCTAATAATTTCAAATTAATGTTTTTATCTGTATGAACATTTTCTAATCTTATGAGTGTGTGAGAAGATGAGTAGCATAAATAAATGCAGAGATAAAATTAAATATTGATTGCTGACATGACTGTAGAAGTTGCCTAAACCAGGTTCTTTGTAGATCACTGCTGATTACCCACTGGTTCTCCTTAAATTTCCAACTGAATTTGCAATAATAAGAACACAAGGTGCTAGTGGATGAGTGGCATATTTATCTCACATGGATCAGAGTCTTGATATCCATATGAAAAAGTGAGAGGGGAAAAGTTTCTTTTACTCCCTTTTGTGAGATTCTCGCTAATCACAGGTAACGGGGCAGATTCCTCTTTCTTGCAGAGCCCCATCACTCTCCATCTCCAGACCTGTGAATGCTTCATCTCAGAAGCAGCTCAAACATTCAGCATCTGAATGAATGCAGGGAGCACCAGGCTATAGACACACGTGCCTCATCATGCTCAGAGTGTGTGGGAAGCCAGAAACTGGATTGTGGTATCAAATTTTCTTGTAGTCCTTCATCCAACAAATAGCAGCACAGTCATGTTCTAATTATTTTTTATATCCTGTGTGAATGTCACATTCAGCTCCTAAAGTGGCAGTTTTGGGACCAACTTTTACTTTTTTCCAGGTGGACAGATAGTAGAATCTGGAAAATTGGATCAGTGAAGACATGTAAGCAAGAGTTAATAGCATTAATCAGAAAGACAACAGACTCAATAATAATTCCTGCAAAAGCCTGTTGTTAAATCCCTGCAGCTAATTGTATGTTGTTAGTATAAACTGCTTGCCAACTTCTAGTTATGACTAATTTCAAGAGGCTCATTTTTTATTGCAACTGTGTTTAAATTTATTTATTTATTTATTCAATAGTTGAAATGTTTCAGTTAAAGAATCTTAATTTTCGCTGAAAGTATTTCAATATGCTGCCTTCCCTTCTCTGTCATAATTAGAAGAACCAGCATCTAACAACTGCAAGAAAGTAAGTTATGTTGAAAATTTCCTGTGGTACAGTAATGACTTCAAAGTGCGTGACAATAGAAATGCACAATGCATTTTTGTGTCAAAATAAAGGTTTGTGGTGACAATTATGTACTTGAACTATTTAATCCACTGTGGATTGCTGTAGCCAGCCTTGCCTACATATGCACTCTAGACAAGACAGCAAATGAAAAAAGTTAATAATGGACTATATCTGCAAAACTGGAGCTGTTTTATTCTGCTGGCTGCACATCAAACACTGCCAACAAAAGGATGTTTGTTAAATAAAGAATGAAGTGGACGGTCAAGTAAAAGATTTCAGTTGGTTTGTGGAACATTTTTGTCATCTGAGGCAAGGAAAACTAGGTCAATTGCAGGCAAGTCAATGGACTATAAAGAAATAAATTTGGTATTGATTACCCAAAATTGAAAGGAAGGTGGACAGCTCTTCAGTGGATAAATACCTTCCATTCTTGACTGGTGTAACACTTGGCCCTGCTGACATTAAAAGTGTGTTCATCGTGCTTGTGAGGACAAACTTTTAAGAAATGTCCAATGATTTGGGGCCCATATTTTACCAGTAGGACAAAAAGAGGACAGAGCTTTGAAGGAGAGAATTAAAGTGAGGTACCTCTGCAGCATTTCCATTTGGACTGCTCAAAATTTAATATCCCCACACTATGAGCCAGTTTTACCAAACTGATGTGATGAGCACCAACACACTCAAAGACTCCTGTTTGAAGTTGCCTTCTGTATGTGGAGAACATTGTCCTGCCAGCTCCATGCAGTATATACTGGGAAGTTTATGTTCTACCCTGTAAATAATGAAATTTGTCTATCTTCATACTTATATTTTTTTTTTCCAAAAGAATGTCAAATCTGCATCTTAGGACAAGCAATCAAACAAACCAACCAACAAATAAATAAATAAATAAATAAATAAGTAGATATTTTCAGCTTGTTTTGGTGCCAAGAGGCAGTTCTTTTCAGCACAGTGGCCATAAATATGTAAATTATGATTATTAGCCAAATGCATGCTTTCTTACAGACTCAATCTAAGATTTGAAAATCCAAAATCATCTGTATTTTTTTAGAGTTTTGTAAACATTCCCTAAAAAATGTCATAAATGATAGTTTATGTCATTAATGATTTCTCTGTTTTGGGCTCACATGCATGTTACAAAACGGCTGCAGTGTGAATGATGTGGAAGCATCCTTCCAGAGGAAGAGGTGGACACAGAGCTGCTGTAGTTTCTCTGTTAGTCTCCCTGATGAAGAAATGTTATAGCAAAAAATATGTTGTCATTTTTTCAGTGACATCTCACAGCTAAGATCATTCTTAAGAAATGTTGTGATTTGACATTACTGGAATGTGAGGTTTTGTTCTTACAAAGGTCCTTTCTTATTCTTTTCCTTTCAGTAGTGATTTTCTTGATTAATTTTTCCTCATGTTGATTATTTATAGAGTATGAAAAAGCAGTATAAAGGCTGATTTTCCATCTTTGTTAAAGTCTCTTTGTTAACTGCCCACTGATAAAAGGTGAAACTGGCACCAACAGGTTCAGGGCAGTAGTTTTTTTTTTATTTGCTTGGGCTGCCTTTATGATTCTCATTTTTATCTGGGTCTTCTTATTTTGTGTTTTATAAACTTGGTGACATGGATTTACAAGTGAAGATTATTTTTCAGCCTGTATCTAACATCAAAAGATGTTCTGAGAAATCATATTACATTTTTCGACTTATGATTTGTTTATCACATACTTGTATATCAACACGGTTCTGAACCCGAATCAGGGACAGCCTAACATCTATTTGTGATTAATCTAATAATCCTTCACTCTCCAATGAAAATTGCTTTGGGATTTTTCAGCATGATTTGACTTGTCACCACTGTTGCTGTCTCTTCCTTGATCTCCAGAATACAGAATATTGCAGCGTCAGTTCTAAAAGAGTTCTTTCTGCCTTAATCTCTTGTCAACCTGTCTGCCAGAGGGGCACCTTCTGGATTCTCCTTAGAGGCACAGGACAAGAGAAGAAACAGAAGAGCCCTTTGTGGCTTCCCAGACCAGGAACCTAATTCAGTTCCACGCTGTGTACTGTCTGGCTATGTTCCTAATTAGCAAGGGAAAGTTTCTGGTGGGATAGTGTCCTGATCTTTCCTCACAGTGCTGGCTCCAGTAGGCTGGAAAGGCAGTAAAAAGGCAAGGAAGCTGATTGCATAGAGTATAAAATAATATATTACTATAATATTATTGGCAGTATTTATCTTCACTACTCCTGAAGAGCCTACATAAATGATAAAGAAAAAGATTTTCAAACAGCTCTTCATCCTGAGATCATCAGCAGTAGCTGATTTTGTGACATCATCATTGAAAATATTGTTTACGTGACTGAACTAATTAAAGCCATGAAACTGCAAGGTACAGAAGCCACCAGCTTAAAAATGGTGTGAGGGAAATGAAATATGTGACCTGCCTGTGAACCTCATTTGCTTCAATAGTTTGGAAATCCCATGGAGGCTGCTCTGATTTGATTAATTGTGTTTGAAGAACTCTTGGGACCAGAAGGTTGAAGTTAGGCTTATGTGTCAACAATCTAGCACAAACTTGGAATGTACTTTTTTTGCTCAGTTGCAGTTTTCCTTTAAATTGGAAAAGAAATTAGGATCTCTGAGGTCAGGAAGCCTCACCTCAGCCCCTGGAGGAAACACAGAGCACATTCTTTTGTAGTTTATTTCCAAATAAGTGAATGGCAAGACAGTAATCAGGAGCACTCAACACAGCTTTGCCAAGGGCAAATACTCCTTGACCAGGCTGGTGAAATGACCCAGCTCTGAAGGTGAAGAGTGTGGTGGATGTAGTGATTGTATTGCTCATTGTTGTGGATCTAGATGGCACATCATTATTCTGCAGCGTGACATTCTGATTAGGAAATCAGAACTCTAATTCTAAGTGATGAGTAGGTAATCACTTAACTCATCCTCTTCAAAACCTCCACAGCCTTCCCCTATGTCCACGTGAGATCACCAAAACCCTAGAGTACCTGTGCCACTCATGCCAGAAATGCACTCATTGAAAAGCACAAGTGTGTTTCTTCCCGCCATGTTTAAATTATATAACCATGGAAAGTTCTAGTGGGAACACAAGAGCATATACAGCATCGCTGGAAAATCCAGACTCTTCTACTTTCCAAGGGAAGTCATCTGAGACTGCAGATTGTGTTGCTGGTTAAGCCTTGCTGGAATTTTTTTTTTCCTGGCTACTTTCCACAGTAGTTCTTCTGTTTTTTGAACATAGACTTGCTACTTCCTCCCTGGCTACTCTAAATGGACGTTACCTAAAGCTGACTAAACCAGATTTGGCTGGTAAATCTCTTCTAAGCAGCTTGCATTGAAAGCTAGTGCACAATTCACAGCATTCTTTACTCCTGGAATTAAGTTACTATATTTGTCATTACTCTGAAATTCTACCAGGAATCTTGGAGCCTGCCTCAGTTTTGACGAGATTAGGGAAACTGGGGCCCCAGTTGCTGACCATACATATGCATACAGACTCTCCAGCCCTACTTCTGCCTTTTTCTCAGTAATACTTGGGGACCTTGCATCTCTATACAGTTTAGACAGCAAAATGGCTCTTCCAGGAGATAAGCATTCGAAGGTGGGACCAGTTCTGTTGTCCTGTTGGCTGGCTGACAACACCTTGTGGGGAAATTGTTTTTCCCTTTGTACAGTGGGCTCAGGACCTTCCCTACCTTGCCACAGGTCTGAAAATGAGCCCTGCAGGTCTGTGGGCCACCTCCTGCTAGAGGGAGACTGTGTGACAGAGGGATGTGGTCCAGTATCAACAGTTTCTTTGGGTTCGTGCAATGCATGAGCCCAAACCCTTGCTAATTCGTGTCCTGCTGGACTGAAGAAGGTGAAGTGCATATTTCACCAGGGTATTCCTCAAAATACTGAGCAAGAGGACTGGCAGCTTCCCTCAGATCTTTCATCCTTTGTGTCCTATACTTGCCTGAAAAACCCCGCTGTAATTATGGTGTGCTGGGGGTATGGCCTGGTGCTTGGTTCCCTAAGCCAGTGAAGCTGATGGCATGTGAAAAAAGATCATGTGTGCTTGGATAAACGGTATCACAGGTGACCAGAGAACTTTTATGTTCAAGTAAAAGGAAAACATCAGTGTAGAGACTACAGCTACTACTGCTAATACTACTGCAACTGCTCCTAGTTTGTCTGAACAGCTGGAAAAAATACTGTGAATTGTTTTCCCCTAGGCAGTGAGTGCATTCTTCTTGTTAACAACTGTCTACACAGTTAACAACTATTCTGCTCTTCAGTGGTCCATGTTTTTAAGTCTTTTTTTTCTTCATGCTTCTCATTTTTTTGCTGACGACCCTTAAGCCACAGACTCTTCTGAAGTAACATCAGTATTTCAGATTGAAAGTGGAAGCACAGGTTAGAATAGGACCTTTCCACCTTGTAATAAATTAATGCTGTGGCAAAGGCCCAGTTGTTCTTTGCCTTAAGGTTACTGTCTCGTGTGTGGTCCAGGTTTCATATAGTTGTTATTCCCTCTACTGTCAGTTGAGCTGCACTACTGGTGTGCAAACACTTCTGACAAACCTGGTGGGAAGGGGCAGGTGTATTGCACAGTTCTCCATATGGACTAGGTCTGTTACTACAGGTTCCTACCTCAGTCATTGAAGCCTGGGTCAGATGTCATTTACTAAATAATTCCTCCACAGGCTACAAGACAAGGGGGAAGCATTCCTGCCTACTAGAGCTTTTTTCCAAGATGCCTTATATAGCAGAGTTTTCAGAAAGAGGGGAGGAGGATATGAAACTCTAGTTCTTATTTAAAAGGCAACACTAGTCTCTGTAGCTGAACACTAAAAAGGTTAGGGCAAGGTACTGAGCACTTGGTAGGCAGATTTATTCAGCAGTCAGGTTCTCTCATTTGGAGAGGGAGAGGTCTACCTCATCTCTGTCTAGTTAGTCAAAATAGTGTTAGCACTGAGTTCTGGGAGGAGTTCAGTCATCCCAGAGGAAAGGTAATTGTGCTTCAGAGGTAATTTTAGAAACCTCAGAAGTTCTTGGTTTGAAGGGCATCAATAGTAACTTGAGCTAGGGTTAGGAAAAGAGGAACGTTTTATGGTTCTCTTTCCCCTGGGAGCAAAGTACAGGAAAATGTCTTAAACAAAAGACACACAGGTATTTCATTAGAAGAACAGAAATTCTCCCTGCCTGAAGAAAAACTGTGTCATGGGAAGTTGCTTTGTTCTTGGAACTCTTCTGTATAAGAGTGGGGTTAGAGCTTGTATCTCTGTATCTACTACTCCTGGCAGGCATTTTTATCTTCGCATTCATCTGCCCTGATAAATTACTTCATTTCAAATGTATTTTAGGGAAAAGCCATAGTAGGGGAATTCTGCCTTTTGTATGAAATTTGGTACTAAATCTGATGGATATCATTGCCTATCTTCCTGTAGAAATCCCTTGAGAAAAAAAAAAAAAGGAAAATGTTTGTGTCTGACACAGCATTGCAATGTTTGCAACTGTGTGCTTTCAAATAGCTCTTTCTCTCAAGCCCCTGGCTTCTGTGAGATTGTTATTGCCTTTATCTGACAATCTCAGATTCCTGATTGATAATTCATTTCCACAGTTTCTTTTGAACCTGCAGTCCTTCAATTTTAGTGCTTTCATTTATTACAAGAGGAGAATTCCAAACATGGAAATTTTCTCTCTTTGCCCAAGGTACAGCAGTGAGGCATCAGATGTTTCTATTGAGTTTCAAGTCTGATTGCTCCATCATGCATGTTAAAAGCTCTAGTCAAAACAAGCATGCACACAAATCTAAAGTTATTTGAGTGGAGCTTTCTTCCATGAGGCTGTTGGGCTGGGTACAAAAACCCAGGAGGAAAAACATTCCTGTAGGCTTTTCAATCTTTATCATATTTTAGGGAAGAACTTTTCCATAAGCATTTTTTTATTTGAGAGTGTGTGTGGGAATATCTTCTATTAAGTTAACACAGTTCAGCTTAATGTCAGGGTCATCTGCTGGCACTTGACAGTTGATTCTTTTAGAGCAGACCCTCAGGAGCCCACCAAGAATCAACACCTTAAAAAAAAAAAAAAAAAAAGCCAGCAACTTTGAAAGTGGCAAAAGCAATTAAATACTCCTAGTATATGAGTAAGTTTTATCATCTTTACAATTAACAAGTTGCTTGGTTTCATGTCATACGTTTGGGGGTCAGAAGGGGAATCTGAAGTGACTGAGAGGCTGAAAAGATGCTGCCAATTTAATGAAGTGATCAATGGCTCAGATGAAAGCACTCCCTTGCTCATTGCAGCCTGTTCTCTTTGATTAAAATGATAAAGTGAACTGTCTTGCACTGCTAAAAATAAAAATACATAACTGGAAGGATGTTTCAGGCAGCACTACCCCAAGCCACATCTGCCTCAAGGATGAGCAGCTGTCAAACAGTGTAATGTGCTGTTTCCTTTGCTCATCTGTACCTCAAATGAGCCTCTGGGTTGCAACTGGTTGTGCTGTATGTGGCAGCAACAAATCTTGTCCTACGAGTTCATATATCAGGAAAAAGCTTTATTATTCCTCACTGGGATAATGACTCTGCTTCTTGTATTTTTAAATTGTTTTCCTCCTAATTATTTGACTTTCTTCCACCACCCCCTCCCATAATGTGAACCAGTAAAACCTATGTCCTTTATGCATCTTCCTTCTCAACAGCCTGAGTTCTAAATATGTAGTGTGTCCCTAAATGGATGTTTTTTGATAACCATCTTTGTCCTGATTGCTATCCATAGTGATAAATTTCCCTTCCTGTAAATTTCCCACCCCTGGAGGGGTGAGCTATTGGCAAGCGTGGGTCTAAAGATCTGTATCATTTTGTGCTATCTCTCTGCCAGTGCTTCCTCTTTAAATGGCAGTGTCTGCCCATGGGTTTTGCCTCTGTGCATCAATATTTGATCTCTCCCAAGAACATGTATTTTCTGTACAGCTGTGTCTACAAGACTTGCCTATCAAATTAGACTTGTTCTTCCAAAGGTGTCTGTATCAGTTTTCCAACATGAGCAGGCCCCTCCTCTGCCACTGTTGCATGCCATTTGCCTGAGTCTTTCCACTTGTGGAGAGCTGACTCTTTAAATGTTAGTAGGTCACATTTTTTGTACCCTTTGTGCAGCTCTTAGAGGCAGCTTTCAATCACAAAATGAAATCCAGTGAGAATCAGCACAGAAAGATGTGCTGCCTATGAAACCAAAGGGAAGTACTAATGAACAGGATTTCCTAAGTTGAGTGAGATTGTATTCTGCTTAGCAGAAAAGTATAAATTCAATACATGCAAGGGGTTAGGAAGATTATTTCATTTTTCAGTCAGAATCAGCAGTCTTTGAGCCCTAGGAGGAATGTTTTCTGTATGAAGATGTGAATACATGCACTCATGGAAGAATGCGCTTCATCCTAACCTTAGCTGTTGAAAGTGCCCCCAGAATAAATAGAGCAACCTGCAGTGTGTCTATAAAATTTGTGTCCCTATTTTCATTAAAAAAGAAAGCAGGGAAGAGCCTCCATCCATCTTCTCCTAAACACCTTAAGAGTGTTTAGTCCACTTTTAGCATAGTGAGCCCAGCCTCTACGTTCCTTAGTGCAGCTCCATTTTACTTAAGTATGGATAATAACATAAAAAGCTCCAGACTTTTGTGCCTAATATGCACTTACTGGTTGTACCTGGAACTACTGGCACTGTAACAAGTATTTGAGACTAGTAGCTGGACACAAGGCTGCAATGACAGGGACAAAATCCATGAAAAATCACGGCTTCCAAAATGCTTATCTACACATATGAATTTCATGCTAAGCAGAAAATGTTAATGCATGCATCAGAATAAACTTTCAACAAAGAATTATCAGACTAAAAAAAGAAGTGTCTAATAGTGCTGCTGTAGCTCAGGCAGGAAAAGTGATATTAGAATGGGTTTGGTTAAAATGGCTCAATGCTAATAATAATAATAATAATAATAATAAAAGTAGAGAACAGGGATTTCTCATATTTCTTACAGAGACAGATGTGATAATGCCTTTAAATGAAGCTTGCTGTGACACTGTAGCATTCCAAATCAATATTTCCAGCACAATACAATCAAATAAAAGATAAAAAGTGCAACAAAATTTGTCAATTTCATAGATAACAATTCCATCTGACACATTTGATAAGAGTTTACAGGAAATAGGAGAGACAAAAGTAAAGCAGAATGGAAAAAACTGGGCAGCACATTACCTTCAAATTTTGACTGAAGAATAAAGCAGCAAAATCAGAGAACCAATTGCACTTTAAATCACCATTAAAACCTGTCAGTCCTGGATTTCAAAATGGAAAGCTTAATAAATCACACATACCTAGAGAAAGGAACACTACATTAATTGCAGTCAGAAAAATTATCTATTCTGGTTCATCCATTCTTCCAAGATAATTTAACCTAACCTTTCCATGTGTACATCACTTGGGCTAAGTGATCATTTACTCAAATGTGAGATTCTGGAGTTACAGGTGTACCGTGCTGTAGCATTCATGACCAAGTGCACTTTTCCCAATCCCTGGAAAACAATTTTAAACCCAGCGGCATCATGAGTATCATACTCAAGTGGGAAAACTGCCTGATTTTCTCTCTGAGAAGTGAACTATGTTGATCACCCTAAAAACTGCTACAAAGAAGAATACTGGAAACTCTATGACCTTGTTAAATCCTCGTTATAAAAGGAAGAATTGAAAAGCCCAAACAAACCAACGAACAATATGATGCAAACAAATGACTTAGAAAATAAAAAGGGAGTGAAAGCAGTTTGTGTCTCCATCCTGACTCTCATTAGCCTTTATGTGAGTGGTCATCTAGTCAGACAAAACCAAAAGCATGAAGAATGTCTTGTTAGACACATATGTGAGCTGTGAATTGAAGACAATCTGAACCAGACTGTTCTCAAAGAAATTTATACTCGCAGAACACAACCTGCTCTAATAAGGAATTTTATTTTGCAGTCCTAAAGCAGGCAATCACGATCAAAATCTTAATGCTATCTAGAATTGAGCACAGCTTCTATTCCATGAGCTTCAGCCTCACAGTATACGTGTCTAACTTAGAAGTAATTTTCAAAACATAGCTAGAAGAAAAATACACCAATCTATAGGTGGGCTCCAGCCCCAGGGAAATAAGTCTCTAATATCCAATTCTCCAGCAGAACTGCTTTTGTGACCTTTCTAAAGGTTTTTCAGGCTCTTCTGACAACATAATGGCGTTTGGGCAAATTATTTATGGAATTATAGAACCGTTTAGGCTGGAAAGGACCTCATAAGGTTTCTAGTCAAACTCGCTGCTCAAAGCAGAGTCAGTGCTGAATTTAGACGATTTAGCTTATGAGATCATGCAGGCAGGTCTTGTAAATCTCCAAGGAGAGAGATCCCACCATCACATAGCCTTGTTTCAGTGCTTAACTGTGCCCATAGTAATTTTTTTTTCATTTTATCTAAATATAATTAACACTGTATCAATTCATTGCCATTTCCTCTCAGTCTTCTGTGCATCTCAGTAAAATTCTCTCTTTCTTTATGGTATTGAGTTTACTGGCAGACTGCAATTACTTCTTCCCAAAAATTTCCTTTCTCCACTCTAATGATCTCAGTTCCCTCAGCCTTCCCCACAGCACATGTGCTTCAGTGACACTGGATATTCACTGGGACCGCATGGGTACACACACACTGCAGTGGCAGCTTCCAGTCATAGGTCAGCTCATGCTGCTCTCTGTGGGATGCTCACCTCAAAGTGCAAACCTTTCCATTTCCCCACTTCCCAAAACTGTGTCATTCCAAAATAAAGCCTTGACACTTCACACAGCCTCACACACTTTACCTTTAAGACTGGCATGTCCTCTGATATCACTACCAGTAGTAAATAATCCCAAGCAATGTAGACTGGGGTTCAAGAATTGTGATTGTCTTCAGAACATGAATCATATTTTTCCTTAGGTTGATCATTCCAGCAAACCAGAGACTGTTGCCATTGCTGGTTTTGTAGCATGTCTGGCCAGCTCCAGTGGATCCAGAACTGAGGGTAACAGTTGAGTGATGCCTAATGGACAGCAGATGTGATTATCATTGCTCTATTGGATTCCTCTGGAATATCAAGTATCAGGTTGATTTTGCTTGGATTTCTAGAAGTTTTTCATTTCATAAAATAAATTTTCTTCAATATTCTCTGCTGCAGGCAGGAGATGCTTCCATATGTTGTTGAAAGACATTCAATTCCTTTCAACCTATGGGTGTTGTGGAACTTTCTTAATGATGAGTGCTGAAACTACGTCTGAGGAACTTGATTTCAAACTGCATCATACCCTAGAGTAGTAGCCTAACTCCCCCTTAGTAGTTGCAGTGTTCACACAGTTAACCTTGGACTCCAGGTTTATCTGTTTGTGACAGAAAAAGGAAGGTGAAAGATAATTTAACAATGATTTATGCCTGTCTTTTACATCCTTAATAACAAAATTCAGATGCCATCATTTGTCAAGATGCTTGATCCTCTTTTTAAAACAATTTTTGTCACTCTTTTGTTTTTTCTTAACAGAGATGAATTGGGAAGGAGCCCTCTAAACCTTTTCTCACAGGAGTTGTGTTATCACATTTGTCTGCTTGGTTACATACAAGATGTTTTCTCAAGGTTGATTTACCTTTACTGAGCTGTTCAGATGAATTTGGCCTCTCACAGTGGCCCAGCTCAATCAGGTCTGATGACAGTGCCAGGTAATATTCCCATTTCTCAAGTGAGCACACTTCCTCAGCAGTGCCGGACAACCATGATGGAAATAGTAATGCAGGTTCTGTAAACTGCATGATAAATTTAGTCTGGGATCGAGTGCTTGGGAGGTGATATCTGAAGCAGAAGCAGAGACCAAGTACAAGAAAGACAACATAACCCGAGGGAAAACATGGGAGATCCTGAAGCAACAATATTTGGGTGGTTTCATGCCTCCATCCTCATTCCAGAATAAGGTTGTTAACAGTATCCTCCACCATTAACCTCTACTTTTGGCCCACCTGGATGAAATAAGAAGAAAGTAAAGCCCCATCATTGTCCTTAGTAAGAGGCTTCTTTTATTGTATGTATTAGGGGTAGCATTTGAATAGCAATGGAAGGAATTCTGTGTTTCCTGATTTTGGTGTGCAATTGCTTGTCTGCAGGGTTGTATTGTATTAAAAAGCAACACATGGATAAAATTTTTTTTTCTTCATTTTAACGCTTATATTGCCTTTATATTATCTTTTAGAAGTTCTTAAAATGATACTTTCGTACTGCATGCCTATTTTGCCATTTATTTGTTTCAGTATGAACAGGAAAATGTAATGGGTTAATTTGTACTAGTAATGCCAAGGTATCTGGAAGGTTTCCGTGGTCAAAAGGGTAGAAATTAAATTCTACTTGTATTGATTTTGGTCTTAATTTTATTCAGTTCTAATCCATCACAGAGTTACTTTTTTATTTTCTGATTGCTGAGTAGTATGAAGGAGAATTCACAAATCCTTTAGGGTTATGGTAGGGGCCAAGGTAAACAGAACTGGACACAACAGCAAATCAATTGGCTCTCAGGAAGCTCAGCCATCATCCTCCTAATACCTGGGATGGGGTTTGGTGCCCTCTTGTCACTTGGAGATAGACTGTCTGATCAGGGGCTCTGAGCCCAGCCCTGTAACTTTAGTAAATCAAAGTTTCTTTTAACAAATGAAGGCACTGGTCTGTTTCTTCCCCAGAGAGGGTGAGTGATGCTATTTTAATAAGGAGAAGCAGGAGCTAATGTTCTGAAGTGGTTGTGCACCAAAATGCAGTAAATCTCTTAAAACACAGCTGAGCTGAAGCACATAATGTTCACAGATCTGGGTGATTACAGGAGCCTTACTCCTGAAAGGCACTCTAACATCCAATACAGCAAAGAATATTAAGCTGAAAAAACCTTTTTTTCTTTTTTTTCCCTTTTCCCCCTTGTTCTTCTAATGAAATTTCTCTACCTCTCTTGCAACCCTTCTGTGTTTTGTGTGGCCCCAGCTGTATACAGCATGCATCCAAAAGCACAAATATCTTACAGGGGATTACTTTGTCCTTCTTTGATGGATATGTTGCAAATATAGCAGTACATTCATTTGAAGGTATTCTTCTCTCCTTCCGTAATCACTGTAAGAATTTACTTAGAGAGCCACCCTTTTTCATTGAATTATAGGACTGATGAGAGTTATTTATGACAGAAATCAATGTATTCCAACAATCTCTTGAGGCGGGTCTCTGCTAATTAAATCTGGATATATTCAAGATGTGATAAGTATAGTCTATCAGTTTAACACTGATGCCTATTTCCTAGTAAGCACTGGTGGTCTTCACCTCTTCATTCAGGACAGCAGGTTTTGCTGGTGAGAGGGAGAGTGCAAGACACTGTTTATTTTAGTTTTACAGCAGTATGTACAGATCAATCTGGATGGCTCTGGCTGTTTCACCATATTCTTTGAGAATAAAATCTGATTTGTGTGCTTCATTAGGTTGTCTGATTTTGTGCTTACTACCTCATCATTAATAACCCAAAGTTAGGTGTGAAAAGTGAGTGGAGTTTGGCTAATGGAGTTTTGATACAGTAAAATAATAGTAGTGCGATGACCATTACATTTTTTCTTGTAAGGGAAAGCAGATTTCCTTACAACATTATTTAAGGAAAACAGGATTTTATGAAACAGAATAATTTTCTGGAATGGGGCTTTTGTTTGCTTTGGTTGTAAACCAAATATCTCAGGTTTACTTACAGCTTGTTTGACTCAATCACAGTCTCAGCCTGATGAGCCTAGATGGCCTTTGAGAAAATATGCTTCAAGCAAGTGCATTTTGTTGGGTGAGTCCATTCACAAGTAGATTTAATCATCAGGAGCTTGAATCACAGGTGAGCTAGAATTTTTGTATTTTCCATGTAACATAAAATCCGACAATGAATCTGAGGTAGTTTTTTTGTTTTTTTTTTTTTTTTTTTTGGGGGGGGGTGTTTTGTTTTTTTTTTTTTCTTTTGGTATGGTCTATCCTCCTCCAAATAATTATTTCCATCCTCTGAAATTTATGAAGCATGTTCTTTTAGACTGAAGTATTTTGTCTGCATTGTACATTTGTGCTGCTTTAGGCTGGGATAGAGTTAGTTTTCTTCTCCACAGTAGCTGGTATGTGGCTGTGTTTTGGATTTGTGCTGGGAATGGTGTCAACAATTTGGGGATATTTTCATTACTGCTGAGCAGAGCTTGGGCTGAGTCACAGCCTTTTCTGCCTCTCACCCCACACCATCAGTGAAGGGCTGGGGGTGCACCAGGAGGTGGGAGGGGGCACAGCTGGGACAGCTGACCCCAGCTGACCAAAGGGACATTCCAGACCACGTTGTGTCATGCTCAGCATATAAAGCTGGGGAAGAAGGAGAAAATGAGGGGATGTTTGGAGTGATGGCATTTGAGATTTGGATGTTTGGAGTGATGGCGTCTTCCCCAATCTCTGTTATGAGTGACAGAGCCCTGCTTTCCCAGGCATAACTGAACTCCTGCCTGCCCATGGGAAGTGGTGAATGAATTCCTGGTTTTGCTTTGCTTGCGTGTGTGGCTTTTGCTTTAACTGTTAAACTCTTTATCTCAGCCCGTAAGTTATCTTCCTTTTACTCTTTCAATTCTCTCCTCAAACCAGCCATGAGCCAGTGGCTGTGTGGGGCTTTGCTGCTGGCTGGGGTAAAATCCCAATAGTCCTTTTCACAACTGTGCAAAACAGACAAGAAAAAGATTGGTTTTTACATAAAATGTCTCCAAAGTTACGTATGATTTACTAATTTTGTAAATGTTAGTCATTACCTTACAGTTTATAGACGGTGTAATGAAATTAAACCAGTATAAAACTAGTATGCTTCAGTCATCAGCAGTGAAAAAGAGAAAACAAAATCAGCATATTTTTTTGCTTTGTAGGAATGTGCATGAAATTTCCAGTGTTAGGGACATTTCTATTAGCAAAGATTGTGATCTCAGATCCTCTCCTTTAACAGGTCAGTGATAAATGCCTCTCATACTCCTGAGTTAAGCCTGTGTCACAAGCTTCTCTTGTACATTCTATTCCTTTATCTATATGACAGTATCTCAAACAGTTGCCTCAGAAATAGATTTGTATTTCCTTAACCCTGCAACAGGTTCAGTATTGAGAAGACAAGAGAGGTTTCTGAAGCTCAAAAGAAAACTTCTTACTGGAATTCCCTTCTGACACAAAAGTGTTTGTTTCACAGCAAAAGAATAATGGACAAGCCAAGAGCATTGAGCCTTTTTTCTTTCAAAATCTAATTTTAAAAGGGAGAGAAATAATAATTGTGGAATACTGATGCATCTAACACTACTTTTCAAAGCATACCAAGGTACCAAATCACAACTTGGAAGGTTCTCCCCATCAAGGAGAGATGTTGGGCAGGATCCAACTGAAGTCACTACGTTTTTGTGGAACTTTGTCATTTTTCCAGCAGCCGGTGCAACACACTGACTTGCTGTAGTGCAATTAACATCCTTAGAAAGAGCACTTACTACATGAAGATCTAAGAAGGATATCAGAGTTCAGAAAACACCAGATGGATTCTAACGCCTTTGAATCCCTTTGGAAAAACAAGAAAGGAAGCTAATATTGTCAAGGCCATATCCATAGTATGATTGTACCCTGTGAAGTCATTCCCGACCAAATTCACAATGCAATTAATTTGTATAATGGAGAAAGAATCAGATTGGATTTAGCCGAGTAAAGTATTAATGTCTTCAGCAACAAACCTGACTGTACTAACAAGCTGATGATGAAAAATGATCATCAGTTTTCCCACTCAAATAAGCTCTGTGAAGCAAAGCAAATTGCAACATTTTACTGGTCTGAAGTCCAGTTTTCCTCCTGTCTGCTTCTGATTTCAAAAATATAAGAATTCAGAGGAGAAAACTGTCATCTTTTTGGTGCTGGAAAGCTGCTGAGAAATCCCTTTGGACTTGTCAGGGACCATCTGTCACCCACATGTGCGAGTGGCTGTCTCTCAATTAGTGAGGGGCACAATGCACTCAGTCAAGGAATGAGCCACAGCCAGCCCCAGCTCCTGGCAGGTGCTGACAAACTGCAGAGAGAGAATTTGAAACCCAGGAGCTCAGCTATTGCCCAGGCAGGTCTAGCCACAGGCAGCTGTGGCTTCTGAAAGAGCAGCATGGCAGGGGGTATGACAGTCACAGCAGCACTAGGCTGGTGCGTGGTATGATCTCCCACACTCTCATTTGTGCCCTGCAGCAGCTCAATCCTTGGAGCTATGCTTCTTTATTTTCAGTCCTGTGACTATCTAAGGTTTGCTGCTTGAGTTTATATATAGTCGCTTCTCTTTAGTGAGAATCCTGCATGACAGCAGCTGCAGCAGGTAGACATAACACCAACTATCGGGTTTGGAGCCCACCCCCTTTCAAAGGGGATTTCAAACCTCATATCTGTATCTATAAGCTCATCTATCATTCACAGAATATTTCTGGCACTTCTAAAGCATTTCTTTGAGGTCTGTGAAGTGCACTTAAGAAAAATTAACATCTGACCCAAAAACTTGGTGGCTGTGGTGTCTCCTGAAAAGGTGTGGCACAACAAATGAAAATCAGGAGATGTGAGTGAATAGTGCTCTTAATATAAACTCAGATCTGATAATCAAAGCTCCATGGTATATGCAATTCCCTATTGTAGGGGAGGGAGTGAGGAGCTCTCTCTGTGAGGCTGGTGGCTGCAGAGCCCTGCAGTCAGCAGTCTGGATGGGGAGATATTTTGGAAAAGACGCATCCTTTTTTGGTGACGCATCCTTTCAGGTAATGTTTTTTCTTCACACATGTGGTTATTAGTTAAAAGTCTGAAAGGAAACCACAGAGACACCAGGCACAGGGCAGGTGCTTCATAGCAGGGCTCCAATGTGTTTCAGGAGAGACACCCAGCATTTTAGATTGCCTCCTTTCACCAGCTGGTTGAAATTGTGCTGAATTGTTTTTTGAGTCCCAAGGAAAATATCAGACAAACTTGCTTTTTTACCTCTTTTAAATTATTCATCAGGGAAAACAATGAGTCATATGGGGCCATCAGCATCAACAAACAAAATAAAAAGACAAAATTAATATAGTACTCCTCAGTCTGTCAGGATTCATCTGAGGAACTTATTGACATGCAGTAATAGTAATTCCAGGAGATTTGCAGTACACCAGAAAGGCTGAATAAGTCCATGAAGAAAATAGCATCCAAAAGGGCCCTAATAAATATTGTTAAAACTCAGTGTTAAACATCAAGTAAAACATCAAGCTTCTGGATGTAAACCATCCACTTGGAATTAGAAACTGGGAAGACACCCAAGGGATAATAAGTCTTAATGTACTTTTTACAGCAGAAATCAAAATATAGAGATATCGAAACATGGAGACTCCATGGGCCCATGGAAGAAGTATGATCATTTAAATTGACAATCACCCTGTTCCTAAGTGTTCTTAACTCTAGAATGATCTAAATACGTGCCTGTGGAATGTCATCGTTTGAATTGTTGCTCACCAACCTGAAGAAAATGAGAAAACAAAAAAATGTAAGAAATTTTTCTCCTAAATGACATTTGATATTCTAAGAGTGCTCTCTGTTTTCATTCCTTCTCTTTTGTTTTATTTTCAAGTTTTAACTAAGCAGCATTCTTTTTCATGGCTTTATTATTTAAAGAAAGAGCTTGAGAGCTGAGATCAAGTAACAAAAATGTCATAGCTGAGATTTAAAAAGTTATACTGGCACCTCGTTAATAACTATACAAAGGCCTGAGACAACAACAGATAATTGCAAAAGTGCTTCATCTTTACATATTATTGATTATAAGTAATTGATAACAGAGCTCAAGATAAAATCAGATAGAAGTTCAGTTTGCTATTGAGATCTAAGCATGCCTAAATGTGTACTATGAATTGGTTCTATAAACCAAAGTCCTGATTTAAGAACATTCTTTTTTTTTTCCTCTCTATCCTTTCAATTTACCCAATTATACATTTACTGAGACTAAATTAATAAAAATATGTGACAGTGTCAGAGTGTTTTCTTCAGCATTGTGTGATCTGAGAATTTTGTCTTTTTTTCAGAAGAAATACCAAAAAGCATTGAAAGAAAAAGAGCAATTACAAACAAATAATTAAACATTACTTCAAGTGTCATGTTTCTGAGAAAATTCAAAAAATATTAGTGACATAACATGTTAGATACTGCAAAAGATCACATTAGGACCTGTTTCTTCTCCTCTCCTTCCCAGTTCACTGGTGAAGAGACTAGACAGAACTCCCATTTATGGATAAAGAAAAGCAGGATGGAGTGTGATACTTCCATTTATTTGTAGAGTTTATTCAATATTCTTCTGGGGAAAAGAAAAAAAAATAACTCTGTTTGCATGAGCATCACATACTTTGAATTATGGAGAAGCATTTTCTAAATTCCTATGATTTACATTTTGACCAGTATATTTAGTTTGAGAAATAAATTTGCCATCATCATGCAAATCAACCAGTGTAAGGAATTCATAAACAAGGACAAAAAAGAAAATAAAAAAGCAACAAGGAACTTCAGCATCTTTACATTACACGTCACAGAGATGCTTTTCTTGAGCAGAATGAGCAACAATATATCAGATAGAAATGACAGTATTTGGAATTGCCTAGAAGCCAAGGAAAACAAAGACATGGCTCTTGACTTGCATGCAAGATCTAACAGGATCCTGATTTTCTGGCAGCCAAAACTGTTCTTGGTTTGGTTTCAGGTCATAGCAGAAAGATGGCAAGGAAGGTTATTTTTGTTCTTTGCTCTGGAGAAAATTCTTTTATATTTGTTTAAAAATGGACTGGATTTCCACAGGTGCTTACAAACTTTTTCTAGGACTTAAAAGTAACTCAAAAGACTTTGTACTGGTTCTTGCACAGGTACTGTAGCATTGATTTTGACTTAGCTTAACATTTTACTTTAATGCTTTAGACTGTAAAATTATTCCTCCTTTATAGTCAGTTTGACTCCCAGCAGGGTTTAAGTGGGAGAGAAAAGCTTCAGGGAGGAAATAGAGAAATCAAGTGGATAAGATTTTGTAAAATGCTATTAAATAATGGATACCAGGGACAATGTTAAGATTTATATTCTGCATAGGCATGGAAGGCAATGGATAAAAAAGCACTTGCAGGAAAAATAGATAAGCATGCAATTTCAGTTCTGGCAAACCTACACTGTGACAAAAACAAATTGTTTCAAGTTTGCAGTACCTCAGTCTCCAGTTCAGAGCAGCTAGCCGGAGCCTCCTCCCTCCTAAGAAATCTCAATCCTCCTGAAGGGGTTTCCATGGTTATGCGAAAACAGACATCTGATTTCTGCTTTCAGGTAAAATACCTGTGAAGGCACCTGATGATTATATATGTGAAGAGGCTGTTGATTAAACGTTTCTCTCTAAGTAAATATCTGTATGGCCATGCACAATTTCTACTCACTCCATTTTTTCAGTTGGGGTAAAATCAGCACAAAACCATCAGGCTGCCTGACTTCCTGCAATATCTTCTCACAGGACTAGCTGGGAAATTTTGAAATTTTTAAAAAAATTTTGGTGCGTTTGTTTTTGTTTTATGGTTTTATTTGTTGCCTCTTCTAGCCTTAGCTTTACACAAATTTTTGTCATACACAGGCTTCAGGGAAGAGAATAAAAACAGAATAAAACTGAGAGCCAGATAAATGAAATTACTTGTCTAAGGATCTTCACAATGATGCAGACAGAAACAGAATCAAAATCTTTGCACTTATCTGCTGTCCAAAAGGGATTATATGACCACCTGATATTTCCCATTGTGTCATTCTTTTGCCTGGATTTAAGGGAACTGTGCTCTCCTCTGCAATTTTCCTGAGACATCCTCTGAAAATCCGTAGTTGAAATCCCAACTTGGCTTTACTTTCCCCTGTCTAGTGAGTGATTCAGCCCAGTAGGATCTGGTCACATGGCAATCTTCAAAACAAGCTGCTAATTGCATCGGCTGAGTGCATAGATGCACTGTCAAATGCTTAAACTAAGATTACACACACAGCCCTATGTTCAGAGCCTCACTGTGCCCTGCAACCTAATTTAAAAAATACCCTAAACTTCTCCCTGCAGACCAGTGAAACCTCTGTGGATCCTGGACTGTCTGTCATTAATTGTAGGCAAGGACAATATGTGAGAGACTGGACATCCCATGGCCATTGTCTAAAAGGGGGCTTTTCTGGTAGGAGGAAGCAGACCTTTTGCTGAAGATTCCCTTCACCCCCGTCTCTCTAGCATTCTCTAGGAGGGATGTTGCCCTGGTGGCTTTGCGGTTGAATAGAAAGAAGGCAGAAGGCTGTGATGACTAAATGTCCTTGTCCACATGGATAGGAGTGGGGTCACACAATATTTTGTTTCCAGAGTAAATTCTTCTGCTAACATCCTGCTGGCAAATTTTCTCGTGATGAGGATTCATTCTGTCCCCTAGGAATGCAATGTTTGTGGTGTATCCCCATGGGGAATGCAGAAATGCTGCATCAGAAGGGACTCCTCAAGCAAAGATGTACCAGCTCTGAATGAACTATATAATACAGGCACCAGCCAACTTCTTAGGAGCACATTCTATTTTCTCTTTGCTTCCTATCTCTTCTAAGAAAACAGCAGCCTACAGCTCTAAGCATCCTTTTGTGGAGAGCAGTTCTGTCATTTCTCTTGTTAGTACAATTCTTCCAACTAAGATAAAAAACCCCTTATGATTAAGGACCTTCAATGGCTATGCAGCAGAATCTTGCCCTCTAAATCAACAACTGCTGCTCAGGATATTCTCTTCCAGAGAAAAACAAAACAGAACCCCCTTCCCCTCACCTAACTAAATCCCTCACTGGAGACATAATTTTAGAGTGATCTCATTTGCAGAATCTCTGCTCTTTTTTTGCCTTGCTCCAGTCATTGAGTCAAGCTAGCAGTTGAGTAGCCAGTATGTCTGTTAAAGTATAGAGCTAATGTCTTGCTTTCCTTTGGGGAGACAATGAAACATGGAACCACGTTTATTCATGCTGGGCTTCTCAGGTTGGCTTGTTCAGTTCTCTGCTCAGATAGCTCTGGGTGATTTCTTCCACTGATGATTTTTTCATCCAACTGTATCAAAAAAATCCAAAAATGTTTTACAAATACCTAAAGTTAAAACCCACAAAGATTAATTGCTTTCAGGCTATATTGACTCAGCTGGCCCATGATCTTGAGAGTTGCAGGAAGGTCAGGAGAGTATTTCCAAATATTGATTTCTAAACCCTGGAAAATGTTATTTTTTCACTAAAAAATCATGCTGAAAGGTGCTTATTTTGTTATTTTCTGTTTATCATTAGTGCTCAGCTTTAAAGAATCAAGTCAGGGACACAAACATCAGCAGGCAACTCAAGTGGCCAAACTTGTAATATAGGTACAGAAAAAAATTAAAATAAACAATGAACTTCTCACGAAACAGCCAGAGATTGAATGCCTGTTTTTCATGGTAAAGTAAATTTTGAAAGGAAACCAAGATAAAAAGCTTGTGAAATAATATTATGCTAACTCCAGGAAGAATATTATTTATGAAGTTTCTGAATAGGTTTGCTTGATGATCCAGTCTACCCATTAGTGTGGTTAGGGTACTGCTAATTGACTTATGGTAATTAATTTGTTCTTAAAGCATGAATGGTGCTCTAGGTGCTTAGAAAACAATCCAGGTGGCTATAAAGCCAGGAGACTTGCTGTGAGGAGACTTATGGTATAATTATCTAACAGTAATATGTTCCAGAATCACAGTTCCAAAAAAGAGCAATCTTTATCAGGCTCCATTTTAATCTTTCTGTTTAGTAGCTCAGAGATGGTGAAGAGCTAACCCCGCTTCATCAGATAGGTATAGAAAAAAATTATTAAATTCTTTCTGGTTTCTTCAGGGCACCAGTTTGAGAGTGACTGAGAGCATTGCTAGTAAACCTTCATAGCAATATTTGGTATATTGGAACAGAGGAGGGAGAGAAAAATTCCCTGCTGCTAATGGTACATGGCAGCTTGGATGGGATATGTATGGGGTGTGACAAATGGCTCTGTGATGAGTGAGGTGATGTGAGTGAGCTGAAAATCATGCCATCCTCTCAGAATAAGTTGGGGATGTGGAGGGTTTTCTGTAAACTAAACATCTACAAAGCCTGCATTTGAAAAAGCAAAGCAAACCAAAAAACCCATGCATAGGTGTGACCCTGTTTGGACCACTGCAGTTTTAAGTTCCAGCTGGATGTTATTGCACTGTCTTTAAGGCACATCTCCTTCTGGGCACTGCAGATTTCCCAAGCATGTGGCCCATATATGGCCATATATTAAAAATGCTAGGGGACAAATGTGCCATCTGCATAGATTAATCAAGAAGGGTATTGTTTATTCATCTGGAAAAGCCTGGTGAAGCACAGGGGAGAGTTCATCCCTGACAATCTTAGTTACAGTGAGTACATATGTGGCATGTATATTTAGAAATCCATCCTTCTGAATTTCAGGCCAAGACAGAAGAACCTTCCTTTGGCAACATTCTGTACCTTGCAGCCCCGGGTAATCTTACATGGCCTTTTTTTTCAGATGCTGAATTACAGCCTGGTAGCAAAGGTGTGTGTGGCTGGCCATGTAAGCTTTCCAGAAGGCTTACTCTGAGAGACACACTCAGTGCCTGTATCAGTATTGTAGAACCCTGATTTGCCATGTACAGTCTTTGGGAAGAAAAGCAGAGGGCTGTCTTAGTTCTCTCCATGTAGAATGGCTCTCCTGAGGAAAGCAAGATGCCTTCTGAGATATGGATTTCCTTGTCTTTGCACTTTTGGGGATAATACCCTTCCTAAAATCCATCACCTCTTTCCCTACTATATAAAATTTCTCTTCCCTGTCTCCCATTCTTGGTAATTTCTTCAGCAAATTTTCATTTCTGAGCAGATATATTAAAAAAAAAGTTCTATATTAAAAACATAAATCTGAGTGTGAGAAACCCTGTTAAGGTGAACCCTGCACTTTGCTACTCCCTCTTGAATCAGCACAGTAGAAAGGCTCAGTGCTGTGTCTCTGTGCAATGAAGATGTCCCTCAGCCAGACGACCTCAAGCTGGCTTCTTTTCAAGTATTTTCATTTTGGGCTGTTAACTCAACTTCTGCTTCACAACTTGTCAGACAACAGCTCAAGCAGAGAAAGATCTATTTATATGCCCCCAGAGTGGAACATTATTTGTTGTTAGTGGGAAACTGCCAATCAATCACTTCATTCCCAGAAAACCAAGCCCCAAACCCTACTGGCAGCATGCATGCATACCTCTTGGAGTGCTCAGTTTGCACAGGAATCCTCCACTCTGGGGGTTGTCTGTGCCCACTTCTTATCTGCAGATACTCACACAGGCACTGGGTGCTGCTTCTCTGTTGTGTTTCATGAGTGAAGAAGCTCACCTGCAGGAGAAAAACTTGAAGACTCTTGTTTTCTATCCTTAGACACAATATGGGTGGAATTGCACCTGGCCGGCTCTGATGTTACCACTGCATGGTCCTCAATACTTTCCAGACTGTCCTACTCTGAGATATCCAACCCTCAGATGCTGGATAAACCATCTTCATCTTTACTTTCCTTACAAACAGAGCATGACATAACAATTTTTATTTCTATATCTGCATGTGTAGAGCTATATATCTGTTAATATGTAACTTTACAGCTGAAAAGCTGCTCACCTGCAATTTATGAATCCCCTGTTCAATTTTAGACATTGCTGAGTGTGTAGGGGGGTCTGACATGCACGTTGTTTCCTGAGTTCTCAAACATTTTTACCTTGATAAGGATTTTCTAATCAATGTCTTCCATTATCTTCCAGAAATGTTAATTGAAGACTTATTCACATCAAATACCTCTATCTTATCTGAAGGAGGTGTGTGGAACAGAGTTCCAGTACAATAGAAATAGTAATATTCTGAGACTCTAATTATATTCACACTTCATGCACTGCTGGAATGGATTGCAAGTTAAAGTTATCAAAGGCTGCAGTTGTGTCTCTGGATTAGCCAAGAAGAAACATTTAATATCAGTTAGTAGATGGGAATGTCCCAAACTCTGAGATGGGGTTTATATTATTTAACTGTTTACAAAATAGTAAAGTCTTACAATTTTCTGGGGAAATTAATATTCATCTAATACGGAGGAAGAAATGGTTTCCTTAGGAACAAGATTCCTTTTCTTAAAGATCAGGAGAAAACCACTTTTTGGACACCCTTTCTACTTCAGAGGGAAGAGAAAGGCATGGATAAATTTTTATTCTAGTTTTGAAGGCCATCTGATTAAAGCCCTTCAGAGAGTTTTTTGGTTGGTGCTGTCGGGTTCGTGCTTAGATGGCCACATGTTCTGAGCCTGTCCAGCCCCCATCCAGCCTTGCTCATCCTCCTGACCCTCCAGCAGGGCAGAAGGGGCACAGCCCAGCCCAGCTGCTGCTGCTGAGAGTTCTCCTGCCTTCTCAGCTGTGGGGTTTAGCCAGCAGAGCTCCAGAGCGCCCATGAGTGTCAGCCTGAGTGACACCATCTGCTGCACTAATAAATGATGGCCTGAGTTTCTTTCTTTTCTCATTGGGATCACACTACATTGAAGCGATCTAGTTTTTCCTATGATGATCATTGTTTTCTGTCTCACTGGGACAATGAAAATTGCCTGAGCTTCCCTAGTGAGAAAGGGAAGTAGAAAAGGTGTTTGGTATGCTCATTCCCATTCTACTTAACTCTTATTTCTTCAGGTACAGCCAAAGCCTGACCATGTCCAGGAGCCAGAATGGGACGCAGTGCAGAATTATTTGGAAGATAGGACTGAAAATGCTATTGCTGTTGCAGCTATGATGAATGCTCTAATTAGAAATTGTTGTTCCAGTTTCTCCTCTCTACAGAGATCTGAGGTACTTCCAAGGTCCATTCCTTTGGGATGCAGGACACTGAAAAAGGGACTACAGGGGAGTGTTTACAGGGAAGAAATGGAGCAACACTGAAATCTGAAAAATCGACTGTCAGGGGACCATTTTAAAAGTTGTTGCCACAAAAGCCATGAAACACATATGAGCAGAATGTCATTGGGGGGTGTTCTGAGCATGTAGGGAAGAGTCACAGAACTTCCTTGTTTCCTTCCCCCTGGCAGACTTTGCTGTCTGTGGGCTGTAGATCTGCATTGCATGAATTTCTTATGGAGTATGAGTTGTAATCCTATCTAGGAGTGTAGGAATTCCTTTATCACTTCAGCTTTATGAGTGTGACTGTGGAATTTCAGAAAGAGAAAAATTAAAATAGATAGAGATCTCTGATTTTTGTCCTCATGATTAAATAAGTAAAAGCTGGGAGAAAGTCAGGACTTTAAGAAATCAAAATAAGTTACTGTTCTGGATACCAGCCAGGAAAAGTAAGGCTGACAGAAACTACTGAAATGAAGTGATTGAGGGAGCTGTACTCATTAGCACTAATAATGAGTAGGATTATACTTAAAGGTAGTACTGGACTCACAGAGGTCAGCAACGGACCTCAGATTAACCTAAATGGAACAGAATCAAACGCATTTGTGATTCCTGCAGTTCGGTGAAATATTTCAAGCTGCAGCAACAGTATCTCTTGATCACTAATTAGAAATTATGGACATACAAAACTCTAATTTAAATTGAAGTTGCTCATAGTGAAGTAGGGCTGCACTGATTGATTAATTCAGAATTCTTCCTGCTGGGCAGGTACAACACAACTAGAAGCAAGGCAAACTCCAAGGAAATAATATATAAAATAAGATTTTCCTTGTTTACTTACCTTTCTGTAAAAAGCTTCCTCTGCACTAAAGGATATTAAGATGATACCCTTACACTTCTGGAGAAGGATGCCCAGGTTTTTTTGCTGTTGAATTCAGTACTTAATGGTGCACCTGTGTTTGTTATGCACTGATCTTTTTGTCTGAAGAGATGAGTTCAATAATGTGTGGGTAACTGCCTCAAGACCATTCAGTTCCCATCCTCTTTCCTGAGGATGCCAAAAAGCTGAAGGATTATGTGATGTGTCTGAATTTTTGTCGAGGATAAAGCAGTAACAAGGTTGTCCTAACAGTCAAAGGGAACTCAGATGCTTCTGGCTTCTGGCAATTGTTGACTTGAATTAGATTCAACTCAGTGGAATGCCCTAAAAACTCTTTGTCTCTTGGACAGTTATTTCATAATTATTTTTAATCTCTTCAAACAAACTTTATTGGGCAGGAAAATACATGTGCTTTAGGGTTGCATAAGTCTGAATTAAAATTGTTTAGGACTTTGAAATCAACAAATCATGGGTATTGAGTTTTGATGGGTCGATAAACACTTAGGGAAGAGAGAGACTTTTTAAAAAGAAACTGGTTCCTAAGTCTCTGACTGGGAGAAGTTGAGAATTAGTCTGAATTAATTTCTAAGGTCTCAGGTCCAAAGTAGCAAGCATAACTGCTGCTTTGATAACCGGAATTGCTTTCAAATCCATACTCCCTGCTACAAGAATAGCAGGAGGATGCAGTACAGAGCCAGGAGGTCACTCCTTAGAGAGCATGCCCTAAAGCCAGCTGAGGAACAGAGAATGGGATGAAGGAGCAGCCCTGCACCGCTGATCTGCAGCTCACTTTGACATAGCTTTGCTCTGAGGGTGCTTACAGCAATGTCACACAGTTGTGAAGATAATGAAGTACTGAAACCTGCCTTTGCCTTGATCCAGAGCACTTCCTCTTCAACACAGAGGAGAACTTAGGAGAAAAAAATTATTCTTTTCTTATCAAACTTTGCCAGAATTTTTTATCTTCCTCTCAGGCAAAGATGATGTGGAGTAAAACAGTAGTGCTGCCTTTGCTGCTCTGTGCTAATAGAAGTTGTCGTGCATCACCATCATGCTGCTGCTTGATGTGTTGAACTACACAAGAAGATGTGTTGAATTACGGAAGCAAAATTGTGAAAGAGGCTTCATGGAGGGTCTAAAGGAGCATAAAATATTCTGTGAAGCTCTTTCCCAGCTGTTTGTCTAACCTTATAATTTATAGACAGCTGGCAAACATTTCCATTGTTTTTGTAGTCAGCCAGCTCTAGTGCTCCAGAAGTCATAAATGCACAAATGGGAATAAATTCCTCTGAGTTCATTCTCCAGGAGCCTTCTTGGCTCCTGTGATCACCATTTATTGTAATACCTTATGTAATTAATTATCCTATTGACTGTACCGGCCCACCTCCTTTTTTTTTCCCTCTATAATCTCATTCCTCCAATTTTATCTATTTTTTTTTTTCAACTGAAGTGAACTTTTCTTGAAGTTATATTTCAGGGCCCATTTATTCTTACAAGTCTTCTCCAAAATCTTCATTTTCCACCCAGATATTGACATTTCTGTTTTTTCTTTGAAATCTCAGGACCTTAAATTTAGATTTTCTTTTCTAAAAAGAAGCAAAACTGAGACTGTCAGGAAACCAAACAATTCTGAGGGATTCAGCTTCAAGAAAAATGCCAGATATCATGAAGCTGGTGATTAAAATTGCAAAAGCTGGCAGCATGACAATTGCAGGTGATGAATATGTATGCCAAGGCTTTCCAGACATAGTAATTAACAGATTGAGGTGCCTGAATGCTGCATGCAACCAATTTAGAAATGAGGGTAACTCTTCAGCTTTGGGCTTTTGTGCTTTGTTCTGTACTGAGCATCCTGCTGTAGATCAGCAAATGCAGGAGTCACAGCTGAAACCCACAGAAAATTAATGACAGAGCAGACTGGTTTGAGCAGCTCCCCACCTTCAGTGGGTGTGTGCAATAGCTGCCCATTGCTAACCGGCGTTTCTAATGAAAGGAAAGCATTTTGAGAAGTGGTTGTGCAGGGTTGTGGCTTCTTTCAGCAGGTTCTCCTCACACTGGAGCAGGCTCGTGGTGCCCACAGACAGTTGGCGGCTGTACTTGCACTTCAGAGCATGTTACATGAGCACACCACATGGGCAAAAGCCACAGCCCAGACCTGTGAGCAGAAGCAGTTCACCTCCCCTCACTGGATATCTGCTTGGTGCTTTCGGTGTTTTCAGTCCCAGATGGACACTGCTTTTAGGTAAGCTGGAGGTATGGTTACACCATAGGTAGTTTTTACAATAAGAACACAAGACAGTGCAAAAGGCAATTGTAATTTTTCTCACTCCTTTTCCCTTTGCTTTTCTGTTGTACCAGAAATGTTAAAGATGCTTTTCTTTCATTTACAAATTTCAAATACTTTTTTTTCCTTTTCTTTCTGAAAATGTTCCCAACAATCATTTGCCTCATTACTTTGCCTCTCTGTGTGTAGAGCCATGGTCTGTGAATTTTTCAAGACCTTTTTTGTAGACCTTGTTTGTATCTGCCTTTACAACTTCCACTGACAAAAAAAATTCTATAGCCAGTCTGCAAAGAAATGATTTGTTAGGCTGCTTAAACAAAGCTGGTAGATTCAGTTTGTCTCCCTTGTTATAGTGCATGGTGAAAAAGAGATCTGCAGGCATTACTCTTCTCTGAAGAAAAAGAAATCTGATACTCTGGTATAAATCAAACATTTAGCTTGACACTGTGTCAGGGAACAGAAGGGGAAGAAATAATAAAAGTGGATTTTGGGGGAGATTCTCGATTAATTAATGTAAAGCAGGAACAGTTTAAATTCAGTCAAATAGGGATTTATGAGTGATAGCAGGAAACTATTCATGGAATTGTCAAGAGCAAATCATATCAAACTAATCTAACTTTCTTCCACAATGTGGTTACAAGGCTTGTCAGTGGGAGAGAAGCAGCAGATGACGTGTGTCTTAAAGCTTTAAGCAAATCTCACACGAATTAAGAGACAGAAATTTGCTTTTGATGAAACTTTCACTGGGTGAAATTAAAACTGGTGGAAAACCAAAGATATAACCAGAACAATGCTCAGTGCTGAGCAATTGCATGAGAGGCAAGGGGCAGACACCGATTGCCAACAAGCTCCCCTGGAACACGAGGAAAACTTTACTGTGAGGGTGGCCCTGCACTGGAACAGGTTGCCCAGGGAGGTTGTGGAGTCTCCCTCACTGGAGGTACTTAATAATCATCTGGATTCAATCCTGTGCCTTGTGCTCTGGGATCACCCTGCTTGAACAGGGAGGTTGGACCAGATGGAGCCCCTTCCAACCTGACCCAGTCTG